>NC_143478.1:84250287-84954638 GCF_027475165.1 Benincasa hispida | reverse complement strand
AAGTATTTAGAGAAATATGGTTGTTTTGAAAGTATTTAGAGATTTGTGGTTGTTTTGGAGAGGCAGTGATTTTGTATAAAATATACGATCTAAAACAAAATTAAAGAAGATGTCGAAGGTTGAAGCCTCGACCTATAAAAATTAAAGAAGGAGTCGAGAGTCGAACCCTCAACCTAAAAAAATTAAAGAAGATGTATAGGGTTGAACCCTCGACCTAAAAATGAAAACCAGATCTATTTCCTCCATGTCGAGGGTTCAACTTTCGACCTAATTAAAGCTACCGCTCATGGTAGCGAATCATGGCAGCGAATGGGACTACAATGAATCGCCCCATCCGTCTTTAATTCCCAATGCCGGTCAAATTCTTGTGGATTGAGTTTTAAAAACTCAACCTATAAGTTTTTAATCTCTCCTTTTCACTTCTCATTTCTCGCATCACAACCTCTCTGCCTTCTTTCGTTTGCTTCTGCCTTTTTAATTTCTTCACCTCTGCCTTCTTTCTTCTTCGAACCTACAAGTTTGTTTTTACCTTATTCATTTCTTCATCGTTTACTGCCTTCTTCATCACTCCATTTTTTGTTCTAAATCTTCTTCTTCTCCCACATCCATCCATTAAATTGTGAGGTTTATACATTTACAATACAAAATTTCATTTTTTTAAAAATAATTGTAAATTTTGTTCTTATTCTCATACTATTATATTTTTTTTATAGTTTTTGTTGCTGTATGGGAAACAAATAACAAAAAAGAGGTAATGTTAACAAAATTCTTATATTCTCATAATATTTTGTTTTTTTTTTCATAGTTTTTGTTGTAGATCCATAGTTTTCATAGTTTTTGTTGCCAGATAAGAAATAACAAAGAAAAGAGAGACCATTATCACTTTGAGAGAAAAAAAAGTAAAATCACTATTAAATTTGTGAGTTTACTGTTTATTTTTTTACTAGTTTTCTATATTTAGTAGATCTATCATGTTAATTTTTTTAGTAGTTATTGAATTCAATAATATTTACATATTGATGTTAGTAGTTCTTTCTCTATTAGTGTTAATCTTAGTAGTGGTTATTAGTGTTAATCTTATTTCTATTATGTTATACAAAAATATTAATCTTATTTATACTTTTGTTTGTTTTTGTTTGTATTTAAGTATAGTTTATTGTTATGTTTAAAAAGTTGATATTTATGCTTTAATATTTTTAGTTTAATACAAAATTATTGTAATTTTTTGAAATATATTTCTTATAATATTTGATTTTTTAGTATTAACTTTGAAAATATAGTTTAAAATAGTTTTAAAAAGTTTAATTTATTGTTATGTTTAAGATGTTGACATTCATAAACCTTAATATTTTTAATTTAATACAAAATTATTGTGATTTTTTTTTTCATATATTTTTCATCATATTTTATTTTTTTAGTATTAAATTTGAAAAAATAGTTTTAAAAAGTTTATCTTATTGTTATGTTTAAAAAGTCGATGTTTATAATTTAAAAATTTTAATATTTTTAGTTTAATACAAATATATTGTGATTTTTTAAATATATTTCTTATAATATTTTATTTTTTTTTTTGTATTAAATTTGAAAAAAAAAAGTTTTAAAAGTTTACCTTATTGTTATGTTTAAAAAATTGATGTCTATAATTTAAAAAGTTTAATATTTTTAGTTTAATACAAAATTATTGTGATTTTTTAAATATATTTCTTATAATATTTTATTTTATTTTTTGTATTAAATTTGAAAAAATATTTTTAAAAAGTTTATCTTATTGTTATGTTGAAAAAGTTTGTTTATAGTTTAAAAACTTTAATACTTTTAGTTTGATTTTTTTAAAATAATATTTTTTTTAATAAATAATGATAAATATAGGGTTGGAGGAAAAGTATTCCCAAAAATAGGTTTTTAAATCGTGTACCGGGTACACGATAATCCCTAAATCATGTATTGGTACACTACCTGGCCACCTGGCACACACAGTCTGGCGTGGCAGTCATGCAGGTTTGATTGAAGAAATCGTGTAAATCTCCATCCACCCTTTCTTCTTCCTCACTGAAATGTTTGGGTTCTTCACCGATTTCTGCCGATTTCGCCATACCTTCAATCGTTTTTCTCTATTTTACTTTCTACTTTTCAAAATCTTTTTTATTTTCCTCCCCGAGGCCTCTATTTCACCAAATCCTCAATTTTCCTCACCGAAATCTTTCAAAATTCTGATTTTGTTCAATTTTCAGTCCTCCATTTGTTCCTCACTAAAATATACCTCTTTGGCTGTCGATTTTTGCTCGCTTTTGTGGTATATTTCTTTTGCTCGCTTTTGTGGTATATTTCTTTCTCTAGTTGTTTTTCAATATATTTTAAACTTAAAAATATATATATGTTTCGGTTGATCTTATATTTATGTGGTAAATCTTGGAATTCTTTCTTTTTTTTTGTTGATGTAAGTTTTTCAATATATTTTAAAGTTAGAAAATATATGTATGTTTGGGCTGATCTTATATTTATGTGGTAAATCTTGGAATTCTTTCTCTAGTTTATGTATGTTTTTGGGCTCAATTGTATGTATATGTATGTTTTTTTTTTTTTTTTTTATGTTTTTTGGGCTGATCTAGTTTATGTATTTTTTTTATATATGTATGTTTTTGGGCTGATCAATAAAATTCTTATATTTTTTTATTTGTATGTTTTTGGGTTGATATGTTTTTGGGCTGATGTTATATTTTTTTATTTGTTTGGGCTGATTTAAATTTAGAAATATATCTATGTTAAACTTAGAAATCTTATATGTATTTGTTGGGCTGATGTTATATGTATATATTTGTAGATCTTATATATTTTTATTTGTTTGGGCTGATTTAAATATATAATTTATAAATCTTAGATTTGGTCTAATTTAAATGTATAATATTTAGATCTCTGTCGAAGCGTCCTGAAGATTTAGTAATTCTTGAACTTGGAAATGATGGAGATAGTGACATTAATGTTGAAGTTGATGAATTATTTGGAAACGATAGTAGTGGTGAACATGATCTTGAGTTGGTACCGTTGGAAATATTCACCCAAATAGATTATAGGGTTCAACCATTGTAGATCATTAATCCAAATTGATGGAACTCATCTCTACGGAAAGTATAAAGGAAATTATTGACAACTTTATCTATTGATAAAAATGGACATATATTTTCCCTTGCTTTTGCTATCGTAGAAGGTGAGAATTCGTCCAGTTGGTCATGATTTTTGTGGGCATTGCGTGAATATGTTACCCAAAGAGAGGGTATTTGCTTGATTTCTAACGACATAAGGGCATTCTTACTGCAATTAATAATGAAGAAATTGGTTGGAGTGAACCCAGAGCGTACCACCGATATTGTCTTTGCCATGTTGTCAGTAATTTTAATACAAAATACAAAATGTCGTGCATGAAAGAATTGAAATAATTGCACCCTGAATATCTTGAATTTTTTTCAGACATTGACTTGGAAAAATTGACACAGTCACATGACGGTGGGTACCGCTACGGGTGGATGACAAATAATGCAGCTGAATGCATGAACGGTGTTTTCAAAGGTGCTAGAATGTTACCAATTACTTCTTTGATTAGGCTAACATTCTATCACACAATATTGTATTTCGAACACCAGAGACAAGAAATCAGTGAAGCACTCGATCGTGGGGACATATATACAGATATGCCCTAAAAACACTAAAGAGGTGGGAAAAACGAGCATCGGCATATACGGTGACACCCATTGATAGGGAAAGTCAAACTTTTGAAGTACAAACTTGCATAAATATGATTTCTCCCTATAAAGGACAGCATACCCAAGTTTTAAGCTTGAAAGAAGGGACATGTTCTTGCAATAAGTGACAATCATTCAAGATTTCATGCTCTCATGTAATTGCAGTTTGTAATTACATGCGTATGATATACCTACCACTTATTAATAAATGCTACAAATTGTCCAATTTCAAACGTTGTTATGAAGGCCGCTTCCATCCAATTCAACACCTAGATTATTGGCCAAAATTATCATTTACAGAAGTTCGTCTAAATGCGGACTTACTAAGAGAACAAGGTCGGCCAAAAAATACACGCATTCATAATGAAATAGATTGAAGAAAAGCAAGTCAAAAAGTGTGATGTACAATTTGTAAAAGAGAAGGACATAAAAGACGCACTTGTCCACACCGTACACTAGGTGCTTCGTCATCATCGGGTCATTAGATGCATTTTTTTTTTATTGTATATTTTATATACTTGTATTATTTATGTATTTATATTTTTCATGTAATTGTATATTTCATGTATTTGTATTCTTTATGTATATATATTTTTCATGTAATTGTATATTTCATGTATTTGTATTCTTTATGTATTTATATTTTTCATGATATTGTATATTTTATGTATTTGTATTCTTTATGTACTTTAATTTTCATGTAATTGTATATTTTATGTACTTGTATTCTTTATGTATTTATGTAATTGTATTTTTTTTTGTACTTTTTATGTATCTTTTATGTCATGGATTTTATTATGTAATGTAATTTGAACTTTTTAAGTAATGGAGTCTGGTCCTTCTAATCCTATATAATTGTACCAACAAAACACGCACAGACAGTATGGGATAGTTCTTCCACTATAGTGTTGAGTTGTCAGAGAAGGGAGACAACTGCATAACATACTATCCCATTTGATCACCGCATTATTCCATATGTTCAGGAGGCAGGTTTTCTTGGGGTTGCACAAATTGGTTTCATCCAGCTTGATTGACACCTTATTACTGCTCTAGTTGAGCGCTGGAGATTAGAGACCCACACATTTCACCTGCCTTGTGAGAAATGTACGATTACACTGCATGATGTTGCCATACAATTTGGGTTACGAGTGGATGGGCAACCATTGACAGGTTCACTACAGTATGACTTGAAGAACGTTTGTGAAGAGCTCTTATGCATTCTACCAGAGGATCTGAAAGGATCAAGATTGAGTATCCCTTGGTTGGCGTCCCAGTTTCTAGAATTATCTCCCGATGCTGACGACAGCAATGTACATAGATACACACGAGCATACATCCTGCAGCTTATTAGAGGATTTTTATTTGCTGACAAGTCAAATACTCTGGTGTATCTCATGTTCTTCCAATTATTGTCTGATTTCAAGCACGTTGGTACGTACTCATGGGGTGGTGCATGTCTTGCATAGTTGTACAGAGAACTTTGTCGGACTTCCAATGCACAAGCGTTGGAAATAGCAGGGCCACTAATACTATTATAAGTATGAGCTTATGATCAATTTTCAATTATAACATCACAAGTCCAACTGCAGGCCCTAGATCATCGTCCACTTAGTGCTAGGTATTTTTTTCATTTATATATTTATTTCATTACCATTTTATGTAAGAATATAAATTAATTGTATTTTTTATAATTTTAGATAGAGTGGTGTATTAGCTGTCTCTGAACAATCAGCAAATATGTTGCTCGTGTACAGAAAAATATTCGACATGCTGATGCACAATCAGGTAGTAAATATGTATATAAATGAATATTTAAAACATTTTATATGTATACTCATTATTTTTTTTTTTTGTCAGGTTATTTGGACATCATACACACAGATTTGGTCATTCTTACCTGATTATTGTCATGATGGTGAAGAAATCTGGTTGACTGTTAACCCTCTTATATGCTTCCATATAGTAAGTGGCATCATCCAGATCGTGTGCTGAGACAGTTCGTTCTGCAACAAACGATACCTTCGTTGTCCTATACACTCTCAGCACTACACCAGATTGATTTAAGAGGTAAGCACGACCAAGACTGGCATCGAATCCATGCGGAATACTATCATGGGCGACATGATCGTTGTGCATAGGGAGAATTAACAAATGGGCCAGCTATATCAGACGACTACTTTCTCTGGTACAATTTGAGCACGAGGTGATTTATCTCACCTAACAACGCTTACTATTACTACATGGTAAGAGATTTAAAATAAGACATTTTCCATATATGTGATATGAATATTGTTTAATATTTATTTTTTTTATTGTACAGAATAATTTTATCGGTGATGTTCAACAATATTCAGTGCAGAATAACTTACCAGAATTGGGTTCAATGTGTCAACAAACATTGGTCAATGTAGAAGGTATTATTCAACAAACAAGACGACTCAATGTTGCTGACATCTATCGAAGACGTATTCTTCATAGACGACAGCGACAACAGGGTGAACCTAATTTAGAGAGACACGAAGACAACCCCCATGAGGGGTAAGGACTAGGGGGTCAATTTTAAATCCCATATTCTATCATTTTCAAATTGTAAATTAAAGAACTAATTGTAAATATTCTTTAATATCATAGTTTTTTTTTTAATATGAGTGCAAGATGTTTTAATTGTAGATTAAATATATAATTAAGTTTAATAATTAAGTTTAACAATTAAAAAAACAATAGTCAACAAACTTTAAAAAAAGAAAAAGAAAAAAAATTATAAGCAAATCGTGTACCGGGTACACGAGTTTGCTTGACCGGTTAACCAGTCAGTCGATGTGGTGTTGACTGGTGAACCAGGTACACGAGTATACCACATGGAAATCGTGTACCCGATACACAATTCCCTACCCTAATTTTGTCAATACTTTCCCAAAACACCTATTTTTAAAAATTGTTTCCCTCCAACCCTATTTTTATCATTATTTATTATAAAACATTGTTTTAAAAAAAAATCTTTTAGTTTAATACAAAATTATTGTGATTTTTTTGTATATATTTCTTATGATATTTGAAAAGTTTAATTTATTGTTATGTTTAAAAATAGTTATAAAAAGTTTAATTTATTATTATGTTTAAAAATAGTTTTAAAATGTTTACCTTAGTGTGATTTTTATTGTGATTTGTTTTTGTATTGTTTAAAAATAGTTATAAAAATTTAATTTATTATTATGTATTTTTTTATTTTTATTTTTTTAGAAAATGGTGGACAAATGTTTGGGATTTATGTTGTTTACAAATTGTATTTATGTTGTTTACACTTGGAAGGGGTTTAGCATAAATGTGAACAGTGGAATTGTATTTGAACAATTCATTGAAATGGTTAGGATGTCACTTAGTGTAAATATGAGAACAAATCAGTTAGAAATAATATATAGACATTCTAACCTAGAACTATTAGGATCAGTAAGGTTTATGTCATTCCTTATTCCGAATGCACAAGCTATGAACTTTATATTCTCAATTGCGATGTCACTCCCAAATTTAGTGCATTTGTATATAAATGTAAATAGGATAAGGCTGAATATAAACTTGAATGTACTATTTAGTCAGTTTGAAGATCCAACTCAATGTATTGATCCTGATCCGGAGTCAGTTGCATCGCCATGTGATTATGAAGATATGGCGGCTAACAATCAATATAGGGATTTCAGAACAGAAATAGATGATGAATTTGAAGAGTTAGATTTCGATGGTCGTGAACATGAGCTACCTTCAAATACATTCAACGATTTGGATAGGAATGTACTAGATAGCATTCGAGAACATGACCTAATTGTAGCCCCTATGGACGTTGACAATACTCAATTGTATAAAGAGATGATTTGTCAAGATGCTACAACACGGTCAAATGTTTTGCTATTAAATATCATGCACCATATGAGGTTGTGGAATCGACACCAACGATTTGGGCAATTTGGTGTAAGAAGTGGGAAGAATGTTGCAAATGGAGACTTCGTGCAATGAAGAAAAAATCGCATGGCTTGTTCGATATCACTAAGTATGATGAGCAACATACATATTTTTATTCAGAACTGAGTTAAAGTCATGTGCAATTGGATTCATCAATGATTGTACTAGAGTCTTGTGATGTCGTAAGAGAAACATCATCTATCAGCGTGACACAACTGTAATCTGACATCAAATCAAAGTTTGAATATCATGTTCCTTACCATAGGGTGTGGGAGGGTAAAAGAAAAGTGTTGGTTAAAGTGTTCGGTGATTGGGACGAGTCTTACAAATTGTTACCTAGGTGACTGTGTATGGTTAAGTAGACAAATCCCGTAGGTGGAGAGTGAAAGAAACACTTACTGAAGGCCATGTTATCCTAACTTCTGCATTTTGGGCATTTGGTCATTGTATATAAGCTTTTAATAAATGTCGGCAGATAATTCAGATCGATGGTACCCACTTGTATGGAAAATATCGAGGAAAATTGTTGATTGCTACATCAGTTGATTCGAATAGGCATCTTCTTCCACTTGCATTTGCCATTGTAGATGAAGAGTTTGTAAACTCATGGAGATGATTCCTGAAACACTTGAGAGAAATTGTAACATACAAAAAGGTGTGTTTAATTTTCATATCGACATGTTGGCATCATCGCAACAATGAATAATCAGACAAATGGTTGGACGGAACCAAAATGTCACCATCATTTCTGTTTACGACATATCGTCAGAAACTTTAATAAAAAGTAAAAATTTATACATTGAAAAATTATGTTTATCATGTCGGGTGTCACTTTCAAATTTGGAAGTTTAATAAAGCAATTGAAGGCATCAAATGAATAAATCGGAGTTGTCTAAATTTTGTTTACAACATTGGTATAGAGCAATGGACTCAAGCACATGATGGAGGGTTCAGATATGGGTGGTTGACGACAAATCTATCAGAGTGCATAAATAGCGTCCTCAAAGGAGCTCGAATGTTGTCGATAAATGCTCTTGCTCAAATAACATTATTCAAGTGCGTAAATTATTTTGAGAAAAGAAGAGAAGAAATAAGGGTTTCTTTGGAGCGTCAAGATAAATACACCCAGTAATAGTATATATATATATACTATTACCGCCCGGAGGTCATATAGATCGAAACCCGGAGCGATAAGAACAAAAGGGTTGGTCAATAGCATAGCTCTTTCTTTCCCGGGTCTCCTTTCGAAGGAGAAAGGCCTTCGCATTCCTAATCCGGTGGGGGCCGAACGGCTTTATTTGCCCCAGCTTGGTGAATCGCATCCTATATATATATATGTGTGTGTGTGTGTGTGTTTCATTCAATTTATTTCAAGCAATTTTATAATACTAAATGAAGTAAAAATTCAGGTACGCACACGAAAAAATTAATAAATGGGTTGCAAGATCTAGTAAATATGAAGTACAATCATACGATCGATATGAAGGTGCGTTTCATGTGAAGACCGAACGTTATAGTTTCAATGCTAAAGGAGGAAATGTTCAAATATTGAGGCTAAACAGGTCTGAGCGGTACTGTTCATGTAACAAGTGGCAAGCGTTCGGCATTCCATGCTCACATTTTAACATGAACTACGAAGATTTTATTGAGGACTACTATAAATTGTCAACGTATGCTGAATGTTACACTCTTCAATTTCAACCTATACCGCATGAAGATTATTGGATCACGTACCCTAATATGCTCGCCTTACATGTTGATCCATCGTTGTTGAGAAAACCTGGTAGACCAAAAAGTTCATGTTATCATAAACGAGATGGATTGGACAGAACCAAACACTCGACAACGATATGGATTTTGTACTTAGTTATGTCATAATCAAAGGAAGTGTCTTTCGTTACTAAGACATGCTCCAGACAGTTAGGGATTGAGAAATAATTTTTTTTTCCATAAGTGCAGATGATACATTTACTGTATATTCAACTTTTTTATTATAATTTATAAAGTTGTACATTATTCTTTTAATTAAGTTGTATATTATTTAATTAAGAAATAAATACTTTTTTTATCATGTATATTTAATTAAGTGTAGATGATACATTTATTGTATATTCAATTTTTTTTATTATAATTTATAAAGTTGTGCATTATTCTTTTAATTAAGTTGTACATTATTTAATTAAGAAATAAATACTTTTTTTATCATGTATATTTAATTAAGTATAGATGATACATTTATTGTATATTCAATTTTTTTATTATAATTTATAAAATTATACATTATTCTTTTAATTAAGTTGTACATTATTTAATTGAGAAATCAATATTTTTTTTATCATGTGTATTTAATTAAGTATAGATGATACTTTTATTGTATAGTCAATATTTTTAATTATAATTTATAACGTTGTACATTATTCTTTTAATTAAGTCGTACATTATTTAATTGTGAAATAAATGTTTTTTTTATCATGTATATTTAATTACGTGTAGATGACAGAACATGACTTTAAACCCAAGAACTATTGATCCTGATGTTTTGTACGACCAGTCCATTCATCGATCATCTGTTGTATGGCAAGATAGTACTACTGGAGAAATATCTTGGCGTCGAGAGACAGTTGTTCAGCGCACTATCCCACTCCACCCTCGGATACTACCGCTACTCCATACATTTGAATTTTATGTGGTTGCCAGATTAGGATTTATTCAGTTGGATTGACATCTGATCATAGCCTTGGTCGAGAGATGGAGGCCTAAAACGCATACATTTCATATGTCTGTTCTACAAACCTGAAGTGTTGTTGGGGTTATCTGTTCACGGTGAGTCGTTCATCGGAGTGATGTATGATGACTGGTCACAAGTTTGTCAGCTGTACCTCGGTATGACGACAAAATTAAATGATTGAGGTTAAATTTGATATGGTTAAGGACACAATTCCATCACAGATGATGCATACGAGGAAATCGTCATAAGATATGCGCGTGCATATATACTATAAATTATGGGTGGAAACTGTTTTCCGACAAATCAAGTCATTTCGTTCACTTGATGTTCCTGCCACTATTAGTTAACCTCTATGATGCGAGACGATATTTTTGGAGTGCAGCATGTTTGGCATTGTTGTATGGACAACTGTGCAAAACAATAAGACCTGAAGTTCGTGAGATAGTTGGGTCTTTCATACTTTTACAACTATGGGCTTAGGAGTGATTTCCAACAATGGCCCCACAGCTACAACATGTAAATGATAAGCCTATTCTTGGTATGTTATTTTAATTCAATTTAATTTTTATATGACTGATCTAGTTAATGGAGAGACAAATTTTGTGTGATTAGGACAGCCACACATGTAATCAGCCAGTATAGATACATGTTTGACTGCTTCAACCTGATCAGGTACATTAACACTTAACCAAATTGATTATTTTATACACATTTTTATTGTATTTGTCTTTAATGTTTTTCAATATAATATTTTGTATTTCAGGTTATTTGGGAGCCCTACAAAATTATTATGCACACTTTGCCCAATTTCTGTACGAATGGCCAAAACATATGGCGGATGATAAGTCCTCTTATGTGACATCTTCTAACAAAGTGATGAGACAATTCGGTTTTCAGTAGGATGTCCCATCCCCTTGTAATACTAAACCCCTATTGCATGATATTGACTTAAGGACTGGAGATTGATATGAAAAAGTTGCATATTTGGTTGTGCGAAGATACTATCGTGCAAGGTTTATTGCAGTGGGGGTTCTATTGAACAGTTTGACAGGAATGTCACTTAAGACTACATTCATTGGTATAATAATATCACAAGGCGCTACGTCACTCGTCCGGGAGCAGGTATGGGTCATCTGGTAAATGAACGAATATTATATAATTATTTTTAATTTAAAGTTATTTTAAATATTATGTAATTGTTTTATAATTCACAGAGATCGAACAACAGTAGACTCTGTGATTTGCAAATAATTCGAACCAGGTTCTTGCTATATGCAATGACAACTAGAACTATGGAAGAGATACATTATATGTACGTTATACTGTTGGATCGATATGGCAACCCTAGAGGGGTGAATAGGGCTTAATTAAACTTTTTTTTTCTAAATTAAACCAATTAAACAAATTAATACACTTTTTATAAATAATAAGAAAATTTTAAATTATGCAACAAATAAGATGACAAAAAATGTGATAATTTAATTCTATCAAATTTTAACAAATAAATAAAAACAAACTAAAACATACAATAAATTACTTAAATTAATTGCAAAAATAAAAATGAAAGAGTTAGAGAAGAAGACACCGTGATTTTTATAGTGATTCGGTCAAACTCGACCTACTCCACTCCCCAAACGCCTCTTGGGAATTTGAATAAAATCTTTTCGACTCTTTCTATGGATTAGAACCCAACTGTTACACCCGGTTTCAAGAGTAAACCCGATCCTTTCCAAATGTTGGAATTTTTGAAGAACACAATACAACTCTCACTAGAGTGGATTTACAAGTTTTAGCACTCAACAAGTTTATCCTCACAATGCAATAACACTCTCTCAAGAATAAGATGAAAAGAAAAAATTGGGAATTTAGAGAGAGCAACAATAGAACTTTTGAGTTTTGGAGGATTGTGAAAGGTAAACTTTGTTTATGTTTTTAAAATTTGGAGAGGAAGATGGTTTATATAGAGATGAAATTTTTTTTAGAAACCACAATTAATTTGGACCATTGGATTTTGGAAATGAAAAATCAATAGTGGAAATTTTAAACTAAACTAGTCGTTAGATACAAACAAAATATAATATTAAATTCCTTTTCTTTTGAAATTCATTTTCTTTTTAAAATTAATCCAAAAAATGAGATAAAAAATACCATGTGTCAAAAACTAGCTGTTAGACACAAACATAAAATAATATTAAATTTATTTTCCTTTTAATTCATTTTCTTATTAAATTCATTCTCTTTAAAGTCAATCCAAAAATAAAAAACATACCATGTGTAAAAAACTAGCCGTTAGACACAAACATAAAATAATATTAAATTTATTTTCCTTTTAAATTTCTTTTTAATTTCAATTTTTTATCTTAAATCAATCCAAAAATTAAAAGTCCATCATATGTTAATTTCTTAATGATCCACCATTCAACCAATATGCTGCCACATGTCTACATGCAACTGGTTTGGTTATGCCACGTCATCCACCACGGTATTTTCTCTATAGACTTGTTTCGGTCATATCGTCTTCGTTTTAGCTCCGATTTGAGTGATTCAAGAGGTGTTGGAATCGTTGTTCCGAGCTCATACTATGGACATATTAAAACACTAAGATTTACAGTAATTAAAAATTGAATTTGTTATCATCAAAACATTGATTAATTAATTAATTAAAATTAATTAATTTGAGATTAAAGGCCAAAAATTCAACAATCTTCCCCTTTTTGATGATGACAAACCATTCAAAAAAAATAGCTTGAAATACATGTAAACCATATGTAGCACATGATAAAATTTAACATATCACCACAAAGATCACTCTTGAAATTCACTCAAAAAAAATAAATTCTCCCCCTAATTAATACAATCAAAATCATAACAAATTTATAGCATATTTTTCTTAAACTTCTCCCCCTTTGGAATCATAAAAAAGAATAATTAAGAAAAATTTAGAACTACATAAATGTTTCCCTTAAAAACATGTCCATAAATTTAGCAAACTCCCCTTAAGAATATTAACACATGTTTTCCATATCTCCCCCTATCAAAATGCCTTATAAAAGATTTAACAAGTAAAATTATAAAATCAAGAGGCATCACAACGAATAGTACTGAGCTCAAGCCTATTTTTGCAAATGTTTTCTTCATTCAAAGGCTTGGTAAAAATATCCGCTAATTGATTATTAGAGCCTACAAATTCAAGAATAATATTATCATTTTGCACATGTTCTCTAATAAAGTGATGTTTAATATCAATATGCTTAGTCCTAGAATGATGTATTGGATTTTTAGTCAAATTAATAGCACTAGTATTATCACAAAATATAGGCACATTATCAAACTATAATCCAAAATCATAAAGAATTTGTTTCATCAAAAGAATTTGAGCACAACAACTAGCAACTACAATATATTCCGCTTCGGTAGAGGATAAGGCAACCAAATTTTGTTTTTTACTAAACTAAGAAACTAAGGAACTACCAAGAAATTGACAAGTCCCACTAGTACTCTTACGGTCAAGTAAACTACTCACAAGATCCACATCGAAATATCCTACCAAATTAAATTCAACATTTCTAAGATACCATAAGCCTAAATCAATAGTACCAAGCAAATATTTAAAAACTCTTTTAACGGCATGTAAATGTGATTCCTTAGGACAAAATTGAAATCTAGCACAAAGACATGCACTAAACATAATATCGAGTCTACTAGCGGTTAAATAAAGTAAAGATCCAATCATACCTCTATAAGTTTTTATATCCACACACTTACCTTTTTCATCCTTGTCAAGCTTAGTGGATGTGCTCATATGAGTTTTTGCAATTTTACCTTCATTGAATTTGAACTTTTTGAGCAAATCCCTTGTGTATTTTTCTTGACTTATGAAAATACCATCCTTGAGTTGTTTGATTTGGAGTCCAAGGAAGAAGCTAAGTTCTCCCATCATACTCATCTCAAATTCACTATGCATACAATTAGAAAATTCTTCACACAAAGATGGATTAGTAGAACCAAAAATAATATCATCCACATATATTTGTACTAAAAGCATATTAAATCCATTTTAAATCATTTTCTTTAGTCTTAATAAAAAGAGTAGTATCAATTTTGCCTATTTTAAATCCATTCTTAGGTAATAAATTACTAAGTCTATCATACCAAGCTCTTGGAGCTTGTTTTAAGCCATAAAAAGTCTTTTTCAACTTATAGACATGATTAGGAAAATCAAAATTTTCAAACCCCGGAGGTTGTTACATAAACTTCCTTTATGATATAACCATTTAAAATTGCACTTTTCACATCCATTTGATACAAAATGAAATTCTTATAAGAAGCAAAAGCAAGCAACATTCTAACAGCTTATAATCTAGCAACAGGTACAAAAGTTTCTTCATAATCTATTCCTTCCTCTTGACAATAACCTTCAGCTACAAGTCTAGCTTTATTTCTAATGATATTTCCATTTTCATCCATTTTATTTCTAAAGACCCACCAAACTTTATTCCTTTCAAATTGATTTAATTATTCTTGCATAGCTAAAATCCAAAATTCATCATTTTCGACATCTTTAAAACTTTTTGGTTCAATTTGAGAAATAAAAGCAAGATTATTAAACATATTAAGAGAGGAACGAGTTTTCACACTTTGTTCGAGATCACCAAGAATTAATTCTTTGGGATGGGAAGGAGCATACCTCTACTCTTTAGGCATAGATAAAGAACCAACTTCGTTATTTTCGATTAAGCTCACATCTTGCTTACTTGAAATAATTTCCTTGCCTTTGTCACTAACAAGTAAATCTCCAAAATTTTCTTCTAAAACATCACTATAAATAGGCTCATTAGAAATAACATTGCAAGATTCATCAAATACTACATGCATAGATTCCTCAATTACTAAAGTTATTTTAATGAAAACTCTATAAGCTTTACTAGTAGAGGAATAGCCAAGGAAAATACCAACATCCGTCTTAGAATCAAAATTTCAAACTTTTTATCAAACACAACTCTAAAGCCTTTATCACACAATTGACTAATACTAGTAAATCATGCTTCAAACCATCAATCAAAAGTATATTTTCAATTAAAATAGAAGATTCATTACCTATATTACCTTTATCAATTATTTTACCTTTCTTGTTGTCACCAAAGGTTACAAGACCTCCATCCTCTTTGGAGAGAGAGACAAACTTGGATGGGTCTCCGTCATGTGCCTCGAGCAACCACTATCCAAGTACCACTTGTTTTTCTTAGAGGCTTTCAAACAAACCTACAAACACAAATGTTCAAGTTTGATTCTTTGGTATCCACACTTGTTTGGATACTAGATGGTTAGCATCGACAAACTTGGGAATCCATTTCATTTTTGCATAGACATTTAAGGCATTGGATTTAGACAAGTAACAAGAATAAGTTGTATGTCCAAACTTGCCACATGAGAAACAAACAACATTATGCAAAGATTTATCTCTTACAACAAATTTATGCACTCTACTTTTCTTGGAGAAATTATTTCTTGGAGCATTGTGAAACTTTGCCCTTTGAGAAAAATTTCTTTTTGGAGAAGTAGTATGAGCATATTTCAATTTAAAATACTTAGGTCTAATATGGCCTTCAACACCACAATAATGACATATAGGCACAAAGTTAGATTTAACATGCTTAGACACAATCTTAAGCATGTTAAGCTTAGGCATATTATGAGATGCTTTAACAAAGATGGTTTTAGAACTTGAAGGACTATAACATTCATCAATATAGCCTAAACCTCTTTTATTACCAAAAGACTTGCCTACTTCAATTATCTTGTCTAATCTTTGAGCACCTATTGTCAACTTTTTAACAGATTCTTTAACCTAATAAAGTTCTTGCAAAGCACTAAATTCCTTTTCTTTAAGTAATTTAATTAAATTATCTTTTTCCACAACTATCATGCTCAAGAAATTTAACTTTGTCAAGCAAGGCATTTTTCTCATCACAATCAAAAGCATGTTTGTCACAAGAGATATTCATTTCATCAATATGCATAGCATCAAGCTCATTCTCTCTTAAGCAAACAATTTCTTCAAGTAAAGACTTATTTTTACTAGATAAAACATTGTATTTCTTTTTAAGCACAACATACTTAGAACTAAGTTTTTCTAAATCATTTTGCATATTTTCAAAAGCTTCAAACAATTCATTATAAGAAAGAGGTTCTAGAGTTACCTCATCATTTTGTTCATCCTTTTTGTCACTATGAGCCATGAAGCAAAAATTGACCATTTCTTCATTATCACTCCCACTTTCGCTTTCATCGCTATCATCCCAAGTAGCTTTCATTGCTTTCTTCTTGGATTTCTTGGATGATTTGAGAAAAGAACAATCAGTTCTAATATGACCCGGCTTCTTACATTCATAACATATTACCTCATCCTTTTTGTTCTTTTCACCTTTTGACTCTTTTTGGTTTGAGAGATGCTTCTTGAATTGCTTCTTTCTCTTGATGAAGTTTTTATACTTAGGTGAAAGATAGACAACATCATCTTCGTCAAGGTCATCTTCATCTTGGGAGTCAAGTTCTAAAGAGATGGTCTTTAAAGCTATACTCTTTTCTTTCTTTTTCTTCTCATCCTCCATATTTTCTTGATTTTTATCTCATGCGTCAACAACAAGCCCATGAGTTCATGGAGAGAGATTTGAGATCTTTTACCTCTTGAATGACGGTGACTTTAGGCTTCCATTGTTTAGGCAAAGACCACAGTAGCTTCTTTATCTTCTCAATATTTGAGTACTTTTTCCCAAGTTCTTCTAAAGCATTGACAATGTTAGTAAATCTAATAAACATATCGGAAATAACTTCATTTTCATCAATTTTAAACATTTCATATTGATGAACTAACATGTCAATCTTTGTTTCTTTTACTTGACTAGTTTCTTCATGAGTAATTTCTAGTTTATCCCATATCTCTTTAACGATTTTGCAAATACACTCTATCATACTCAACTTCATTCAAAGCTCAAAATAAGCAATTAATAGTTTTGGCATTTAAAGAGCATGCTTTCTTTTCATTTATTGACCATTCTTCCTTAGGTTTTATAGTGCTAACACCATCAACATCTTTTGTTGGAATTTTAAAAACTTCCTACAATATCACATAAATCATAGTCAATAGAAAACAAGAAAAATCTCATTCTATTTTTCCAATAACTATAATTAGTACCATTAAAGAAATGAGACTTTGTAATAGATTGACTATCGATAAAAGGGATAAAACCTAAAGTTGTCAGAGCTCAAAAACAATTAAGTTTATCAAGAAATAAATATTTCAAGAAGAGCACGCGCTCTAATATCAATTGTTGGATCGATATGGCAACCCTAAAGGGGTGAATAGGGTTTAATTAAACTTTTTTTTCTAAATTAATTCAATTAAACTAATTAATACACTTTTTATAAATAATAAGAAAAATTCAAATTATGCAACAAATAAGATGACAAAAAATGTAATAATTTAATTCTATCAAATTTTAACAAATAAATAAGAACAAACTAAAACATATAATAAATTGCTTAAATTAATTGCAAAAATAAAAATGAAAGAGTTAGAGAAGAAGACACCGTAATTTTTATAGTGGTTCGATCAAACTCGACCTATTTCACTCCCCAAGCGCCTCTTGGGAATTTGAATAAAATCTTTCCGACTCTTTCCACAGATTAGAGCCCAACCGTTACACTACCTCTTCTTTTATGGTTTCAAGAGCAAACCCGATCCTTTCCATGGTTTAGGATCAAACTGTTACAAATATTGGAATTTTTTAAGAACACAATACAACTCTCACTAGAGTGGATTTACAAGTTTAAGCACTCAACAAGTTTATCCTCACAATACAATAACACTCTCTCAATAATAAGATGAAAAGAAAAAATTGAGAACTTAGACAGAGTAACAATGAAACTTTTGAGTTTTGAAGGATTATGAAATGTAAAATTTGTTTTTTTTTTTTTAAAATTTGGAGAGGAAGATGGTTTATATAGAGATGGAAAAATTTTTAGAAACCACAATTAATTTGGACCATTGGATTTTGGAAAGGAAAAATCAATGGTGGGGATTTTAAACTAAATTAGTAAAAACAAAATATAATATTAAATTTCTTTTCTTTTGAAATTCATTTTCTTTTTAAAATTAATCGAAAAAATAAAAAAACATATCATGTGTAAAAAACTAGCCGTTAGACACAAACATAAAATAATATTAAATTCATTTTCTTTTTAAATTCATTCTCTTTAAAGTCAATCCAAAAATAAAAAACATACCATGTGTAAAAAACTAGCCGTTAGACACAAACATAAAATAATATTAAATTTATTTTCCTTTTAAATTTCTTTTTAATTTCAATTTTTTTATTTTAAATCAATCCAAAAATCAAAAGTCCATCATATGTTAATCTCTTAATGATCCACCATTCAACCAATATGTTTCCACATGTCTACATGCAAATGGTCTAGTTATGTCACACATCTACGGTATTTTCTCTATAGACTTGTTTCGGTCATATCGTCTTCGTTTTAGCTCCGATTTGAGTGATTCAAGAGGTGTTGGAATCGTTGTTCCGAGCTCTACGCTATGGACATATTAAAACACTAAGATTTTCAGTAATTAAAAATTGAATTTGTTATCTTCAAAACATTGATTAATTAATTAATTAATTTGAGATTAAGAGCCAAAAAGCCAACATATACCTATTGTTCCTCCACCAGCTCCTAGACGTAAATGACCTATTCGAGAAGAGGATGAGTTCGATGAGGTTGCCCACAATGTGGAAGAGTTGCCCCATGTGATGTAGACGCAGAGCCAAACTGATTATGTTAGTCCGATGATGATGAAGCCAACATTTGGTTCAAGACATTATGACTCAGGGGCTGGTCCATTGTCTTCATACGTGCATGGACATGGTCAAGATCGTGGAGAGTATAATGAATATTTGTATTATAAAACACCTGCAGAGGTACCAGAGCAACATCAAGAAAAACCAAAACAATCTCAAGTTCGAAGTCAACGATGACAACTAGCTCGAAATCGACGACGTCCACCTTGTGGGACACATTGATTTTTATATAAATGAGATATTTTAATTTATACTTTATTATTTTTATGAGATATTATTTTTTAATTTGTTTTTTTAAGAGTTAAGTTAAGATAGTTTAATAAATAATAAAATAATGTAAAGTGGAATATACTAAATGATAACGTAATGAAAAATTAAAAAAATAAAAAAGGTGGTCGAATTAATGGAAAATTTTTAAAAAATAGAATGAAGGTCGAATATTCAAAATTCGACTTAGGTTGGTCGAACTTTGAAGGCTCGACAGCTTAAAAAATAAACAATAATATTTTTATAAATAATTTTCAAATAATAATATTTTTATAAATAGTTTTGAAAACAATAATATTAGTCTAATTTTTCCAAATTTTTATGTAAAAATCCTTAATTAATATGTTTATGGATAAGATTGGCTTGACGGACATGTGTGCTGAAAAACCCACTTGAAGTTTGAACCGTAATGATGAACTATCGCGGCGGCGCATCACTGTAGTGAAAGATGTTTCTATTGACTGCGCTGCCGGTCCATCGTGTCGTTTGCTCCATCTTGAACCTCAGCCGTCTGATCGATTGTCCGACTAATTAAATTCTTTTAATGGTTACTATATCGTTTTGACATGGAGATGAACAGTTCGATGGAAATGAATTTCGGTGTGAGTTTTCTAATCGATACAAGCTTGGTCAAGATCGCCAGCAAAAAAAAAAAAAAAAAAGAAGAAAAGAAAATAGAAACTTGGTCAGAATCAATTTATTTCTTATTTATCGGATTATCTTGATCGGTGAGAATATTTAATATGGATATCAAATTTTCAAAATCTTACATCCAACTCATGCGCGAAAAATAAAAAAATAAAAATTAGTTGATTCTTGACTCTTGAGAGGTATCATTTTTTGTTTGTTTTTTTTTTTTTTTTTAATATAAGATCCATTTCATAAAATTTTCATTTTTCATTTTTCTTCTCGTTTTCTATTTCTTATTTTTTAAGAATTAGAAATAGGAATATATTTAATAATTATTTTTGTTTTTCGTTTTAAAAAAAAAAATCACAGAAACACTTTTTGATAATCTTATTGTTTCTGGTATATTTTTTCCTTACATTTTCTCATAATTTATAGTTTAAGTATAATTTAATTATATAAAATAAAAATATATATAGCATCTACTAAAATATAAAAAACAATTATCAAATACATATAAGTTTTGATGTAAAATTAATAATAATAATACATTTTTTCTATCATTTATATATTGCTAAAATTTGATTTGCAATATTTTTTCTCACTCAACTTATTTATTTTAATAATGTCAACTCAAATTTAACTCCGTTGTATTATTATGTAAATATTGTGGTTGTAAAAATATTAAAATAAACCTAAATAAATATCTTAATAAAAAAAGTATATATTGTAAAATTTTAAGTGGTTTGGTATATATTGAAAACAATTTTTTTAATAATATATAAAAATGCATATTACAAAATTCAAAAAGTATTTATATATACCTATTGAAAATTTAAAATTTGAAAATCAAAATACATTATAAATACGAATATTTGAAAATTTAAAATTTAAAATTAAATTTATATTAAATAAAAAATAATAAAGAAAATAAATATTAAAAAAAACTAAGAAGATTATAAAAGAAATATAAAATATAATATAGAAAAGAAAGAAATATAAAAGAAAGAAAGAAAAACAAAACAAAAGACATGTTACCTGAGATTTGATTCCAAGATGTTGAAGCACAAAAATGTCTTAGGCAAGCTTACTTTCAATACTAGAAATGCGCTCAAATAAAAGAGAAACAAAACAGCTGTAGTTTCTCAGTGTTTTGAATTTTAGAAACAAGAATGAGAACAGTACGATTATCAAACAGTTTCTTAAAAAATGAGTTTAGAAACAAGAAATAGGAAACGAGAACATTATCAAACAGGTTCATAAATATCGAACTTTTGAAAGGTATTTGTTAGACTAGATATTTACATCGTTAATAAAACCCAAACCTAAAAACATAAATTTGTAATCACCGAACCTACTCCCCATACCAACTAGTAGTATAAGTGACACGTCCGGGGTCGAACCACAAAGAGGCCAATAATTAAATCTCTCTTAAGCTAAATTTGACTATGGAAAGCAGTAAAAACGAGGGGTTTTTTGTTTGATTGACAAGAAAACTAAATGCAAAAATTAAAATGCGGAAAAGTAAGATAGATTGAGAAAGAGAGAGAGGGAACACAAGATTACTTTCACCGTTTTAGAGATCGTAGGGTTTTCTATGAAGCTGATCATCGAATAATTATGAAAACAATCATGAACTAATTATTTCTTAGCCTAATCGAATATTGGGACAACCTATACAAACTCCCCCATGAGAATCAACATGTCGTAAATCCCTAAATTAACTAAGCTCGTTGCAAAGGCAATTTAGTTAGTCGATTGCATTACGTTATTGGATTGATTAAGGCATCAAGTAGGAATGGCCAATTCTATCCTAATGCATTCCCAATCTTTAGGTTTTGTTATCAATTAGGCATTCTTAGGTAGCCTAGAAATCATGTTATAATTCAAACTAAAACCTATTGCTACTGAATTGAGCACGCTTTCAATGCAATTACGGATATCAAAGACACACATAACAAAAATAAACATACAAGAAATATGAGTTGTCAATTCATCAATCTTATATGCTTGTGCTAGAAATTGAGAATGAAATTTTTTTTAAAAAAAAAAAAAGAAAGAAAGAAAAAGAAAAAAGAAAGAAAGATCCAATAAAAAATCCATAAAAAATCTCATAAAATTCAAGAAAACCAACCTAAAAAAGTGACGTCTGGCCTTCATCCATTCATCAAATCCGACTCGCGATGCCAAGATTTACAATTACAACTCAAAATTAAAGAAAATCCCATGAGGTTTGCCCTGGAATGGCCAAACTTGAGCAACATGCTTTCTAAAATGGCCTAACTCCCCTCTTTCCTTTACCTAATTCAGAAAATAAACACTTTTATATTATAGTCGCAATGTTGCAACATTACTGTCAATCCAGTCCTCGAGCGTTGGGGTAGGGTTGAAGTGGCGTTGCAACTCTGGTACAAATTTGAGGCGCACGCGGATTTCAGCACTTTTCAATCAAAACTCGTAGCATTGCAACGTTGGCCTGCATCCACACATTGTTCCTTATAACATTGCGTTATAGCATCGAGTGAGGATTGTAACGCTCCAGTAAGGGATAGTTTGGTCTTTTGTTCTCTTTTGAAGCTCAAATGCTCAAACTATCGAAAAATTGCTTCAAATTAATTATGTTTGACATCTTAAGCTCGATTCTATCTCTTTGGTGCTCAAAACCTACAAAATAACATAATTAACATGTAAAATCCATTAACGAACCTAAATTAAGCTTAGGGAATAGTACTTTTATAACTCTAATAGTATTCAAGTTTGTTGATGTTTGTTTTAAGTGTCAAATTTCAACACAATATTTAAAATAAATTTTAAATTTAGTTTTATCAAATTTATTTAAATAATAATAATGATTCCCATACAAAAAAGTAGACATATGGAAATATATTTTTAAAATTTATAGTGAAAATTTTTACAAATAATAAAGAGCTTTTTTGAAAAATTAACCATAAATGGTAATAAAAAAAATCATAAAAAATAGTAGTGTGGATTAGAATTAGGATTTATTCAAAATAGATGGATTAAAATTGGATCTGGAATAAATTTCATAATACATGGACAAATAAGTATAATAAAATCTCCTTTTGCATTATTATATATTGACCACAAAATAAAAGTTTGTTTGGATTGATGAGAGAAAAAATATTTTTCACAAAAGTTATTTTTGTTTAAACATTTTTTAATAAAAATTCTTAACATACACTTTGAAAAAGTATTTAAAAAATTATTCTGAATGGTTCTCAATCACTTTTTTTAATATGAAAAACCTCTACTGCAATATCGTTTGTAATCAATCTAGATAGTGAATCACCATATTTTATATGAAAAACCTCAAAATGATAAATAAAACATTATCATAATCAAATATCGTTTGTAATCAATCTATTGACTTCTACTGCAATATCGACTTCTTCGCCAAAAAATATTTCAAAAAAAAAAAAAAAAAAAAAGCTTACATTTCTGTTTGTCTTAATTTTTAAAAAGCTCTAACACTATTACATGTATAAGATGGAGATCCAAATCATCTATTTTTAAAATAATATCATGGGTAAATAAAAAATAATAATAATAATAATGAAAATTACGCATAAGTTGAAGACAAAGTTTGAAGAGGTCCAGTGATCAAAATTTTCATTGTGAATAAAAAATTTGTGACAATTACGTAAAGCATATGATATAAGATTTAGATAAAGTCAGTGTTTGAATTTAAACCCAAATTATTTGGTTAGCGACACGGCCACGAGTCAAATCAGATTACCAGCTGTCATGTTTCTTCTTCTTCTTCTTTTTATTATGTATATTAATTAATTAAACATTAATTAGACAATTATACGATGGGACAACATTACCACTTGCCCACCATTTAAATGTCTTGCTTGTTTCTCTTTATTCTGGAAATTCGTATTCAAACATCCTTTTATATTCATTATTTGACAATTAACACAAATAAAAATGATTTTTTTGGCAATTATGCTTTACTATTTTTTTATGAACATAACCATCTACTCAAATAGCTTTGCGAAATAGTTTAGTGATAATTAAGGTTCAAATTCATTTTCGTGTTTATTGTAATGATATATCTAAATATATACATGATTAAATAATTACACGCTCAAAGTAAATTGAATATTTGTATTATGTTAATATTTTTATTATGACGTCTATAGATCATTAAAGTAGGTTATATAGTGTCTTTTTAAAGAAAAATCAATATCTTGAAAAAATATCATATTATACTTCTTTTATTTTTATGTATTATTCAATTATACATTGATTATAATTGTTATTTATTTATAACAAAATTACCCATCGACTTTAAATTTAAAATTTTGAACAATCTTGTCATTCAAACCATGCTTAAAGAATCATTAACTTATCTATTAAAATCAACAACAATACAAATTATTTCTGAAAGAAAACGCACATGCGCAACATACAACAACGGATAAAACCATACTTTATTGTATAAGCTTTCAAATTTATTATATTATAGTATTTAAACCTTTAACGATCGTGTCTATAGATCATAACCTGTAATTCCATCATATTTGAAATATAATATGTATCTCCACTTAATATTCATTCCACTCTCGATACAACTTTTTTCAACAAGTTCATGTTAAGTAGGATAAATACAAATAACAACAAGAAAATAAAAAATTAATATATATATTTTTTCTAAAGTTAAAAAATCAGAGTGGACATATTTAACGTTGTAATGAATCTAAAAATTTAAAGAACAATACGAGATTCGTTTAGTAAAATTGCAAAGGCTGAACAATATTTTTTAAAAAGTAAGTTTTAACATTTATATTCATGCACAATAATATATTTATTCCTCTTAAATGTTGAGTCATTATTTTATTGGTTCAATATAAAAGAAATTCAGAATTAGCCAATCAGCCATGACTTTTTTCAATGTTCAAAGAAATACAAAAGGAAAAAAAAAAAGAAGAAAAAATTACAAGCCAAACAGCACTTAAAGCGTCGCGCCCGCCAATATCCAAAATCAAATACAGGGGAATAAAGAAGCAGCCAAGAGATAAAGTTGTCTGTAATTATGTTAAAAGATTAAATAAAAATAAAGTTGTAATAACAAAATTACGTAAATACCCTTTTCAGCTTTTATAAATAAAGATCGTCTTCTTCCTCCCATCATCATCCAGTCTTCTTCAAATTACAGAAAAACAGAGTTTCTTCTAAACATGAGACCGACATTGTTGACGCCTCTACTGCTCTCTTTCTTCTTCTTGTTCATTTCCCTCTCTCTTGCTCTCGTTCCTCCCAACGAGACCTTCAGGTTCGTCAATGAAGGCGATTTCGGCGATTTCGCTGTCGAGTATGACGCGACTTACAGACCCCTGAGCATCTCCAACTCGCCATTTCAGCTCATGTTCTACAACACGACGCCGAACGCATATACGCTCGCTCTTCGAATGGCGATTCTCCGCTCTGAATCTGCGAAGCGGTGGGTTTGGGAGGCCAATCGCGGTCGTCCGGTTCGCGAAAATGCCACATTCTCTCTCGGCGCTGACGGAAACCTAATCCTCGCCGAGGCTGACGGCACCGTTGTATGGCAATCAAACACCGCTAACAAAGGCGTCGTCAGATTAGAATTGCTCCCGAATGGCAACATGGTGCTCATCGACTCCAATGGCAAATTCGTTTGGCAGAGCTTCGATTTCCCGACGGATACACTCCTAGTCGGCCAATCGCTCCGTCTCGGCGGCGCAATGAAGCTAGTAAGCCGCGCATCGGAAAAATCGAACGTGAATGGACCTTACAGTTTCGTAATGGAAAGAAAAGCCCTAGCTCTGTACTTCAAAAGTCCCAACTCTCCAAAACCAATGCGTTACTTCGCATCCTCGAATTGGTTCACAATCCGAAAAGGCACTCTCTCAAGGGTCACTCTCAACGCCGAAGTAGATCCAGATCAAGGATTCGCCACCGAATTGAACTTGAACTACGAAGTCGCCGGATCTACGGAGGCCGGCAGCACAATTCTGACACGGCCAAAATACAATAGCACATTAACATTCCTCCGATTAGGAATCGACGGCAACGTCAGGCTGTTCACATACAACGACAAAGTGGATTGGGGCCCGTCGGAGATTTCGTTCACGCTCTTCGATAGGGAATCGAATACGGAGAACGAATGCCAGTGGCCGGAGAGATGCGGGCAGTTGGGGGTGTGTGAGGAGAACCAGTGCGTGGCCTGCCCGACGGAGAAGGGGCTGCTGGGATGGAGCAAGATGTGTATGGCGAAGAAGGTAAGTTCATGTGATCCTAAAAGCTTTCATTACTATAAACTTGAAGGTGTGGATCATTTTTTGACTAAGTATAACAAAGGAGAAGGGCCAATGGGACAGAAGGAGTGCGAGAAAAAGTGCAATTTGGATTGTAAGTGTTTGGGTTATTTTTACCAAACCAGAGGCTCACTTTGTTGGGTTGCAAATGAGTTGAAGACTTTGATCAAAGTTGATAATTCCACTCATTTGGGATTCATCAAAACACCCAATATGTAGACTTTAATAATATTAGGCTCTTCTTTCTTTCTATGTAATTTCTGAATATGTGTGTCTTAAAATGTTTGTGTAATAATGGTAAAAATAAAATTGTTCGCGTAACCTTTTTCTTTTTGGTTAAGTGTAATTTTGGAATAATATTTATGTTTCATCCTTTCTTACAAATTTTTATCATTAGTTTTAATGTGATATTTTTTTGGTACAACCATTCAAAACTTAAATCTATCTGCGCTTTTATAGTATGAGAATTTAAATTTACAATGTCAAAAAATAAGTATATGCCAATAATTGACCACTATGCTTGTGGCTGTGTTTAGGAAATAGGATAATGATAACTATTATGATTAAGGTATATATTATAGATTAAGAGATTAAATATTCAATTTTTCTCATTCCAATTTCTTGAATTAAAAAAAATGAGAAATTTGAATGATTAACTTCAATATTATTAAATAATCATAAATATATACGTATATTTACTATATTTATAAAAGACCATTTAAAAAAGCAATCTGTAGCCAATATTCAATCTAACTATTGATTAATTATAAACATTAAAAGAATAATTACATTAAATATTTGTAAATAGACATCTTTTGTTCAATAATGCATGGAGTGGGGATTCAAACTTTGACATCTAAATTACATTCTCTTTTTAATTATTTGGCCACATTTAACTAAATAGAAGTTAGTTAGTCTATAATTAAAGCGTCGCCATTTTTTGAAAGTGAAAATTCAGATTTCATTTCTATTTTTGTTAAATTAGAAGAACCCTTATTTATATTATATCAATGACGTAAGGTTTGATGTGCAAAAGTATCTTCAAATGAAATCAAAACATTTTATAAAGTTTAAGTGTAAATTTTAGCAACCATAAATCAAAACCGTGTGTTCAATCAAAGATTCGGAAATTTGATCAAATTAACGAATTTTAAAAGATAATTGATTAAAGAAATGGTCGAGATAAAACAATAAATTAGCTAGCGATGGTAATAAACTAAAATGTATAATTACAACAAGAATAATTAATTTTTTTAGTACATCAAATGAGTGGATTTAGATAGAAGGTCATATCAATTAACGTGAAACTAAACTCATTTTTAGGTAATACTTGAACATTTATTTTAAATAGTTTTGGACTTGAAATACTTGTTGCTCCTTAGGTTTAGACTTAAGATTTGAAAAATAACAGGTAATACCTAGATGCAACGACAAAGTGTACTATTTGGACCATTAAGTGAGGTTGGTGAATGCAAAATAAAGCTTGTTAATTGATTCTGGCATGTTTTGTCCTATTATTTTTTCATTAAAGAATCCGAATAACACATTGATTATTTTTTAGTACAAATTGAGGGTAGAAGATTTGAATTTGAGACCTCTTGCTCCTCAATACATACATATGTCAGTTGAGTTAAGATCTAGTTAGCAAATGATGTTGGGATTGATGTCCTAAATCTCGTAAAGTCCTATAATTTTAATTGTAATGTACAAACATTTTATTTATGTAATAACTTATGTGATGTTTTATTTCAAAACTAGTTGCATTAACCACAAACCAATAAATTAACATCCAAGGTTATCTTGTAGCTTAAACATGTATGTAGAGACATACGGGTGGATCATGTTTAAGTGATAACCGAAATGGTTTGTAGTAGATGGATAAGGTTGGATCCCTTATCCTTGTGACACTATGAGTATGACCCGTTTTGTAGGTGTTACAATTGTTGTAAAGTGTTATAAACGATATGATCCTGATCATTCATGTGGAGACATGTGAGCGGGGATATTTTATACAAAGAAGTTTATATAAGAACGGACCAGAAATTTTAGTCTCATTATATAACACCGTTCATAATAGAGACTTATATTTTACCGAGATGATCATAGGTAACATGACCTAAATCCTGAGTGAGTTGTGAACTTCTATCTATGAGGACAGTCCTTTGATTTGTATGGGTAAGAGTGGCCAGATCGCCGACTCAGCAAGCCTACCAATTTGGGGATTCATCTAATTAAAGGAATTCACTCATTCCCCAAGGTAGTAAGTAGATAGATTGATCCCTTAAGGGCTGATTCCAGGGCTTGAACTATGTGGTCCCACACCCTCTCCTGGACCAAGAGGGGTTTAATCATAATTGAACTATGATTTATTGTTCATTAGATGGATCAGTGGTACTTAAGGAGTTAGATGTAATTACAGGGGCAAAATGGTAATTTTGACACAGTTGTACTTACGAGCAATTTGTGAAGGGTCATCGTATTGTTGATTGGTTATATCCAATGGACACAGAAAAATATCTGTAGTGCGAAGAGTGTAGTTGTCGGTTTTTAGTGGAGTGCCCCACAATTAACAGATGGTGAATGATTTAATTAAAGAGTTTAATTAATTATTCACGTACTGTTGGAGTTTTAAGCTACAGGTCCATGAGGTCCCCTCGGTAGCTCAACGAGATTTAATGAGAATCGGTTTTTGGATTAATTTGAATTGTTCAAATTAATTGAGAGAATTAATTATATATGATATAGTTAATTAAATTTTAATTATATGTGATATAATTACTATAATATATTTGATACATTATAATATTAAGTATTTATGAAAGAAAATAAATATTTGAATATGATTCAAATATTAATTATATGAATTGGATTCATATAATTAAATTTAATGTAAATGTGATTTATATTAAGAGTCATTGGTGAGAGAAAATTGAAACTATAGACTATATTGTATTTGATACAATATAAAAAAACTGTAGGTTATATGTTATATGACATAGTTACGTATATATGCATAATATAAAAAAACTATAGTTACGTATATATGCATAATAAATTAGTTATTATATATATATATTAATCTAAATTATTTTTAAAAAAATTAATTATTTTATATTTGATTTTTTTTAGACGGAATTAACTTCCCTCTCCAATTTTCTCTCAACCCACGTATTGTGTGGGTAGCTGATAGAGGGAATAGTTTTTTTGTTTTTCTCCTTCTTCTTCTTGAAAGATTCTCACAGAAGAGTTATGTGTTTTTTTTTAAAAGAGTTCTCAGAAGAAAATCTCTCATCTCCTCCTCTATTCTCTTAATTTTTTCCCTTCCCTTACAAAATCTAAAATAACCAGAGCCGACACCTCCTAGGTTCTTTGCCTGAGAATACTGAGGTTTCCTAGTAGTGGTGTTCATTTGGCCATTTCGAATCATTCGTGTTTTTTACAGGGAATAAGAAACATGAAGTTTGGAGTTTTCAAGGATAAGTTTCTTATTCCTTTTGTTTTTCTCTTCTAATGTTTTTTAGCATGCTGTGTGTGAATTAAATACATGATCTTTCTTGTTCTTCTGTAAAATTATTAATTCTTAAAAAATTGGGTTTGGGACGATCCATCGCTTCCGCTTAAGGACCCTTCAATTGGTATTAGAGCTACTGGTTTTGATTTTTTTTTTTTTTATGAATTAGGTTTGCAATTGATGGTGGGATTTTTCGTTTCTGCATTCTATGATTCATGTGATGAATTGTTGAGATTGTGGTTTGTATTGACAGATAATTTCGGGATTGGACTATTTAGAATTTATGGCTTTCTATTGTAAACTTCAATCTGTAAAGACCCATGTTTTAAGGCATAAATTGTTGTTATTGAGTCTGTATTCGATTGTTGAGTCGTTCGTGGGCTCCCTGGATAGATTCTAGAGAAAACGAGGAGGAAAAACAATGAATTTTCGAAGGCGTTTGAAACAGTATAGAGGTGTGACGCTGCGATGTGGCAGACAGAAGGAAATTTCTATAGCGCACAACATTGTGATGCTCTGAGACGGAAATTTCACACGGTTCAGCCCCAGTTCCTGTGTGGTTCGTGGTCTGTCGGTCCGGTTCGGTTCGCGGGTTCTCTGGTTTGACTGTTTCGGGTTCTTCTAGACCGATTCCTAGTCTGATTCAAGTGGTTCAAGGCCCGGTTCACTATTTCGAATGAGTTGAATGTTTATTTGTAATAGTTAGCCTTTTATTTATAATTTTAGGATTCCAATCCCAATTCGTTAATTGCTTTTATTTATACATGTAATGTATGATTTAATCTTATCTATATGTCATAGTATAAAATCCCACCATAGGTTATGCATTTAATTTCACACATCATTTATATTATAAATATTATAATATATGTATATGCTTGATTTAATTAATATAGCATGCTCATGCATGATATAGTATAATTGTTATAATATATGCATGCATGCATTAATAGTATATTGATGCATCATTTATATTATAATTATTATAATATTTAGTTCAATGTATGTATTGTAGTATGCTATTGTATGTTTCATTACTTTATTATATAAATGTTATATATATGTTAGTAATGAAATGACATTGCATGATGCATGATACCACTTTAGGTTAAATTTACAAATATTATAATTTACTAAAGAATGTCATAGCATGCAATGTATGGTTTTAATTGTTTTATTTCTTTATAATTGTTATAACTAAATGAAATTAAAACTAAAATCAATAATTTAGAATTGCATGCAAACCTTAGGTTATAATCATCTTTTAAAATTGTTTTAAAATATGATTGAGATAGACCTAAGATCATGTTTCTAATGAGATTAAAAATCTAAGTTTAATATTCTAATTAGTTTAATAGAATTAAATTGATTCATAACAAATAACTAACAATGTAACAAATGTATCTATAAGAGACATTTTGTCTAAGGCGAGTTCTGTCTAGACTGGGTGATGGGTATTATAAAAAACTATCTTTTCTATGATAAAATCTTAAATTTTACCATAATTGTTTGCTTAAAATGTCTACTTTTGTAGGTAAACTCCAATCATGACTCAACAAAGCTATTTCAAAAGATTTTGAACTAATTTAAGCCAAACGAAATCAAAAGACCACTTAACAAGAAGATCCATGATAAATTCCACTTTGCCCTTCAAGAGGAACAATTCAACACTCTACAGCAATGCTTGCAGCGTCGGGACGTTCCTTACAACACTGAGCCGGACACTTGAAGACAAAATGCATCTATTTGCTGCAAAACAGGGCAGCGTCGCAACGCTTGACCTATGGTCGCAATGCTCCAAATATTCACTTAATAGTCCGCACGCACGTGCGCCTTTTACAAACAAGCGTCAATATAGTGTTGCAACGTTAGCCCAACACTTCTTGGCTTTTCTACGATTTAGCGTTGCAACGCTGGCCTTGGCGTTAGAGATGTCCAAAAAATCCACGGGGTCGGGGTCCCCCTGAACAGGGTGAGGAATCCCTAAATACACAGGGAATGAGGGAGGGAGTGGGGAATTTTTTTCCATTTACAATTCGGGGCCGGGGACGGGGAATATATTCCCCAACCCCGACCCCGCCCGCCCCGACTTTGTATATAAATTATAAATTTTTAATATATATATATATATATGTATGTATGTATGTATGTATGTATGTATGTATATTCATATTAATATTGTAGACTTTATTAAGATAGTTATGGATGTTTTAATTATTTAAGTTCAAGATTTTTATTACTTTAATTCTTTAGATATTGTAATATTTAAGATAGGATGCTTTAAATGTTGAATTTTAATTTTTTACAAATTATGAGAATTTAGCATTTTAATTATATTTTTTAAATTGCATGTGTATTATTGTTTTACTTAGTAAAATTGATAATATTTCATTTAAATGAAAATTACATTGAAAATGTTTAAAGGATTGTAAAAAAAATATATTTAATTGAAATTAAAAAAATGTTAGCAAAAAATAAAGGCGGAAAAAGTCGCGGGGACGGGAAATGGAATAGGGAGCGGGGGCGGGGACGAGCAGGGTTCCCCATCCCCGCCCCGCCCCGTGGACATTTCTACTTGGCATCGCGATGCTATACCTGCAGATATAAATTTAGTTGTTTCATTTTCAGTGAGGGAGGGAAGAAAAACTTAAATTTTTAGAGAGAGACTTTGAATTTACAAAGTTATTCTTGTAAACTTTGGAGAGATTCAATCAATTTGTATTCAATCCTTGTACCAATTATGCAACTATCAATGGATTTCTTGAAGAATTTCGTCATCCATGAGTAGGTAATCCTTTTTCTTGGGGAATTATGTAGATTGGCACTTTCTTGAGACTTTCCTATGAATTCCTTTCATGTAGTTACTTTCTTTTGAATGTTCTTGCTGAGATTTAGAATAAAATTGATTAAGAATGAATTGACAACTCAAGATTAATTAATTTTTGTATGCAAAAATTTCATAGTTCTATAACAAATTTGTAATTAAGGTTCAAAATTAATAGTCTTGATATAAAATGTGGACTTATTTTCTTCTTTTCTTTAAAGAACCTATTAATTCAGAACATTCATGCAATCAATCTTGAATTTTCAATCTTTTAATTTCAAGATTTGAAATAGTTTAGAAAACCCACGAGTCTAATGCAATTTAGGGATTATTGTGAAATGTCTTCAGGAAGCAATTAAGACCTAGATTATGGTTAATTGTCAAATTAGCTAATTAGGGCATTAGGAATTTATTCTTAATGAATTATTGAATAATCTAATTGCATGATTCTTTGTTAAGTCCATGATACAATTGTCTAGATCACATAAAATCCCTAAGATTTCATTTTTAATTAATCTTATCTCATAATCTTTCTTACTTCTCTCATTACTAAATTTCTTATATCAATTCTTGCCTTTTCACTTAGTTAGTTTCTAGTTTTTGAAAACAAACAACAGCCCCTCCCTCCCAGTTTAATCTTTTGCATTTTTGAATTCAATTAGTTTATTTTAGGCAAACTAATAGAGGTTCTCTTGGGTTCGACCTCTTACTCCACTATTTCTACGTGCTAGTTCTAGTTATAGTTAGAGTATTATAAATTTCATTTGTTTTGGGTAAGATAGAATTTACGACACCTATTTTAGTAAAAAAAAAAAAAATTGACGCCGTTGCCAGAGAACCATGCAATTGGCCTTCCAAAATCCTTAAATTCCTTTCTTTTAGAATAAGAAATAAAATACAAAACAAAAGAAACAAAAAATAGTCAGTTTCATTGAACTATCCTTTTGTGCATGACCCACTCCTCTCAGAGTGTACTTTGTGATTTTGTTGTAAATACCGACTGTGAGGAGAGGAGACTACAAAAGGAAAGAATAAGAATAGAAGAAGGAGAATTTGAAGAATCGAGTCAAGAAGAGGAACCAATACAAACAAACAATATGGGTGAAGCAAGGGAGCAAACGTTAAGAGAGCTTGTCGAACCAGATTACACTCAACAGCTGTTATGTATAGTATATCTAGAGACTACGATACCATTTGAATTGAGACTCGATTTAGTTCATCTTTTACCCACTTTTTGAGGTAATCCAGGTGAGGACCCACACAAACACATGAAAGAATTCCATTTGGTATGTAATGGTATGCGCCTACATGGGGTAACACAAGAATAACTTAATCTCAGGGCCTTCCCCTTCTCCTTGAAGGATGTGATTAAGGATTGGTTGTACTACTTTCGACTGGATCGATCATCACGTGGAATGGTCTTAAGAAAAATTTTTCCCTGCATCTAAGGCTAATAATATTAGAAAAGAAATATATGGTATAAAGCAATTGGTAGGAGAGTCCTTATATGAGTATTGGGAAAGGTATAAGCAACTTTGTGCTTTCTTTCCCCATCATCAAATTTCTGACCAATATCTTATTAAGTATTTCTATTTAGGATGGCTTCCATCTAACAGGAGCAATATTGATGTAGCCCCTGGTGGAGCTTCAGCTAACAAAACATCCACTAAAGCTAGTCAGCTAATATCAACCATGGTGGAGAATTCACAGAATTTTTAATCAAGGACTCTAGAATATGATGTTGTTCAAGCTAAAGAGGTTAGTGAGTTGAGAACTCAAGTATCTAATCTAGTTTTCCTTTTCACTCAGGTTGCTCAATGAGGACTTCCCCAAATTAAAACATGTGGAGCATGTGGAGTGATTAGACATGCTTCCGAAGCTTGCCCTCAAGGTCAACCTCAAGTTAATGCAATAAGAGGTTTCCAAAGGAAGTATGACCCCCATGGGCAAACTTATAACCAAGGGTGGCGAGATCACTCAAATTTTAAGTGGGAATCTCAAGGGCAATTTGAGAATTGAAATCAGTCTTCTTCAAGCTCCTCAGGTATGTCTCTCGAGGATGTAATTAAATCTCTTGCTGACCATTCGTTAAAATTTCAATAGGAACTACACAATTTGCAAAAGGACAATATACAACTTCAACAAGAAACAAAACAACTTCAACAAGATACCAAAACTTTTCAACAATAAACTAGACAAGGCTTTTCAAACTTGGGCACACAAATCATGCAACTAACAAATATGGTAAGAAAGCTTGAGAGTAAGTCATCAGGAAAGCTTCCCGCTCAACCAGAGCATGCAAATGTAAGTGCAATAACTCTAAGAAGCAGTAAGGAAGTTCCTTCATCTTCCCAAGTAGCTGGCCCAGTTCAACAAATTCCCAAGAAGCCTGAAAAGGTAATTGATAATGATAACAAGGTAAATGAGAATCTCCCATCTTCCCTAAGGTACGTAACTACTCTCCCCTTATTGTAGAGCCATATGTACCTAAGGCCCCTTTCCCCAGTAGACTAGCAAAACCTAAGGTGGAAGATATTGACTAATGCTAATTGAAATGTTTAAAAAGGTACAAATTAATATTCCTTTGCTTAATGTCATTCAACAAATACCTAGGTACGCTAAATTCTTAAAAGACTTATGAACTAAGAAAATAAAAAGGAAAGAAGATGAGAGAGTAATTGTTAGCAAAAACGTGTCTGCTTTGTTAAAAAAGGACATGCCTCAGAAATGTAGAGACCCTGGAATGTTTACTCTTCCTTGTAAGATAGGAGATAGAATTATCACTTATGCCATGCTAGACCTAGGCGCATCAATAAATGTCATGCTTTTTCATGTCTATGAAGATCCTAAACTGAATGGCCTACAAAAAATGAATGTTTGCATACAACTAGAAGATAGGTCATATATCTAACCCCTAGGCATAGTAGAAGATGTTTTGATGAGAGTTGGAGAATTAACTTTCCCGTTGATTTTTACATTTTAAAAATGGATGAACCATACCCTACTTCTTCCTCTAATATTTTACTTGGTAGATCCTTCATGAAAACTGCAAAAACTATAATTGATGTAGATAAAGAGTCTTTATCAGTAGAATTTGACGGAGAGGTGAAATCCTTCCACATTTATGATGCCATGAGATTTCCAGAGGAATATTATTCTCTCTGCTCCATAGACACATATGATGAAATGGATCATATTATTGATTTCATGTTGTACAAAAGTTCTAATCATTTGGTAGCCTCTTCCATTCATTATAGTTTTGATTGGATTACTCATAATTTTTCTCATGTATCTCTTCACTTTTTTTACCATGATAGTTCAAATAAAAAACATGTTTCTAATTCTTCACTTCAATTTTATGAAAAGAATGAATCTTCTTCAAAAGATGATAATGATAATTCTTTCAACAAATTTTTTTTGCCAAAATGTAAGTACTTCAAAAGAAGATTCAAATTTTCAAAATAAAATTTGTATAAGTGAAAAACCTTCAAATGATAATTCAAATTCAAAATTTATTTGTAATAATAAAAACAAAAATAAAGCTTCTAATCTTTGCTCTGTTTTCAATGTGTAGAAAAAAGGGATTGAGCCCAAAGCTCTCTCTTCTCCAAAGAAGAGCAAGAACTTGGGAAATTGTTTAAAAAAACCTCAATAAGCAAATGTTGGATTTTATGTCCTAAAACTCGTGGTTTGTAAACAATAAAACTTATTCTGAAAATTCAATAAGTTGTTATTGAATATATGAATTGCTTATTTCGTTTTAGAAATCCAATAAACTAAAAGATCCATGATTATTACATGAGTACTTGAACTTTATATGGAGACATAAAAGTGGATCAGGTTCGAGTAAATAGTCAAAATGATCTATAGTATATGAATGACGTTGGGTGCCTTATTCTAGTAACACTATCGGATGCGACCCACTTTGTAGTTGTTACAAAGAGTTGTAAAGCGCTACAGACGATGTGATCCTAATTCGTACATACTAGACATGAGGAGTGGAGGCGTCTTGTGCAATGAGTTTGTACAAGATCGGACCACAAAATTAGTCACTCTTACTTTATAACGCTGTTTACTGTTTAAGACTGACTATGTCAAAGCGATGACCTAGGTAACTTTACTTTAATCCTGAGCTAACTATGAACTCCTATTTATTCGGGATTATCCTTAGATTTGCATAGGTGAGGATTGACTCAACAATGTTGGCTCAATAAACCTCCATTTCAGGGGTAAGAACGGGTAGATAGCTGAGGATATAGGATGCAAGATGGAATTTGTTCCTACCCGCTTTTAGGGATAGTAGAGAGGTTGTTCCCTTAAATGCTGACTCCAGGTCTTGAACAAGGGGTCCCACTTTCTCATTGGCCTGAGAGGGACTCGATTTGTTGATCGGACCAAATGATCATTAGAGGATTAGTGGGACTTAAGAAACAAGAGGTAATCTCGGGGATAAAACAGACATTTGACCCAACCGTAATTACGAATAGCTGATGCGTGAAAAAATGGAGTAAATAATTATGCGTTCATTATTCGTTCTCCATGTGTCACTGGTCATGCGTTGGACTAAGGGATATGCAATATGCGTTTGATGACCATGCGTTCCTACCACAAGTTTTCTTGCTCTCTTGCCAAGTATAACGAGATTACAAGTTTCTTGGGTGATCTGAGGTCGAACTCAGGGACTTGTAGCTAAATGTTATGAAGTAAGGTGTTTGCGATGAAGAATAAAAGAATATTGAAGGTTATGGGCTATGCGTTACTCCTACTCCTAACTAACAGATTAAACAGTCGAAGTATTATTATGAGAGGTAGAGACACAACAACGGTTACGCGTAATAAGATGCATGGGAAAATAAATAAAATGGCGAGGATGACTTCACCGCCTCACTAAGCTTGATCGCAAGGATAACCCTAGCCAACGCAAGCTATGCGATTATGCTACACACACTTGACAAAGACGCATGCGATGGATATGCGATAGTGTCGAGAGGCCTTATGTCTAAGTCTCTATTCTTGCTCACGTGCTCCCACACATAAACAAGATGACCGCATACCACCTTATCCAACTTATAGGGTGCATATGCTGTGTAATAGCAAACAAAGCTTATCTCTAAGCCTCTATTCTTGCCTATGCGATCCAATCTTCTCAAGCCTAGATTTGGTCTTTAGACTATTTTCTTAAGTGTACCTAAATGATGAATGATGCACTCATAAGACAAGGTAATCACATAAACATGGTTGACATAAGATTATTCCTATCTCTAGGAATACCGCTTATTTTGCTTAATGCGTTCCACCACTTACCCTCTCGGGCAGTTAGCTATCGTTGATCAACTCATAGACAAGCGTGGCTACAACATCTCACTAATCAAATAGGATTTTCTCACAACGCTCGCGCAATGCACACCTCTCGGTGGTTTTCTACTTGCTTCATATGTTTATGTCACATGATTAAGTATGCGATGCTCTAGCAATCTTACTTAGTCTTTGCAGTGAAAGTGAAGGATGATGAGAAAATAAAGATGGAATCAAAGAAAATAGAGAAATGCATTGATCCAAAATGTATTAATCTCTTAAGCCACAATGTAATACAATATAGAGATAGAAGAGATATGGAGGGCCAGATGGGCAATGTCTTGCGTCCATCATATGTGTGTCAAGGCTGCCGGTGGTTCCATGGATGGGCGGTGGAGTAGTCTCTCTCGAGATCTATCTCTAGTGGAGCTCTGGTTGTCACTCGGAATGGTGGGAGGAATGAAGAACTCTCAAGACTATCTTCTCATGCTTTCTTCTAGATCACAAGGATCTGCCCGAAGGCAGAAACTCAGATCCCCTGAAGTTATACTCTAAGGCTTCTATTTATAGAGCTTGATCGTCGACAACATTAATGGTACTTCCATGAAATTTTGCGGGTGAAATGTCAGAGATGGACCTGCTCGCGTGGTAGGTGAAATGTCAACATCACCTTCTGATACTTCCAAGGTATGCGTTCATGCTTGGTTTTAGAAGTATCATCGCATTCCACCACCCTTGCGGTCATCCCTCTATTATGGTTATACTTTGTAGCCGCAACCTCTATGCGATGGACGCATGTGGTTAATGGCCAAAACATCCATGCGTCGAGCGTATGTGATCGCGTATGCGACGTTTATACGATGGCGAGATTCACCGCATGCGATCGATTCCTACGTTAACTACAAAAATAGACAATTGGACGCAAAGTAACACATAATAGTGGGTTAGCCGAGATTTTATATGTTGATCAACGTAAGCTCATTTTCTCATGAATTCTTAGTACAATCACCGCATATTCTTCTTAACAGCCCTCATAATTCTAAAATAAAAGGCCTATAATAACGTCCATTTCTGCCTGTCATCAACAACCTGTGAAGGGTTAATTTACTAATTATGGTTATATCGGGTGGACATGATATATCTATAGTGAGGGAAGTGCAACTATGGGCTTTAGTGGAGTGACCCATTAGTTAACGAATGAGGGTTAATTCGGTGTAAAGAGTTTAGCCAATTAATCTCGGATCGTTGGATCCCATGATCTATAGGTCCACAAGGTCCCCCTACTAGCTCGTAAATGGATTAGCTTTAGAGTAGCGTGATAAGTTAATTTGAAATGTTCAAATTAGAATTAAGTAAATTAGTAATTATATGAGATATAATTACATGTTTAATTTTGGAATTAAACGGAATTGGAGATTTAATTAATATTTAAATATTAAATTCATGAAGGTGGAATTTGTGTAAAATTAATTTAATATTTGATATTAAATTAATTAGAATTAAATAAATTATTTATTTATTATTAATTTTATTACAAAATTAATTTAGTAAAATTAATAAAGTTTTAATTTTGAAATCAATTTATAAAAACAAAATTGAAATCAATTTTTTTTTAAAAAAAAAAACACAAAATGGGAAATGTTGGATTTCTCCACTCACCTAACCAAGGAGCTAACAAAAATCCTACTTAATTTTGCTTCATTTCTCCAAGCATGAGTTGCACTTCGTGCAGGCTTCTCCTTTGCATGATAGTCCTACAATATATAGGAAGATTGAAATGGAAATGAGGCATGCATCAGTTGAGTTTTTGCTTAAAAATTCGAGTTGAAGAAGGTGTTCTTCAAGTGGATACATCAGTGTCTTCTTCTCCAAATTCCCTTCATTCAAGCTTATTTTGAGTCCCACAACTCAATCTAAAGTTCCAAGAGAATAGTAGGAAGATCTTGAGGTGGTTCACAACGAGGTTTGGAGAAGATTTGCAGCTGAATTTGAGATTAAAGAGGTTCTACAAAGGTATTACATGAAACCCTCTTATTATTGTATGAGCATGCTTCATTTATAGGCAAAATTGATAAATTAGAATGCTTATTGATCCTTGTTGCTTCTGCTGCATGCTGATATACTTTTACAGCAAAAGTTCGTGCTTTTTCCTTAGAAGGAAGGTCCTCAAAGCCTCTTCATTCCAATGATCATGATGTAGAATCCAACAGCTCCTCTCAGGACCCACAATCATTGAGATTTGAGAAAGATTTTAAACCGAAGCCTTCGAACAAGGCAGCACCTAGGTAAAAAAAAATCATCAAGGTGAATGGGCACAGACTCAAAATCTACAATGAAGGGCATGCCGAGTCCAATTGGGCTTGCGTCTAGCTAATCCCTCATATACTTGACACTCTTCTTCACCAACGTCGAGCAAACGACGCTAAAAATTTGCAATAGGACACAATTTTCTCTTTCTTTATTTTCATTTTATTTTTTTTTCTTTTCTTATTTTTTCATTTTTCATTTTTTTTTTCTTATTTTAGCATTTCAAATAAATAGAATAATTGATTTTTTTTCTTTGTAGGTGATTTACTCAATGAAAAGAAGAAAAAGGAGCTCTCAAATAAATTTTAAAAAAAAAACACAAAAGCAAGGAAATTCTCTCTCAAGCAAATAAATGATCAACAAAAAAACCATGGAAGTTTCACTCTACATTCCTTCTCTTTTGTTTCTTGAATTCATTTTCTTATTCTAAACATTGAGGACAATGTTCCATCTTTAAGTTGGTGGTGGGTAAACATTGGATGTTTTTTTTGTATTCTTTTGAGTATTCTTTGATTAGCTTTAAAAATGAGCCTCTACTAAATTTTTTTTCATGTTTGGAACTCTTGAGCTTCTAAGCTCGGGTTACTAAATTTTTTATTACTTGGATTGATTGCACAGATTTTGTGATTCTGTTCTGACATATCTAAATAAATTTGAGGCTCTGATTCATCTTGATAGTGTAATTTTGGTTCTTTGAAAAACATGTCTATTGAATTCTTTATTCTTCAAAAGTCCATTTTTGCCTTGAATGCAATAAATTCATAATTGAATAAATTCATGTTTTTCATGTTTGCACATTCAAGAATCTCATTCACTTCAATTCTATGCATCATTTGTTTTTACTCAATCTCTTGATTTTTATTGATGAAACTATGATGACACACTCTTTCTAGTAAGGATACAAACAAAATCTAGACCTTTTAAGTTTTTCAAACAAAATTTTGAAACTCAACTTTGAGAAGAAACTTTCTTTTCCTTTTAACTTCATAAAAAATTCAATACTTAGACTTTTAGATTTATTTAGAACCTTTAAACTCTTGGAAATGTCATATCTACTTAATTTTCTTTGTTACTCCGATAGGACAAACTTTGGTCTAAGAATAACCATCTTATTTTAGAGGTAAGTCTAGACGTAGAGGAATAAAAAGAGCTTAGTGTCTATAAAAAATTGATAGCATAAAAAAAAAGAAAATTTGCCAAATTAACATAACCTTCACTAACGTGTGTATGCACATGGTAGAGGTGAAAAGAGCTACCTTCATCATATTTCTTTTAGGGCCTACAAGAAAATAGTGATAGGTTCCCGGTGGTGCGAGTGTGAAAGCTATCCCTCTAAGTAAAAGAAATGTCAATTACATTTTGTGTGTGTAAGTTTTTTTTTTTTTTTTTTTTTTTAGAAAGGCACCCTTGTATTAGAATTGCCTCTCTCCAATGCAAGTTAGGTATATCATAGATCGATAACTGGGCTAGTGTAGAGGGAAGAGGAATTGAATGTTGGATGTCTCCTTTCTATTAGTTTAGGTCTTTAAGTAAACTAAAACTAGGTATTCTTTTCTTTTATGATTTTGCAAGAAAAAGACCTTTTTTTTTTTCTTTCAAAATAAGCTTCAACCTTTTGTAAGAAAAACTCTGAATTTTTAAATGCTTGCTTATATCCTTACCTTCTTGATTGTTAAGAAAAGAGATGAGAACCATTGATTGTTAAGAAAAGAGATGAGAATCACTTCATTGTATAAGTGTAAAACCAGAACCCTAATTACTTCAAGTAAGAGTAAGTAATGTGATGTCTTTTAATGAGCTAAATGAAGCCATTTATTAGGAAGGGTAGAAGATGTAAGCAAGAAGAAATGGACTCTTGGGTAGCTAAGTGTAAAAGTAGGACAAAACTCGGCTAGGCTAAGGAAGGTTATGCTTGATGATGGAATGCATAATAAGCATATGAATGAGACCATGCCATCTCATGAGGTATGGTGCTGAAGTAATATTGTGAGTGAAGTTAGCAAAAGGAAAATTTCTAAATCCTAGCCCTTCATCACTAATAGTGGGCCAGGTGGAACAAAGAGGGTTAATGCTGGATTTTGGGCGGTAATATAAGCAAGAAGGTCGAGTTCATTGGGACGGTTTGGACAAACTACTTAGGCTATTTGTGTAATTTCAGTGGCATTCGAAAGCTCTGTGTGTCTATTTTCTATCGCTGGGCTACTGGAAGGAAAACTCGCCGGAATAATGCCGAAGGGGCAAAATAAAGATGAAGGGTTCGTTTCTCAGGTGAATCTAGGCCATCAGTGAAGAATTGAAGCTCCAGGACGAATTACGAAGCGTTTTGAGCTAAAAATTAGAGAAAATATTGTTAACTCAGTTATAAACAACCTTGTAGAATGAAACTTTTTTTAAGATGAGGCCTGGAAATCGAGTTATATAATTTTGAAGTTTGAACAGGAAATTGTTGAACAAGCAGACGACTGCTTGAATTGGGGCCAATCATGAAGTTTTGAATCTCTAGATTAAACGACGAGGAATTTTGAGCTGAAATTAATTCTAAACATATTTGTAGAAGGAAGTTTCTTCAAAAGAGGGCTGGATTTTAAGTTATGAATTTTTGAAGTTGTAACAGAGAAGTTGTGCATAAGCAGACAGCTCTTAGGAAGAACAAGCAAATAGCTCATATAGAGAAAGAGGATCATGCTAATGAAGAAATCTCGCTAATTTTGTGCTGAGGATCTCGCTAATTTTTTTATGAGGATCTCGCTCTAGAAGGGAATCTCGCTAGAAATTAGGCTGAATTTCGCTGGTAAGGTTAGTATCGCTAGGATGACAATTTGCCAGGAAAAGCTTGATCTCACTCATGAGGAGGATCTTGCTAGTAAAGTTGTCTTTGTTGATGAAAGTTCCTTTAGTAAATGAACTATTGAGGTATTTTGCTAAGAATTTTGAGTAGTTTAACAGGGAATTATGTCCTTTTAGGCCAAAAAGAGCTAGAAGAGGCGTATAACCTGTTAAGAGGTCAACAAACTGTGAGTGACTATGTGATGACTTACTGTTTTAATGATTTTGAAACTATGATTTCTTGAAGATATTTCCCATGCTAAGTGTTTAAATGGATTGCCAAGCAACATATTTGCGAAACTGTTTCTTATGTTAAGTAAAACATGTTTTCCATGGAACTGACATGATTTAGATATGTTATCTTGTCCAAATACTATAAGTATGTTTAAGTAATTCCATTTTTATGATGAACCAATACGATGGATGAAATAGTATGGTGATTTGAGCACTAAGCCTTAGTGTTCAACTAAATGTTTATGATGGATACTGAAGGACAATGAGAAGGTATTCTTTCAACTAAATGTTTATGACTAGTTATATGACGGATACTGAAGGACAATGAGAAGGTATCCTTTAACTAAATGTTTATGACTAGTTATATGACGGATATTGAAGGACAATGAGAAGGTATCCTAAGGATACTGAAGAACAATGAGAAGGTATCCTAGTCAAGTACCTAAGATATGACAGTACTCAGTTATAACCACGTGCATGTAGGTAATACGACGTCTAGGGATTGAGCAAAAGGGTTCTCCCCGACCAAGGTTGACATTGCGGGTTAGATCTAATAGTTCACTCTCAATTAAGGATAAAGGCAGTCATATCTTCTCCTAGGCTAGAAGGATAGTTTGGAATTGCTAATGCTTATGAATGTTTATCAACGCATGATGTTACAATGTATGAATTTTCCAAGTATGTTTTTCATATCTAACGCATGCTAATAGTTTTTATAAGCTAGATCAACATGATTTAAGTCAATTTATTTTACAAAGTATGAAGCATGCGTTAGGGTAAAGCTAAGGTTGAATGAAGATTGATGTACCTAAGATTATCAAAGTACATGCGTTGGTATTCCTAAACATAATGAAAAAGGATATTGAAGGTAAGGAAGGTATCCTAAAGAGTTTTCTATGCTATATTCGAGAACTTGATAGCTTAAGTGAGTCGGATACTGAAGGTAAGGAAGGTATTTGAATAAATGTACCTAAGGTGTTGACGGTACATAGAAAACTCCATGTGTCGTAGGTAGTTCCGAATGAGAGGCCGAAGTATGCGTCTCCTAGGCTATATACCAGCAAAGGGAGGCCGAAGTATGGGTCTCTTAACCGGTAACAAACGTTGAGAGCTAGAGCGATGTATGCTCGTTCTCAACTAAGGAATAATGATGTTTAATGGTGGTTTAAAGGTTTTATGTACACGTTTGGTTGGTATACTTTAGTTTCAGTATTATGGTTTCAAGCTTCCAGTTTTGAGCACGAGATTTATATTTTTATTAAGTCACTTACCGGGCTTCTAATTCACGTTTTCAAATGTTTTCTTTCAGGTAGCGGTCAAATCACAAAAGACTATTCTGTTGCTCCTCTGCCACTCAAAGAAACAGGTTGAAGGAAGCATAATTAAAGACCTATGTTAGTTAGTACACATGTGTTTGTCTAATGACTAGTATACTAGATGAGGCTCATTAAGTTATAATATTCATGTATGAACAATGTTGCGAAATCCTGTAATGTAAATGTGTTAAGTTCCGAGTTAATATGTTGGTATATTGATGATATGTATGTATTCAGGTTTTGAGTAAAGGTTAACAGGATAGTTAGGTGATAAGTGCCAGCAAAAGGGTTAGTAACTGCTGCAGTCACCATTCTATCTAGGTTTAGAGGGTAATTTGGAGTGGGATGTGACAGTTAGACACTTAAATGTATTGACTATTTGGACGTGAAGATGAAAACTTGCCGACTTGAATAGGTCAATTTTGAATAAAAGAATGAAATTTTGAATAAACAATAAACAATCAATTTTTGCTTGAATATATGCAAATTTCTAGTTTAGACTTGTTCGGGACAACCAAGAGCTAAGTTGTGGGTATTTTGATAGGTATTGTAAAAGACTATCTTTTCTATGATAACAAGACCTATCAAATCTATGATAAAACCTTAAATTCTATCATAATTGTTTGCTTAAAATATCTATTTTTGTAGGTAAACTCCAATCCCAACTCAACAAAGCTATTTCAGAAGATTTGGAGCTAATTCGAGCTAAATAACATCAAAAGATCACTTAACAAGAAGATCCACGATGAACTACCACTTTGCCCCTCAAGAGGAATAATTCAATACTCTTCAGCAATGCTTGCAGCGTCACGACACTCCTTACAACATTGAGCCTTACGCTAGCTTGACGCTTGAAGACAAAATGCATCTATTTGCTGCAAAATAGGGCAACGTCGCAACGCTTAACCCAGTTTGCAACGCTCTGAATATTCACAGAATAGTCTGTGCGTGCGCGCCTTGTACAACCAGCGTCAACATAGTGTTGCAAAGTTAGCCCAATGCTTCTTGGCTTTTCTACGATTTAGCGTTGCAACGCTGACCTTAACGTCGCGACACTATACCTGCACATATAAATTTAGTTATTTCATTTTCAACAAGGGATAGAAGAAAAACTTAAACTTTTAAAAAGATGCTTCAAATTTACAGCGCTATTCTTGTAAATTTTGGAGAGATTCAATCAATTTGTAATCAATCCTTGTACCAATTATGCAACTATCAATGGATTTCTTGAAGAATTTCATCATCAATGAGTAGGTAATCCTTTTTCTTGGAGAATTATGTAGATTGACACTTTCTTGAGGCTTTCCTTTGAATTTCTTTCATGTAATTGCTTTCTTTTGAATGTCCTTGCTGAGATTTAGAATAAAATTGATCAAGAATGAATTAAAAACTCAAGGTTAATCAATTTTTGTATGAAAAAATTACATAGTTCTATAAAAAATTTGTAATTAGGGTTGCAAGACTCAGTAGTCTTGATAGAAAATGTGGACTGCTTTTCCTCTTTTCTTTAAAGAACCTATTAATTCATAATGTTCATGCAATCAATCTTGAATTTTTTTGGTCTTTTAATTTCAAGATTTGTAATAGTTAAAAAAAACCATGAGTCTCATGCAATTTAGGGATTAATTGTGAAATGTCTTTAGGAAGCAATTAAGAGCTAAATTAGGATTAATTGTTGAATTAGCTAATTAGGGCATTAGGAATTTATTCTTAATCAACTATTGAATAATCTAATTGCATGATTCTTTGTTAAGTCAATGATAGAATTGCCAAGTTTACATAAAATCCTCAAGATTTCATTTTCAATTGAATCTTATCTCATACTCTCTCTTACTTCTCTAACTACTAAATTTCCTATATCAATTCTTGCTTTTTCACTTAGTTAGTTTCTAGTTCTTGAAAAAAAACAACACCCCCCTCCCCGGTTTAATCTTTTGCAGTTTCGAATTTAATTAGTCTATTTTAGGCCAATTAATAGAGGTTCTCTTGGGATTGACCTCTTACTCCACTATTGCTACGTGTTAGTTCTAGTTGTAGTTAGAGTATTATAAATTTCATTTGTTTTGGGTAAGATAGAATTTACGACACCTATTTTAATCCAAACACTAGGGTATTTAAGTTGACAGAAATGTAACACCCCTACTTGGGAACTTTCCTTGGAAAGTTGAATTAGATACATATGTTACATGCATGCAAGTTTGATTAAAGTTTACTAAAGAGTTTAATAGACATTAATCAAAATTGTTTAACTATTCAAAGACAAATGTTGTTTTTGGGCAAATTAAACAATCACTTAGTTAAAATCAGTAGCCGAATTTTCCAAAGTTAATTAACCTTAGGAAAAATACTCAGTGGGAGGAAAATATGGTATATGATACTTCATTTTATCCTCTTCACGTTCCTCCTTAAAATTCACACCGTGAGGTCTATACTCGGTTTCAAGGCACCAGGGGTATCCCCCTACAGGTGGCATTTGTATAGATCAATATCAAGGTGAATGGAGAGAGTGTTTATAGTAAGTGGGAGTGGGGCGTGTGACAACACATCCCCCAGTCTCTCTCATTAGTTTGAAGTAAAATTTCATGCATGACCTCGTGGTACCGTAGGTGTCCCCCTAAAGGATGACATTTTGCAAAATGTTTTATTCAAAATCTAGAAATGGATAGGGTTGCTTTAGTTTCATGTCCCAATTGATTTTTCACTACGGTTGGATCATTGGCGCAGAACTATAGGACCTAAAAAACGGGGTTACAATTACAAGAATTGTTAAGCAAGTTTACCAAATTCTAGACCGAACTATGGTGACTAATAGTTACACCTATCTATTGGTTGAGAATGTCTCATTTCAGTGAAGGGGCATGTGATCACCCTATGGTGACTTTTTTCCTGCCTCACTGAAATATCATTGCAAGATAGATGTCATTTAGGGTAATCAGACTATTTTGCTAAAATTGATTGTTTGTCTTTTTTATTTAATACAAATAAACTAATAAAAAATAATTTGTTTGGTTTCAACAAACCTTATTTCACTATGACATCTGTGACCTTAAATCTACTTGCTGCTGAAAAATTAACGGGTGAAAATTACGCTTCTTGTAACAACACGATCAACACAATACTTATAATTGAAACCTTCGTTTTGTCCTAATAGAGGACTGTCCTCCCATTCTAGCTCCAAATGTTGCTCGAGATATTCGAGAAGCATACGAGTGTTAGACACGAGCAAACGAAAAGACCCAAGGGTTTATCTTGGCAAGTCTTTCCGAAGTCTTGGTCGAGAAGCATGAGCCCATGCTCACAGCACGTGAGATCATGGAGTCCCTAAAGGAATGTTCAAACAATTGTCCGCACAGCTTAGACATGATGCTTTCAAACACATCTTCAATGCTCGTATGCAAGAAGAGGTATCTATTCGAGAAATGTTCTCAACATGGTAGTCTACTTCAACGTAGTAGAGATTAATGGGCCCGTCATCGATGAAGCCAGCTAGGTTAGCTTCATTTTAAAATCTTTACTTGAAAGTTTCCTTCACTTCTATAGCAATTCTGTTTTGAATAGGATTGACTACAACCTAACCACCCTCCTCAACGAGCTACAGACCTTCTAGTCCTTGATGAAAAGCAAGGGACAAAAGGATGAAGCAAATGTTGCTTCATCCTCTAATAAGTTCCATAGAGGTTCGACCTCTGGAACAAAGTTTGTATCTTATTCTTCTGACACCAAAAAGTAGTAGAAGAAAAAAGGTGGAAAAAGGAAAGCTAACCCATCAGTAGCTGCTTAAAAGAAAGCCAAGGTTGCAAAAGGATATGTTTCCATTGCAACCTAGAGGGACATCGGAAGAGGAACTGTCCCAAGTACTTGACAGAAAAGAAGAAGGGCAAGCAAGTTGAATGTGATTTGCTTATTTTGGAAACAAGTTTAGTGGAGAATGATGATTCAGACTGGGTTATAGATTCTAGCGCCACAAACCACATTTGTTCTTCATTTTAGGGAGTTAGTTCCTGGCGAAAACTTGATATTAGTGAGATGACGATGCGGGTTGGAACTACGCACGTCGTCTCAACTGTGGCAGTGGGAGGTCTCTAGTTAACTTTACAGAATAGATATATTTTACTAGAAAATGTAAAAATGTATATGTAGTTCCTGGTTTGAAGAGGAACTTAATTTCTGTAAAGTGCTTGCTTGAACAGTCTTATAGTATCAACTTTAATGGACACAAAATATATTTGTAGTGAGGAGAGTACAGTTGTCGGTCTTTAGTGGAGTGCCCGATAGTTAACTAATGGTGGATCCCATGACTAAAGAGTTTAGTTAGTTATTCACGTACTGTTGGAGATTCAAGCTATAGGTCCATAAACTGGATCAAGTTCGAGTAAAATAGCCTAAATAGTCTATAGTACTTGGATTAGGTTGGGTACCTATTTTTAGAGATACTATTGAATACGACCCGCTTTATGATTGTTACAAATGTTGTAAAGTATCATAAACAATGTGATCAGTTCGTTCATATAGAGACATGTGAGCGAGGGTGTTCTACAAGATGAGATTGTGTAATACTGACCACGAAATAATCACTGTTATGTATTAATACTGTTTACTGTTGACACTGATTAATTTCATTTGTTGATGACCTAGATAACTTGATTTGAATCTTGAGCTGTTTATGAACTCCTGTTTATTCGGGATTTATTTATTGATCTGTATAGGTGAGGGTAAGCTCAATAACGTTACTCAATATTCCTTCTAACTCAGGGAAGATCGGGTATATTGTTGAGGACAACAAGATGGAATTCACTCCTACCTATTGTAGGGATAGTAAAAAAGTTGTTCCCTTAAGGGACGATCCTGAGTCTTGAACAAGGGGCCCCATTCTCTCATTGGCTTGAGAGGGAATGAATTTAGTGATTAAGATCCTAAATCAATTATTCATTAGAGGGACAGTGGTACTTAAGGAAAAAAGATGTAACTCAGGGGTAAAATAGTAATTGACCTAGTTGAAGTTACGGACAACCTGTGAAGGATCAACTTATTGATGACAGTTGTACCGAATGGACACATAATATATCTACAGTGAGAGAGTGCAACTACAGGCTATAGTGGACAATCCTGTTAATTAACGAATGTTGATTAACTAGGTTAAAGAGTTTGACTGATTAGTCTCGGATTATTGGAGCCCATGATCTATAGATCCATTGGGTCTCTTTACTAGCTCACTATGGACAAAATTGAAGAACTAGGTAAAGTAAGAATTTGAAATGTTCAAAATTCGGTCCTTAGGAAAAAAATGTATTTTATATAAGATATAATTTACAATTAATTAATTATTTTTGGAGAGTATGTTTTAAGGAAAATATTAGCATGAAAGTGTTTGAAATTTGATTAATGTGATTAACAAAAGCTAGGTGTCAAAGACAATTTAATATGTGATGTTAAATTTGTTTATTTATTTAATTAAAACTTCTAAAATATGAAAATAGTATTTCATATTTTTGTCAAAATTTTGTTTTATTATATATATATATTTTTTTTATAAAAAACTAGTTAGTGGAAAAATCCAATTGTTGTATTTTTCCAGTAACTAAGTGGGTTCTTAAGTGGCTTATGATAAGCTTGACACCTATTTTGTTCATGCTAATGGAGTTTGAGGTGGAGGCCGCAAGAAGGGTTTTTGTATGTGTTTTTTTTATAAATAGGTTTTGATTTTTAAAAATTAAAACTTAATGCTTCCTTGAATATTCACTATATTTCTTCCACAAATTCTTTTTGATCTCCAATTTAATTAGTGAAATTCCCTAACTTTCATTAAAGTTTCAGTCCTACAACCGTGTTCTTCAACCGGAGAATAGAGAATTTACCATTGGTGGTGCCGATTGCTCATGGAGACGAGGATTCTTGTGAAAACTACGAAAGTTGTATTTCTAACTCTCTTTCCATGTTTATTCCTAGTTAATTAATGTAATTAGAGCGTTTATGACCAATTGCTTTCGTTGTGCATGCTTCTTTATTTCCAATACATTAAGTACTCTAATGCATCAATTTTAGCTTTTAAATAAAGCATTTCTTCAAAAGAAAAGAGGGTTTCAGAAATACCTGTGAAGATCTTCTTCTTCCGTCAAATTCAGCTGCAAGCAACTCCTCCACTGGTCGTGAACCACCAGAAGATCTTCCCTACTATCATCTAGGAACCTTAGATTGAGTTGTGGGACTCAAAACAAATTGAATCAAAGGGAATTTAAGAGGAGAAAGTGTCTGGTTTTCCTGAAAACTGAAGAACTTTTCTTCAGTTGAATTTCTTAGCAAAACTAACTGATTGCATGCCCAATCTCAGCTAAAATTTTTTTTGTTTGTATCTATCTTTCATGTAATCAGATTGACACAAAACACACAACTCCTACTTTGAAAATTTGCATGATTGATGGTGGAATTGTGAATAAGGTGTTCCAAGTTTTTATTGGAAAAATCCCACTTTTGTGGGTTTTTCCAAATTCCAAAATTTCTTTTAATTTTGAAATCAATTTTCAAAATCAAAACCATTTTTTTAGTTTCAAATCTTTAATTAAACTGAAAAATGTTAATTTTACCAAAAATTAATTCAATTAATTAATTTTTCAAATAAAATTAATATTTAATTAAACAATTTCATTAATTCTATTAATTTAATATCAAATATAAATTAATTAAACACCAATTTCACTACCATGAATCTTATTCATGAAATTAATATTTAAATCATATTGATTTAAATATTAATCAATTCTCCAATTTTGTTTAATTCCATAATTATATATGTAATTATATCACATATAATTACTCATTCCCTTAATTCGAATTTGAACGTTTCAAATTAACTCATCACGCTATTTTAAGGTTTATTCCATTTGTGAGCTAGTAGGGAAACCTAATGGACCTACAAATAATGAGCTCCAACGATCCGAGATTAATCGGTTAAACTCTTAAAATCGAATTAACCCCCATCCATTAATTACCGGGTCATTCCACTAAAGCCTAGTAGTTGCACTCCCCTCACTATGGATATTTTGTGTCCACCTCGATATAACCATGATTAGTAAGTTAACCTTTCACAGGTTGTTTGTAAAAATGGTTGGATCAAAAGATGTTTTACCCCCGAAATTACTTATTGTACCTTAAGTCCCACCGATCCTCTAATGAACAATTGGTTTGAGATCTAATCATCAAACCGAGTCCCTCTCGGGCCAATGAGAGGGTGTGGCCCCTTGTTCAAAACCCAGAGTCAGTACTTAAGGGAACAACCTCTCTACTATCCCTAAAAGCGGGTAGGAGTGAATTCTATCTTGCACCCTATGTCCCCAACTATCTACTTAGTCTTACCCCTGAAAAATGGGAGGCTTATTAAGTCGGCGTTGTTGAGTCAATTCTCACTTATGCAAATCTAAGGATAATTCCGAATAAACAGGAGTTCATAGTTAGCTTAGGATTAAGGTTAAGTTACCTAGGTCATCATTTTGAAATAGTCAGTATTAAACAATAAACAGTTGGATGAGTGAAGGATGACTCAACAACGTCGGTTCAATAAGCCTCTCATTTTAGGGGTAAGACTAGGTAGATAACTGGGGACATAAGGTGCAAGATGGAATTCACTCCTACCCGTTTTTAGGGATAGTAGTGAGATTGTTCCCTTAAGTGCTGACTACGAGTCTTGAACAAGGGGCCCCACCCTCTTATTGACCCGAGAGAGATTCGATTTGATGATTGGATCTCAAACCAATTGTTCATTAGATGATCAGTGGAACTTAAGGAACAAGAGGTAATCTCAGGGGTAAAGCAACTATTGACCCAGCCGTTAATACGAACAACCTATGAAGGGTTAACTTACTAATAATGGTTATATCGATGGACACAATATATCTATAGTGAGGGGAGTGCAACTACTAGGCTTTAGTGGAATGACCTGGTAGTTAACGAATGATAATTAATTCGGTTTAAAGAGTTTAGCTAATTAATCTCAGATCGTTGGAGCCCATGATCTGTAAATCCATTAGGACCCCCTACTAGCTCACAAATAGAATAAACCTTAGAAGAGCGTGATGAGTTAATTTGAAACGTTCAAATTCGTATTAAGGGAATCAATAATTATATACGATATAATTATACGTTTAATTATAGAATTAAAAGAAATTGGAGAATCGGAAAATATTTAAATATGATTTAAATATCAAAATTCATGAATAGGGATTCATGGCATTGGAATTGGTGTTAATTAATTTAATATTTGATATTAAATTAATAGAATTAACTAAATTGTTTAATTAATTATTAATTTTATTTGAAAAATTAATTAATTAAATTAAATTCTGTAAAATTAATAAATTTTCATTTTAATTAAAAGAAATTAAAACTGAAAATAGATTTTGATTTTGAAAATAGTTTCAAAATTGAAAAACAAAAATAATAATAAAAAAAGAATGAAATTGGAAAACCCGCAAAAGTGAGATTTTCCCACTTTTAGTTGAGGCACCATACTCATCCAATTCCACTAAATCCACCAAGTAGGTGGTGTCTTCATTTGATGAAGACTCGAAGCATGTTGTATTTTAACAAAAACAGAGAAGATTCAGTTGAGAAATGCATGCAAGGTTGATAATTTCTGGATTGGAGAGGCTGAAGCAATGTTCTTCAACAAACCTAAAAATTTGTTGTTCTCTCAAATTCTTCCCTAAATTCATATCATTTTGAGTCCCACAACTCAATCTAAGGTTTTAGAGAATAGTAGGGAAGACCTTGTGGTGGTTCACAACCAAAAGAGGAGAAGATCGCAACTAAATTTGAAGATTCAAGAAGATCTTCGCATGTATTTATGAAACCCTCTTTTCATTATGTACATGCTTAATTTGAAGCTAAAATTTATGAATTAGAGTGTTTAATGATCCCATTTTCTTCTGCTGCATGCTTGTTGAAACTAATTTTTTTGATAACGTATATAATGTTAGATGTCTAAACATATTATATATTACTTAACAGTCAATAAAAATGTTATAATTCAACTACTTGATCTCTAAAACTCTGTTAGACAACTGTTTCATTTTTTTTAGTTTTTAAAATTAAGTTTACAAGTATTTTCACTTGATCTCAAGGATATTGCATAAGCTCGGTGCAACTATATAGATATCTCACCTGAGATTTCAAACCCTGCGCTAAATCTCGGGAGAATTATACTCAATCGCGATCGAGATTATTTTCCACCAAGAATACATAAACAACCACGAAAACATAAATTATTGGCCTCAACAGCAAGCAAATAACAACTACAACAAATTTACAAAAGTCGCTACATTTACCTTGTTTTTCTTGTATGTATGCAAAAAGAGGATTTCCAAACACTAGGGAATATTCTAGATAACGTTTAGGAAACTTGTCAAGCAAGCCAATCTTTCCCAAAAAATGGGTTATTATAATAATTATGTTATTTTTACATTACTGAGGGCATATTGATAAAATTTCTTTCCCATCAATCGAATTTATTCAAAAGTTAAAACAATTAATACAATCTCGGGTCTGATCTCACTCGAGAAGGCTCGAGAAAAACCAATTTATCAGAAAGCATGCTATTTTTTAAATGTGAAAAGTAAATGGGGTTATTTTGGACAATTTCCCTTCAAAATGTTCAATTTAGTCTCCATACTTTTAATTTTGATTCATTTTGGTCTCTATACTTTCAAAATATTTATTTTGGTCCTTGTACTCTCAACTTGAGTTCAATTTGCTCCTTAAACTTTCAGAAAGTGATCACTTTGATCCCTTAAAAATGAAATAAAACTTAAAATGAAGGGACCATAATAATCAATTTTTAAAAGTTTCAAGACCAAAATTAACCAAAGTTGAATATATAAGGACCAAAATGAGCTTTTTAAAACTACAAAGACCAAAATGAACAAAAATTGAAAATATAGAAAATGAATATTTTGAAAGTACAAGAATAAAAATGAATCAAAATTCATAGGAGAGAACCAAAATAGCATTTAAATCTATAATATAAATAGAGTAAATGACGTGGCAAAATCATAGTGAACGCGATCTCCCACGACGAAAATCATTCATTGAAGATAATCCACCGAATCATTTCCACCATAGCCAAAAGCTCAAGCTGAAGCACCGATGCCTCCAGAGTCTAGAACATCGAGAGCAACTGTAAATTACCCGTTCTGCCCTCCCAACAAATATGGCAATTTCCCATTTAGTACCTCATTTGCCTCTTCTACGCTTTTCTCTCACTGCGACAAAGCTCACTCCTCAATTCCATTCTCACAGATACCGCTTCTTCTCCATCCGTGCTTCCATGGCGTCTCCCCCTGCTCGCAAGGTCCTCTTATAGCTGCTCCATTGAAATATCTTGCTGTTTGATTTTTTTGACAATTTGTTTGTGTTTACAATCTCGTTGTTGAATGTTTAGGTTTTGGTTCCGGTTGCGAACGGCACCGAGCCGCTTGAGGCAGTCATCACCATTGACGTGCTTCGACGTGCTGGAGCTGATGTCACCGTTGCTTCTGTGGAGAATCATATTCGTGTTGATGCTGCACATCAGATCAAGATTGTTGCGGATTCTCTCATTTCTGATTGCACAGATACTGTTTTCGATCTCATCGCACTTCCTGTACTAACGTTTTCTCCCTCGTTTTTGTACTTATATGCTGTATATTTGGCTATGTTTGTTTTTGAGAACTTGTTGATTGAAGATTGATAAGCGACGACGGTTTCTGTTTCCCACAACGTCCGATTCCTTACATTTTGAATCTCCCAGTAATGATATTATTAGGCCTTTGATTTTATTGTAAGTTATCTCAGTACTGGGGGACTACTCATACCTCTGCATTTATATCCATCACGTTAGGTCATCAGTTTTCTGCATTGCTATATTGATTGGATCATGGATGATTTATCTTGTCTGCTTTGAAATTTTAAGCCTAATGATGCTACCATTATGAATTACTCTGGTTCGTCAGATTCTCATTTACCTTTTCTTCATGGACTTGGTTCATTTACTGTTTGTTTTACTGAAGCATGAAATCTCTCTCTCTCTCTCTCTCTCTCTCTCTCTCTCCATGTTCTAGGGAGGTATGCCAGGTGCTACCAGCCTTAGAGATTGTGCAGTTTTGCAGAACATAGTGAAGAAGCAAGCTGCTGATGGTCGACTTTATGCTGCCATCTGTGCTTCACCTGCAGTGGTGCTTGGATCATGGGGTTTGCTGAAAGGGTTGAAAGTAAATTACCAGATATTTTTCTTGAGATTCAAGTCATATTTTGATTTTATGATGAATTGTTTACTCAATTAAACTTTTATTTTAATACTTGACCTTAAAAGGCCACATGCTATCCATCATTTATGGAGCAACTGGGATCTAATGCCATTGCTGTTGAAGCCCGAGTACAAATTGATGGCCAAGTTGTAACAAGTCGTGGGCCTGGTACTACCTTGGAGTTTGCTGCTGCACTGGTTGAGCAATTGTATGGGAAAGAAAAAGCCGACGAAGTTTCTGGTCCTCTGGTACAGTGCTTTCTCCAATATTTTTTTTTGCTATATTTGTATATGCTGTGTGTACATTGAACTAATGTACTGGAGACGTCTACTGCCTTTGTTTATCAATTCTATTTCCTTCTCATGACATACGATATTCATCAATTTCCAGAGTGAATAATGTTTGTATTTTCTTGTAAAAAATTCTGAGTTGCTGTATCATCTGCTTATCTATATGCTCCTTTTTAATGTCTAATCAGTTGTTGCGTTCCAATCATGGTCATGAATATACCATAGCTGAGCAAAATCAAGTGAAGTGGACATTTGATGATGGCCCAAGGGTAAGGTTTATGTCTTCTATTCAGTTACCATGGTTGCAATCATTTTAACTAACTCGTCTAATAATTGTCCCTTCTGCTTACTGAAAGTGGTTTTTTTTTGTCATGTTTAAAATATGATGTGTATATCAATTTCAATATCTGTACATCAGTATGTATCTCATTGCAGTCATTGGATGCTAGGTCTACTGGTCTATGACAGAGAGAGTTGGGAAATAAATTCTGATTAACATAGCTTGTGGAAGTTGGAAGCTCACTTGTGATAGAAATGCAACTTGGGTGTCTTTTAGAGAATATAACCGGAAGAAATTGACAGCATTTTTCAAGTCAGTAAAAAGGCTAAATTTCCTGAGGAATGGAGTTATTTGATATGTATGCCTGAGTGATTACTAGGATAAACCAGTAGCATCTGCTCACCTGCGAAATCATGTTGGATAGTGACAAGCTATCTCTTCCTTCTTGTTTCGGTTTTAGTTTGGGATGTGTAGCACCTTTATATTTCCTGGGATTCTTAGAAGAGTCGGAAAGTGACATTCTTTGGCTGGAAATTGAGATTAAGTCAAGATTTAGAAACCAAATTGATGTAAATCTTTTGCACGGCAAGAAATGTTGTATCTACACAAAGTTCAACACCTTTGTTAAGACAAGGATCCAATTACGATTTAGGAGCTATCTTGTTCATTAGTTATCATAATTCACAATTCATAATCATGGGGCATTTTCAGTGTTTTTGAGGGTTGCTTATATATAGAACAATATGAAGAATTATCAAATTGGTATTAGCTTATTAAGTAGATAATTTTATTTAAGCAGTGTTGGTGTACATTTTAAATTTGAAATGAGAATTACCAGGGTTATAGTGGGTAATATTCATACTTTGCTTTCAGATTCTCGTACCTATTGCTAATGGTACCGAGGAAATGGAGGCTGTTATGATCATTGACATTCTTCGGAGAGCAAAAGGGGAAGTGGTGGTGGCTTCTGTTGAGGACAAACTAGAGATTCTTGCATCACGGAAAGTTAAACTGGAGGCAGATTTACTTCTTGACGAAGCTGCTGAACAGTCATATGATCTAATTGTTTTGCCTGTAAGTTCGAATTTTTCGATTGTATGTATTAATGATTGAATTGAACTAATTGGACCTGCATGCTTGCAGGGCGGGCTTGGTGGTGCGGAAGCATTTGCAAAATCTGGAAAACTGATTAACCTGCTAAAAAGGCAGAGAGAATCAAACAAACCCTATGGAGCAATATGTGCATCCCCAGCTTTGGTCTTAGAACCCCACGGCATGCTGAAGGTATTATCTTAACATATTTTCAATTACCTTCTCCTGATTATGGCCATACGTACTATGATCACCCTAAATGGAAAATAAAAAATCTCATTCAGCACAATTTTCGCTAGACGAGAGTGCATCGCTTGTAATTAATTAGACCCATTAGTTTCATGCTATTCCAACGAACGTGAGCTTTCACACAATCGTAAGCTCAGTAAATTGCAGTGTGAATATTTTGAAAATGAGACTGAAATAATTTGAAATATTCTTCAAATGATCTTCGGCCAACCACTTCTTATTCTGAACTTTCTGCATATTGGTTATATCTATAGTATCGGTTAAAAAGTTCAGCTGAAAACTTTATCCAGTTATTAGTTATATCATAAAATTTTTTACTCCCAGATATCCCATAATTCAATCTTAGTTCCCTAATTTCAAACCTGGTAAAGGAAAAATGCAATGATTTTCACTACTAGAAATTTTGGTATAGACCATGCTCATTAAGCTGTGGTTAATTTGAATAGACTATGGTTTTTCGACTATAGTCTATTTCAGACTCTAGTAGCCTATAATATAGACTATGGTTTACATCAATCATAGTCTATATTTATAAACCATAACTAACTTCAATTATGGTTTTTATTGTCATAGACAATGGCTGACATTAGTAGTAGTCTATATAATATAAACCACAGTTATGTCAACTACTACCTGCGTTAGTCATAATATTTTACTATAAAGCATGGCGACCAAGATTAGGTGTTATATATATTCCAATAAACTATAGTTTTTGACAACCATAGTCTATTAGAGTAGACAACGACTAACACTAAAAGAGAAATTATTTAGATGGACCTCCTTCTTCCTAAAGTCATTAATCAACTTCCCAATAGCCCACATGGATCTTATTCAAGACCATTTTCCACTTGTTCTCTTCATGTTAGGTGTTTAGGCATCAACACAGAACGTCGCATCACTTTGCATGTGATTCTGAATGACATGTTTTGGTAGTTCAATTGTCTTTTATAGCTAAATGCTAAAAGTTCGGGTACATTTAGTGTTGATCACGTGCTTCGTATAACCAGCACCTACCTGGAGGACTTTGAGGAAGAGCATTGGTGTGGTTCTTCTCCAATCCAATAATACCATTGCTCATGTTATGAAAAAGTCTAGACATACACTTCCATCTTTTAATATCTTCACCTTTGTACCATCATTTTAATACATTTTGGACTCTAATACCTTCACCTAAGTCCAAAATGTATTAAAAATGATGGTACACAGGTGAAGGTATTAGAAGATGGAAGTGTATGTCTAGACTTTTTCATAACATGAGCAATGGTATTGTTGGATTGGAGAAGAACCATTCCAATGCTCCTCCTCAAAGTCCTCTAGGTGCTGGTTATACGAAGTGCATAATCAACACTAAATGTACCCAAACTTTTAGCATTTAGTTGCGAAAGACAACTGAACCACCAAAGCATGTCATAAATAATATTCAGAATCATATGCAAAGTGATGTCCAAACACCCAACATGATGAGAACAAGTGGAAAAGGGTTTTATATAAGAGGTGGATTATTGAGAAGTTTATCAATGACTTTGGGAACAGGTAAGTTATGTCTAAATCATTTCTCTTTGGTTAGTCGTTTAATAGACTATGGTTGTCATAAACTATAGTATATTGTAACATACAACACCTAATCTTGGTCATGCTTTTGTAAAATATCATGGCTAATGCCACTCGTGATTTGTAAGTACATAAACCATGGCTGACATCAGTTATGATCGATATTATAAATTAGGACTAATATCAACCTTTGGCTATGACAATATAGACCACCACTGACGTTAGTTATGGTCAATAAATATAGAGCATGACTGGTGTCAACCATGGTTTATATTATAGATTAATATTGAAATAGACCATGGCCAAAAAACTATAGTTTTTTCAAATTACTCGTCTTAACAATCATGGTATATATCAAAATTTGCAGTAGTATTTAAATTTTCTATGGACCTTTTCCTCAGCCCGCTGATCTTACATATGGTATGATCTTAACATATAAAATAGAACTAACTTCATTCTTAGGATCAGTGTTGTTAAACTTGTATGTTACTGATAGGTTTGGAACACTTTTCCTTATTTTATTAATAATGGGGAAGAGTTTGAGAGCTCCCCTTCTCTCCATCAGTCTCAAATATGAGAATTGATATAAATCTTAACTAACTCTCATGGCCTCAAATGGCCTTACAAATACCTCCTCTCCCATGGGCCCCCTTTCTCTCTCTTTTCTGTTTTTCCTCTTCTAACTAACAATATTCCTTGGCCCTACATTCTCTCAAATTTCCCTAACTTACTCATTTTCTTTCATTTTCTTTCTTCTTTCATATAACTTGGTTATTAAAGGCCTATCAGTTACACAAGTGGTATTATACGAGTCTAAACAGAACGAAGCTAAAATGAGTTGGCACATTCATCTAAATCGGAAATGAGCTGAATCATTTGATTCATAAGGTTGAATCGGAAAAACATAGGAAATTGCAAGTTCCGATTCGAAATTGAAAAAGGAAAATAGTTTAAAACAAAAAATATCATTGGCCACAGTCGAAGGCTTTTTGTGTTGGGATGGCCACAACCGCCGGTGAAGAAACGAAGTGAAACAAAAGACAAAAGGGAAGAAGAAGAGGAAATAGAAAAATGGAAATGAGACTGAAAACCTGGGAAATAGAAAAAGAGGGAAATAAAAGAACTATGAGGAAATGGAAAAGACAAGCTGATATTTCAAAATTATAAATTAAAATTAATTGGGTGCCTCTTTTTTGAGGAGACGATTCTTTTCTTTTTATTTTTCTTCAATTATTTTTTCCCTCTCACAGTACGTTATATGCATATCACATTACATTGATTTGATAATTTCAGGTTTCTGTTTTACATTACATGCATATCAGATACATTGTATTTTCTTCTCCTCACTTATTTTAAAGTTATTTACTGTTTTTTTTAATCTATTTTAGACTTAACTATTTATATTTATATTTCAATATTATTTATCAAAATAAAACTTACCATACACGATACATTTTGTGGTGCTTGATACATTACATTTTAATTTCAATACTCCTTTCGTTTCATGAGTTAACAACCTTGTTCAGGGTAAGAAAGCTACCGCTTTTCCTGCATTATGTGACAAATTGTCCGACCAAAGCGAAATTGAAAACAGAGTGGTGGTTGACGGAAACCTGATTACAAGCCGAGGACCTGGAACTACAATGGAGTTTTCTCTGGCAATCGTGGAGAAGCTTTTTGGAAGGGATACAGCAGTTCAGCTGGGAAAAACAATGGTCTTCATTCAGGATTAAAGGTCAATCCAGCATTCTCACTGTGAGTGTTCCATCTTCTTAACTATCATGGATGAGTGGAATGACTTGTATTAACTGGAGGGCTGGATTCTCATTTGAATGTGTGAATCCACTTCTAAATTTTGTGTATATATGTTTTCGGAAATAATATACTGCGCTCTGTATAGCCTGAAATGCAAGGCCACAACATGAGGTTTTCTTTGTCAATCTATGTTTTTCGAGTCCATATTAGGTGGAATTATGGATGATTAATAGATCCTCTTTTATCTTTCTTTAGTTCAAGCTGATCTGGTTAAATGCAAGGGAGGAGGGTATGTGCATGTTGGGAATCTACATAGAAAAGATAATTATACCTCATTTCTTTGTGATGGAACTTCATGTTTTATTTGATATGATAGCAAAATTTATGGAGCTCAAGTGGATATTTGATCTAAAATTAAGATTCAACTCGAGAATGATGAACTCAAAGAGGATCATTGAAAAGAGAAACATTGAGAATTTTACATTTAAATAAATAAATTAATTAAATAATTCACTATAAGGTATATGAGTTATTTTGACTATTGTTAGTTGAGTGGAAGTTCATGTTTATCTAATATGGTAACAAAGTCATGGAGTTCAGATAGATAATTGATCCAAAATTAGGAATTGACTCAAGAATGATGAACTCAAAGAGGCATCATCGTTGAAAATTTCACATTAGAAAGATTAAAAAAGATCTCATAATTTTTATAAGGTATATGAGTTAGTCTAGTCATTGTTAATTTTGAGATGAAACTTTATCTTTATCAAATTGTGTAATATATATTTGTTATAAGACTAAGTTACAAAAAGGGGATTTTTTTTTTTAAAAAAAAGAAAAATAAGGGAAAATATTTACACAAATAGCAAAATTTAATTATAGTTGTGATAGAAGTCTAATTGTCTATCAGTGATAAAAACTGATAAAAGTCTATCATGGATACTATTAGTGATAGAACTGATACAGTCTTCCTACTGATAGACGTTGATAGAAGTCTATCAATGTTTATTAGTGTATTTTTTTGTGATTTATGTAAATAGTTTGATATTTTTCTTGTGAAAATTTCTCTTATAAAAATATCCCTAGTGCTTTTTTTTGCGATTTATGTAAATAGTTTGATATTTTTCCTGTGAAATTTTTCTTATAAAAATATCCTTGGATGTTTTTTAGGGGAATATATTCTTATTTTATTCTTCTCTTCTAGTTGAAGTAAAAACGACAGCTTCAAGAGAAGAATATTTTGTGGATAAGGAATTGGCTTATAATCGACGTGAAAATGACGCTGAAGAACTATAGTGAAAGATGATGGTCTCGATGTTAGCGTTGAAGAGAAAAAGAAATTGGAGGAAGTGAAACCCTAAAATTGCGTTGAGGAGGAGCATGATTTGATTCAAATAAGTGAAGGTATTTTCAATATTTTCTTTTCAGCCCATTAGTGAAATTGGGTTGGACTTAATTAGTTTGACAATCTTGTAAAATCAATAAATATTGTCCATAGGTCTAATTTTAGAAAACTTTTTAAACATTATTGCAACCGTCTCTTTTTTTATATATATATTTTAAAATTACCTTTAGAGTAACAATTCTAGATGAAAACATGGACCTAAAATGATGTGGTGAGGTGGTGGTCTAGAACCAGAATTTCAAGTACCATAATGTTTTAAATCAGTCATATCTTTTATTATTATTATTGTCATTATTTTTTTTACAATAATACATTCAAAAGCCAAAAGGCCGAAAGACCTACAAGAATACATCATGTGATAAAAGTAGAGTAAACCATTATGGAAAAGGAGAATGAAGGATCAAAGATTCTTGTGCCTCCAAAGCCATAAAGAAAAAGAGACATCCCTATATCACAAGTTAAGTTCTTAGCATCTTTAATGAAGAGGCTTAGAAAATGTCGATAGTAATATCGTTCAACAAATTAATCGCTTCCAAATAATCAGATTCAGGTAAAGGATTCTCGAGATGTATAAAGAGAAGATATCTCGTCTCAAGTCCAAAGTCAATAGTCATCGGTTCGAGAAGTTTCACCTCCTTACAATAAAAATATACAAACTTAAAATCGGTCAGTTTCACCTATCCCATTGGAATTTAGAAGAACATCTAAATAAAAACAAAACAAAAGTGAAAAAATAATACAGTTGTGGAATTTGGAGATAAATAATAAATTCAATTTACTTTTCAACAACCACTTCAAAACGTCTTAAAAAATTCAAAAATCTCGTTCCATTAGCATTAAATTTCGAATATTTTCTCCTACTCAAAGTCTTAACTTTTCTTTTTCCCAAAAAAAAACCCTGACATTTAATTATTAGAATAATCATTGTCTAACTAAAGATGAGACATACAAAATACATTTAAAATAACTTTATTATTTCTTTTTCCACCTTTAAAACGGGGTATCCTTAAAAAAAAAAAAGAAGAAAAATAAGAGATTATTGAGAAAAGATAATTAACCAATCAAATTACATCAAAAGTAAAATTTTCAAATTTAAAAAGTAAATATTTTGATCTTCCAAATATAGCAACTATATAATTTTTTAGGGTATATATTCATTTATTTTGTTTCGTGGAATATCGTTAGAGTCTATATATCAAATGCTATGTATCTCAATAGTGTAAACTATAAAGTCAAATGTACTCAATTATACTCTCAAAAGAAAATAAAAAAATGATGTCAACTAAGTCAGTGGTCTCCTTCCATTCATTACTAAAATGTCAAATAGGTCTGAGACACATTGAATATAATATTAAAATTTCAAAGACTTGAGATACATTGAATATAATATTAAAATTTCAAAGACTCGAGGGGTCATATGTTTAAATTTTTCCCACATATCTTTTAGAAAAATTTTCACAAATAAGAAACAAGTATCAAACTATTTACAGAAATAGCAAAAAGAAAAAAAATAAACATTGATAGACTTCTATCAGCGTCTATCACATAGTATCAATGATAGACTTCTATCAGTTTGATCTATTGCTGATAGACATTGATAGATTTCTATCAATCTTTATAAAAAAAGATTAAATTTTGTTATTTTGTATCAATAGTTTTATTTATTTTATTAGTTTTGAAAATCTCCCTATTTTTTAATTAAATGGAGGTGCACGTTTGGAATCATAAATTTAAAGTTTTTAGATTAAGAAAAAAAAACATTTTTTCTCATTTTAAGAATGTAACCCGGTTGCATGTCATGTTAAATAGATAATTTACATTTTATTAAAGAAATAAAATATATTAAATTATTGCCAAAATATCCATTTATACTCCAAAATTCAATTTAAACCCTAAACTAAGAATTGTATCAATTTAAACTTTTAATTTTTGGGGTTGTATCAATATAAACCCTAAATTTTGGGATTTAAACCTTAAACTAATAATTATATCAATTTAAGCCTAGAACTCTCATATGTATATCAATTTAAACCTTGAACTTTCATATGTATATCAATTTAAACCTTGAACTTTCATAAATATATTAATATAAACCTTGAACATTTCATAAGTGCATCCAAATAAAACATAATTGAGAGTTTAATTGATATAATTATAAAAGTTCAGAGCTTAAATTGATACAATTATTGGTTTGGGGCTTAAAGTGATATAATCTCCAAAGTTTAGAGTTTAAATTGATACAATGATTAGCTTAGGATTTAAATTGATATAACACCCAAAGTTCAAAATATAAATTGATATTTGTCCTAAATTATTTAGGATATGAGATTTCTTTTTAATTTTAAATGCTCCATATTTCTTCCACTTATGTATTTTTTATATTTTATTTTCATATCAGTATGAAACTGACTATTTGAAAGTAAAACCTCAAAAGTGATTTAAATCTTCGACATGTTAATTGATGATATATATTTTAATCAATTGAAATTAACATACATATTCTTTTCTACTCATTAATAATGGGGTGGTTTGGTATATGAAAAAAAAAAATCAAATCTTACGATTAATAGTAATTTATGTAATCAATACATATTAGCCTTTATTATTATGTGACATCTAATCAAAATTTTAAATTAAAACTTGAAAAAGTCTTTATTTAGAAATTTCCTCTTTATAAATACCATTGAGCCCATTTCTTTTGCTTATTTAAATATAGTGGGATCCACTCTCAACCATCTTATATCTTAAGAAACTACATGGAAAGAAAAATAAGTAAACGCTACCATCATAAAATCTTATTCTATATAACTATGGGTTACCCATGAAATACATCACAACAAAGTCACAAAGAAAAAAAAAATCAAATAAGATAATTTCTTAAAAAAAGATGAAGAAAAATAATAAATATGTTGGATGAAACGTTGATTTTTTTTTTTCAAAAAAAAAAAAAAATCTATTTTATGTTTTTTTTTTTTAAAATCACCTTCCATGAATCGATGCTATAGTGTTTAGTAATTTGATATCCTGTTAGTTTTGTTCTTCTTTGTATTACTAAGAAAAACACTCCATATCAGAAGTTTGATAGTTGGATATGAGTTCTACACCTTTTTAACATTTTTTAATAGTTTTTTTTTCCTCAAGATTCTTTTCAATAAAATGATTACCATTTCAAAACAAAATGAGAAGAAACTTCAAATATGAGGGCAAGTAATTTAAGTATCTTATGAATTATTCTCCATGTAGATTTTACATTTTCTTAATATGTAAAGCTTCTTTTTAAAAGTGGTTTTGAAGTGATCAGCAATCATTTTAAACATCCATTTTATAATCACAAGTTGGCTAAGGATACTTAATAATAGATCTAAATTTGTTAGAAGCGTTTTTGTTTTTGTTATCAAACATTTTATAAAAATTAATATTTTTGTTCATTTATAATCAATTACAAATGTGCAAAGAAAAAAAAGTTTAAATTAACATTTAAATATCTCAATAAATATGAAAATAGAGACCGACCGGTTTGGAATGCTGATTACGATGAAATGTTAAGACCGATGTTGAAATGATAGCGTGAAACATGAAAATAATGGAATAGATTGGGTTGAAAATAAAGAAATATAGTAGAAATTACAAATCAGATCCAAAATTTTAAGTCTAAACATTGACTTGAGATTACAATCTATTACAAACTCATTCCATTACCATATTCGGACTAAGTTTAGAAACTATCAATATTTTAATGAAAAGCAATTGTGAAAAAAAGGAAAAAGAGGAAGAGAGGGAGAAAAAGAAAAAACAAGTGGGTTTTTGGTTGGTTGGCGAATGTGAGTAGCCGGCGTAGAGGCATAATCTTCTTCATTCCGGTTCGTTCAAACCCACTGTTCATCTTAGGACCGACGAATTCCACGCGCATGAATTGTAATCTCTTTCTCTTTCTGCGATTTTTGTTGCATTTTACTCAACACAACAACAAATTTCCATACCTGTTTGTTGTTTGAATTCAGTTGGACTCTTTTCGTGTTGCTGTTTGCTTCTTTTCGCGTTTGGCTGTTGTTATTCTGCTTTTCGAGAGAGAGGAGACAATTTCTTCCAGCTCTACTTCAGGTCAAAACTGCCGGAGACTTGTTGCAGTCGAGGTGAGTTCAGTTGAAGTTTTTGTTTCACTTGGATGAGAATTGAGTTAGAATTTTCCTTCTATTATTGTTCATCGTTAGTCTGAATTCTCATTTCTCAAGATCGTGCTCTTGAGTTTTCTGAAATTTTTTTAGAGTTCTCGATTATGTAGCCTAATCAGCATCGAATTTAGCTCAAGTTCGTCAGAACTTAGAAGGTTGTTTTAGCTTAAGAAGTTTGTTAAATCCTTGCTTACTGAGAAAGATCGGAGGCCTGAATGGATTATTCTAAGCTCAAGAGAGCTATTTACTCGGTTAATCCTGATGAAATTATATGAAACACAAAAGCGCTCTTGGTTTCTAATTCTGATTACTTCGTTTGGATCTAGATAATTTCATGGAATGTCAAAATGAGTGTTATCATGTCTTCCTAAATTGCCTGCTTGCGTCAGTGTTGAGGTCACGAGTGCCTTAATTTCGCTTCTTTCTTACGATTATATTTGATAAGCGGTACCAATTTAAACAAGAAAGTTCCTCATTTCTGGAAAGTGGAAACTTACTGTTATTGGGATCAATCAAGATTCTCGAAGTGGCAGAATAGAATGGACACTCGTGTTGTCTTTTAACTGTTTATTTATCCTAATTTTTCGTATAGCTTGTTCAGATATGCTTAAACACAGCAGATTATAACGAGTGGGTCCCATCATGATCGTACGCACAGTGTACACGTTTGTTTCTACTTTTACGAGGTTGGATTTTGACCATTAGTAGGCCAGATTCTCTTACATCCCAGTAAATTTTTCTTCTAATAAAATACATCATTTCGTGTTAAAGAATCAGACACTTGTTCCAGTAATATTTTTCATTTGTTGATGTCAACCGACTATCAGATTCCTCTATTGGCCTTATTTTTTTGCTTATGAGGTAATTCCATAAGAAATTTGAGTACTTGACAAACTCATACTGTGGGTATATGTCTAAAATTGACTTTTATTTATTATTATTTTTTTTAATGGCAGTGATTATTCATTGTTGGATCGGAAATTGAGCATAATAGAAGTTGTGATGACTTGTTTCTGTTTTTGTTCAAAAAGAAACAGAGATTCGTCGGATGCACAAACAATTGCAGCAGTTGAAGGTATGCTGGTTTAGCTTGAATTCGCACAAGTGATTCTGCAATAATTTATTCATATATGATGGCTGTTGTATGAGATACTTGGCTAGAACTTTAGCTGCATGACACTTCTATCACGGCATCATGAACAAAAGTTATTGCTTAAATGAATAGGTCTACACTGATGAAAGAGGATCCAACCCATCAGAAATCAATGGCTTTATTATACGTAATTTGTCAAATTTCTTGAAATTTTTTGGTGTAACCTTGCTTGAGGTGCAACATAGATGACCATAATTGGATAATTAAAAATCATATTTCCAATCTTCTATCGTTAAGAAAAAGAAAGGTCTGTTGATAAAAAGGGTGGTGTTGTCTGAGTCCAAGATTTTAAAAAGAGAGAAAAAAGAAAAACAGATTTCGTTCTTTTCATCCCTCTTTCTCACTGGTCTTATGTGGCATTGTTTGTGTTTGTCTACGAGTGTACAAGGATTCAGTTTCAGATTATTTAGTAGAAAGAGTTATTTTTCGTAGAAAAAACTCTTCGAGCAATGTTCTATTATGAACTTCTTGCCTCCATTAATTTTTCTCTTGTGCTCTCTTATTTTCTTTTTGTAGAAAAATTGCAAGTCGCTACTGCATCCTCCCACAATTTTACTAAATAACTCAAATCTTCCCCCTTATCCTTATTTGGCCAATGCACTTGGACCCTGTGTCTTCAATTTTGATATTAAAATTAGATTAAAATTCTCTTTTTTCCTCATCTTCTTCGGGAAGTCAAGCCATTTCATGGTCTTTCATTTGAAGAAAATTTTAAAATAAGATTTGGTTTCATTACGTCGAAGAGATAATAAACCATCAAATTATTTATCTTTTCTGAGGACTGAGATTTTTTCTAGATCATATGATTTGAACTTTTTAAATGGTGTTGTTTAAGCTCTATAATAGGTTTATTTGATACAGAGATTTCAAATATTCCGAACGTTCGCTTGTACTCATACGAAGAACTTAGAAAAGCAACTGAAAATTTCAGGTCTGAAAACAAACTTGGACAGGGAGGTTTTGGATCTGTCTACAAGGTATAGCTGAAGCAGCTTCTTGTGGTTTCTTGCTGATAGCTAATGTCCAAAAGTTGTTTCTTCAGACCTCCTGGTACTGAGTTCTGTTTTGAACTATTTCACTTGAGCAGGGAAGGCTTGGAAATGGAACTCTGGTTGCCATAAAAGTACTATCCATGGATTCAAGCCAAGGGACACGGGAGTTTTTGACAGAAATCAATGTGATCTCAGTTATAAACCATGATAACCTGGTTAAGTTGCATGGTTGTTGTGTGGAAGGGCAGCACCGGATCTTGGTCTATCCTTACCTAGAAAATAGCAGTCTTGACAAGATGCTTTTTGGTGGTTAAATATCCTGTTTTGTTTTAGTCTCTCAGTTCTGTCGTTTTCCCAGAAACAACTTATTCTAATGGAACTTCTTACGATAGGTAGAGGACATGGGAATATTCAATTCAATTGGCAAACAAGGTGTAAAATATGCATTGGCATTGCACAGGGGCTAGCTTTCCTTCATGAGGAAGTCCAGCCGCATGTTATACACAGGGACATCAAGGCAAGCAATATCCTGCTTGATAAGGATTTAGCCCCAAAGATTTCTGATTTTGGTCTTGCTAGACTACTCCCTGCTCACTTGACCCATGTTAGTACACGTGTTGCCGGGACAGCGTAAGTTGTGTATGCTAGTGATGTTAAATTTTTAATCTCAGAAAATTACAGAGCTAAAACCTTTGAAATTGATATTTACTCTCCCTATATTATTTAGTATCTTTTTCTGAAAAGCTTTGTGATGACTGTTTCTGTTTGGAGTCCTCATGTAGTATATTTCTGTGACTGCTCTCATGTTGCATTAAGTTCTGTTCAAGTCTGGATGACTTTGTATGTTGTTTGTATTTTAAACATTCATACAAGATGGTATGCAATTGGCAACTTGTATGAAAGTATGTACACTCAATAATACGATAAACTGACTACATATGTTTGTAGAAGTTGATACTTCTGGTCATACAAAATTTTCTGATCTAATTGGAATATGCGATGATAGTAAAAGGTGATGCTGACAAATTGTATGTCCTATGCTAGTTTGTGCTGTTCTTCTAGATGGTCTGTGTTCTCTTAGGAGTCAGGACTATTGCTCCTTCATTTTCCTTTTTAATACCCAAAAAATTTTAACCCTTATTTGTGCATTGAGTTTGAATTAGAAGAAATTGTTTAACCTTGCGATTTTCATATTATTCTAACTTAACAAGGGATGAAATGTTCTGACAGACCTCTTGCCTATCCAAGAGAACTTCTGGTTCCACTAACCTTAGTTCTCTCTGTTTACTAACTACAAGTTCTGACAAGCAGACACTCTCTCGAGTTTTGCAATCTCCCCTTGCAAACCCACAATTTTTACTTTCTTTTGGAAAAAAAATAAATGCTATAACTAACTCTTCTGCTGTTTTGTTTATGAAGAGGTTATCTTGCACCTGAATTTGCCATACGGGGGCAAGCGACGAGAAGAACAGATATTTATAGTTTTGGTGTCTTACTTTTGGAGATTGTTTGTGGGAGGTACAACATAAATAGACGATTACCTGCTGAAGAACCATATCTTCTTGAAATGGTATGCTTTAGTTGCTGTTTTTGATGAAAATAAAAGGTTAGGTGGGATGTAGTTGGAGTTGATTGTACAAGTCAAATGAAAAACCTTTGATAACTGGGCATTCCTTGTAATTGATTCCAAATGACTTTATAAACATGTGCACTAACTTTGTCATGATAGGCATCAAAACCTAGCCAACGAGACTGTATTAATGTTACTCTATGGTTTGTTGAACTTCTAGATTCCTTCCATTTTTTTTTCAAAGATGGACATACTAGTGTTTTTCTAACAAAAAATCTTCAGCCCTGAGAATCCAGAATTTTGAGTACAGTATTTGGTTAAGTATATTGCTCGAGCGCAGCATTATAGTTTCTGAAATGCGTTCCAATATTTGTTCAAAACTTAAGGCAAACAGCCCTTTCTTCTGGCATTGGATGCAATCTTAAATTCAGACTTCAATTAAGACAAAAATGAAATCATAGTCTAAATATACAGCAAAAAATTTACATTATATTTTGAGGTGAATTTCCTAGAAAGTTGTATGTTATCAGTGACAATACTATTATGCCATAAGTCCCAGGATCATGCTCTTCATATAAGTCATAACTCTCAATATTTTTATCAAGATAGATAGGTTCCTATATATTTTTCAGTAGTTGGGCTCCTGCTTCTAGTTCTCTTCCCCCAGGCCTCAAGGTCTATGGTCTTTAGGTCTGTGCTTCCATTTATTATTTTTTTTACCGTTCTATGCTTCTGCTTGTGTATACACGATACATCCGATGCTTTTACATATGATGTGCAATGTGAAGATGCAAGTTAATGAAAACATGTAAAAGATCTCTCTCTTGCCACAGCATGACTTGAGAGGATTGTTAAATTCATATGAAGTTGATGAACTGGTTAGTGAAACCTAAGAAGAGGAAGGGAAGCTAGTTGGAGCTTTGCTTTCATCTCACCTTGTCTTTTTGTCTTTCAAAGAATATAATTCGTTTTGTGTGTGAAATGATTAATGATTTTTAGGTAACTGTAAATACAAAATTGATACTTTAAATCTGTTCTCTTTATACACGACTTCATTTGGTTTTCTATTCAAATTCCTTGAGGTGTTTGTTGATTTATATATAACAATGGAATTTGGAGAGCAGAGGAAAATGTTTCATTTTAAGAAGAATTATACTAATTCCTAGAAATTTTGATGAGTAAGGTTGGAAATATTGAAGCATATGGGTAGAACATGCATCCTTTTGCAATAAAAATGTGAAGAAAGTACTTTAATATGCAATGGCTAGTTTGGAATATATTGTCAGTCTAGGCTTAATGTGTTGGTAATGCTAACAAATAATTGTAAATGCTACAGGTGTGGGAGCATCATCAGAAAGGGCAATTGCTGGAATTGGTAGACCTGTCATTACATGGAGATGTTGGGACGGAGGAGGCCTGCAGATACTTAAAAATCGGTCTTCTTTGCACCCAAGATATGCCAAAACTCCGTCCATCTATGGCGACTGTTGTCAAGATGCTAACAGGTGACATTGATATATCTGATCAAGCAATATCTAGACCAGGAATGCTTTCAGAGTTCATGCTTCGAAAAGATGTACTATGCAAAAAGGGAGAGTCGACAACTGAAGACTCAGGAAAGCCAATTGATTCAACTTCATCATCAGGATACATGGACACCTCGTATGCTACGATAACTTTCAATTCGATATTTGATCGTAGTAACTGAGTTAGAAATTATTTGTTGGTTAGCAAGCCTTCTAATTAAAGGGAGGTATATATTTATTTTTTTTGTTCTATCATGAATACATACTTGAAATCTACTATGACACTTTTTCCACCTTCATGTGTCAGTAACTAACTGTGTTGTCTTGTAGGAGTTTTTAGTGATGAATTTTCAGTGAAAATCACATGACGTGTTGTGTTCTCAAGGTGTATATTGAACAATTCTTTGTATTTTTTATACTTTTGTCATGAACAAATGTTGACATATTTGCATGTAAAAGATATGGAGCTGCTTAATGTGTTGTGCATTTTGATTGTTTGATATCTCTCTTCCCTTCCCTCTTTTTAAACAAAGAAAAAGAGAAACTCAAATAGAAATTCCAAAAACCAAAACCAAAACCATCTTTTTATAAAAAAAAAAAAAAAAAAAAAAAAAAAAAAAAAAAAAAAAAAAAAAAAAAAAAAAAAAGAAAGAAAGAAAACAGAACCTATATGTCTTTTTCGAATTAAATGATCTCTTAAAAGATGAACCAAGAACTTCCTCACTATTAAGATATGGAGGATCAACATGGAATATGCTTTATGATGTCATTACTTCTTTATAAAGATGCAACATTCTAAAATTTTCAACAAATCTGAACAAAGAAAATATAAATAAATTTGAATGAAGTCAAGAAGAAAGAAAACTACAAACAAAAACAAATATCTACCCATATAGGCTAAAAAATCTAGCTCCTGGTTCTGTTACATCTGTACCACAAGATCACAAAAGAGAGGATTCTGTACCCAACAATGAATCCCAACATTACTGCCAAATTGCTCCATTTTTGTGACTGTTTTAGACCTTGTTGTCTTAAGAACATTTCTCCATATGTTGTACATACTCCTTGTTTGGATTCTATGCATCTTCCCTTCCCTTGTTCTCCTCCATACTCATTTATCAAGAAACACTCAAATGGGTACTTGAAAAGACTCAAATAGTGCACAAAAATCCAGTAGTTGGGGATGTTCTTCTTTGAGATAAAGTAACCAGAAAAGAGAAAGAAAGACCCCATTAGCCCTGCTATTACTGAGTTTCCTGTAATGAAATTTGGGACAAGAGCACTGAAACATGCTACAAAAGAATTGGACATCAGAACGACCATCCAAACGACTAGAGAGAAGTAAAGGAACCCGAAAACTTCATTTTTAAAGCCAACCAACCAGTAAACACTGGCTGCAAAGAGGAGAGAGACCATCATAAGGAAAGGGAGAAAGATGAGGGTGTTTGCTAGAACATAGGAAGATACTCTGTAAGCACCTCTTGATGTCTCTCTCATTAGGATCATTCTTTCTCTCAAGAAGATTGGAAGACCCTCTGTAGTTGAAGATAGCAAGAAAGTGAGACTAAAGGCGAAAAACCCGAGCCGGGTTTGCAATGCAGTTTTGCCATTATTATTCCCAGTTTTGAAGAATATGGTCCCAAGTACCAATCCAGCCACCATGGCTTGAATGACTCTTGTAGCGAAGAGTTGTTTGGTCCTAAATGTGTTTTTGAAAAATCTTTGTCCTAGTATTACAATTTCCTTGGATCTAGAATTTTGGTAAGAAACAGGTTCTTCGTCTGTCTTGTTGAGGCGTAGAACTCTCATTGTCTGATTCTCAACCCTGTTTTGTAGGTAATGGAGTCTATTGAAAGTTTCTGAAGTATGCATAGCCAAGCTGTCCACAACATCAATGGCAAATTCAAGCACATTGACATGGTGAGGGATCTGATGATTAGCAAGCTTAAGCCTCTCCTCAAGATGATCCAGTGATCCATTATGCATCACAACTCCACTAGAAAGCAGTATTAGACGATCAAAAAGTTCCAGGATTCGAAAACCGGGTTGATGGATGGTTAAAAGAACAGTCTTACCTTGGCTAATAACCATTCTTCTAAGCACTGACATAACATGAAGTGCTGAGACTGAATCCAACCCTGATGTGGGTTCATCAATCAAAATCACAGCTGGGTCATGAACCAATTCAACTCCAATCGAAACTCGCCGTCTTTCACCTCCCGAAATGCCTCTGTTTGATCCTCCTCCAACCCTTGATGGTGCTACGTGTTCCAACCCAAGGTCTTTCATCAGCTTCTTCACTCTAGATTCAGCCTCTTTTCTTCCACCAGCAAGCCTCAGTAGAGCACTGTACATGAGTGTTTCTTCAACTGTGAGGAAAGGGAAAAGAGCATCGTCCTGCGTGACGTATCCCGAGATTCTTGGGAACATTTTCTCAAGCATATGTTGATCATTAACAAGCACTTGGCCTGAAATCTTCTTCAAAGGTATGTTTCCTCCAAGAATCTCTAGCAATGTTGTTTTGCCAGCCCCACTAGGACCAGCAATGGCTGTAATCTCCCCAGCTCGAGCCTCACAATTTACATTCTTCAAAATGAACTTGGGACCTCTCTTTGAATTATCACCACCACACAGCCAATTCAACCCATCAAAACTCTCACTTATTTTGTAACAAAGATTTCTGGCTTCTATTCTGTAATGGCTTCTCTGATCAACTGAAATAGTCCTCTTCATTGGCAAGCCCATGAAGAAGATAGACAGGAAGACAATGAGAGAGAGAGATTAAGGTGTAGAAAGAGAGAGAGAGAGAGAGAGAGAGAGAGAGTTTGGCTCCAAGAATGCCTATGAGAAGATGAGCTAACCCACCAAACTTATGAATATTGTGAGAAGTTATATATGGGAAGGCAAGAAGAGGAAAACCATAGATATTTCCATTCATAATCTAGGCAGCTTTTGAACAACAAGATTTGACCTGACCATGGTCTCCATTTCCATAATTCCATTCTCATTTTTAGGCTAAGATGAGTTCGTTCGTTCGCTCGTTCGTTCTTTTTTTTTTTTGAAAAAAAATGAAAATGTAACGAAAATTGGAGATATTATTTGAAGCTACACTACACTACTACAACGGGATGGGATAACAAAATTTTTTATCGTAAGATGTATGAGAGGAAAAATTAAAGATGATTAATATGAACCGACAAATTTTGAACTTGCATCAAATAATTTTAATGAGATGGCTTCATTGAACACATTTTAACATTGCACAAAAGGAGTTAATTTCTGGTGAGCTGCATGTTGACTGCCTAATTTTGAGAGTCTTGTGTGTTGGGTTGCTTCACCATCTTTTGCCCAACTCTTAAATTTAACACTTCATCTATTTGGTTTTCAAAATTCTATGCTGACCCCAGTGTTCAAAACCTACACCTGTACTTATCCGGGAGTTAGTTATTTTTTGGAATAATTGAATTACGTAACCAAAACGATTTCCCTTTTCCATTTTTTCAAATTCAAATCCCCTTGGTGGGAATTATCGTTTTTTATTTTAATATTTATATACATATATATTGTTTGTAATGTTAGGCTACCTTTGCTAATGTAAAACATTATGATAAGCCTCCATGCAAAAAGAATCTAAAATATTATCGGTTATTTACTTTTCAAAGAACAAGTAAAAGGGCAAATGATGAAGAGTTAGTAAAAAAGAAAAGGTATTCCCACACGTAATAATTATAATTATAGGACAATGGAATGGTAAACAACAACAAACGTGGGAAAATTTTCTATAGTATGCTAGTATAGACATTTTTTCATATTACCTTAACTTGTTATGTGTCATGTCAACATATTTTAAATACAGTGAGATCAACTGACATTAATATGAGGTCCATAAATATTTATAAAAATAAATTTATAGTATCAATAAGGGGTATGGTACTTCTATAATATTAAAAGAATTCTTAAACAAATGTAATCAAATGGGGTCAAATTTTTAAATTAGTATTGATAGATTATATTTACAATGAGGTCAACATGACTTAGTTTAAACTTATGGAATAGTCATAACTCAATTTGTTGTTTATTCATATTAAAATGAATTAATTTGCATGATAATTATTTTATTTTAAGTTTTGAAATTTTAGCTTATAAATGCTATTCAGCCTAGGTGAGTATTTTTTTTTCTTTTTTGTCTGCTACTTTATAGAAATGTTCTAAAATATATAACCTATAATTTAGAAACTCAAAAAAGGAATTTTTAAAGTTAAAAAGACCATATTTATTTTAGGAAACATAATCCATGAATGGTAATATATAAGTGAGTTCTATTTAATTATGTTTGTTGTTGTTTATCAATATTTTATAATCGTAATGAATGTGGGGCCCACAACCAAATCGATAATAAACAAACCCAACCTGATTGAGGAGCGAAGGATGATCGATCCGATTTCGTTTGGAAATTACATGCGACCCAATAACCGATACCGTTACCATTATAGATACGGTTATTATTACACTATGAGAATTATGAATCTATCACAAACTGTTACCATTACCGTTACCGTTTGACCCTAAACGATAGTGATAAAAAATTAGATTATGTTTACAAAATGCCTAAATAATCGTGATCAAAATCAATCTAATAATATCCTTAAACTTAAAAACAAGAAAGTTCATAACCATATTTTAAAATTTCAAAAATTTTATTAGTACCTTTCAAAGTTTAGAAGTACACTTATTATTAAAATATTTAGACGAAAATTGTTAATACTTTATTTAAAAATATATCCATTGGTTTTCGAACTAGTCTATTTGTTGTGATTAGTTAAAAGATTCTTTGTTTTTTTGTATTTGATGAATTTTGAGAAAAAATTTTCTAGTATAATAGAGGTAGAGGATTTTAACCATAGATATATTATTTGCAATGCATATGTATTGCTAGTTGAGTTATGCTCGTTTTGAATAAATGTATTTTTTTTTTTGCTCTTTCTATTTTTTTTTTTTCCAAACAATTACAAATTTGGTTTCAATAGATTTGTTTACACAAACACACAATTTTCTTTTTGTCCATAAATTTGAGGGCAAAAAGCCTCAAAATTTACTTTAGAACAAACTTAAAAAATTAAAATGGAACTCAGGTTGGGAGTGTGATACAAAGCTATTGAACCAAGAAATAACAATAAGAAACCATGTGTCTCGAAGAAAAAAAGAGAGAAAAAACGATGAACAAACGCCAAAACTGAGCTGTAGCATCGGAACCGGAGATTTGAGCGACTAAGGGAAAAGGGCGTCAAATTTGATCTCTTCTCAATTTCAACTTCACTCCTTCTTCTCCGACGAAATCATGAAGGCAATTTCACGTTCTCCATTGCCGGAAAACTTCCTCAGACTACCAATGAAGTCCACCAAAATCCCTTCCCCACGTCTTCAATTCACAAATCCGCAAAACCCAACAATTTCTAGACCCCCAGTTCCGCGTTTCTCCATCGATTCATCCAAATCCCCAACCCCAGTGACCCCCGCCGGGCCACCGCCGTTGGTCGTCGTCGGCTCGGCCAATGCTGACATCTACGTGGAAATCGACCGGCTGCCGGAGGAGGGAGAGACTATCTCCGCCAGGAGTGGCCAGACTCTGGCCGGCGGCAAGGGGGCCAATCAGGCCTGCTGCGGTGGCAAGCTCGAGTACCCAACTTACTTTGTGGGGCAGGTTGGTAAGGATGCTCATGGGAAGTTGATCACGGCGGCGCTTGAGGACGGTGGCGTCCGGCTTGATCATTTAACTACCGTGGCGGCAGCGCCGACGGGGCACGCGGTGGTGATGCTGCAGTCTGGTGGGCAGAATTCTATCATCATTGTTGGTGGTGCTAATATGAATTGTTGGCCTGACGCGTTGTCTGACAGTGATTTGGAGGTTATAAGAAATGCTGGGATCGTTCTGCTTCAGAGGGAGATTCCTGATTCAGTCAATATCCAAGTTGCAAAGGTCAGGTATTGGATTGAATATTGTTTTTCTTTCTGCGTTAACTTGTTAATTCTACAGTTACATTATCTTATGATTAACTATTGGTCTGATTCTGCATTACTCTAATAGTTGAGAATGTTGTGTTAGAGCAAAATCAGTTAGTTTTGAAGTCAAGTACATTGACAGTTGTAAGAATTTGATTTTTTATAAGTTTTTGATTCTCTGGTAACTGAAAGCTTAAGACCACCTGTGATTAAAACGATTTCAAAGTGTTTATAGAAGTGGGTTTAAACTGTCCAGGATTTAGAATAGAGGGTCAAAGAGACATTAGTCTTGAACTTATCTGAAGTATCTATCTTCTTTATTTAGAGCTGTTAAAGTTCAACTTTAATGATATAAAACTAGCTTAACAAAGGTTTTTTGCTTCATGATCTGTGAATAATTTATCTTGTCATTCAGAATTCTCACACTTAACTACTTTGTTTATTTAAAACTTAAAGGTGAACTTTACTGATAGTTCTAAATTTGAGCCAATTCTGTCACATTCATAAAAAATGAGAAGGGCATATCCATTGAAAAATATTAAGTTTCAATTGACAACAATTGCATCCATTCCCTTGAGTCCTTGGAATTTTGATCGTTATTGATGTTTTCGTCAATGTAAAGTAAGGTGTAAGGGTCTTAGTTGGGCCTTGGGGAAAAAAAAAAAAAAACAGGTCTCCCTCTGCATGATTTTGACCTCCTGCTCCCTGTACTATTATTATTGGTATTATTATTATTATTTTCCCGTTGTTGCATGCCCAAGAACAATTTGTCTGTTTTAGGATCAAAATTCCATGGTTGCAGTTGGAGCTATTCTAATGCAAAAAATTCTCAGTCTTTTGCTTAAATAATGTTTCATATTATCTTACTTCAAGCAGTGGAAATAACAAAAGATGTGCTCCAAGTCCTTGGGCCTCGCCATATTAGCTCAAACTTTTGAATTATTTCATTCATCAATAAAATTGTTTCTTATCTATAAAAAAAAATTGATCTGACTAGAAATAATGGCTGCAGGCTGCCAGGAGTGCTGGAGTTCCAGTTATTTTGGATGCTGGAGGAGTCGACGCTCCTATCCCACAAGAACTGCTTGACCATGTTGATATTTTTAGTCCAAATGAAAGCGAGCTAAGTCGCCTGACAGGATGCCCAACTGAAAGTTTTGAACAAATTGGACAAGCTGTAGAAAAATGCTATAAAATGGTGAGTCACCCATACATTGGAGAAAGCTTTCCTTGATATCATTGTTTTTGTCTCAGATGAATTCTCTCTATTTTAAATTTAAATTTGTTTTTCTAGTCTTAACGAATTGCTGGTAATTTATAATATCATGGACTTAGTGTTTAGGCTGTTTTTCATGGATTTGATCTATGGAATTAATCCATCGTCAGAGATCATGATCAGATCTCAAGTGTATTTTCCATCTCTTAACTTTGCTAAATGCTTGATTTCAGGGTGTCAAGCAAGTTCTTGTAAAACTTGGGGCCAAAGGATCTGCCTTTTTTAAACAAGGGGAAAAACCAATCAGGCAACCCATTATATCAGCCGCAAAAGTACTTGATACTACTGGAGCTGGCGATACTTTCACCGCATCTTTTGCTGTGGCACTCGTTGAAGGAAAGTCGAAGGAGGAATGCCTGAAATTTGCTGGTACGCCTTCTACACATTCTCTATCTTATAACATCATCACTATTGGTGGGTGGGGATAAGGAATCAGTGTCTTACATTATGATACTCTTGATCCAATAAAATTAGACTGTATCGGTAGATGACAAGCAGCATGCTGTTTATCGGCTTAGAAATGAAGTTTGTTTCATGTCAATTGATTGATATTTCTTCTTACTTTGAACAGCTGCTGCAGCTTCACTTTGTGTTCAAGTGAAGGGAGCCATTCCCAGCATGCCTGATAGGGAATCAGTGCTGAATCTCCTTGAGTCTGTTTGAGGGTATATTTTTTATTTTTAATGGACATGTAACTTTATTATCGTGAATAAATAATCTACAAAGCTTTTTCAACTTTTGCGTTATTTGATAAGAGTATGTTCTTGGCCAGACCAATTGATCCTTCAGCTTTTTCTAATTCTTTTTTCCTTTGGGGGCTTTGCACATCTGTTAAGGAAGCAGCAAGATGTAAAAACTACACAAATGAAAATTTCTTATTGTTCACTTTCACCAACATTCATCAACCAGATATCCTTCTTGCGACTCCAAAAGTTTAGGAGGCATTTTGGCATATGGATGAGAATTTTGTATTTCAGATTAAAAATCAAGTCTATGTTTGATACATGAGTTCCTTTATTCTATCTGATGAAAATAATAATAGAGAAAAAACACAAAATTTACGTGGAAACCCTAGACCAGGGAGAAAAACCACGATACAGATCTTTTCTATTATTATTATAAACTAATACATTGAATACATGAGAACAGGGTGAATAAATAGACTTGTAGAGAACCCTAGGGTTAGAGACAATTACAAAAATACTCCTAGGGTAAAAACCCTATTTTCAACACTCCCCCTCAAGTTGGTGCATAAAAGTTGATAAGACCCAACATGCTGAGACAATGGTCAAAATTTGGTCTAAGCAGCCCTTTGGTGAGAACATCTGCCACTTGTTGATTAGACGGAATATAGGGAATACAAATGCTCTCGTTATCCAGTCTTTCTTTAATGAAGTGTCGGTCGATCTCTACATGTTTGGTTCTGTCATGCTGAATTGGGTTGTTCGCAATGTTTATTGCAGCTTTATTATCACAGAACAACTTCATTGGAAGCTCCCTGTCTTGGTAAAGATCAGTCAACACCTTATTTAACCAGATTTCTTCACATATTCCCAAATTCATTGTCCTGTACTCAGCTTCAGCACTACTCCTCGCCACTACTCCCTGTTTCTTACTTCGCCAAGTGACAAGATTACCCCAGACAAAGGTACAATATCCAGAAGTTGACTTTCTATCAATAACAGAGCCTACCCAATCGGAATCTGTATAGGCTTCAATCGTTCTTTTCCCATATTTTTTAAACATTAAGCCCTTACCGGGGGTTCCCTTCAAATATTGAAGGATACGCTCAACTGCATTCATATGTTCCTTATACGGAGTTTGCATAAACTGGCTCACAACGCTTACTGCATATGAAATATCTGGTCTGGTATGGGATAGGTAGATCAGCTTTCCAACCAACCTCTGGTACCTTTCCTTGCTCACAGGAACCCCGTTGTTTGTAACACCAAGTTTTGCATTATACTCCACAGGTGTGTCAACAGGTTTACAGCCAATCATTCCTGTCTCTTTGAGTAAATCAAGTGTATATTTTCTTTGCGAGACTGAAATACCTTCTCTTGATCGAGCTACCTCCATTCCCAGGAAGTATCTCAGCTTACCAAGGTCTTTAATTTCAAATTCTTTGGCCATTCTCATTTTAAGCCTCATAATTTCACTCTCATCATCACCGGACAAAACAATATCATCAACATACACTATGAGAACAGCAACCTTCCCGGAATCAGATCGTTTCGTAAATAGTGTATAATCTGAGTGCCCTTGGTTGTACCCTTGTGCTTTAACAAATGTAGTAAACTTATCGAACCACGCCCTTGGGGATTGTTTTAGTCCATATAAGGATTTCTTCCGTCTGCAAACCTTGTGCTTGAACTGACTTTCAAATCCAGGATGCGGGCTCATATAGACCCCTTCTTCAAGTTCACCATTAAGGAACACATTTTTAACGTCAAATTGATACAGTGGCCAATCTTTGTTAACAACAATTGACAACAACACACGAATAGTATTGAGTTTAGCTACAGAAGAGAATGTTTCAGAATAATCAACTCCGTAAGTCTGGGTAAAACCTTTAGCAACAAGTCTGGCCTTATACCGATCAATCGTCCCATCTGATTTGTATTTTAAAGTGAAAACCCATTTGCAACCAACTGTCTTGTGTCCTTCTGGTAAAGGCATCTGTTCCCATGTGCCATTTTTCTCAAGCACCCTCATTTCTTCCATAACAACCGATTTCCATTCAGAGTTCTCCATGGCTTCATGGATATTGCTTGGAATTATTATGGTGTCCAAGCTAGTGCTTTAAACTCGGAAGAAAAGTTATTATACGTCAAGTAGCTGTGCATAGAGTACTTTGCACATGAGCGAGTACCTTTCCTTAGTGCTATCTGAAGGTCGAGAGAGGCATCACGATTTTCCACTTCTCTCGGTTTCTCAGCATGACTGGTCACCTGTAACTCGAGATTTTTAGTAATATCTTCCACTCCTTTGTCAACAACAGGAGTTTTATCTTCCATTTCTTTGTCAACAACAGGGCTTTTCCCTTTATTATTCTCTCTTTCAGTTGTTTCTTCATCTGTCACATATTCGGTATGGCCATTTCTACCTCCTTCATCCTTTTCGTCCCTGCACTTGTCAGTCTCCATACATATATCAACTTCATTAGTTTCAGGAATACACGTACCTGAACTAGATGCCGGTTCTGATTCCTGGACCGGAGCCGACGGATTAACAGGTGGCAATTCTTCCTTTCAACGATTCTTCCTATAGTAGGTTATCCAAGGAAGCTGGCTGGTAGGGAGAACAGGGCAGGCTCTTTCAGAACTAGTGGAAGGGATCAGAGTAGAATCCCCTAAGGGAATAGCATAGGTGGACCAACTAGGCTCTTCACTTGGACTCTCCCCCTGAAGATGACTAACGGGAAAGAAAGGTTGGTCTTCAACAAAGGTAATATCCATGGAGACAATATTTTCTAGAGGACGGATGATAGCATTTATATCCACGTTGATGAAGGGGATATCCAACAAAGACACATTTTTTAGCACGAAGGTGAAATTTTATGCGATTTGGACCATGAGAGTGGACAAAAGCGACACAGCTGAAGACACGGAGGGGTACATCGGAAATCAGACGATTTGTGCCAAGCATTGTATCTGAAATCTGTTGATGCAAAAAGGCCAACCGATGTCTCACATCATCGGAGTAATGAACCGAACTACAACCGGCTGGAAACTGAGTCGCCATGGTCGCTGGAGGGGCACTGGTAGCCGGTTGAGAGATCGTCGGTAGATGAGAAGGCCCCGGTCGGCTGCGCTGCTCAAGATGGTTGCCGAAAAATCTCTCATCCCTCTGGTCAAACGAACCGAGAACAGAATCGGAGAGATTTTGCTCTCCTTGCCGAACGGAATAACTCACCGGGCCTGTCGTGACTCCTTGGGTGTACACCGGAAAGGTGGGTTCGACAGAAGATGAAACCCTAGGCGGCGCTACTTCATCGATCTGAAAGGGTTCGCCGATCTGAGATTTTCAAGGGTTAGAAACCCTATAATCGGCGACCAAAAACTCAGATAGCCGAGGAGGAGCGATCAGAAGTTCGTTGGTCGCCTGCACGTCGGAAAGCCTCTGTTCGTCGACGTTCTTGGGCTGTTCCTGATCGACGACTGTGATCCTGTTGCAACCGGATGGTTTCCTGAAGAATTGGTTGCCTGCAATCGGACAGTGGAGATTAAGTCTGGTAGGGCAGCTTGAAAACACTCCTTAACCATAACCCTAATAGCGGTTTGCATATCAAAACTTGAAGATCCACCAGCGGAAGGCGATTGTGGATGGTTTTCTTCCATAATAGCTAGGATTTCATCCCTTTACTTTGATACCATGATGAAAATAATAACAGAGAAAAAACACAAAATTTATGTGGCAACCCTAGACCAGGGAGAAAAACCATGGTACAGATCTTTTCTATTATTATTATAAACTAATACACTGAATACATGAGAACAGGGTGAATAAATAGACTTGTAGAGAACCCTAGGGTTAGAAGCAATTACAAAAATACCCCTAGGGTAAAAACCCTATTTTCAACACTATCCAGTCTATTCATTGGTTTAAATACTATTTTAGTCTTGTAGTTTTAAAATTGATTTATCTGGTTTTCGAACTTTTATAATGTTTATTTCAAATTTTTAACATAAATTTTAGAAGAAAAACGAGCTAAAAATGAAAATTAAAGGACCAAATTGATTACTTTCATAGAGTACAAGGATCTATTGATATTTGAAAGGGGCTAAATTGAATCAAATGTAAAAAGCGAACCAAACTAAAATTACAAGAACTAAAATAGTATTTAAACTTTGTCAATTTTCCAAACTATAATTTCGACCTAGTAAAACTCATGATTGATACTACATATTGATTTTTATGGATTAACTTGGACTCACGAGTTAATGTTGATTTGATTGTATAGTATAGATTTTAAATTCATTCTTATCATCGTTAGAACACAGATTTAAAGAAACTGTCGTAACTTTATTAAAATCAAATCCAAACATACTCAAATATTTGTTTGTCGTTTTTATTTTTAATAATCATATTTTATTTATAATGAATTCTTTTTGTTATCAAATAGTCCAATAGTAAGCATTTTTAAGGGGATTTTAGGGTTTTTTTTTTTTATCTAGCGAATCAAACATTTAATCTTATATTAAGGATTTAAGTAGTTGAACTATGTTGGTTTTGGCTGTAAATCACTCTAATTAAGGATAAACATTACGACATGATTATGTTTGTATGATAAATTCTATCGGATTGCTCCAAGCTATTGTTATCCTTTGTTTTAAAATGATCTGGTTGAATAAAAGTGAAATGAGAGGCATCCTAAGTGAATTGAATACCTGTTTTAGACTGAGTATTGAAGTCATGGATGCCTTCTAATTGCTTCTATTCTATTATAATTCATAAAGAATATGAATAAGCATACGCGTAAATGCAGTTTCTCCAGGAGCTACGAAGAATAGTGTTTATGTTAGTGTGAAGCTTCAAAAGCGAGTAGATTAAGCTATTTTGCAGTAATGAAAAGAATATCTAGATGTTTTCAAAGTAGCAACAAGCAGTCAATGACTAACAAAAGTAGTGGGAGGTAGCCAATGGCTGACATTCTCAATACAAGATTATAAAGGGCCAAGAAACCTTTCATTCTACCTCCAAGCTGTAAAATTAGTCAACTTCACTTGTTGCCATCTGACTCAATAGTGAATTCTCTAACACTGGATATTCACGAGTTATTTCTTGGACCAAATACATGGCATGAAAAACTATATTTGAAGTTACAGGTAAAGATAAAAGATGCAGAAAACTTTAACGCACTCTCTAAGAAAGTCTTCAAGAATTCTACCGATACTTTAACGTTATCCCAATCTTCGATAGTAGGAAGGTCTGGTTAGGCCTCCATTTTTTCTCATCTTTGGATAGCAGTTTATTTTTTTTCATTCTTTTAAGTTTCTATTGTTTTATAATAAACCATCTTTTAAAATTTATAATGATCTATCGTGAAAATATACTTTGATTGAAATCCTAACTTAATATTTTTCATGTTATTAAAGCAATCTTGCTCTAAAACTATTAATTTCTGTTCTCAACACTATTTAACCCATCATGGTTGAAATCACAAAAAATTGAAGAAACACACCAGACACAAACCAACATATCTATTGCCAACAATGTGTTCAATGGAAATAACTTCTTAACATGGAAGAGAGTAATGGAAATTGCTTTGGCAGCCAAGAACAAATTCGATTTTGGCAATGGTTAAAAGGAAAAACCTGTTGAACATGCTGCAGATTTTGATTCATGACAAAAGCAAGATTGCGTGGTCATGGCCTGACTCTAAAGTTCCATTTCAAAGGACATATGAGACGACTTTCTCTACACCAACAACTCAAATGAATTATGAAAAGAGCTTGAGGAGAGATATGGTGAGGATAAAGGGCCTGGCGAGGATAAAGGGCTTGCAAGTTCTAGATCCAACAAGAAATCAACTCTATGAGACAAGGTGATTAAACTATGGTCACCTATTACACAAGAATCTCTAGCGCCTATACTTTACTGTTCTTGCAGTTGTGGTATAACAAAGGAACGTGCTGCTATGAAAAACTTGAACAAAGTGATTCAATTCTTAATGGAATTGAATGCTTCTTTTGACGGAATCAGAGGACAGAACTTTCTAAGGATTTGTTGTTAACAAACAACAAAGCCTATGCCATGGTCTTGTGAGGAAATTAGTATAATAAAACCCTAAAAATATTAGATTACTTTAGTGGAATGAAATTGGTATATGTGATATATCAAGCTTTAGCTCTCACGTCCTTAAGAGTTCACACTGTAAGATCCATGCTCGGCTTCGTGTCTCCCTGGGCGTGACCTCTCTTTGAAAAGTGTTTGCGTGAATTAATAACAAGGTGAATAGGGAAAGTGTTCGTAGTAAGTGGGAGAGGGATGCATGTCAACATATCCTATGGTTTCCTCCATTAGGTTGCACCGTGAGATTCCTATGGTCTGCCTGTGTGTTTTCCTAGAGTGACCATCCCTTCGGAGATCCTGATCATAAGAGTCGGAACAATGCAAACTCCAACAATGGATAGGGTTTCTTAGGTTAATCTTCAACAGTTATTTTTCCTTTCGGTAGAATATTGAAGCATACCTCTGGAATTCGAAAATGGAAGGGTCACACTTACAGGACGAATTAAGCTAGTTAAAAAATCCTCGATCGAAAATAACGGTAGCTAAAAACTATAGGAATAAAAGTTATTCTGGTATTAGTGATTTACTGAGATTGTCTTAATTCAGGGGAGGAGTGGCTGATCACCCTTTGGTAGTTGTTGCTTTAATCCTTTGAAGTATCGTTGCAGAAACTAAAATCAATAGTTTAATTAGGGTTCGATGATTACATGTATTTTTTCTAAATTGATTAGATAATTATGTAATGGGTTAAGAAAAATATAACTAATATGGTTAATTGATTGTCATTTGTTTCAACATGTCTTCCACAATCATTTCTTTGCTTAAAAATGAAAAATTAACCAGTGAAAACTATACGACATGGAAATCTAACCTAAATACGATTTTGATTGTTGATGATTTTCGGTTCGTCTTGACGGAGGAATTTCTTTCAGTTCCCGCTCACAATGCATCCCAAGCATTGAATGATGCATATGACCGTTGGACGAAAGCCAATGACAAGACCCGAGTCTACGTCTTGACAAGTCTATCTGACGTTCTTACCAAGAAGCATGAGGCCATGATGCCTATGCGTCAGATTATGGAGTCCTTCCAACAGATGTTTGGACAACTATCTATTCAGATCCGACACGAAGCCCTCAAGTACATTTCAATGCACGCATGAAAGAAGGCCAGTTAGTGAGAGAACATGTTCTTGACCTGATGGTCTAGTTAAATGTTGTCGAAATGAACAAAGTGATCATCGACGAGCAGAGTTAGGTGTCCTTTATTTTAGAATCTCTTTCAAAGAGTTTTCTTCAATTTCGCAGCAATGTGGTTATGAATAAAATACAGTACATTATGACTACTCTTCTTAATGAGTTACAAACTTATGAGTCCCTTATAAAATGTAAGGGACCAGTAGAAGGAGAGACAAATGTGCCCATTCCAAAAAGTTCTATAAGGGTTCATCCTTAGGAATTAAGTCTATCTCTTCATCCTTTGTTTCTAAGAAGATCCAGAAAAAAAAAAAAAAAAAAGAGGGAAGGGGAAGACTCTCGCTACTGGGAAGGGCAAGAGTAAGGGCAAGGGCAATGCTTCATTTTCAATATGGATGGTCACTGGAAACGCAATTGTCCCAAGTACCTTGCCGAGAAGAAGAAAGAGAAGGAAGATGATAGCTCGTAGAAATACAAGCTATTGTAGCCTTTTACTTAGAATTATGAGGGCTAATAAGCAGAATATGCGTTGATAATACTAAGAATTTATGTGAAAAGTGAGCTTGCATCAATTAGCACAAAAAATTCTTACTAACCCTATACCATGCGTTATTCCGAGTCAAAATGTCAATTTTTGTAGATATTACAGGAATTGATCACATGCATCGGTCCCAAACTACCGTAAGGTTGACCGCATGAGTTGATTGTCATAAAGATTAGTTCGCCGTATGGAATGTTGCGTCCACAGAGTGATAATCGTGATAAAAGTCTGCTCGCAAGATAGATGGAATGTGTTGGCACCTCAAGAGAAACAAGCATGAATGCATACCTTGGGAGTATCAACAAGATAAGATGATGTTGACATTGCCCATACCACGAAAAAGGTAGCAGTGAGGCAGAACGCAATCATGAATGTTGTCGGCGTTTAAACTCTATAAATAGCACCTTGGACCTTCACTTCAAAGCATCCGAGCTTCTGCCTTAAGGCAGATGCTTGCGATCATAGATGAGAGCATGGGCGGAATTTTCTTTGAGGATTCTTCACCTGTATAACCCATTCCGAGTGACGACCGGAGTTTTCGCCAGAGATAGAGCTCGAGAGAAACTTCTCCATCATCCATCCATGACGCCACCAGTAGCCTTGACGCATTTCAGATGAAAAGCAAGAGATTGTTTTCATCTAGCCTTCCATTTCTCCTCTTGTCTCTGTATTGTATTATATTTTGGCTTAAGACATTAATACATTTTGTAATCAATGCATATCTTAATTCCTTCAACGTCATCTTCTTCATCTTCTTCATCTTTATCATTGTTTACCTTCATCATTTATTTACCAAAGGCGGTCGCATACTCAATCATGTAGCCTAGAGATAGGACGCATGTAACAACCCACCGAGAGGTGTGCGTTGTGCGAGTATAGTGAGTTAATCCTCTTCGCTTGGTTGAGGTTGTAGCAATGCTTGTCTATAGGCTGTTGCAATGTTTGTCTATGAGCTAATTAGCCACAACTAACCGCTTGAGAGGGTGGGTAGTGAAACACACTAAAGTAAAATATGCATTGTTTCTAGAGATAGGCACGATCTTATGTTTGACGCAACCATGCATTATAGAGATATAGACATGTGGCTGGTCACCGAGAGGTGCGATGCATTAGTGTGGCGAGTTGAGATTACTTAGTGACCTAACATAATGAACATTATTATGCATTAACGACTACTGCATCTCTATCAATTCTCATAGTTAAACTTCCATTGCTCAATCTGTTTAGTTAGGAGTAGGAGTAGTGCATAATCCTTTACTTTTATCTTTTTACTTTTATTCATTGCCTCAAGCACATTACTTCACAAACATTGAGTTACAAGTCCCTATGTTCGACCTTGGTTTACCTTGAGAAACTTGCGTTCTCGTTATACTTGGCAAGAAAGTGAGAAAACTTGTGGCAGGAACGTATGGTCATCGCATACATTCTTAAATGCATATTGTATAATTTCTAGTCCAACGCATGACCATCGACGTATGGAGATCAAGGCATAACATAAGTTGCATATTTATTTTTCTCTCCTTTTCCAACGCATCAGAAGATAAATATGATTTGCTAGTTCTGGAAACTTGTTTAGTGGAAAATAACCATGATGCCTGGATACTTGATTCAGAAGCCACAAATCACGTTTATTCTTCTTTATAGGGAACTAGTTTATTCCAATAGCTCGAGGAGGATGAAATGATGATCAAGGTTGGAACAGGAGACACCATTTTAGCTTGTGTGGTGGAAGCTGCTAAGTTGTTTTTTGGAAGTAGATTTCTGTTTTTAGAAAACTTATACATTGTTCCTAAAATGAGGAGGACCCTTGCTTATATTTCCTGTTTAATTGAACAATCGTACACTATTTCTTTTTCTTCTAGAAGCATTCATTATGAAAAATGATATGACTATCTGTTCAGTTAAACTAGAAGACAACTTATATGTGTTAAGACCAACCGAATCAAAAGAACTTTTAAATCATGAGATGTTTAAAACTGTGAATATTCAAATAAAAAGGCAAAAAATTTCTCCATGTAACAATGATACGTATCTTTGATATTTGAGATTAGGTCACATAAATCTCGATAGGATCGGGAGATTAGTAAAGAATTAATTTCTAAGCAAGTTAGAAGATGATTCGTTATCTCCATGTGAATCTTGTCTTGAAGGAAAAGTGACTAAAAGATCTTTTTGTGGAAAATGTTATAGAGCCAAAGAGCACTTAGAGCTCATACATTTGGATCTTTGTGGTCCAATGAATGTAAAGGCTAGAGGAGGGTATGAATACTTCATTTTTATAGATGATTATTCGAGGTATGGTTACTTTACCTAATGAAACATAAATCTGAAGCCTTTGAAAAGTTCAAAGAGTATAAGACTAAAGTTGAAAACCTATTAGTAAAATAATTAAAACACTTCAATTTGATCGGGGAGGAAAGTATATGGATTTAGAATTCCAAGACTATATGATAGGACATAGAATTCAATCCCAACTTTCAGCACCTGGTACACATCAGCAAAATGGTGTATCAGAGAGAGAAATAAAACCTTATTAGATATGGTTCGTTCTATGATGAGCTATGCTCAATTGCCTAACTTATTTTGAGGGTATGCAGTAGAGATTGCAGTTCACATCTTGAACAATGCTCCCTCAAAGAGTGTTTTTGAAATACCTTTTGAGTTATGGAGGGAGCGTAAATCAAATTTACTTTACTTCAGAATCTGGGCTTTCTTGCACATGTGTTAGTGACAAATCCTAAGAAATTGGAACTTTGTTCAAGATTATGCCAATTTTTGGTTATCCTAAGGAAATGAGAGGTGGTCTGTTCTATGACCCTCAAGAAAATAAAGTGTTTATACCGAAAAGCGCTACATTTTTAGAGGAAAACCACACGAGAGATCATAAACCACGTAGGAAAAAAGTATTAAGTGAAGTTACTGAAGCATCAACAAGAGTTGTTAATGCAGGTGGTCCTTCATCAAGAGTTAATGAAGAAGCCATCACTTCAGGTCAGTCACGTCCTTTTCAATCGTTAAAAGTGTCTCGACGCAGTGGGAGGATTGTGATACATTCTAATCGTTATTGGGTTTAACTAAAACTTAGATTTTCATACCAGGTGATAGTGTTGAGGATCCATTGTCTTATAAACAGGCAATGAATGACGTAGACAAGGACCAATAGGTCAAAGCCATGGAACTTAAAATGGAGTCTATGTACTCCAATTCAATATGGGATCTTGTAGATCCATCTAAAGGGGTCAAACCCATAGGGTGTAAGTGGATCTATACAAAAACTAGAGATGTAGCTGGAAAGGTACAAACCTTTAAAGTTAGACTTGTAGCAGAGGGTTATACTCAGAGGGAAAGGATTGACTACGAGGAAACTTTTACCTTTGTTGCTATGCCTAAGTCTATAAGGATTCTCTTGTCTATAGTCACATATTATGACTATGAGATATGACAAATGGATGTCAAAACTGTTTTTTTGAATGGAAATCTTGAAGAGAATATCTTTGTGTCTTAGCCCGAGGTGTTCATAGCCCAAGGTCAAGAGAAATTTTTTTGCAAACTAGATCGATCCATTTATGGGTTAAAATAGGCATCCAGATCTTGAAACATTAGATTTGATATAATGATCAAATATTTTGGTTTTGATCAAAACATTTATGAACCTTATTGTTGGGGTGATGCCCTAAACTCTCGATTTATATCTAGTAGAGGAGAAAAGGACTATAGTTAAAATGTTACATATGATATGATATTAAAACTATAGGTTATAAATATACTATGATAAGTTAGTTATTATTATTTATTTTATAATTAAACAATTATGAGATAATTGTTGGTGGTTTTCTCCATAACCGTGCATGAAAGTGGGAGGTTGCATTCAGTTTTCATAACTAAAAGGATAAAATGAAAATAGTTTTCATTTTGCAAAATGATCAGATAATTGCTTCAAAAATTGTACATTGTCTATCGTTTAGCTAGCAAGAGCCTACACGACAGCTCAAGCTTTCCTAAACGATTGTGTACACGCATAGTTTCCTAAACGATCGTGTAGCTTTTATTAAGCGATCGCGCGCGAGAGCAGGATTACCTAAACGATCAACCTGATTTACTAAACAATCGTATACCTTTTACTAAACGATCAAGCACCACTTTATACGATAGACTCAAACCTCTTCCACTTGCTTGGTCGTTGTGGGCGATCGTTCTTTCCTTCTTCCCTTTACCAAATCCAACAGAGCCCACACCTTTTGGATTCTCACTCTGAGAATACCAAGGTCATTGAGTGGTGGTGTCCTAGTTATTGCTTCTTCAAGGAGAAGTCCGTTCGTTTGCTGAACAACAACGAGATTTGGTAGACAATTGGCTTGGCGTTGCAGCGACAATGAGAGGTGCTATTTTGACGAGAGCGAAAGAAAGACAGAAGAAGTATTCTTCAAAGGTGAGTCTATCGGTCCTTTGCATTTATTTGTTTAAAGCATGTTGTAATTTGATAGTAGATGCATAACTTGTATGTATGTTTGTGATTACTGTATTTCTATCATAATGAATTTGGAACGATCTTTCTTCCGCTCATAGGTACTCTTTGATAAGAGTTTCTTCACTTGTATCTACAAGAAAATCATCAACGATAAAGTAGATTTCTTAGTACTGTATATTGGCGATATCCTACTCATTGGAAATGATGTAGGGTACCTTACTGACATTAAGGAATGACTAGCAGTCTAATTCCAAATGAAATATTTGGGAGAGGCGTAGTATGTACTTGGGACCCAAATCATTAAGGGTCGCAAAAATATTATATTGGCTCTCGACTTATATTGACAAAATGTTGACTCGATATTCGATGCAGAACTCTAAGAAGGGTTTATTGCCTTTCAAGCACTGAGTTCACTTGTCTAAGGAACAGTGTCCTAAGACACCTCAAGAAGTTGAGGATATGAGACGTATTCTCTATGCCTCAGCTGTGGGCAGCTTAATGTATGTTATGCTCTACACTAGGCCATATATTTGTTATGCAGTGAGAATAGTCAGTAGGTACTAGTCTAATCCAGGGTTAGATCACTGGACTGCGGTTAAGAACATTATTAAATATCTTAGAAGAATGAGGGACTACAAGCTGGTGTATGGAGCTAAGGATTTGATCTTGACAAGATACACCGACTCTGATTTCCAAACTGACAAGGATTTTAGGAAATCCATGTCAGGATCAATGTTTACCTTGAATGGGGGAACTATATTATGGCATAACATCAAGCAAGAATAGATTGCAGATTCTACTATGGAAGCTAAGTATGTAGTTGCTTGTGAAGCAACAAAGAAAGTAGTTTGGCTCAGGAAGTTTCTAAGCGATTTGGAAGTGGTTCCAAATACAGACTTTCTCATCACCTTATACTATGACAATAGTGGGGCAGTAGCCAACTCTAAAGAATAGCAGTCACAAACGAGGAAAGCATATTGACAGGACGTATCACCTGATATCGGAGATTGTGCAACGAGGAGATGTGATTGTCACAAAGATTGCCTCAGAGCACAATATTGCTGGTCCATTTACGAAGACTCTCTCGACTAAAGTGTTCGAGGGTCATCTAGAGAATCTAGGTCTACGAGACATGTACATTGTATAATTTAGGGCATGTAGGAGATGTGTCATGGGTATATGGATGCCTTAGTTTATTGTATTTATTTACCATAATCCCGCTTTTTGGATTCTAACATCATGTACAATCCACTGACTAGAGTTTTAGTTCAAGTGAGTGTTTGTTGGGTTTTATGCCCTAAAACTTGTGGATAGTAAGTGTTATTAATTGACTGTCATCAAGAAAGAGTTATAGATGTTGATTCAATAATTGTGTTATTTTCTATTTTGTCTTAATAACCCTAAATCCAATAAACTAATATCCAAGGCTATCTTATGAGTCTTGAACTGTACGTGGAGACATATATGGATCAATGTTCAAGATATAGCCTAAAGAGTCTATAGTATAGGGATAAGGTTGGGTACCTTATCCTGGTAACACTATGAATACGACTCATTTTGTATTTGATACAAATGCAATGATTTAACTCATTCTTGTAGGTGACACGCGAGTGGGGGTATCATATGCAATGAGTTTGTATAAGACTGGACGCGAAATAATAGCTACTAATATAACACCATTGACTAGTTAGGTTTCTATTTCACTAGGATGACTTAGGTGTTGGGAATGTCCTAGAACTCGTAGTTCGTGTTAAACATTCTATTTTATCAATAATAATGACTTGTTGATTTGCATCTTATTATGAAAATCCAATAAACGCATCCTTGGCTATAGTCTAAATGTTGTAACTTTATGTAGAGACATAAATAAGATTAAGTTGACAGTATATAGCCTAAATAGTCTAATAAGTATATGGATGAAATTAGGTATCTCATCCTGGTAATACTATTGGATGCGGCCCACTCTATAGTTGTTACAAAAAGTTGTAAGTTGCTACAAACAACGTGATCCATAAATTGTTCATGTTGAGACATGTGAGTGGGGGCATCCTATGCAATGAGTTTTCATATAGACTGGACCACAAAAATAGTCACTTTTCTTTATAACGACCGTTTACTGTTAAAATTAACTATTTCATTTATCATATAACCTAGGTTAACTCGATCTTAATTCTGAGCTAGCTATGAACTCCTGTTTGTTCGGGATTATCCTTTGATCTGCAAAAGGTGAGAGTGGTCTAACAACACTGCTCAATAAGCTTACCATTTTGGGGATAAGACCAAATGAATAGCTGGGGACATAGCCTTGTAAGATGGAATTCACTCCTACCCTATTTAGGGTTAGCAGATAGGTTGTTCTCTTAAGTACTGATTTCAGATCTTGAATACTCGGGGCCCCGCCTTCTCATGATAGAGAAAGGATTTGATTCATAGAGATTATGACTCAGAATTGTTCATTAAAGGATCAGTAGGAACTTAAGGAACAAGATGTATTCACAGTGGTAAAACGGTATTTTTGACCTAGTTATGATTACGAACAACCTGTGAAGGATCGACTTACCGATTATGCTTATTAAGTGGACATAATATATATACAGTGAGAGGAGTTCAACTATGGGCTATAGTGGAGTGTCCTATTAGTTAATGAATGGGAGTTAGATTGGACTAATGAGTTTAGCCGATTAATCTCGAATCGTTGAAGCCCATGATCTGTAGGTCCGCGAGGTCCCCCTACTAGCTCGTAAATGGATAGGCTTTAAAGTAGCTTGAGAAATTAATTTGAAACATTCAAATTAAACGGAATAGGAAAATATATTTAAATATGATTTAAATATATGAAGATGATTATTGTGTAAAAATTAACTTAATATTTAATATTAAATTAATTATTATTTTAAATTAATTTATGAAATTAATTTTAGAAAATCATTTTTTAGTTTTATTAATCAAAATGGTTTTGAAATCATTTTGGGATTTTAAAAAGAAAAATGAAAATTGGTTTTTGCATGCTAAGCACAAATGGAAAATGTTGTATTTCCATTATCATCTTCATTATGCTCACATAAACCTCATCTTTTTCTCTCCATTAATACTCCAAGCATGAGCTGCAAGTCATGCAATTCACTTCTTTGCATGTTCATCTACAATAAATAAAGAAGTTTGGAGTCATTTGAGTAGAACTAATGCAGAAATTTTGAGAGAAAATCTATGTGAGAAGAAAGAATTCTTCCTTTTGGGCTGCTGTGTGTTCTTCACTGTTCTACATCAATTCAAGCTATTCTTGAGTCCCACAACTCTGTCTAAAGCTCCAAGAGGATAGTGGGGAAAACTTTGAGGTGGTTCACGGTGATCTTTTGTGAAGATTGCTGCTGTACAATCAAGATCTTGGAGAGTTCTTTAAAGGTATGATCTTAAAACCCTCTTTTCAGAAAACCATGCTTTAATTTCTATCAAAATTAGTGAATTTGAATGCCTATGGATCCTTGATACTTCCGCTGCATATTATTTAACTCTTTCTCTAGGCAACTTAGTATGAATCCTGAGTATATTATGAACTTCTGTTCACGAGAGATTGTCCTTTGATTTGTATGGGTGAGAGTTGTCTGTTCGCCGACTCAATAAACCTACCATTTTTGGGACAAGATCGAGTGGGGAACTAGGAACATAACAATACAAGATGGAATTCACTCTTTCCCATCTTCTAGGTAAGTAGATGAGTGTTTCCTTAAGTGGTGTCTCCGAGACTTGAACAAAGGGCCCTACCCTTTCAATGGCCCAAGAAGGGTTTCTGTTTATTGGTTGGACCATAAACAGGTTGTTCATTAGAGGAGCATTGTTACTTAAGGAGTTAGGGGTAATCCAAGGGTAAAACGGTAATTTGACCTAGTTGGAGTTACGAACATTTGTGAAGGACTAACTTGATGTTATTGGTCTATATTCGTGGACACAAAAATATATCTGTAGCGAGAACAGTATAATTGTGGGTCTTTAGTGGAGTGTACCCATAGTAAACGAATATTGATTAACTTAGTTAATAAGTTTAGCCAATTAATCTCATATTGTTGGAGCTTCTGATCTACAAGTCAACCAAGTCCCCTTGTTAGCTCACTAAAGGATATTAAAGAAGAATGATTTGAATTGTTTAAATCAATTTGAGGAAATTGTATTGTAATTGATTATGGATGTGATCTGTAATTTAAATTAAATTGGAAAGAAACATTTGAATAAGATTCAAATAATCAATTCAAGTGAATTAGATTCACAAAGAATTAATTAATAAATAGAGAGTTGTTGCACATAAACATAAGATGTTTATGATAATTAAATATATATACGTTAAATTGGATTTAATGTATAAATAGTTATTTAATTGATGTGTTAATTAATTATTTAAGTGTTATTTAATTAATAGTGTACAAGAAAAAATTGTAAAATGACTTAGAGAAGGGGGTTGACCCTTCTCTATATAAAATCTTCGTTATGGCCCTTTTTGGGCAAGCATCCACTTTGCAAATTTTTCCTTGAGCTACAAAAAGAAATCCTCTCTACTCTCCCAAAGGTTTTTTCTTCTCACCCTTTTCCAATAATTGGATACCATCTATTCTTTTATTGGAATTCTTGAGAATAACAAGGTTATTCTCGTAGTCATGTTCAAGATTGTTCAAGGAAACATTTGTGTTCAAGATCGTTGGAGGAGTCTTTCGTTGGAATATTGAGAGGATCGTTCTAGGTGCTTGGGAATCTACAAAGGTAAGGATGGTTCTTTTTTTTCTCCAAAGCATGTTATTTCAATGATTATTCTACACATATTCTATTTTAGTACACTGATTTTGTTTATGTAAAAATTGATTTGCGGGATGTAAGACGTTCACACGCTTCGCTCGGGATCCGAATCCCATCATATACAAACTCTTTGTATATGATACCTCCATTCACACAAATGAATTGGATCAAATCGTTTGTAACACTTACAAAAAGTAAATCGTATACATAGTGTTGCAAGGATAAGATACTCAACCTTATCCATATGCTACAGACCTTTTATATTATAATTACATCCATCTGTATGTCAACCACATACTATTCAAGTTACATTAAATAACCTTGAATCAGTTTATTGAATTAAGTTAAGTCTAAATACCAAATAAAGTAACTTCTTATTTTATTAAATAAATTAATTTTGTTTACACATTATAAACCATGAGATTTAGGGCATAAAACTCCAAGATTAGGTTGGTTCATGGGTTTACCTAAAATAACACAAACCAATCTAAACTTATTACTGATTTTAAAATGTGTAATATTTTTTTTTTCTACTTATGTAACGTTATACATACATGTATTTATTTTAGTTTTATTCAATTTCATGTTTTTTTTTTCAAATAATACATTCTCTAACAACTTCTAAAACCAATTTTTTAATAACTTGGAAAGAAATTTTTCATAATATAAATTGAAGTTGAGTTGTTAATTTTAATTCAATATATGAAAATAGTTAAATAGAATTTTTTTGTATTAAAATTTTTCTTATAATAAAAATTTAAATAAATGATCCGAGTAACTCGAACCAATCCAACCCAATGTTTCGTGGTTGGGTTCAATTTTAATAAGATTATTTAGGTCGAAAAAATTTACCATCGTTAAAATTAGCTTGAATCTAAAAAGTCATTCATCTCAATCAGCAAACACTCGTAAGCTTAGGTAAATTGAGTTCCTTCTTTAGACTGAGTAGTCATGGGATTCCTTTTTTTCTTGAAGAATCACCATTCAGACGTAACATTCTTACTTCTATTCTATCATAAGGAATATGAATAATCAATGTGAATGTTGATAGAACAGAAAGATTTAAAGAACGTACAGTGCGTAATTATGATGATTAGGGAATAATGCGTAGTTCTGATGATTAAAAAATTGCACCAATGGAGAGCCACGAAGAAGAGTGAAATAATAATAATAATTTAGTGAAATTGCAAGTTTAATCATGGTTTATAAGTTCAAGTGATTAATTTTTTTTTTAATTTTCCTAAATTAATAATATATATGAGTTGGGCAAAAGGGATAAGATATTGCAAATCCAATTATTAAAGCATGTATAAGAACTTTATGGGCAGTTTCCATGTTCTCTCTCTCTCTCTCTCTAAGCAGAACTAATCAGAAATGGTTTTGATCCCTTTCTTCTTCCAAGTAATTCCAAAATATCAAACATGCATGCAATTTTCTCACTCATGAAGAACCAAATATTTTGGAATTTCTTAACTCTTTCAGTTTTCCTCATCCTTTCTTTTTCTTTTTCCCTTCTCTTCCCTTTAATTTCTCCATTATCATCACCAATAAAGCTTCAAGGTAATCTCTCTCTCCCTAAAATATTAATTTATCAACTCAAATTTTTGTTTATATCAACTAATTTGCAGCTTAATCTTGTTAAGATTCTCAGATTCCAAGAGTTCTAAGAGACTCATCATCATCAACTACTACTATTCTCCCTCAACTTGTAAGCATATCTCTTTTTTTCTTTTCTTTTCTTTTTTTCTTGAATAATATTTACAAAAAGTTTAATTAGAAAAATATCAAATTTTATCTTTTTTTTTTTTAATTTCTTCTTTTCAATTTCCTAATGTTTTTCACTTTTTGTTTTTTAATTATAGTTTAAGGATGATTATATTCTTGTCCAAAGAAAAATGTTGCATGAAGTTCATTCTGGACCAAACCCTATTGGTAATTCTGTTCCACACCCCAAGAACACCACTTTACAATCAGATCCCTAACTTTTTTTTTCCACTTGTATATCTTAAAACACTTTGTAGCCCAAAGTGAAAATGTATTATATATAATTGATAAGATAAATTAATTGATGAAATAAATTTTCTCATGAATTATATTTATGACATCTTTTATTTTCATTTACTATGTATTTGTTTGTGTTTATATATTTTGTAATAATATACATAAAGAGGCCTTAATTGATGTTTTTGGTCTATTTTGTATGCTTAGGAAGAAAACTGTATTAATTTCTTTTTTGTCACTAAAAAAATAGATTATATTAACTATAATATAAAATGGAAATAATTAAAAATCACATTAAGTTGTTTTAGTAAGTTAAGAAGGGGAGTTTTCATACTTTAGTATACATCTCTAGCTAAGCTTGTTTTTAAACTACCTTCAAGATAATAAGTTTCTGTTCTTCAATTAAAAAATTCAACAATGCTATATCTATATAACTATTTCTGAAACTTTTCATTCTTTTTTTTTTTCTTTCATATTCTTGCAATTAAATACAATGTTATTGTTGGAAAAAAAAAGTTAATAAAACACTATTTTCATCCATGTGTATTTATTAGTCTATGAATGAATTTTAGTATTTAATTATTTAATCTTTATATATTTTAAAATCGGTAACAATTTAACATCTAAAATTTAGCATGTGCAACAATTGAATTTCTTTAAAGGAAATTGTAACAATTTAGTCTCTACAATAAAAAATCATCCATAAAATTTAAGAGGAGATTTTTATTATGTAACGATTTAATTTTTGTAATTTATAAACATGTTTCGTTCAATTCTTAAGAGATACTCATTAATTTTAACAACATTTTCATGATAAGAACTAAATCATAATAAATTATTTTAAAACTATAGTTTTATCTTAGGTTCGAATTAGACATTATTTAATTATTATTATTTTAGTATATTAAACTGTTACAAGTTATTTATTTATACTTTTTATAGTTTAAATTACAAACTATATTTTACCCCATCTAGAATTAGTGAAATCAAAATTAAAATTATGGGTTAATGAAATAACAACATGGATAGTTTTTGTTAGAAAAATTGGATTAAATGACTCAATTAAGGATGAAAGTTGCAAGATAAGAGTTTAAAGAAATTAGATATATACACAATCAAATGATACATAAATAAAATGGATTCTAAAGAAAGATTAGTTGGTCAAATGAGATTACACCGTTAAAGATTTTTTTGATTCCCATTGATTTGGGAAGAACCTTGAAACCGTAAAGAAAATCATAATAAAATTATAATAAAATATATTAGTTACAATTCACTTTTTTTTATAAAGATTTTTCATTTTTATCAAACACAATTTCCAAACAACATTATTCTTCTAATTTATCCAATTTGAAATAATTCTAAAAAAAAATATTCAACTATACTTAACATAAAGATTTTAAAATTATACAGAGAGATAAATCATTCAACAAATGGAAAATAGGAGAAGGAAAAAGAAAATGACAATTGAGAAAAAAAAAAAGGAATGATGACTGTAAAAATAAAAAATAAAACCTGAATTAATTATGGTTGATATTGAATTTGTTTTCTCTTGTAATTGTGATGTTATGGTGATGTAGAAGTGGTCAATAAAAAAAGAAGTGATTGATAAAAAAAAAAAATGAGTGCAATCGATGGATTAAAAAAGATTATGGAAAAAATTAATTGCTGTTAAAAAAAGTCTGATTTATAGAGAATCTAAAAGTGAAAACTAGTTTTTAGCGGATTTTGAAAACGGTAAGATTTAAAAAGTAATTTTCTATAATTTTTAAAAATAGTAAATTACCAAACCCTTAAAAAGGTTAAGATTTTTTTCAGATCGAAGGCCGCCAACGCAATGTCAGCCTAAAATTAATATTTAGTTTGACCAATGAGAAAAAAGTAGATGGAGGGAGGGAGAATTTTTTTAAATTATTATTATTATTATTTATTTTTTATTTTATATACATATAAACTTTAGAAGAGATCTTGGGCAGGGATTTTTGCTAGTGAAAGGCACTGCAAAATTGGGAATCTTTTACCTTTGCTAAAAAAAGGGAATCTTTTGATTTTTTTTTAGCAAAAAGTGCTTATATTATGTTTCAATATATTACATATACTATGTAAATGCTTCTTTTAGGGAGCCATAGCCTTTCAAGAGAAAGTAGAAAGGGGCTTCAAAAGCATAATTTGTACAACTCTTTAGGGCCAACCATTCTTCTTGTAAATGTTGCTAACGTAGAAAATTAAAGAAGAGACAAAAAAGAAAAAGAAAAAAAAAAAAATCTAAAGTACATAATGTTGGTCTTTCAAGAAAAAAAAAATATTGAATAAAAATTTTAGGTTTAATTAGTATGTGTTGTTTATTTGATAAGCGATTAACCTCTCTCTATATATATACACTAATTATCATTATCAAAATCAACCTTGATTTACCAAAGTGAGCAAATCATTGGAATGTTACTCTTATTTTTAATATGGGGAATATTGGGAATGGTGTCCTAAATCTCCATCTCGTAGTTTGTAAACACTATATAAACATATTGTTGTTAATAATGTAATTTAAACAAATATGTAGAGACATACAAGTGAATCTTGTTTAAATAATAACCAAAACGGTATGTAGTAGATGAATAAGGTTGGATACCGGTAACACTATGGATACGACCCACTTTATAGGTGTTACAAATGTTGTAAAGTGCTATAAATGATCTCCTAATCATTCATGTGGAGACATGCGAGTGGGGTATCCTATACAAAGAGTTTGTATAAGACTAAACCACGAAATAATTAGTCTTTTTATATAACATTGTTAATAATAGAGACTGAATCTTGAGTTAGTTCAACATTGTTAATAATAGAGACCTACATTTCACTAAGATGACCATAGGTGACATGACCTGAATCTTGAGTTAGTTGTGAACTCCTACTTATGAAGGCGATCATTTGATTTGTATAGGTGAGAGTGGCTAGATTGCCAGCTCAACAAGCCTACAATTTTGGAATTCGTCTAACTGGGGAATTAGGAACTCAGCTCCCGATATAGGGGCAAGTAGATAAATTACAAGGGCTGATTCCGAGTCTTGAACATAGTGGTCACACCCTCTAGCCTGAGGACTTATTAGAGGAATCAGTAGTAAAGGGGTTAGATATAACTATAGGGGTAAAATGGTATTTTGGCCCAGCTGTACTTACGAGTAATTTGTGAAGAGTCATCACACTGTTGATTGGTTATATCCAATGGACACAGAAATTCAGAAATTTATGTATAGTGCGAGGAGTACAGCTGTCGGACTGGCAGTTAATGGATTTGGGTAATTTAATTAAAGAGTTTAATTATTTATCTGAGTATCGTTAAAGCTTTATAAGGTCCCTACTGTAGCTCAACATGGATTTAATCTTTGGATTAATTTGAAATATTCAAATTAATTTAAGGAATTATTTATATATGATATAATTAATTATAATGTATTTGATATATTATGAAATAAATTTGAATATGATTTAAATACCAATTATATGAATAAGATTCATGTAATTGAATATAAATATGATTTATGTTGAGAGGAATAAAATATTTGGATATGACCCATAAATGGATTTAATATAAATGTGATTTATATTAAATATCATGTATAGTTAAGAGAGAATTGTATTTGATGCAATATAAAACTATAGACTATATGTTATATTTGATATAACATATGGTGTATATATAATAAAGTAGTTATTATATATTCTCTTTTATTAATTTATTTGAAATTAATAAAAGAGAAAGAGTTATAACTCTCTCCCCACATTCTCTCAAAGAAAACTAACAAGTGATAAAAGAAGTTGAGAGGATCATCTTCTTGATCGATTGACAATCACAGAGAAAGGTTCTCTGAAGAAAACTTCCCTTTCATACTTTCCATCTCATTCCCTCTTCCCATGACTCAACAAAGCCCACAACTCCTATTTGAATCTTTGAATCCCAAAAGAGAATACAGAAGATTCTTGCTTGGTAGTGTCCGTGTGAGAAGAAGGAGATCCACGAAGAAGGAGTTTTGTTCGTGACTAGTACAAGGGATTACTTGAAGAAAGGTTCTTCAAAGGTGAGGTTTCTTGAAACCTATTTTCTTTGTAAAAGTATATTGTAATTTAACCTTGAATGCATATCTAATTGTATATTTACTATAAATTATGTTTTCAATAATTAATGGAATTTGGATAATTAGCTTCCGCTCGATAGTAAAAATTTTATGTCAGTTAAGGCTATGGTTATGCTCATTTTGGTTGTGTGAGAGATTTTGGGTGATGAAATCTGGCTAGAATATCTTATTAAATTTTTATTTTTATTTTTTATTTATGGAATTACATTGTTGTTTTTATTAAAATTTTTCAATTTCTCTTTATATATATAGTAAAAAGTAAAGGTGTACATAGGTTGGGTTGAGTTGGGTTGAAGGTATTTTTTGGATCAACCCAAAAATTCGAGTTGGTTTGATTGGCAACCCAAATGACCCCAATAAAGTTTCCAACCCAACCCTTAAAATTCGGGTTCGGTTGGGTTGTCGGGTTATAACTTATTTTTTTATTTTTAATAAAAATAATATGTAAATTTATATACAACACATGACTAATAACTAAAATCTCATAAAATTAAGATGCTAAATACTACATATCTATTATATTTATTGTAAATTTTAAACAAAGACAAATATCATAACAATTTTAAAAGAAAATATTAAAAATTAAAAAAATTAATCAATACAAAAAAATCAAACTTTAAACAAAGAGGTATATATATATATATATATATAATTCGGGTTGAGTTGGGTCAACCCAGATTTTTTTTAGCCAAACCACAACCCAATCCAACCCAATCCAAGAACAAACCTAACCCAAGTCAACCCTTACATTTTGGGTTAGATAGTTCGGGTTGTTCGAGTTGTCGGGTTATTTGAACAACCCTAGTAAAAAGAATTAGAAAAACACTTTAGTTTCTAAAATTTCTTGAAATGAACCATCTACCGCCTAAACTTTAATTTTAATTTAGTTTCTTATATTTTTATCATTTATAAGAATTAAATCTCTTTCATGAAAATCTGATCAAAATTGAATGTGTCTATTTTTATTATTTAACGACATACTCGATCTTTATAGTTATTTATAAAAACACATTTAATTCCTAGTTTAGTTATCTATTTACATGTACCTAAGAAAAATCTCATCAAATGTTACCTATATTTTTGTAACTACATTGTCACAAGTAGATTTTAATATCGAATTTAGAGTACTTAAACTAAATCAATATAAACACAAATTTATACACTAAATTGTTATTCTCAACAAATCATTATAAAACCAAAAATGTTTTTTTCACCATAGAATAAAAAACACTTAATAAAAAAAGAACAGAAGATATATATGTAGACATTTTAACATTAATGACATATAGAAAACACTTTCTTTAGCAATTACATAAATTAGAGTAATCATTTTTTTAGGTTTAGACTTAACGTCTATTTGATTCTTGAAATTTCAAAAGCAACACTTTAATTCTTGATATCTCAAAATAACTCTAAATGGTCCCTCGAACTAGTTGACAGTTAATTGATCCAACAAAAAGATGATAGGACAATTAATTAATGATGAGATTTTGTTAATGTGCATTTTAAATGGAGTTGGTAAAAAGATATGAATTTTATATTATTTTATTTTTATTATGCGTCATTTTCTCTTTCTCCTTATTTCTCTCGTGATCCAAACTCCTTCTATTCTCCGTTCTCTCTCCTCCTCGAGCACATCTTGTCATCGATTGGTTGAACTTTGGAAGTATATAAATTAATTTTGTGACAATTTCTTGTCTACTCATTTAAAAATGCCACATTTATAAAATGCATCATTAATTAACCGCCACATCATTCTTTTGTTAAGTCAACTAACGACCAATTATCGCAAAGAACCATTTAGAATTATGTTTCAAATCTCAGGGACTAAAGTGTTGGTTTTGAAACTTTAGATACCAAATAAACATTAAGAGATGTTTGAAGCAAGAATTATCTTAAGACTATAATAACCACCTCTTGGTATATTAATAACCACTTCCTAAGTCTAAACTTCATGACCAAAAGTGTAATTTACCTTATAAATTATTATGGACGATTTCTGTTTTTGTGTTTCAATTGAACTTAATATTTGGGCCTCAACATAAGGCACAGTTATATTGGACCCCAAAAGCCCGGTCATTGGTGAATGCTCCTCCAAAAAGTTGTAGCCCGAAAATCACAGTGTCAAATTGAAAATTAGCCAAAACAATAATATTAATAATGAAATAAATGTTTAAATCCTATCTTGGTTCATAAACTTTGAAACTTGTTCTATTTTTTTCTAAATTTTTAAAAACGTCTATTCTAGTCTCTAAACTTTTAAAAAGTGTTTATTTTGGTCTCTGGTATTGAAATTTTGTTACCTCTTAAACAATGATGAGATTATTTTATTTTTAGATGACTAGGTTACCAAATAAGTTAGTACACTAAAAAATGTAGAGTTTCAATTTTGTATTTGGTGGTAAAACGATTTTTTATAAAACTCAAAAGTCATTTTGCTTTTAAGATTTTGGTCGTTCAGTACTTTGTCGTGTTGTTGCTGGCATTTTGCTTCACCTTCATTTTGCTCAACACATGCTAGACGTAATCTCATCAAAGAGTTAACAAATTTTTAAAGTAGGAACCAAAATAAACACAAGTTCAAGGACTAAAACAATCATTTTTTAAAGTTTAGAGACCAAAATAGAACAAGATTTAAAATTTAGGGAGCAAAATATGATTTAAACCTAAAATAAAATAGTAATTACAATGGGTAACACTTATAGATCTAATATTTAACAACATTTTTAAAGAAGTACAAATATAGAAAATTTGTCATGATAAATACTCTATTAGTGATATAATAGTCTATCCTTGATAGATTTTGAGAATTGAATTTAAATTTTGTTATATTTGTAAATTCTTTGACATTATGTTATATTTGCTAATAATTTAGGTATGATTTTTATATTTACAACTTATTTATAAATATAGCAAAATGTCACCATCTATAAGTGATAGACATAGATAGACAATGACATTTTACTATATTTATAAATAAATTGACTCATTTTACTATATTTCAAGATATTCTTATATTTTATTATTTTTTTATTTCATATCTTAAGCCAATTTGACGTCTCCTTTGAGAGAGCTTTGAGCTGTAAGGACCATAAATTCCAGAGTGTGTGTGTGGCAAAGCTTAGAGAGAAAGAGAGAAGAGGACCACAAAATCAAGAGAGAGGGACTATGGACAAAGAAGACACCACAAAACCAAGACAAAATAGAATGGCCAAATTTGAGAGAGAGAGAATTTCTTTTGGTGCCTAGAAAAGGATGTAATTCCCACTTTATAAAAAGTTTTTGAATAAAGCATCCGCATTAAATAATGAAACAGTACATTAAACCCAAAATATTAACATATATAACGTAATATAAAAAAATTTACAAATATGAATAGTCTATAATTGATAGATCATATTATTGATAGAGGTCTATCAGTAATAGACCATATCACTAGTAAGAGTCTATCAATGATAGAGGTCTCGCTGATAGACTTGGGAGTGTATCAATGATAAAAATCTACCACGGATAAATTTGACAATATTTGTAATTTTTTTAATTATTATTCCTAAAAATGCTATCAATTGTAATTATTCTTAAATAATTTTGTTCACATTTATAAAAAATAAAAATAAAAATAAAAAAAATTAAAGGTTGTAATTTAATCTCCCTGAAAATGTTTAGAAAGGAGGACAAGCTTATGACGATTCCCTTGAATAATTGTCCATAGAGGGAGGCCAAAAGAATGACACGAAATATATTATTATGATGTAAATCAGATGTGGACATTATATGTATGAAAATTAATGAACGCAGTGGATTGCATTTTGGGGCACCGCAACTTAGGAGCCCCAACAGCCACTAAGTACAAGTACAAGAGTAGCATGTGGCGTTCGTTTAGGCCTTAAACCTTAAACCCTCACATTCTTCCCCTTGCGCCAAGGCATCCTCTCCTCTCCCTTCCATGACCTTTCTTACATGTTGTACATCTCATCTATCTTTCACCAACCCAACCCTTCTTTCATTAATAACATATTCACGGCATCTCGTATCGACGAAATGTTTAAGTTTCATTTGAGATGTTAATCTACATTATTTAACGTAATAAATGATACAAACCAAAAAATAAATCTTTTCTTAACTTCCCTCTCCATTTTTTCCTTCTTTTTATGTAGGATTGTATCAGCAACTGCAGAAGCACAAGGATCATCTAAGCACTCAAATTCACTAATTTTGGCAAAATATAAAGCATGCTCTTGCAGAAAAACAAGTAAATTTCAAGATATACCTCTTATAGAACTTCTTCAAAGCTCCTTCTCCAGCTGCTATCTTCTCCAAATCTTGTTGCAAACCACCTCAAGATCTTCTTCATTATTCTCCTGGTGCTCTAGATTGAGTTGTGGGACTCAAAACAAGATTGAATCAAGGGATGAAGGAGAAATGCTCACTACAAAAATCTAGTTGAAGAACTCTTTCTTCAAACCGAATTTTCTCTCAAATTCTCTATAGATTGCATGCACGATTTTTACTCCAATCTCTTCACTATATTGTAGATCAACATGTAAAGAAAAGAGTTGCATGAGTTGTAGCTCATGCTTGGAGAAGACAAGGAAAAGAAAATGCTTCATGTGTGAGCAACTAAGGAAATGGATAATGGAAAAACAACTTTTTTCATTTTTGTGTTTTTGGTTTTTACTTTTCCAATTTTATCGTAAAATCAAAAATAATTTTATAAAATCTATTTTGATTTTAAAAATGAAAATTTTAATTAATTTCATAAATTAATTATTAAATAAAACTTAATTAATTTAATATCAAATATTAAATTAATTTTAACACACATCCATCTTTATATATTTAAATCATATTTAAATATATAAATTCTCCTATTCTGTTTAATTCTCAAATTAAACATGTAACTATATCTCATATAATTACTAATTCCCTTAATTCTAATTTGAATTATTCAAATTAACTTATCACGCTATTCTAGAGCTAATCCGTTACGAGCTAGTAGGGGGACCTCGCGGACCTACAGATCATGAGCTCCAACGATCCGAGATTAATTGGCTAAACTCATTAGACCAAATTAATCTCCATTCGTTTACTAATGGGTCACTTCACTAAAGCTCATAGTTGCACTCCCCTCACTGTAGATATATTATGTCCACATGATTTAACCATAATCAGCAAGTCGAACCTTCACAGGTTATTCGTAATAACGGTTGGGTCAAATATCTGTTTTACCCTTGAGATTACGTCTTATCCCTTAAGTCCCTACTGATCCTCTAATGAACAACTGGTTTGTGATCCAATCGCCAAACCAAACTCTCTCGACCAAATGAGAGAGTAGGGCCCCTTGTTCAAGACCTGGATTCAGTACTTGAGAGAATAACATTTCTCCTATCCCTAAATCGACTAGATGTGAACTTCTTCTTACATTTTATGTCCCCAGCTATCTATCCGGTCTTACCCCTAAAATGAGAGTCTTATTGAGCTGGCACTGTTGAGCTGTTGAATGAAAACTTATGGGGTTGTACGTGATGGCGGGAAATTAGAAGTCAATTTACTCGACAACCAAAATCCCGTGGACGCGGTATGCGATGCATGTTCCTAAGATATGCATTGATAGTCATGCGTCGATGGTCATGTGTTGGACTGATAATGCGTTAATGAATGTATGCGATGACCATGTGTCCTGCCACAAGTTTTCTTGCGCTCACGCCAAGTATAACGCGAACGCAAGTTTCTCGGATAATCCAAGGTCGAACACAGGGACTTGTAGCTATACGTATGCGGTAATGTGCATGTGGCGGTTTGAATAAAAGAATGGAAGGGATGTTGCTAAGTTAATCCTACTCCTACTCTTATCTAACAGACAACGCAATGAGAATATGCATGAAAGGTAGAGATATGACAAACCTTGACATGAAATAAATGTGTGGGAAAATAGATAAAATGCGGAGATGATTTCATTGCAACCCTTAAGAGTGACCACAAGGGCAACCTTAGTCAACGCAAGCCAATGTGATCATGCTACACTCATGCACGACAAATTATTTTCCAATGCAAATGCGGTGCTCCTAAGTCGAGGATGCATGTGTTGAATGCAAAAGTGTCAATAGAGCTTATTCCTAAGTCTCTACTCTTTTCCTATGTGATGATGCAAAATGCACACAATGCTGCGGTGACCGCACACAATCGTATCCTATCTCTAGGACGCATGCGATGGGTTAATAGCAAACAGTGCTTATTCCTAAGCCCTTATCTCTTGTATTATGTGTTCTAATCTGATTCTCCCAAACCTAGATTCTGACTTGACCTTCCTAAGCCTAGATCCTGTCCTTAGACTACCTTTCCGAGTATCCCTAATGGACGAATGAAGTATACATAATACAAGACAATCACATGAACTTGGTTGACACAAGATTGTTACTATCCCTAGTGAACAATGCATACATTGCTTAATGCGTCCAACCACTTACCCTCCTAGGCAGTTGATTGTTGCTGACTTCACTCATAGACAAACAATGCGTTAGCCTATAGACAGGTGTTGCAGCAGCTTCACACTAAGCAAATAATATTACTCACACACTCGCGCAACACACACCTCTCGGTGGGTTGCTACATGCTTCATATCCCTAATCCACATGACTAAGTATGCGATACCCAAGCAATCCCACTAAGTGTTGCAATGAAAGTAAAGATGCTAAGCAAAGAAGATGGAGATGGAGTCGAAGGAACAGAGAAATGCATTGAAAACAAATTGTATTAATTCCTTAATTCCAAGAAGTCATACAATACAATATAAGAAAGAAAGGAAAAGGAAATAACCGGCTGGAAGCAAATATTTTCTCTCAGCGGATGTGCGTCAAGGCTGCCGGTGGTGCCATAGATGGGCAAAGGAACTGATTCTTTCAAGATCTAGCTCCGGTCGTCACTCGGAATGGATGAAGGAGGTGAAGAACTCTCAGACATCTTCTCACGCGTTTGTCTGGATCGCAAGGATCCGCCCTAGGGGAACCTCAGGCGAAAACCTTGGATAACTTGAATTTCTGCTCATCGGCTTCTATTTATAGAGCTTGGGTCACCGACGGCATTAATTGGACTGCTCTGAGTCTGACGTTCGACACGTTAGTCCTTTCTGAACCTTTGCCACTAATGGCGTGGTAGGTGAAATGTCAACATCAGCTTTGGATTTTCTCGAGGTAGATGCGTTGATGCATTCATTCCACCTACCTTGCGTTGATCCCATTAGTATGCATTGTCGCGTAGCTGCAATCATTCAATGAGCACATTCACTTAATACCGCAACTCTACATGATGACCGCAATCGCTTGACGAGCGCAACTCCCATGCGATGGATGTATACAACTGAATATCGCAACTCCCATGCGATGGACGTATACGACTGATTACCGCAACATCCATGCGTTGATCGATGTGTTTGCCTTTGCGATGGAGTGTTTCTTCGCATGCGGTCGTCTATGCAGTGGTCCGATTTCTACGTTTGCGTCCATTTCCTACATTAGCTACAAAAATAGAATATTGAACGCATAATTAACGTAAAATAACGGGTTGACTGAGATTCGACATGCTGATCCAAAGCTCTTTTTCTCATGAATTCCTAACATGATTGATGCATATTTTGCCTAACAACCTTCATAATTCTAAGTAAAAAGCCTAAGATGACATGAATTTCTACATGTCATCTGTACGCAATCATGTGTGGTACATGGCTTAAGCTATGCATTTATGCCCATGCGTCGGAGGTCATGCGTTGGAATGAAAAGTATACGTTAATCTAGTATGAAATGACCATGTGTTCCTATCACAAGTTTTCTTATGTTCGTGCCAAGTATAATGAGAACACAAGTTTCTCGGGTAATCCAAGGTCGAACACAGGGACTTGTCACTCAATAATGCTTGTGAAGCAATGCATTTAAGGCGATGAATAAAAGTAAAAAAAAGAAGTTTAATGGGCTACATGCTACTCCTACTCCTAACTAAACAGATTGAGCAATAGAAGACTTGCGATGAGAATTGGTAGAAACACAACAACTATTAACGCACAGTAATGTTTATTATCTTAAATCGCTCGAGTAATCCCAGCTTGTCACACTAATGCATCGCACACCTCTTGGTGGTCAGCTGCATGACTATATCTCTATAGCGCATGGTTGCGTCGAGCATAAGATTGTGCCTATCTCTAAGAACAATGCATACTTTACTTTAATGCGTTCCATCTCTTACCTTCTCAGGCAGTTAGACGTGGCTAATTAACTTATAGACAAGCATTGCAACAACCCATTAACAAGCGTTGCTACAGCCTTTCACCAAGCAAAGAGGATTAACTCACTATACTCGCATAACGCACACTTCTCGGTGGATTGCTACATGCGTCCTATCTCTAGACTACACGATTAAGTATGCGATCGCCTTTGATATATAAATGATGAAGGTAAACGATGATAAAGATAAAGATGATGAAGAAGATGGCATTGAAGGAATCAAGATATGCATTGATTACAAAATGTCTTAATATCTTAAACTAAAATGTAATACAATACAGAGGTTAGAGAAGAAATGAAATACTCTACATCAAGGCTGCTGGTGGTGCCATGGATGAATGTTAGAGATGTCTCTCTCAAGCTCTATCTCCGGCGAAAGCTCCAGTCGTCACTCGGTCTGGTTTGTGGAGATGAAAAATTCTCACTGAAAATCTCGCTCATACTCTCATCTGTGATCGCAAACCTCTACCTTGAGGCAGAAGTTCAGATCCCTTGAAATGAAGGTCCAATGGGCTATTTATAGAGTTTAAACGCCGACAGCTATCATGATTGCATTATGTCTCACTGCTGCCTTTATTGTGGTATGGGCAATGTCACATCATCTTATCTTATTGATACTCCAAAAGTATGCGTCCGAGCTTGATTCAACTGAAGTATCAACGCATTCTACCCATCTTGCGATCACCTTTCTATTTAAGGTTATTACTCCATGGCTGCAATCTCCAAGTGATTACCGCATTCGCTTGATCACTGCAACTTCCATGCGATGGACGCATTCGATCACCACATGCGTTCGTCTATGCGATAGCTCGGCTTTTAGCGCATGCATTTGTCTTTGCGGTCGCCTGGCTTCAACGCATGCGTTTGATTACGATTGCTTATTTCCAGCGCATGCGTTTGATTCCTACGATAACTACAAAAATAGACACTTTGGCACGGAGTAACGCATAATATTGGGGTCAGTGAGGATTTAGGTGCTAAATGACGCAAACTCAATTTTTCACAAATTCTAAGTATTATCACCGCATTTTCTACTTGTTAGCCCTCATAATTCTAAATAAAAGGCTTATAATAACTAGCATTTCTGCCAGTTATCATACCCCCAAACTTAGAATCATGCTTGTCCTCAAGCATGTATTATACTCAAGAATTTCTTACCTCACCTTCCGACATTCCTTTGCGATGACTAGCATCCCAGAATAAAATTTACTCATACCTCTAACCATGACCACAATGCTCTCCTCCACTTCGGCTGCTTCTTCAAAAAGATATTTTCTAAGTTAAATTCGGCAAGCCTTTGCTCAATTTTTTTTTAATCATTCTTTGCAACTTTGCGTTAAGCTCTTAAGATGTGTTCGTTCAAAATAATTCAAGATTATGCGATTACTTATTCAAATGCGGCGTTGAACCTGGTTACGCTCTTCGTTTTGGCTTACCCCCACATGTGTCATGTGGGCATCCAACTTCGGTTGTGTTATATATTCAACTCAACTCATGTCTTGCTTAATTTGGCTTGCGCCAGACAGAGGAATTGTGCATATGCGTTGATCCTGGCGACTTAACTTCGTTTTGGCTTGCCCATACGGGTGTCATGCGGACATCCAATTACGGGTAAGTGTCTTTCACAACTTACCTCTTCTCAATATGGGTTTCCCCATTGCGTTGACAGTGGAGTTGTTATTCTGATTTTTTTTTGATAGAATGAACGCAATTCTCCGAGACCGCTGCCACTCCCAAACTTAGAGGTTGGCAGCGTTCTCACCACAAGCTAAAAACAAACTCAACAGGAATATGATATAAACGTTTGAGCAAGGGTTTGCACACAATAAAATTTAGACTTTCAAAATTTGAAAAAGTTATTAAAAGTAAGGAGCGCCTTGCGATGCCTAGTTAGCGGATGTGGTGAATTATTTATACCTCTTGTAGAAGTTCTTCAAAGCTCCTTCTCCAAAGCTCCTTCTTCAGCTGTTATCTTCTCTAAATCTTGTTGCAGACCACCTCAAGATCTTCCCCACTATTCTCTTGGTGCTCTGGATTGAGTTGTGGGACTCGAAACAAGCTTGAATCAAGGGATGAAGGAGAAATGCTCACTGCAGAAATCTAGTTGAAGAACTCTTTCTTCAAACCGAATTTTCTCTCAAATTCTCTATAGTTTGCATGCATGATTTTTACTCCAATCTCTTCACTATATTGCAGATCAACATACAAAGAAAAGAGTTGCATGAGTTGCAGCTCATGTTTGGAGAAGACAAGGAAAAGAAAATGCTTCATGTTTGAGCACTAAGGAAATGGATAATGGAAAAACAGCTTTTTCCATTTTTGTGTTTTTTGTTTTCACTTTTCCAATTTTATCGTAAAATCAAAAATGATTTTATAAAATCTATTTTGATTTTAAAAATGAAAATTGTAATTAATTTCATAAATTAATTATTAAATAAAATTTAATTAATTTAATATCAAATATTAAATTAATTTTAACACATATTCATCTTTATATATTTAAATCATATTTAAATATATAAATTCTCCTATTTTGTTTAATTCTCAAATTAAACATTTAATTATATCTCATATAATTACTAATTCCCTAAATTCTAATTTGAACGATTCAAATTAACTTATCATGCTATTCAAGAGCTAGTCCGTTATGAGCTAGTAGGAGGACCTCGCGGACCTACATATCATGGGCTCCAAAGATCCGAGATTAATTGGCTAAACTCATTAGACCAAATTAATCCTCATTCGCTAACTAATGGGTCACTCCACTAAAACCCATAGTTGCACTCCCCTCACTGTAGATATATTATGTCCACATGATTTAACCATAATCAGCAAGTCGACCCTTCACAGGTTATTCGTAATAACGGCTGGGGCTGGGTCAAATATTTGTTTTACCCCCAAGATTACATCTTATTCCTCAAGTCCCTATTGATCCTCTAATGAATAACTGGTTTGTGATCTAATCACTAAACCAAACTCTCTTAGCCCAGTGAGAGGATGGGGCCCCTCATTCAAGACCTGGTTTCAGTACTTGAGAGAAAAACTTTTCTTCTATTCCTAAATAGGGTAGGTGTGAACTCCGTCTTGTACCCTATGTCCTCAGAAATCTATCTGGTCTTACCCCTGAAATGAGAGTCTTATTGAGCTAGCGCTGTTGAGCCAACCCTCACCTACGCAAATCTAAGGGCAATCCCGAATAAACAGGAGTTCATAGTTAGTTCAGGATTAAGATCGAGTTACTTAGGTCATCTAGGTGAAATAGTTAGTCTTATACAGTAAACAGCGTTATAAAGTAAGAGTGATTTATTTCTTGGTCCTAATCTTATGCAAACTCATTGCTAGGACGCCCCCACTCCTCATGTCATAACATATACGAATTAGGATCACATCGTATGTAGCACTTTACAACTCTTTGTAAGGCTGCATCCAATGGTATTACCAGAATAAGGTATCCAACCTTATTCATGTACCATAGATCATTTTGACTATTTACTAGAACTTGATCCATTCTTATGTCTCTACATAAAGTTCAACTACTCATACAATAGTTATGGGTATTAGTTTATTGGATTTAGACTTTCGTACAATTTATGAAATCAATAACAAGTATATTGATTATTATTTTACAAACTGCGAGTTTTTAGAGCATAAAACCCAACACTTTATTCATTTCAACTCATCTTCTCTCCTTGTGTATCTCTTAATATTTTTTTGGTTTTAAGCTTAATTTTATAGTTTATGTTAGATCCTAGAAAATATTGTTTGTGGTATTTAAATCACTCACTCGTATTTGAATATGACGTAATTTGATAGTTGTTGGATAGAAATAATGAGTTTTTTTAGGGGAAAATAGTATATGTATATATATAATAAACTAAATTGTATGGTTTTTATGAATTTTGAAAAACATATAAAATTTAAAGCTAGTTAAACAATGTTGTAAATATTTGGTTCCATGGATTTTTTTTAAGGACCTTCATAATTGAAAATTCTTAAAGTCTCTTGAAGTTGGCATGAGGTTTGGGTGAAACCTCTCCACACACCATTCAGAAAATTAGTGGGATGAGTCATGAGCCTAATGTAGTGAGTGAAATTTCCATTGGTCCATTTTCAAGAGAGTTTTATGTTTAGGTAATTTGAACTTTAAAATAATCATAAAAGTAAAATTCTCATTGACAATTTTTTTAAGAAAAAATTTAGATGGAGCGGGTTGTACCCATCTCTTGTGCAACCTGTTCAATACCTAATAATATTATATTATATGATACAATTTTTTTTAAAAAAAATGTGAGTAAAATAAAGGAAGAATATAGACTACACCTATTTATTTCTCTTTCATTATTTTATACCATAAAACTTTTATAAAGAATAATGTTGCGTATTCAAACATATTACCTTAAAAAAAAAAAAGGAAAAAAAGCTAGCTTTATGCCTTTTCTAAAGTTGAGGCGCAGTAACATTATAGCATAGTAGTCACAAACATCAATTTTCCATAAGATTAAATCTGGATCAAGTGAATTAGCTTTTTTTTTTTTTTTTTTTCTTTTTAATAATTCAACAATATTAGAAAATTACAAAAATCATTTTGAAATGATAATTAATGTTTTATCTACCTGGTTACGCTTGAATTACTACCATATATTAGGTTCTTAACCCTTTATTTATTTATTTAGAAACAAAGCACCATTCCATTTAGACCCATTTTAAAATTTCTAACAATAGTATTTAGAAGTTTTAAATTTCATTAACAAGGGTAATATCATCATTTTTCAACCAAGTTCCGATTTTATATATTCCAAAACAACAAATAAGCCTATTCTAAAAAAAATAAAATAAAAAAGAGGTAACAAGAAGTTGAGAAAAAATAGTTTTTTAATTTTTTTTAATCGATAGTACTTTTTTATTTTAAAAAAAACTATTTAAAATACATCTTGAAAGTGTTTCAAAATTATTTGAGTTGACACTTCAAATTTTCTTTTCAAAATAACTTATTTTCAAAAGTAAACCATTGAAAAATTAAACCAAATACACCTTAATTCAAATTATGTATCCTAAATAACATCCATTCTTTCACAGTCACTCAGTTGTGATCATAGTTTATTATATAAAAAACTTTTTTTTAATAATTATTTAAAATTTATTCTGCTATATAATTGAAGTGGACTGGTATATCATGAAATGCACCCAAATATTTTTTCATAGGTCCAAATATTATTTTTTTCTCACAAGTAATGTTGAATTAATTTTTTTTTTTTTAAAAAAAGCAAAAATAGGGTCACGGTTGAGATTAAGGGCCAGTTTGAATTAACTAAAAAAAAGTATTTTTTAAAAAAAATATTGTTATTTAAACTCTTTTGATAAAAATAATTTAAAATACATTTTGTTTTAAAAATTATTTTGAGTAGTTGCAAAATATTCAAATTTATTCGATAATAATTTATTTTTAAAATTAAATATTTGAAAAGGTAAGACATCCTACATTAAAAAAAACATAAATTAAGCCTTTTTTTTTTTTATTTCATAATGATTATTGGAAGATTGAATTAGTATTTTTATTTACAGAACTATATATATTCAATTTATTTATTTTGAAAGGAATTGAATTAGTAGGGTTGACCCAAATGTTAAAAATGATAAACTTGCTTCACTAGTAGTGCAATGTGGGCCAATTACATATAATGCTTTAAACCAACACATTGGGACCTTCAGAGCCACATGAAAAGCATGGTCTTTAATTTATGCCCATACTATTATTGCATGCCATTAATTTATTATTATTATTTTTCCCCTTCCAACTTTTTTGTTTAAATAACTTTTCAGGAAAGAAAATCGCAATCCATGAAAAAGCAAATGTAAATAAAGAATGGTTTGTATATGGAATCAGAAAAGCTTTGAAAATGACAAATTTGGGATATGGGATCTAATATTTATACACTTCGACTCGATCCAAATTATTTAAGAAAATTTATTTTAATATATTCTCTCTCTTTTTAAAATTAATAAATATTTTTTTATAAAAATAATTAATCATCAGATCATATATTTTAAAGTAAGATCTAAATATAAATGTATTATGTAAGATGGAAGTTGGAATATTTGAGTTCTTAATTGAAAAGAAGTACCCACTAATTAATCTCTCGAGCTAAATGTAACTTAATATTGATGTCTTATTTCAAAAATAATAATAATAATAATAATAATAATAATATTGATGAATAATTTTAAACTCTATTTCTTGATGAGTTATAATTTATAATTACAGTGCATACTTTTTTTATTCATATTAGCCATATTATTATTGTGGTTCAATTGATATTTTTAGAAAGTATATATTTTTGTTTTTTGTTAACGATATAAGGGGTGGTGGAATCTCACGCATTAACAAACATTAGATTATCTTTGATAAAATGATAGAGGTTATTTATAGAAAATAATAATAATAAAAAAAAAAAGAATCAGACCTTGAAGCTTGAATTCTAGAAGATACCAAGTAAAAATAAAGAAAAACACTTCTAAAATTAGTTTAATTACCACTAATTTAATGGTAATTGATATGTATTTTTTTTAGTTAGAGATTTAAATTCTTACATCCATGGTTGTTTTACTAAGAAAATAAATAATTTGACAACTCTTTAGTTTTTATTTCTTCTTTCATACATCTTTTTTCCTTTTTTAATTTGTTTAAAAGAATTGTGGAAATAGTAAGGATTGAGAATAAGTTGTTAATGTTTAAAATATTATAAATATATCAAATTAGGTGTACTTTAGATTTTCATTATTAGTATCCATTGGTCATATGTCACTTACCCATTATCACATGTCTTGTCTATGTATCTCAAGATTACACACTATTAATGTTCATGTAATCCACTTTGTCAAATTACCATAGTGACATTTGGTAGATTTTGGAAAACAGACATTCATGATCAATCCAAAAAAATTGGAGAAAGTGGAGAAATTCATCTTTTTTTGTTTTATTTATTTTATTACATTATTATTATATTATATTTATTTTAATATTTTATTTTATTGATATCAGTATTCCCGTTGTGCTCCTCAAATTCACAAAATGTTATCAGCACAAGTTTCTATCGTTTTTTCTGCTAAAGGTAGGTCATAAAGGATGTCGGGTTTTTTTCCCTCTTTGTTATTATTAATAAATTTAATATTATTTTGCATATTTAATATCTATTAGTTTTTTAATATAAATACAATATGTTATGATAGTGCTGCCACGACAAATCTCACAAAATTAGAATTTATTGCTCTTGATATTAACGACAATAATTATTTTTCATGGGTAATTAATGTCGAAATCCTCTTAGATGCTATGAATCTTGGAGAGACTATTAAAGAAGAAAATACGACATCTAGTTAGGAAAAAGCAAAAGCTATGATTTTCCTTCGCCATCATCTCTACGACAGATTGAAAATGAAGTATCTTACAATAAAAGATCTCCGTATCTTGTAGAAATTTTGAAAGAGATGTATTGTAACGTCCCAACTTTGTGGGTAATTTAAATTCAGTATTTTGTAAGATTTGAGAATATTTTGAATTTTGGAAGTTAAATTAAATTACTATAAAAGGATAATTCAATTTTATTATTTGTTCATAAGGAAATTTTGAAATTTAGATTTGATTAAAGGAAAATTTGGGATTTATGTCACATTATCTCAATTTTTTTTTAGTTTGGAGAAATTGAAATTAAAATTTAGCGAAGATATTTGGAATCAAATTGAATCTATTAATTGAGATAATTGGTTTAAATTACTTTCCCAAGAAGATTTTGACTTTTAAATCCAAAAGGATTTTGGAATTTGAAGAGGAAAAGAGAAGTGGATTAAATATGTATATATATTTATATATACGTTGGATTTGGAAGTAAAATATATATATTTTTAGTTTGAGTTAAATAGAAAAAAAAAAAAAGTTAAATCCCTCATTGGGATCCCCCCTCCCCCCCTCCAATTCTTTCTTTTCTTTTACCTTCCACGTGAAGCCCTAGTCGTCAAAGCTAGACGTCGTTCGTGACCCATCGTGGTCGCGCCCCTGTCCCCGTTGAGGCAGAGGATTATTGAGGCTCAACGGGGCGATCGTTACTTGATTGAGAAAGTTCGCAAGGTGGAATCAGGACAGGGTGGTGAGTTCTTTGTATCCGCAGATAGTCTTCTCTATCAGGGACGCTTATCCGTACCGACGAATAGTGACCTTAAAAACGATTTGTTGTTGAAAGTTCATAATTCCCCATTTTCTATACATCTTGGTAGTACCAAGATGTACCAGGACTTGAAGCATTGTTATTGGTGGAATGATATGAAAAGAGAGATAGTTGAGTTCGTTAGTAAGTGCTTGGTGTGTCAGCAAGTGAAAGCCCCGAGGCAGAAGCTAGCAGGCTTATTGCAACCCTTAAGCGTACTATAGTGGAAGTTGGAGAATGTGTCTATGGACTTCATCGTGAGGTTACCTTGAATAGCAAAGGGCTTTACTGTGATTTGGGTGGTAGTAAACATGCTCACTAAGCTAGTACACTTCATTCTAGGAAAGTCTACTTTTTTGGTGAGTAAGTGGGGCAAATTTACATGAAGAAAGTGGTGAGATTGCATGGAGTACCTGTGTCCATTCTGTCAAACAAAGACCTTCACTTTACATCTAACTTTTGGGAGAGTCTTCAAATAGTGTTGGGTACTCGGTTGGATATTAGTACAACTTTTCACCCACAGACTGATGGACAGACAGAACGTCTGAACCAGATATTTGAGGATACGTTGCGTGCTTGTTTGATAGAATTTTCAGAAAGTTGGGAATCCCACCTGCATTTGATGGAGTTTGCATATAATAACAATTATCAGGCTACCATTGGCAAGTCACCATTTGAGGCCCTATATGGAAAAAGTTACAGGTCTCCTATATGTTGGGATGAGGTTGGTGAGAGGAAGTTGCTAGGGCCTGAGCTAGTGCAGACCATGAATGAGGAAATCCAGAAGATTAGAGCTCGTATGCAAACAGCTCAGAGTAGACAAAAAAGTTATGTCGACATTAGGCCTAAAGACCCAGAGTTTGAAATTGGTGATAGAGTGTTCTTAAAAGTAGCACCTATGAGAGGTATTCTGAGGTTTGGAAGAAAAGAGAAGCTAAGTCCACGATTTATTGGGCCTTTCGAGGTCTTGGAGCGAATTGGCCCTGTAGCTTATCGGTTGGCATTGCCACCGTCCCTCTTTTTTAGCTCACAATATTTTTCATGTTTTGATGTTGAGGAAGTATGTGGCAAATCTATCCCATGTGGTAGACTTTGAACCATTGCAGTTGAATGGAAACTTGAGTTAGTAAGAGAAGCCTGTAAGAATTCTCGCTAGGGAGGTGAAGACCTTACGCAACAGAGAGATAACACTTGTGAAAGTTCTGTGACAGAATCACCAGTTCGAGGAGGCTAAATGGGAGCAAGAGGATGAGATGAGAGCCTAGTACCTGAAGCTTTTTTGGGAATGAACTTTCAAGGACGAAAGTTCTTTGAGGAGGGAAGAATGTAACGTCCCAAGTTTGTGGGCAATTTAAATTCGGTATTTTGTAAGATTTGAGAATATTTTGAATTTTGGAAGTTAAATTGAATTACTGTAAAAAGATAATTTAATTTTATTATTTGCTTAGAAAGAAAATTTGAAATTTAGACTTGATTAAAGGAAAATTTGGGATTTATGTCACATTATCTAATTTTTGTTTTAGTTTGGAGAAACTGAAATTAAAATTTGGAGAAGATATTTGGAATCAAATTGAATCGATTAATTGAGATATGGTTTGAATTACTTTCCCCAAAAAATTTGGATTTTTAAATCCAAAAAGATTTGAAAATTTGAAGAGAGAGATAGAAAGGGATTAAATATGTATATACATTTATATATATGATGGATTTGGAATTAATATATATATATATCAAGTTAATTAAAAAAAAAGGAATTAAATCCCTTTTTCTCTCTTCCCCTTATGCACCAAGACGCCACCCTCCTTGATTCTTTCTTTCCTTTTCCTTTCCTTTTGTGGGTTTCTTGAATTATCTTGAATGCTCTTTAAATTTTAGCTCATGAATTTCGATATCCAATATTATTGAGCTCTGAGTTGACTAACCCTTGATGTTTAGGTTTTAGATTCAAGATTTAGAGGACGTTAGTGGGTTATTCGTCATTTGTTAAGGGTTATTTCCAGGGGAATTTTTGGTCAATATAAAAAATTTGGAACTCGTTTGGATTAAGGATAATTGTTGAAAATTTAGTTAATGAATTTTATATTTGATTTATGTTTAGGTTGATCCTTGAATTTATTCGAGGCGAAAGGCTTTAACTGCTTGGATTAAAACTTGTGACCAAATTTTTTAGATAAGTAATCTTACTACTGGAACTGCCTATGTGCCAGACCATAAAATTTAAGATTAATTTTGAGGATTCTGCGATTTGTTAGCATCGAGATGTTTGAGGATAAATAAGTTGATATTGATTATGTTTTGAAACATGATATGTATGCTAGCATGATCCAAATTATTCTCTGTTTATATGATTTGCTGAGATGAACAATGAGTATGATGATATGTATTTGCATGTTTGTGGGACTATGTTTTCTTCATGCATGTTATGTTTATGATAGTGATAGTTACCCTTTCCCGTAATTAGATGCCCACCAGAGGTGGTGATCTCCTTCGGGATTTCATAAAAGGTTTGTGATGTCTTCGGAATTCACAAGAGGTTTTTTATTCCTTTGGGATTCACCAGAGGTGTATGCTTCCTTCGCAATTCACCAGAGATGGTGATCTCCTTCGGGATTTCACCAGAGGTTTGTGAGTCCTTCGAGATTCACAATTTTGTGTTTCCTTCGGGATTCATTAGAGGTGGTGATCTCCTTTGGGACTTCACCAGAGGTTTGAGTTTCCTTCGGGATTCATCATAGATTTGTGGGTACACCTAATCTACGGTAGAATGGGTTCAACTATTCCCTAATTAGCCATCCCACGGAACTAGAGGGTCATGCACATCCCACTAGAGAGTGGCATCTAGAGGACATGGATGCTTAGTTTGACCCTAGTAGTGGGGTTACTTACTGAATATTTTATACTCATTCTTCATCATATTTATTTTTCAGGTAAAGATAAAAGCATGCCGGCGAATGACAAACAGAATCCGTGATTGGGCCATTGGGACCAATCATATGCTTCTGCTTAAATTTTCAAGATTTTATGTTTTCAAATTTCTAGACTTGATGTTTGAACTTGAAATTTTGGTATTTGTGCTTTTGAACTTTTCATGAGAATTTTCTAGTTTTGTTTTATAGTTTTAAGGGTACCCTATTAAATAAATTTTAGTAATTTACTTTTAATAAAGTTATTTATCCCATAGTATTTAGTTGGTTTTTATCAGATCATGAAAATGTATCGATTTGAAATGTATGCATGCATGTAGTAACGACCTAGTATAAGTCTTAGGGAGCTGGGTCGTTACATGTATGATCATAAAAAAAACAGTTATTCATCCTAAAGTTTGTTATGAGTGGATGCACTTGAGGATACAAGATTTTAAATTAATAAGTGATTACAACTCTGCGTTATTTAAAATCAGTTCGAAGTTGTTACGTGGAGAGAAAATTACTGATGCTGATATGTTAGAGAAGATATTTCTACATTTCATATCTCGAATATGCTCATACAATAGCAATATCGAGAGAAAGGTTTTAAACAATATTATGAAGTAATTTCATGTTTTTTTATGTCGAACAATATAACGAGTTATTGATGATCATGAATTTTGACCAACCAAAAATGCTATGAATTTTAATAATAATCGTGGTCGAGGTCGTGATCATGATAGAGGAAGAAATGATTATTATTTTCGTGGTGGTCGTTTGTCACACCCCGTCCTAAACTACTCTCTGAGCCTAAGAAAGGATATGACTGCAGCAGTTATCAATCCTTTTATTGACACTTATTGCCTACTAAATCTAGCAAAAATATCTGATACCAACATGTAACTCATATACAGAGGATGCCTCTTAGGCAAAATTTATTAATTTAAAAAACACAACATATTTAGAGTGATTACATTACTAGTTTAACAAGTCCTAATTCCCAAAACCTTAGTCCCTATATGAACAACTGAAACATGTGTACAATATTTACAGTAACCACCTAACAGACGGGTTACAATATCTTTGTCCTTTAATGGCAGAGCAGATTCAGAGCTATCTCCTGAGGATTTGACCGTTACCTGGGTGAAAGGAAAACATTTGAAAACGGGATGAGCTTGCTAGCCTAGTGATTGACTTAAGAAAGGAAACTGATTCTCATACAAAAGTCTCAGTAAAGAGATTAAACTGAAATATAAACTTCTATTGTAACCTTATACTGCAGTATAAACATTTTCCAAGTATAAAGCATATAAAGCTGCTTTTATCAGAAAACATTAAAACTGTTCCTTAGTTGAGAATAACCCTGTTTTGGTTAAATCCCAACGTCAACTGCTAGTCAAGAGAGAACCCTTTTGCTCAATCTCCAACTGTTAGTCAAGAGAGAACCCTTTTGCTCAATCTCTGACTTTAACTACCTACGTGCACGTGGCCATACTAAGTACCATCATACCTTAGGTACTTCTGCTCAGATACTTTCTCTAAACTTTTCCTTCAGTATCGAGCTGCTCGGATACCTTCTCAACTGTCCTTCGGTATCGCGTTTCAAGTAGAACTAGTCATAAATGACTTTCTCTTTAAATCATGTAAAGCATAACACATAGAAAACATGTCTTTAAAAATAGTAACACATGCTTGGTGTATTTCAACACACATAAATAATTTTTTCAATAAACTTTCATACATGGCATGCGTTTAAAACATAACTCATTATTTTCCTGGAAATTACTTTGTAAAACTAGCTGGCATGAGAATAATCTTTCTTTAAAACATTGTAAATATTTAATCACTCACCTTGGTCGTTTAGGAACCTTTCTCTCTAGAAGTTCCTTGTTTACCTCGGGCTCCCTTTTGAACCCTAATATCTAGATTAAATTTAAAGCTCATATTACTCATAGTTCTAAGTCTTATCTCGTGATACTTCCTTATATAAACATGCTCTATAATGTCTCAGGAAGCTTACTTTAAAATCTTAGCTCAGAACTTCTCGTGGTTTGGCTGGAATCTTCAAATCCTCAAGACTGACCCAAGCTTACCTGACAGCTTGACCCTTCTGTTTTTTCCTCACTTTCCAGCCCGATTCCTTGAATCTTCTTCTCTGGTAACCCTACCTTGAAAACTAGACTCGTGGAGCTTTCAGGTAGTTTTAGAATCACTCCAAACACACGAGTATTCTGGGAGAACTCCTCGACCCAATTTGATGCTATTTCCAGACTTCACTGTCCAACTGCGTTTCCTCTTGAAGCTTTATGACTGATGCATAGATTTGCTATCAACACATGCATTCTCTCATCAACGCATAGTTTTCTCACAATCAACTTTCACACTCTTCTTAATGTTCTTTGAATTATTATCTAAAAAGAAGTCTTTGGCCCTATTTATAGGCGTCCAAAATCTCTCCAAGGCCGACACCTCCTACTTTGCCGCATGTCCAAGTGTCTTTTCCCCACACTATCAACGCAACCTTCAAGTCACCGCAATCTAAGGTGTCTTCCTCTTCCTTAGCCAACATAAAATGCTTAAATTTGCATGTTTTTTTGTGCATCCACCTCATTTGCTTAAGGCTTAAGATTTCTTCCCATCAAGATACATGTTCGGATGACAACCTTGAATATGTCCATCCAACCTCATATGCGTTCATCTAACCATAAATGCGCCCATCCAATTGCCGCAACATACCTATATTTGGACACCACCAATTGGCGCGTGTGTCCATTCAATCTTACCTTGTGCATCTAATTGACGTGACTTGGTCACATATGCTAGATGCTCGCAAGGTTCATCTTTGGCCGCATATCCTTTCCTTTCGCATGTCTTACCTTTGCCCTATGCGCTCAACTAGGATATGACCAACACTCTTTCAACGCATACTATTAGCCTTGTCCTATGTGCCCACATGCCCTCGGATGTCCAACACATAGCACATCACTAACAGATAGTATTAGTCTTGTGTACCGCAAGCCTTAGCAACGCAAGACGTTTCACCATGCGTCCACCATGGCTTGTCTCATTGCCGCATAGCTTGTCGTCTAGTGTTGCTGCCGCATAGCACCATCACATAGCATTGCCACATAGCATCGTCGCATAGCGTTTCCGCATAGCACCATCGCATAGTGTTACCGCATAGCACCATCGCATACCTTGCTACATAGCACCGTCTACCACACGGCTTTTGCTCATCGTGTAGCGCTGACGCCCATCGTCTAGCACACACGCCCAACGTCATCTTCTAGCACTGATGCCAATCGTGCAGTGCCAACGCCTCATTGTCTAACGCTATCGTTTTAGTGCTATCGCCTAGCTTCCACGCTTATCGTCTAGTGCTTACACTTGATCGTGTAGTACTTTGTCTATCATACAGCCCGATCGTCTAGCACCCGCCTACATGATCGCCTACCTCATCGTGTAGCGCTGCTTACTTACTATACGATCGACCAGCGCCCTTGTCTGCACAACTTGAGGCTGCCGCACGCTTTGCCAACCTCTCACGACATTGGCTGCCGCATGCATTTCTCTTGGCCACACTTTGGCTTCCTTCAACGCTCAAATAACCTAATGCATGGAACAACACTTAGTCAATTTTCTAACTTCCAACGCATGGGTTATAATTAGCCAATTTTCCAAGCTTTACTCAAGAGTCAATCTTTCAAATTCACACATTTCTTCTAATTTTTCACCATTTTCTCTACATTTACACATTAATTTCCACATCCACCTACTCACCACACTGGTCTCAGTAGGGAAAATACTCAAGTAGAGAAATTAGGGTTCAGGGTTCACATCGTTCTAATCATTCAAATTTTAAAATAACCACACAAAATGATGATCACAAAGAAAAAGTTACGTAAAGAGTTCAAAAAGTGTTGAAATAAATGCTTCTGATGCAGAATAACTGGGCATTGATCACATACCTGTCATACGTCAAAATACTTAGTTGATCTCTATCAAGCATCCCTGAAGGAAAAAGAGAAAAATGTGGAAGCAAATTTTGCATACCAGGATAATGACATATTCGACCAATCCCATATGACAAATTTGGATGTAACGAACTTCTTTAAATCTCTTGAAGAGAAAATAGGCAGAATTAATGGAACATTAAGTGTTTCCTTTGACTTTGAAAATATCTAGACTTAATATTGTTTTTTTTTATTCATCTCTATATTTTTTTTCCTCTTTGTAGATGTTAACCTTTGTATATTCCAAATGTTGTTTTTCTTAGGGAAATTATTTCAAATGGTAAAACTGTTGAAAATATTTACAAGATATAGTAAAATTTTAGAACTATCAATGATAGACGTTGATAGACACTGATAGACTATCTTGTAAATATTTTGATTCATTTTTCTATATTTAAAACAACCCTTTTTCTTATCTTAATTATTTTCTTTTAATGAAAAAACTTAGATCATATATTGAGTGACTAAAAAGTAAGTAAAAAATATCTATGTCTCGCAAATAGTGCAACTATACATACAATACTTACAAGTAGAAAATATTTTTCCAAACTGACAATGCTAGAAGCAAAAGTCAATACAATATCAGGTTCTGCAAACCTAATTGAAGAATTCGGAAAAGAAAATATTATTTTGCCTAGAGGAACAAAATTTGCCATGGGCAATGTATTGTTCTCTAGTCAATCAAAGAAAAATCTACTTAGTTTTAAAGATATACGTTGCAATGGTTATCATATTGAAACTGATAGAAAGAATAATATGGAGTATTTTTATATCATATCTACTGTCTCGTATTCAAAACGTATATTGAAAAAGTTGCTTATCTTCTGGATTATGTTATACTCATATACGAGTAATTGAAACATATGCAACAATGAACCTGAAGTTCATGAATCTAGACATATTTACAATATGGCATAACAGATTATGTCATTCAGGGTTTATAATAATGAGAAGAATTACTGAGAATTCAAATGGATATTCATTGAAGAGCCAAATGATTCTTCAATCTAATGAATTATCATGTGATGCTTGCTTTCAAGGCAAACTAATCCTTAAACCATCACCAGTTAAAGTGAGGACTGAATCACTTGCATTTTTATAACGAATTCATGGTGATATATGTTGACCTATTTGTAGGGATGAAAGCCTTATCGTAGTGGAAAGCACAGAACCAAAACTCATTATTAATTTAGGATTTTTGAAATACTCATACACTGGGCAATTCAGAAATAATATATAAACAAAAAAAAAAAAAAAAGCCTATTGTAAAATTAGAATCTAGATTAAGCATGCTTAAAAATCATATAAAAGGGATAGAAAACCTTTATCTTTGTAGAACCAAGTGAGAATCCAATTCTCCAATTGGGATTTTAGAACACCACAAAAAAAGCAACCTTCTTATCCTTAAAGAAACCTTTGGTAATTTTTGGTTTGTGGAAACAAATTCCATTGGGAAAAAGGAAGAAGGAGGAATTTTTCTTTGAGAGAAGTAAAAAAAATAAAATAAAATACAGAACTATTCTCCTCTATGATTAAACCACTTTTTTGATCAATCGAGATAGAGAATGAGAAAAATGTGGGATCAATCACGTTTTTAGATAACTCCCCCATGTAGGAGTTATCTAATTAATTAATTTAATTGATTTAATTGACTAAATTAATTATTAATTAATAAATCATTAATTAAATCTAATTTAATAAATGATTTCATTTAAATCATATTAAATGAAACATCTCTCACGTAATCTATAGTTTCAATTCAATTAATTTAATTAAATAATGATTTAATTAAATTAAATTTAATTAAATAATTATTTAATTAAATTAAATTTAATTAAATAATTATTTAATTCTCCAATTAAATTATTTGTAAATTAAATATCAAATATTTAATTTGGCTTACATTTGAATCATATTCCTTTGTATTTCTCTCATAACCTATAGTTTTAATGCACATCAAATACACGTTATTTTTTACCTATAGTTTTAATAGAAATCCAATTCGTTAATATTGGAACTTTTTCAAATATTCAATTCTCCAATAAACTATTTTTGAATCACATCCAAAATTAAATTTATATTATAAAGATTAGTTAAAATATAAACTTTATATTATAATGTATCATTATATATTATATTATTTCCCTAAGTGAGTTTGAACATTTCAACTATTTAAAGCATAGTCACCTCAATTCCTTTTACGAGCTAGGAAGAGGACCTCATAGACCTACAGATCAGAAGCTCCAACGATATGAGATTAATTGGCTAAACTCATTAACCAAATTAAACAATATTCGTTAATTGTTAGTATACTCCACTAAAGACCCATAGTTGCACTCTTTTCACTACAGATATATTCTATGTCCATGGATATAGACCAATGGCAGCAAGTTAGTATTTCACGAGTGTTTTTAATACCAAATGGGTCAAATTACCATTTTATCCCCAGGTTACCTTTGTATCCTTAAGTACCAGTGCTCCTCTAATGAACAACCTGTTTATGGTCCAATCATTAAACAGAAACCCCTCTCGGGCCAGTGAGAGGGTAGGGCCCATTGTTCAAGTCCCGAAGACGCCACATAAGAGAACACTTATCTACTTACCTTAAAGTCGGGAAGGAGTGAATTCTATATTGTGAAATTATGTTCCCAGTTCACCACTCGGTCTTGTCTCCAAAATGGTAGGCTTATTGAGTCGGCGAATTGGCCACTCTCGCTCATACAAATCAAAGGACAATCCATCATGAACAGAAATCCATAATTCACTTAGGATTAAGACTAAGTTACCTAGTTATCCTAGTGAAATAGAAACCTACCTAGTCAACAGAGTTACATCTAGTGGTTACTATTTCGTGGTCCGGTCTTATGCAAATTCATTGTAGGATACCCCTATTGGGTATGCCCTAAAACTCATAGTTTGTAAGCATTAAATATATTCTATTCACAATAAAGTTGTTGTTGAAGTTTTTTATCAATAAAGATGTTATTGAATTACATATTTTTATAAAATCCAATAAACAAACCCATGGCTATGAATTCTTAAACTTTATGTAGAGACATAAAAGAGAATCAAGTTTTAGTATATAGTCAAAAAGGTCTATAAATATCACTACAAGAATTTTGGTTATTCCCGACGAAACTTTTCCCGATGCAAGAAAAAGCGTCGGCGTATCTCATTTCCCCCGACGATAAAATGGAGGCGTCAGGATAAAACCAAATCTCGACGGATCGTTTAAGCGCCTAACCACTCTTTCCCAACAGTCTATAAACCAACCATCAGGCTTCTTCAACTATCTTGACGATCCAAGGATCATCGGGAGATGTTTAGTTTATAAAAAATATAAATAAAAAAATAATGGGAAATGTTAAGCTTTGCCCAACAGTTTGCAAAAAACATCGGGATAATATTGAGCTCGTTCGACAGTGCTTGAGCGATTGTCGGGCGTTTGTATTTCGGTCGACGATAGTCAAACTACCATTGGGGATGGCTATTACAATAAAAAGCTCATGGAGAATTGTGAAGTTGTGCCGACGATGGTGGAAGAAAACTGTTAGGATTTGGTTGTGTTCGCCTGACGGTACGCGAACAACCATTAGGAGTTCGTATTTAGGCTGACGGTGGTTGATCGACTGTTGGCAATGGGTATTAAAATAAAATACTCATGGGAAGTTGTGAAGTTATGTCGACAGTGGTGTCAGAACACCGTCAGGATAAGTCGTGTTAGCCCGACGAGATGCGTGTGACCGTTGGGATTTCGTAATTAGCTCAATGGTATTCGATTGACCATCAAGATATAGGCATTTATCCCGACGGTTTACGAAACGACCGTCGGGATATGGGCATTTATCCCGACGGATTACAAAACGACCGAGGGGATAAGTTCGCTTAAAAACCGCGCCCAGAGTTTCTTCTTTTACTTTTTCTTCCATTTTTCTCTTCTCTCCTTTATTCTTTCTTCTCCAAAACCCACAATCGACTGATTTCTTCTCCTTTGCTCATCATTCGCTTGCCGTCTGTTCGCTGTCTGATTTCAGTACCATTATTCCCTCTCCCCCCCTTTTTCCTTTTTGTTGTTCATTTTCCTTAAATCAATTAAAAAAGTTTATGACGAAATTGAGGATGTGTTCTTTTACTACAAGGAGGGTGGTTTATGATGAAATTGACCTTGATGAAGAAAAGTTTTCTACTGTTGCAAATGTGGGGAATGAAGGGAGGGTGTATGTGTTGAATGGGTATGTGAATGAGGGGTTAAATGGTAATTTCGGGGGGGGGGGGGGGGGAAGATGTTTGGGATTGAGGAAATGAGGTCTACCAAAGAGAGTGAAGAAGAAAGGGTTTGGATATATCTATTGGTTAGGTTAGGATTGGCTTATTTCTTATTTTGGAGATTTCAAATGAAGCAACTCATAAGGAATATGGATAAGAAAACTAATTGATTTTTCCCCTTTCTTTTTTAAGGTTTTTTATTTATCTAATCATGAATAACACTCTTGATTTCTTGTAATGTTCTTTATCTTTGTTTTATTTATTTAGTTTCTCTTTTATAATATTGACTTTTTGATGAAGTTATAATGTAATCAATTGAGCTATGTACATATTGAGGCGTCGAGGGAAGTCAATGATCAATGACTTAAATCAATTGAGTTATATTTATATTCAAGTTCATAGGCAAATATTGCAATTTTTTTTAGAGATTATATATAGTGAGAGGCAAAGAGATTTTTTTAGATCAACTTCTCTGCCAGAGATATATATTTTAACAAGTCAAGTTATAATCTAATTGACGAAAAACGTAATACATCTGAGAGCCTAATAATATGCTTAATCATTGTTATCAATTTTTTTTTTAAAAAAATTGGATTTTACCTTTTTAATGATGTTTAGGGCTTTAGGGTTTGTGATAAGCATGCTAGGTAGAGGTTAAATAATCAAGTAACCACACAATCCTCCAACATTGTTTGGGTTGATTATCCTAGATATAACCAAAACCATACGAGACCTAGACACAACCAAAAATCTTTGGTGCCCCATCCGACTTGGACTCTTGCAAAATATGAAAAGAAAAATAGTTGGCTGAAGATGACACCTCTCCCTAGTTGCCTATTCACCCAGACAACTAACACTTAGCCAATTTCAAAGTTAAAACTTTAGATTAAAGATACAACCATTTTGGTTTGAGTGGATGTGATAAGGGGCAGAAATGCACGTTATCATAGTGCTAAGTTCTTAAACAATGTTGGATTGCGTTGATGAAATATGTTAAATTGTGTCCACTAAGCATAAATTCTATAATATTGCGGTCGCATGCATCCAACGAATTAGAACAGCTGATCTTTATATTTTTGTGCAGAATATGCGTTAACACAATGCAAAGATGGCGATCGTAGGAATTCACTGGTCGAGCGCAAATTCACCGCAAAGCTTCGTGTTGATCTTGCTCGCAAACATTCGCCCAAGAAGAATCGTCGCAACTTGGTCAGCGCAACATGGTGGATGCATCCGGGTGAAAGGATAATTAAGAACGATAGAACAGAAAGCTGATGACAGTCGAATCCAAATTAAATTGATAGCCGATAACGGTCGTAAAGTACATTCAGCTTTATCGGTGACAATTATCTAGCGCATCAGTCAGGAATTAAAGTTGTCCCATCTGTACAACCAGGAGAGAGAAGCCGCCTTTCACCGTGGGTGCTCTATAAATACCAAGTGCATTCTTCAGAGAAGGGGTTGATCGGTTGACGAGTTAACCAGTTGCTTCTGTTCATAGTTTTCTTTTCCACTTTAAGGCGGAGCAAGAGAAGAGTGGTGGCACCGGAGATTGCCCAGGGCAACTCGAGAGAAAACCTTGGGGCGTAAGAGCAGAGAGCGGGCCAACTCTCGTGAGAGCGAGATTATCTTTAGAGCATGAGTAGAAACAGTGTAAACGCCTGGCAGCAAGAAATTGCTACCAGGCTCTTTATTAAACTTGCATTGTTATTTTGTACTTCATCTTCATATCTATTCAATGGAAGTTCTATTTCTACATCTGCTCACTTTCTTAATACGCATGAATAGCTAAGCTAATCGAATGGGTTGAGAAGAACTAAGCTAATATGACCTAGGAAGTTTATTACTTGCGATTATTTTGTTTTATGATGTGCAAAATACCCTTTAGAGTTACTCGAGAGAGAGGCTAAAGAAAGAACCTAATGTCTCAAGTGAGTTAGGTTAGAATTTGGACTCGAAAGAGCAAGATTAGGCTTGCATAAACAAGAGATAGGGACTTAGAGATAAGCTCTGTTTGTCAACTTGCATCGCATGAATCCTAGGAATAGGTATGATGATATGTGGTCTCCTTGTTTGTGTATCGTTGCATAGACAATAATTAGAGGTTTATGTGTAGGCCCTATAGACACCTTTCCACATACATTGCATGCGTTCGAGTATTAGAAGCCGTAGCATTCACGTCGAGAGGTGGTCTACTATTGTATGCATATTGCATGATCGCAAAGCATGAACGCAAAGCATGAACGCATTTTAGGGAATGTTAGCTGAACCCTTCTCATCCCGTTCACCGCATATTCATCGCATCTCCTGTCTACAAACTCTTTTCAAACTCAGCCGCATTGGTTATTTATTTTTATCAACGAAAACAACAAACCCAACGATTTATTTATTTAACTGGTTACCGCAAGTTTACAAAAAAAGCACCAATGCAACTATTTTCACAAGTCCCTATATTCGACCCTGAATTTACCAAGAAACTCAGAGGAATTTATACTTGAATTCCGCTGGGGAAACTTGAGTGCACAACGTAAATCCATCAACACATATCATCCATATTTCCACCACATAATTTCGAGCATCAAGTTTTTGGTGCCGTTGCCGGGGACATCGGCAAAATAGTTTGTTAACGGTAATTTTTGTGATTTCTTTGCAGAACTCTCAATCTCTGGCGAACTACGACCCAGAGATTGAGAGAACCTTTCGAAGGAGACTAAGAGACCGCCAACAGCAACCACAATCAGACAAAGAAGAAATGGTGGAGCAGTCTGAAAATGGAGCACCAAATGATAATAATGTCATGGCGAATCCGATTTTGTTGGCAAATGATCGCAATAAGCCTATTAGAGATTATGCATCGCCAAACCTCTATGATTTCTCTCTGGGAATCATGAGGCCTGCCCTCGACGGAAGTAGATTCGAGATGAAACCAGTGATGCTGCAGATGATCCAGACTGCAGGTCAATTCGGAAGAAGGCATGGCAAGGATCCGAACGCTCACCTCTGAAGTTTTATTGAAATCTGCAATACTTTTGTGTTCCCGAACATCTCTGCTGAAGAAGTTCGACTAATGTTGTTCCATTTTCTCTCTTTGATCGGGCTAGGAAATGGGCCTATTCGTTCGAACCAGAAGATATCATTTCTTGGGAGCAGGTGGTGGAGAAGTTTATGAAGAAGTATTTTCCACCTACCGAGAACACAAGACGAAGGAAGCTTATTACTAATTTTGAACAAGACATGGACGAATCGCTCAGCGATGCTTAGGCGAGGTTTAAAAGGTTGGTCTGCGATTGTCCGCATAATGGGTTACCAGACTACCTTCAAATGGAAATTTTCTATCATGGTTTGAATCCCGTTTCGCAGACCGCTGCTGGTGGTCTGCTTGACAAAACTTACGATGAGGCAAAGAATATCCTGGACTAAATCTCTAAGAACCATGAAGACTAGAGGGAGAGGACCAGAGATTGAGACTTAAAGATTCTGATGCAAACAACGGTGCTATTGTTTCATTATAAAACCAAATGACCATAATGATGAATTTGATTCAAGGAATGGCGATCAACAGCCCAACACCGCAAGGTGGGAAAATTAACGCAATAAGTCAAAACACCGCAAGGTGTGCGACTTGCGGTGATGGGCATGCAGTAGAAGATTGCCCGTAAAATCCACAGTCTGTATATTTTGTAAAAAATAATCTCTTTTCAAACACTTACAACCCTGGGTGGAGAAACCACCATAATTTTTCCTAGAAGAATCAACAACAAAATTTTCAACCTATGACGCAAAAAGAAGGGCCACCAAGATTCTTCCAACACAACAACGGTCAACAGAACAATCAAGCAAGTAGTTCACAACAACCACCGCAATCCTCTTCTTTGAAGAGCCTATTGAAGCAATATATAGAGAAAAATGAGACAGTGCTTCAAAGTCAGGCTACGTCCATCCGCAACCAAGAATTACAAATGGGCCAGATTGCGAGTGAGCTGAAGAGTCGACCGCAAGGGGCGTTGCCAAGTTCAACCGAACTTCCATGCAACCCAGGGGGATCAGGTAAGGAGCAATGTTAGGCTGTGACATTGTGCAGTGGAAAGATTATGGAGGGAGAAAAGAAAGATCAGAGTAGAAAAACTTCCATCGCAACTGAGCCTGAGGTTGCGGTAACGCAAGAGGCTAATGAAATGGGAACCGTGAAAGTTCAGTTACCACCTTTCCCTCAGAGGCTAAGGAAGAAGAAAAACGAAGAGGTACAGTACCAACGATTCTTATCTATGTTAAAGCAATTACATGTTAACATTCCTTTCAGTGAAGCGATTGAGAAAATATTTGCCTATGCCAAGTTTCTAAAGGACATGGTAACTAAGAAGAGAGGCACTAGAAAATTTGCCATGGTGACATTAACGCAAATTCCAAATCTATTATCCCACCGAAGATGAGCGATCCTAGGAGCTTCACTATTCCTTGCTCCATAGGAGGACTCTATATTGAGCAAGCTCTGTGTGACTTGGGGGCTAGCATAAATTTGATGCCGCTGTCAATTTTTAGACAATTAAATGTGGGGCAACTTGTACCCACATCAGTGACCCTCCAATTGGCTGACACATCTCTGGTTCATCCAGAAGGTAAGATGAAGGATGTGCTGATCATGATTGATAAATTTATTTTGCCAGCTAACTTCATCATTCTAGACTATAAGGCCGATAAAAATGTGCCCATCATTTTGGGGCGACTAAAAATGTGCCCATCATTTTGGGGCGACCTTTCCTATCAACGAGTCGTGCTCAAATTGATGTGCACAAGGGAGAAATCACTTTGAGTATAAACGGACAGAAGCTCAAATTTAATATAATTCGTGCCATGAAATTTTCGGATGAAGAAGACCTGCAAGATTCTGATGATGACTTGAATTTGATTGAAGAAGAAAAGTTTGATGAGGAATGTGAAGAAGAGGATGCCAACGCATCCGTAGCTGCCTGCAATGCGATCTAGCAAAAAAAACAAAGAAGAAGAAATGATCGTAACACAAGAAGAAGAACCAAAAGAAGAAAGAAAAACAACGCAACCTTCCCTCGTGGAACCACCAACGCTTGAACTAAAGACCTTACCAACCCATTTGAAGTACGCATTTCTGGGGCAGAATGAGAAGCTGCCAGTGATAATTTCCTCTGTGCTTAACAAAGATCAAGAGAATGCGTTGATGAGCATTCTTAAGAAACATGTGCGAGCAATTGGCTGGACGCTCGCTGACATTAAAGAAATTAGCCCCGCGTACTGCATGCACCACATTCGTCTTGAGGACGACCACAAAGCAACAATTGAAAATCAACGCAGACTTAACCCTGCGATGAAGAAGGTCGTCAAAAAGAAGATTATCAAGTGGCTAGATGCGGGCATTATCTATCCCATAGCAGATAGCACGTGGGTCAGCCCCGTGCAATGTGTGCCAAAGAAGGGCGGAATGACGGTAGTCCCAAATGAGAACAATGAATTAATACCGTAAAGGACCATCACTAAATGGCGCATATGTATGAACTACCGCAAGTTGAATGTAGCCACAAAGAAAGATCACTTCCTTCTGCCATTCATCGATCAAAAGCTGAACCGACTAGCAGGGAATGATTTTTACTGCTTCTTGGATGGGTATACCGGATATAATCAAATCATAATAGCTCTTGAAGATCAAGACAAAACCATATTCACCTGCCCATATAGGACATTCGCTTTTTGCCACATCTGTTTGGCCTCTTCAATGCGCCGAGCACGTTCTAGAGGTGTATGATGGCGATCTTTTCAGATTATCTCAAGGACTCAATGGAAATATTTATGGATGACTTCTCCGTATGAAGTCTGCCTAGCCAATTTGGAGAAAAATCTGAAGAGATGTGAAGAGACGAACCTGGTACTCAACTGGGAAAAATGTCATTTGATTGTGAAAGAAGGTATAGTGTTAGGACACAAAGTCTCCCAGGAAGGGTTGGTGGTGGACAAAGCAAAGATTGAAGCAATTTAAAAACTTCTACCTCCAACTAGCGTGAAGACTGTGCAAAGCTTCTTAGGGCATGTTGGATTCTATAGACGATTTGTCAAGGACTTTTTTAAGATAGCACGACCATTGAGTGCGTTGTTAGAGGTGGACAGAAAATTTAAGTTTGACAAAAATTGCCTCAACGCATTCAGAGTTTTAAAAAATGCGCTGATTACCGCGCCCGTCTTGATTGCGCCGGATTGGACATTGCCATTCGAAATCATGTGCGACGCAAGGGGGTATGTAATGGAGGCAGCCTTAACACAAAAGAAGAAAACCATTTTGCACCCCATCGCATATGCGAGTAAGACACTGAACCCTGCTCAAACAAATTATACCACCACGGAGAAAGAACTCTTGGCTGTGATTTTCGCGTTGGAAAAATTCAGGGCATATCTATTGGGAACCAAGGTACTCATTCACACTGATCACTCAGCAATCAAATATTTAATGACAAAGAAGGACGCAAAGCCGAGGTTGATCATATAGGTTCTCCTCCTTCAAGAATTTGATATCGAGATAATTGATCGGAAGGAGATAGAGAATCAAGTTGCAGATCACTTGTCCAGACTGGAAAATCCTGAGGTTGACCGCAATGAATCTAAAGTGAGTGTCATGTTCCCGGATGAGCAGCTGTTCCACATAGAAGAATTGCCCTTGTATGCAGACATCGTTAATTATTTGGTTTGTGAACAATTTCCTGAAAATTACACCTATCATCAACAGAAGAAGCTCAAGAATAATTGTAGACACTATTGTTGGGATGAGTCGAATATGTATAAAAGAGGTGCAGACCAAATCATTCAATTATGCGTACCAGATGGTGCTCAACAACGCATATTGTCACAATGCCACAACTCACCATATGGTGGGCACTTTGGAGGGCAACGCACTGCAGCCAAAGTTTTGCAAAGTGGATTCTTTTGGCCTTCATTATTCAAGGATGCAGCTGACTACGTAATGAAATGTGATCGGTGTCAACGTACAGGCAACATTTCATGGAAAAACGCAATGCCAATGAACACTATCTTGGAGTTGGAATTATTCGACATATGGGGGATTGATTTCATGGGGCCATTCCCTCCTTCGCATGGCAAGCACTATATTTTATTAGCTGTCGACTATGTCTCCAAGTGGGTAGAGGCAACAGCATGCGCTGCAAGTGATGCGGCAGTAGTTTTCCAGTTCCTAAAGAAAAATATTTTCACTCATTTTGGCACTTTCCGTGCCATCATAAGTGATAAGGGATCACACTTTGTCAATCACAATATCAAGAAGCTGCTGCACAAGTACAATATCCTCCACAAAGTGGCCACCACACACCATCCGCAAACGAATGGTCAGGCTGAAGTGTCCAATCGAGAAATCAAGTTGATACTTGAGAAGGTAGTAAAACCTTCACGAAGAGATTGGGCAGTGAAACTTGATGATGCGTTGTGGGCATACCGAACCGCATTTAAAACACCGATAGGTATGTCCTCTAATTGGTATTTGGTAAGGCATGTCATTTGCCTTTGGAGTTGAAGTATAAAGCATTGTGGGCGGTCAAGAAGTTGAATTTTTATTTGAAGAAGGCAGGGGAAGCGCGAAAAATACAGCTAGTCGAACTAGAAGAATGGAGGAACAACACATATGAAAATGCGAAGATTTATAAAGAGTGCACCAAGTGCTGGCATGATCAACGCATATGCGGTAAGAACCTCCAAGCCGGGCAAAAGGTCTTGCTATTCAACTCACGTCTGCGACTCTTCCCAGGAAAGCTAAAGTCACGTTGGTTCGAACCGTTCATAATTAGACAAGTACTTCCGCATGGTGCGGTTGAATTATCAAATGATGACAGAACCAACATATTTAAAGTCAATGGGTAGTGAGTAAAGGCATATCATGGAGAAGGCTGGCATCGCCAAGTCGACTCCGTGGATCTAAAGAACTTTGAATAAAGAAGGAAGTAGGTGGTCCCTGCGTTATCAAATGATCGTAATCTATCAGGGACATAAGTTTTGAGAAACCTCAATTCTTCAACTCTTTTCGCCACTATTCGTAGTTTTTACTATCTTTTCGAATCCTGAGCTATCCTTATTTTACTCTCACTATCTTTAATTCTGAAAAAAAAATGTGACAACGAGTTTTATTTTGTTTAAAATAATTTGACCCTCTCTTTGTTTTCCTTGCAACAATCGAGGTGCAGGATTGTGGAGATATTACAAGAAAAAGCAAATGATCTCATCCCATCACCGCAATCCACAGAAGAAAGATCGCCGCAAAGATGGATGCGTCAACACAATGCAAGCAATAGCGCAAAATTTAGGGTGTACTCTTCCTTATCTTTATTTCAAATTCTGCGCTATCACATTGCATTTTACTTTTCAAAGTTTTATCACCGCATCCTCTTTGATCACTACAATCATTTGACAAGTAGATAATTTTAGTAGTTTACCGCATTCTGTTTCTTTGCCAAGTATGATTTCAATGATGAAAAATATGCTTCTATCTCTTTCGTATATATTAGAGTCAACTTAGTCTTATGATAGTCGCCTCCCGAAATATTTCTAGAAGTTAAGGGTTTGCGAGCTTTCTTTCAAACTCTCTTTAAAACGCATTATATTGCCATCACATGACTTATATTAATTTCTTTTGGCAATGAGGACATTGCCGCATTTTAAATTTGGGGGTGGGGTATTTGTTTCCGACTTTGCTTCTATTTTAAAAAAAAAACCGAGAATAACAACTCCACGGTCAACGCAATGGGAAACCCATGTTGATAAGAGTTAAGTTTTGAAAGGCACTTACCCGTAGTTGGATGTCCGCATGACACACGTGGGGGCAAGCCAAAACGAAACTAAGTCACTAGGATCAACGCATAAATCAATGGCCGCAACTCCACTGCCAAATCGGTATGAGTTTAGTCTAAGAAAGAGTGCATTGCTCGTAGTTGGATGTCCGCATAACACACGTGGGGGCAAGCCAAAACGAAGGTAAGTCACTCGGATCAACACAAGATCAGAAAAAATAACAATGAAGAAAATTTTTGTGTAAGGATAAACCATTTGACACCCCGATGGAAAATTTTCTTTTTGAAATAAATCATGCGATGTTCCGGAATTTAGTAAAATCCTTTTGAAAGTTAAGTTTGCAATCCCTAAGTCATAGAAATATTTTAGGAAGAGACTTGAATAAGACTCAAGGAAATTCTGGCATACAGGATTTGAACGAAGTATTCTTGAGAAATGTAGGAAAAGAACCTTGCGGCTAAAGGAATCTTTAGCTTATGCTTGAGGACAAGCATTGTTTAAATTTGGGGGTGTGATAAGTGGCAGAAATGCACGTTATCATAGTGCTAAGTTCTTAAAAAATGTTGGATTGCGTTGATGAAATATGTTAAATTGCATCCATTAAGCATAAATTGTATAATATTGCGGTCGCATGCGTTCAATACATTACAACAGCTGATCTTTATATTTTTGTGCCGAATATGCGTTAACGCAATGCAAAGATGGCGATCGTAGGAATTCACTAATCGAGCGCAACTTCACCACAAAACTTTGTGTTGATTTTGCTCGCAAACATTCACCCAAGAAGAATCGCCGCAACTTGGTCAGCGCAACATGGTGGGCGCATCCGGGTGAAAGGATAATTAAGAACGATAGGACAGAAAGCTGATGACAGTCAGATCCAAATTGAATTGATAGCCGATAATGGTCGCAAAGTACATTCAGCTTTATCGGTGACAATTATCTGGCGCATCAGTCAGGGATTAAAGTTGTCCCATCTGTACAACCAGAAGAGAGAAGCTGCCTTTCACCGTGGGTGCTCTATAAATACCAAGTGCATTCTTCAGAGAAGGGGTTGATCGGTTGACGAGTTAACCAGTTGCTTTTGTTTATAGTTTTCTTTTCCACTTTAAGACGGAGCAAGAGAAGAGTGGTGGCGCCAGAGATCGCCCAGGGAATCTCGAGAGAGAACCTTGGGGCGTAAGAGCAGAGAGCGGGTTGACTCTCCTGAGAGCGAGATTATCTTTAGAGCACGAGTAGAAATAGTGTAAACGCCTGGCAGCAAGAAATTGCAACCAGGCTCTTTATTAAACTTGCATTGTTATTTTGTACTTCATCTTCATATCTATTTAATGGAAGTTCTATTTCTACATCTGCTCACTCTCTTAATACGCATGAGTAGCTAAGCTAGTCGAATAGGTTGAGAAGAACTAAACTAACATGACCTAGGAAGTTTATTGCTTGCGATTGTCTTGTTTTATGTCGTGCAAAATACCATTTAGAGTTACTTGAGAGATAGGCTAAAGAAAGAACCTAATGTCTCGAGAGAGCCAGGTTAGAATCTGGACTCGAAAGAGCAAGATTAGGCTTGCATAAACAAGAGATAAGGACTTAGAGATAAGCTCTGTTTGTCAACTTGCATCGCATGCATCCTAGGAATAGGTATGATGATATGTGGTCGCCTTGTTTGTGTATGATCGCATAGACAAGAATTAGAGGTTTATGTGTAGGCCCTATAGACACCTTTGCGCATACATCACATGCATTCTAGTATTAGAAGCCGTAGCATTCACGCGAGAGGTGGTCTACTATTGTATGCATGTTGCATGATCGCAAAGCATGAACGCATTCTAGGGAAAGTTAGCTGAACCCTTCTCACCCCGTTCACCGCATATTCATCGCATCTCCCGTCTAAAAACTCTTTTCAAACTCCGACGCATTGGTTATTTATTTTCATCAACGAAAACAAAAAATCCAATGATTTTATTTATTTAACTGGTTACCGCAAGTTTTTATAAAAAGCACCAATGCAACTATTTTCACAAGTCCCTGTGTTCAACCCTAGACTTACTAGGAAACTCAGAGGAATTTGTACTTGAATTCCGCTGGGGAAACTTGAGTGCACAATGCAAATCCATCAACGCATATCATCCATATTTCCACCACATAATTTCGAGCATCATGTTTTTGGCGTCGTTGCCGGGGACTTAGGCAAAATAGTTTGTTAACGATAATTTTTGTGATTTCTTTGCAGAACTCTCAATCTCTGGCGAACTACGACCCGGAGATTGAGAGAACGTTTCGAAGGAGACTAAGAGACCACCAACAACAACCACAATCAGACAAAGAAGATATGGCGGAGCAGCCTAGAAATGGAGTACCAAATGATAATAATGTCATGGCGAATCCGATTCTGTTGGAAAACAATCGCAATAGGCCCATTAGGGACTATGCATCGCCAAACCTCTATGATTTCTCTTCGGGAATCATGAGGCCTGCCTTCGATGGAAGTAGATTCGAGATGAAACCGGTGATGCTGCAGATGATCCAGACTGCATGTCAATTCGGAGGAAGGCGTGGTGAGGATCTGCACGCTCACCTCTGAAGTTTTATTTAAATCTGCAATACTTTTATGTTCCCGAACATCTCTACTAAAGAAGTTCGACTAACGTTGTCCCCATTTTCTCTCTTTGATCAGGCTGGGAAATGGGCTTATTCACTCGAACCAGGAGAGATCACTTCTTGGGAGCAGGTGGTGGAGAAGTTTATGAAGAAGTATTTTCCACCTACCGAAAACGCAAGACGAAGGAAGCTTATTATTAATTTTGAAGAATACATGGACGAATCGCTCAGCAATGCTTGGGCGAGGTTTAAAAGTTTGGTCCGGGATTGTCCGCATAATGGGTTACCAGACTGCCTTCAAATGAAAATTTTCTATCATGGTTTGAATTCCGCTTCGCAGATCGCTGCCAATGTGGCAGCTGCTAGTAGTCTGCTTGACAAAACTTACGATGAGGTGAAGAATATTTTGGACTGCATCTCTAAGAACCATGAAGATTGGAGGGAGGGTGACCAAAGATTGAGACTTAAAGATTCTGACGCAAACAATGGTGTTATTGTTTCATTACAAAACCAAATGACCGCAATGATGAATTTGATTCAAGGAATGGCGATCAGCAGCCCAACACCGCAAGGTGAGCAAATTAACGCAATAAGTCAAAACACCGTAAAGTGTGCGACTTACGGTGATGGGCATGCGGTGGAAGATTGCCCGAAAAATCCACAGTCTGTATATTTTGTAAAAAAATAATCCTTTTTCAAACACTTACAATCTCGGGTGGAGAACCTACCCCAATTTTGCCTGGAAGAATCAACAATAAAATTTTCAACTTATGGCGCAAAAAGAAGGGCCACCAGGATTCTTCCAACGCAACAACGGTTAACAGAGCAATCAAGCAAGTAGCTCACAACAACCACTTTAAACCCCATCTCTGGAGAGCCTATTGAAGCAATATATAGAGAAAAACGAGACAGTGCTTCAAAGTCAGGCTACGTCCATCCACAACCTCGAATTATAAATGGGCCAGATTGCGAGTGGCCAGATTGCGAGTGTTCGACCCTGGACTTACCAGGAAACTCAGAGGAATTTATACTTGAATTTTTCTGGGGAAACTTGAATGCACAACGCAAATCCATCAACGCATATCATCCATATTTCCACCACATAATTCCGAGCATCAGGATGCTAGTTTCATTTTGGTATACTTTCAATTGTCCAATTTTAGTTCTAGTTTTTGAAATCTTTAAATAGGGGTTGAAGGTCACCTTCGTAGGGCACGATGTCGGTGTTTGTGCTCTTCGTTGGTGGTCAAGAGTTAAAAAGATACGGAAACTTTGTTGTTGACATTCTTTTCTCACTTGGGTGGGAAGAAGTTTAATAAACTTGTATATTATTGAAGTAGTAAAAAAAGATTACAATCATTAAGTCATGCAAAGATTTCTATGAATTATTGTGTTAATGACATATTTAAGTCTAAAAACTATAATCTAGTTGTTGACACACAATCTACCCTCCATTAAAGGGTTTACCATGCCAAAACAAAAATTTTCGTTGGTGGGATTTGAAGACATAAAATAAGAAGCTTTTAGGTTTCATAGACCATTTTCTTTATCATATTATTAAAATTACAGCTTATTGACTAAATCATACAAGTTTAACTTATCGCATATATTATTAAGAATGGATAAATAGTAGATTAAGATTAGGAACAAGTTATCAACTGAGTATGCAAAAGGAGTATATCGATTCCTTGAAGTTGCAAAACTTTATGTTAATTACTTGGGAAATGCAAAAGGAGTATATCGATTCCTTGAAGTTGCAAAACTTTATGTTAATTACTCGAAAATACAAGATGTCCATGTAGAAAATGTATGAATGCAAGGTGGGAGCCAATTGATGAAGTTGAATGACATTTATTCATTAATGGAATTTCTCCATCGTATAATCAATGGGTATATCATGGAGACCTAGTCGACTTGTCTAGGGGATACGAGAGTCACACATCATAATCGATACATGATGATGGATTAAGTACGACAAAGATGAATGTTATAGATGAAGAAAATGAAATTTTAAATATTATAAATGATTTATAGTGTCCAATTGCTGATGTAAATGAAGAAGAAAACGAGAATGAGATGCATACCAATGCCTAAGAAAGAGATAACAATTCAAGCTTATTTGAAGACTTAATAAATGAAACACGTAACTAGTTGTACCCTGGTTGTACAAATTTCTCTTCATTGTTGTTCTTGGTGAAGTTGATGCATATTAAGATTCTTAGCGGTTGGACTAACAACTCATTTGATTTGTTACTTGATTTGTTAAAAGAAGAATTTCCCGTCGGATCATCTATACCTAGTTCATTTTATGAAGCTAAAAGAAATTTACATGACTTAAGACTAGGTTATGAATCTATTCATGCTTGCAAATACGATTGCATCCTATATTGGATAGAATTTGTCAATTTGCAACAGTGTCCAATATGTGGTGAATCTCGATACAAAGTTGAATCCGGAAAAAGTAAAAAGATTCCACATAAAATTTTACGACATTTTCCTTTAATACCAAGATTGAAACAATTATTTGTATCTAAACATATTGCAGCTGAAATGAGGTGGCATAAAAGATAAACGTGTTGAAACTAATGGAGTGTTGCAACATCCAGCTGATACTGAAGGGTGGAAGCATTTTGATCATGAGTTTCCTCAGTTTGCTTCAGACCCATGAAATGTTCATTTAGGACTAGCTTCAGTTGGCTTCAATCCCTTTGAGAATATTAGTACTTCGTTTAGTATGTGGCAAGTGGTGCTCATTCCTTACAATTTTCCACCTGGGAAATGCATGAAAGAGACAAATTTCATTGTCTCCCTTCTTATACCTGAACTAAAATCTCCTGAAAAAGAAATTGATATTTACTTAAAGCCATTGATTGAAGAGTTAAAGGAGTTATGGAATGATGGTGTGCACACTTATGATTGTGTTAGCAGCGAATACTTTCAACTATGTGCGAGCTTATTGTGGACTATTAATGACTTCCCTGTGTATGGTGACCTATCTAGATGGAGTACCAAAGGCTACAAAGTATGCTCTATTTGTAAAAGAGGATACATCATCATTGAGACTAAGAGGAAAACAATGTTTTATGGGACATCGAAGTTTTCTTCCAGATAATCACAGTTGACGCAAGAGCAAACAATATGATAGAAAAGTGGAACGTAGACCTCCTCCAGTTTTCATGGATGGAGAAGATATCTTACAAGAGGTGATCTTGTTAAATTTTTCCATGCTTAACAACATTCGGAGAAACGTGATAAAAACATAAACGAAGTTTAAATTGGAATAAAAAAAGTATATTTTTCCAACTTTCATATTGGTTGAAACTTTTATTGAGACATAAGTTGGATGTTATACATATCGAAAAGAATATTTATGATAATTTGGTAGGCACGTTGTTAAATATTGAAGGAAAGGATAAGGATACAACTAATGCTCATTTAGATTTAGAAAATCTAAATATACGAAAAGAACTACACCTGCAAATGGAGATATTTTTTATGATATATATTCACTAGCAATGGGGCCAGCTTCAGAAGTGCGCTCATACAGTGGATGTATTGTTAATGGAGTACGCTATCATAGTATTGAGCATGATAATTATCGGTGTACACAAACTAGCGGGATCATAGTGCCTTCAGAAAGTGAAGGTGGAGGAGATCTCCATAATTTCAATGGCATTGTCAATGAAGTATTGGACTTCTAGTATACTAAGAGAAGACGTATAATTATGTTTAAGTGTACCTAGTTCAATACAGACCCTAAAAAGACCATTAGAGTACAAATGGATTAAGAGTATATATCAATTAATACAACTCGTCATTGGTTTGTTAACGAGCCTTTTGTATTTGCCAGTCATGCTAAACAAATATGGTAATAATTGGAAAGTGGTGCAAGTAGTCCAAAACAAGCGTGTGTAGGACATGCAAGAAGTGGAAGAACGTGAAAATGACTAACCTGAGTTATTAGAAGTTGTGAATAGTATTACTTGTACAATTGATGAATCAATGAATGATATCAGTTTATGTAGAGTTGATATTGAACCTATAGTCATAGAATAAAAGATAATTCAGCGAGTTGATGATGACTTCATAAATGACGAGGAAGAAGATGTACAATCATCTTCTAATAGGAGTTTGAGTTTCGATGAACATCTTAATTATATAGAATAACCATGTAAATATGTATCTTTTTTTTTTTCATTTCATAACTTACTTATTGTTGTATAACATATATGTTGTTGTTTGCATAGGAATAATGGTAGGTCACACTGATGAGGAGGCAGTAATGAAGTATTTAGATTCTGAGCATATCGGCGCATCATCCTCCGTGGGCGATAATTCAGGTTATTTTAGATCCACATTTTATTTTAGATCCATAATCGATAATTTGTATATAAAGTAATGTTTAATTAAACTAACAACGTATAATTTCTGCAGAACCTGGTTGTACGACTAGTAGATGGGATGTGGATACTCTCGAAATGTTGATTTGGATAAATATGTCCTAGCATTTGGGAGAATTCCTATCGAGATCGACCCTGTATGAGAGAAACCAATTTGCAACAACACAACAAGGTTTAACAATGCCATTGGTACCAACTTTCGGGAATATTTTTCTGTTCATTATGGAACATGGAGAGGAGTACCAATAGAAACTAGAGAGCTAGTTAAAAGTCAATTAATCGTAAGCTGGTTATATAATATTTTACAAATTACATATATGCGTTTGTATAAATACTAATTAGTTTTTTTTTTTTAATTCAGAACCATTTTATGTTTGACTTGTCCAGTCAACTGGTCAATGATTTCATCAATGAACAAATGAAAAATTTGTTTAAAGAGTATGGGGGGAACTACACAAACACTATAAAAAATATGCAAGTTCTGAAGAGGCACAAGCACACCCACCTGATCGACTTAAAGACGCCATCGAAGATTGGCACTTTTTATGCACCAAGTTTGAATCCACCAATGGAGAGTAAGAAGTTTTGTGGGTTTTTTTTTTGGTTTACTTACATTTCAATTACTCATTTCCTCTTAATTTCTCATTTTTTTAGAAAGTGGCAGAGCCTAATCAAAGCAATCGGTCAGCTCTAAAGTTTCCTCATATAGCTGGTTCTAAGACTTTCATATACATACGAGAATCCATAGTAGAAATAAAAATATTTCTATATTTAATTTCTAAGAAAGCATTATTAATGTTTTCTGTATGAATTGTTTTACAGATAGGATCTGATGGTTAAAGAATGGATCGAGTATACTTATTTAAGCATGCGCACTCTAAGAGTGACCACTCGTTTGTTAATCAGGCTGCTATTGATGCATATATAAGTCTTTATTCCGCAATGTAACTTTATTTATATACATTTTTCATATAATAATTAGTCCTAATTATTGATGTAGAGTCAAATGATTGAGTTGAGAGAAGCCTCCACCCAAGAAGGGTCTGAACCAATATTGGAAGAAGAAATATGCGAGCAAGTGTTGGGCACAAAAGTGGGCCTTGGTAGGATACCAAAGGGTAAAAAAAAAATTAAAAAAAAAATCATTGTCCAGTGTTTTCTCATCGAAAGTTATAGAGGAGCAACAACAAGAGATAGAATTCTTAAAGGCTAAATTGGCTAAATTGGACGAACTAGAAGAAAGAAAACGATATGAGATGGATGATATGAAAGCTATGATCTTACAACTCATGAGAGATGAAGAAAACTAGGTATGACCTCTTCAACTTTCATAGTAACCTGATTAGAAGATTGTGTATGTGTTATCCTGCAGTTATGGTAATAACATAAATGTATAGTTATGTAAAGTATAGTTAGTGTTCCGAAGTTGAGTTTGAATTTGAGTTTGTGGTTGAAATAAGTGGGATTTTAGTTGAGTTATAAGTGCTATATTGAGATTGAGAATAATTTTGAGATGGGGGTATATGCTTCATTTCAATTTGTTCATATTCTTATGTTGGGTTTAAAATTACTAAAGGAGGTGATTGTCTAATTATGTTGACATATATATCTAACCTTTGGTTTTAAAGTTCAATTTGAGTTAATGGTTAAAATTGAAGGAAATCAAACACGAGGATTTCCATGAGCAGCGGAAGGGATCGTTCCAAATTTCATTTGAATTGAACACAATCAATTAAATTTTTAGTATAAATGGAAACTAACAAGTTATGCATATACAGAAATTACAGCATGCTAAACGATGATACAAGGGATAGAGGATGCATACCTTTGAAGAACCATTCTTCACGAATCCCTCGATCAATCTACAAGCATCCAAGAATAGCACACTCAAACGCAACGACCAGAACAACACGAACACAACGAACGACCAACAGCTCCTCTAACCCAATCGTGTCTAACTCGATCCACGAACTGAGTGAGAACACCACTACAATGGTTACGTTATTATTCTCGGTGTGAGAATCTAGAAGTTGTGGGCTCTGTCTGATCTTGGCTTGGGGAAGAGACTGGAGGTCTACGATCGAGCAAGAGAGAGATATGACACTGTCTATCATATAGACAATGTGCTCGATCGTTTAGTAAATGGTAGCCTATCGTATAGACTTAGCCACTCGATCGTGTAGCAACGATTAGCTGAATGACTATCGTATAGTCAACACTACATGATCGTTTAGTCTCTGTCAACTATCGCTTGGTAAAACTCTCTCACTTTATAGCTCTTCTCCGTGAGTTCTTTCCGAATGAGGCAAATACTAATTTAGGAAAACCATTTTTCTTTTATCTCACGGTTATCATAAAACTTTCAATAACATCCCATAAAACTTCAAATAACCTCCCACTCAATTGGTTGTTAGAGAAAAAGAATTAATTATCACATAATTAATTTATTATAAATAAATATGATGACCAACTTATCATATTATATTTATAACCTATAGTTTTAATATTTCATCTCATGAAACATGTAAACCATAGTTCTTTTCCTATTTTATGGTACTTAATGTAAATCATATTTACATTAATTCCTCCATTTGATGTATCTCATACATCATACCAATTATAACAAATCTAATTGAATTTCCTCTTGTTAATTCGAACACTTCAAATCAACCCCAAATCTAATTCTCAACTTGAATCCATTGAGCTATCTAGGGGACCTTATGAACCTGTAGCTTGAAGCTCCAATGGTACATGAATAACTAACTGAACTCTTTAATCACGAGATTCACCATCCGTTAACTGTCAGACACACCACTAAAGACCGACAGTTGCACTCTTCTCACTACAGATATATTTCTGTGTCCATATCAAACAATCAATACTGCGATAACGCTTTACAGATTGCTCGTAAGTACAGCTACGCCAATTTACTATTTTTCCCCTGTAGTTACATCTAACTTTTTAAGTACCACTAATTCTTGTAATGAACAATAAGTCATAGTCTTTCAATGTCTGGGTTCTTTCTTCCAAAGAGAGGGTGTGGCCACTATGTTCAAGACCCAGAATCAGCTCTTAAGGGAACAATCTATCTACTTACCCCTACTTCAGGGAATGAATGAATTCCGTCTTGTGTAACTGAGTTTCCAGCTCCCCAATCAGACAAATCCCCAAAAAGGTAGGCTTGTTGAATTGAAAATTTGGTCACTCTCACCCATACTAATCAAAGAACCGCCCTCATAGGCAGGAGTTCCCAAAACACTCAAGATTAGGGTCATGTCACCTATGGTCGTTTTAGTGAGATGTAAGTCTCCATTATCAACGGTGTTATATAAAGAGACTAATCATCTCGTAGTCTGGTCTTATACAAACTATTTGTATAAGACACCCCCGCTCGCATGTCTCCACATGAATGGTCAGAATCATACCATCTGTAATAGTTTACAACACTTGTAAATCTCTACAAAGCGGGTCGTATCCGTAGTGTCACCAGGATAAGGTATCCCTCCTTTATCCTTATACTACATATGTTTTAGTTTATCACTTAAGGCCTAATCCACTTGTATATCTCATATACATGCTTAAGTTTACATAAAATAACCACGGATCTTTGTTTATTGGATATGAGTAAATGAAAATAAAATAACTCTTATTTTATTCATAACAATATGTACAATGTTTACAAACTACGAAACTCTGGAAGAATTAGGACACCAATCCCAACAAAAATAAGTGGGATGGGGGAAAGTAAGTTGGTTTTTTAAAGTAAATGTAGATATCTCTTGGTTTGTTTCAATTGTTATGAGTTGGTTAGGTTTAAGTTGGGTTTTAAGTTCTATATTAGGTTTGAGATTGAAATATGTAGATATGAGTTCGTTGGGTTTAAATGGGTTTTAAGTTCTATATTAGGTTTGAAGTTAAAGTGAGTTTTATTTGTTAATGTTCTTATATTGGTTTTAAAGTTGATATAGGGGTAAATGTAAAACTATGATTAAATTTAAGTTGGGTTTTAAGTTCTATATTGAATTTGAGATTGAAATATGCAAGTTTGAGTTGGTTTGTTTCAATTCATTAATGTTCTTAGTTGAGTTTTAAATTCTATATTCATTTTGAGATTGGTATATGGCATATTGGAAATAAACTTATTTAAATTAGTATTTTATAGGTATCTCGAGATTTATGTTGAAGTTGCATCTCCTGACAAGTATATTTAGGTTGTAAATGTTAATGTTATCTTGGATTTAGGAATTGTGGATTAAGATTGTAGATGAATCTCCCGATAGGTAGTTTGTTATCATGTAAGTATTTTGGATGAAGGAATTGTGGATGTTATGGTATATTTTGGATTAAGGAATTGTGGATGTTATGGTATATTTTGGATTAAGGAATTATGGATGTTATATTAACTCTTGAGATTCAAACATGTTCTATATATTATTTACTATTGTAGACATTTACTTGATTTTGAAATTTATTGTTTTAGTTTGATTGATATTTATAAGAATAAAAAAGGTATGACATTTGGAAAAAAAAGATTTAAAAAAGAAAATAAAAAAATAAGTTAATTCTGGCGGTTAAATATATAATCCCGACGATACAAAGGGTCGGGAAAAAACATTATTTTATGCGTTTTCACCTTTTTCCAATGCTAAGAAACGATCCCCTAACGGTCTCAGGGGTCAAAAAAAGCCACTAAATCCTCATGATGAAAACACACCGTCTGCGTAAGGCGCTTATCCCAATGGTCCTAATTTATAAAGACTATTGGGAGTTAAAAATTCACCCGATGGTGTAAAGACACTGTCGGGATAATTTAATATCGCCCGAAGGTGACACTAATTTGTCATCGTCAGAAGTTATTCATTTTCCCTCGACGGTGTCGTTTCACCGTCAAGCGAAGTTTTAACTCCCGACAGCCTTTATAAATTAAGACCATCGGGGTTTGCCACTTATCCCGATGGTTTTGTTTAGGGTCGGTAGAAAATCCCCATCCTCCATCCGTCGAGATAACTTTTTTTCCCTACGACACAACTTTTATACTGTTGGAGAAGGTTTTTCCGATGAAGCTTTGTCGACGATCCAACCAACGATCATTTGACCGTTAGGAAAGGTTTGGCCAACGGTTTTTTGACTAATTTCGATGGTTTGCAGCATCAAGAAATGCTCAAATTCTTATGGTGTATATGGATAAGATTGGGTATCTTATCTTGGGGACACTATGGATGTGGTTCGCTTTGTATATTGATACAAATGATTTGATCCCAAAGACGTTCATGTTGAGACTTGTGAGTGGGGGCATCCTATGCAAAAGATGTGTACATAAGACCGGGCCACAAAATAGTCATTTTTCTTTATAACGATCGTTTACTGTTAAAACTGACTATTCCAATTCGATGACCTAAGGTAACTCGATCTTAATTCTGAGTTAACTATTAAGTCCTATTTATTTGAGATTATCCTTTAATTTTCATAAGTGAGAGTTGTTTAACATCACCGCTCAATAAGCCTCCCATTTTAAGGGTAAGACTAGATAGATAACTGGGGACATAGTTTTGTAAGTCGGAATTCGCTCCAACCTGTTTAGGGTTAGCAGATATATTGTTCCCTTAAGTACTGACTCCTGATCTTGAACAAAGGGGCCACGCCTTCTCGTGGTTGAGAAGGATTCAGTTTATTGGTAGAACCATAAACAAATTGTTCAACAGAGGATCAGTGGAGACTTAAGGAGTAAAATGTATTATAGGGGTAAAACGGTAATTTTGACCTAGCTATAAATACGAACAACCTGTGAATAATTGACTTCTGAGTATAGTTAAATCAAGTGGACAGAAATATATCTACGGTGATGAGGGTGCAACTATTGAGCTATAGTGGTATGTCTCAATAGTTAACGAATATTGATTAATTCAGTTTAAAATAGTTTGGCCAATTAATCTCATAGTTAGAGCTCATGATATGTGGGTCCATTAGACCCCTCTATTAGCTTTTAAAAAGGATTAACCTTAGAATAGCGTATTGAGAGAATATGGAATATTCAAACTCGGTTTAGGATTTGGATTATTTTTATAGGTTTAATTATCAATTAAATGTTACAATTTTAGAGAGTTGACAATATTTAAATATGATTTAAATATTCGATGAGGTGTTATAATTAATTTAATATTTGATATGAAATTAAAATTAATTAAATTGATTTAATTAATTATCCAAATTAATTTATTGAATTTATGAAATTCAAAATTTTGAAATTGGTTAATTGAATTTTGGATTTATGAAATTCAAAAGTTATAAATTTTATTTAATTTAGATTGATTTTGAAATTAATTTTTAAAAATAAGTTTTATTTATAAATTAATTCAATTTCTTGTTTTAAAATTATAAATTAATGGAAAGTGGAATAATCCCATATTCTCATTGATTTCCATCTCACGCCACTCAATTTTAATGGAAAACTGAATGGTTTCATCTCTTGCAATCTGATATGCATGGGTTGGAGGTATAAATGGAGTGTTTTAAATCAGATAGAAGCTCATGCAAGCTGAATTCTATGACTGAAATATAGAAAAAACAACTTTTTCTACTCCCTCTTCAAGCTCTTAAAACTAACACACATTTCCTCTCAATTTGAGTTCCACAACTCATTCTAAGGCCTGAGAATAGTAGAGAAGGCTTTAATGATGATCTACTATAGAGTTAGAAGAAGATTTATGTGAAAACTTCAAGCGATTCGATGGTTTCAACAAGGGTATGATCCTGAAACCCTAATAGTTAGAAAACTATGAACATGCATGCTGATTATCTAAAATTGATGTAGTTAGAGTACTTAGATCCTTAATTGCATCCGTTTGTTGAATGTCAACTCCATAAACCCCCACCTACATGTCCCCTACACGAACGCGTTGGATCATTGCAATTGTATCAAATACAAAATGGGTCCTATCCATAGTGTCATCAGGATAAGGTGCCTAACCTTATCCATATATTATAAACCCGTTAGGTTGTATCTTGAACATTGATCCTCTTATGTCTCCACATATAGTTCAAGACTCATACAACAGTCTAGGAAGTTAGTTTATTGGATTAGGGTTATTTAGCCAAGATAAATTCAAGATAAACAATAACTATTTATTGTAATGAATATTAATAACACTTTATTAATGATCGATCAAAAGTTACATTTACTATCTACGAGTTTTAGGGAATAAACCAACACTTTTAACCCTTCAAATGGACCATTTAGATATCTTATTGTATTAATAGATGCATCCAGCAAATGGTCACATGTGTGCTTATTATCAAGTCGAAATCTTGCATTTGCAAGATTACTTATTCAAATAATTAAGTTAGCACAATTTCCTGATTATACAGTTAAGACCATTCTGGTGAATTTACATCCCAAGCTTTTGATAATTATTGTATGTTAATTAGGATAAGTGTTGAACATCATGTAGCTCATGTTCATACACAAAATAGTTTAGTAGAATCATTTATAAAACGTTTACAATTAATTGCAAGACCATTACTTATGAGAGCTAAACTTCTTTCATCTACATGGGGACATGTTATTTTGCATGCAGCACCACTTGCACGCGTTAGGCCATTAGCTTATCATAAGTACTCGCCATTACAATTAGCTTATGGTCATGAGTCAAATATTTCCCATCTAAATTTTTGGATGTGTAGTTTATATTCCAATTGCTCAACTACAATGCACTAAGATGGGTCTTCAAAGGAGGTTAGGAATATATGTTGGATATGGTTCCTCATCAATTATTAAATATCTTTAACCCCTGATGGATGATATATTTACTGCACGATTTATTAATTATCATTTTAATGAGACAAATTTTCCAACGTCAGGTGGATGAATTAAGAAATTGGAAAAAAAAAAGTATATGGAATGCATTGTTATTAACTCATTTAGATCCCTATACAGATCAATGTGAACTTGAAGTTTAGAAAATAATTCATTTGCAAAATATAAAAAATCAATTACCAGATTCATTTATAGATGAAAAGAAAATAACTAAGCCACATGTACCAGTTGCAAATGTTCCATCGAAAATTGATATCTTAATACAACAAGTTGTCACTAATGAGTCTGGAACACCTCAAAAGTGTGGTAGACTAGTGGGTTCCAACGATAAAAATCCTCGAAAATGAAAAATAATTAATAGTAAAAAATACTTGGTTCAAGATGTAAATATCCATGAAGAAATCCTTGACATGACTAGTGAGAAAGGTGAAATACCTAAAGATAATAATGAGATTTCAATAATCTATGTCATGATAGGAAAAAGATGGAACCAAACTAATGTAGTTATTGACAACATTTTTGTGTATAATGTTACTCATATCTGAAAATGAGGATCTTGAACCAAAATATGTTTAAGAAGGTCGACATAGAAAAGATTGGCTTCAGTGAAAAGAAGCAATCAAGGCAGAATTGAACTCACTTTCAAAACGTCAATTTTTTAGACCAATAGTCCGACACTAGAAGGTGTCAAACCTATGAGATGCAAATGGGTATTTGTGAGAAAACAAAATGGAAATAATGTGGTCACAAGATATAAAGCAAGATTAGTTGCACAAGGTTTCTGATAACTGGCATAAATGCCAGTTATTATAAGCCTTTTATTTAGAATTATAAGGGCTGACAAGTAGAAAATGCAGTGATGATACTTAGAATTTGTGAAAATTGAGTTTCCGTCTATCAGCATTAAAAACCCTGGCTAACCCAATATTATGCATTATTCCGTGTCAAATTGTCTATTTTTGTAGCTATCGCAAGAATCAAACGCATGCACTGGAAATGGGCAATCGCAAAATCAAGCACATGCGCTGAAGCCAGGCGATCGCATAGACGATCGCATGCGGTGATCGCATACATTCATCACATGGATGTTGTGGGTATCCATCGCATGGATGTTGCGACTATTGATCGAATGCATTCATTGCTTTGAGATTGGGGCTACGGAGTTATAACCATAATAGAAGGGCGATCGCAAGAAGGGTGGAATGCGTTGATACTTTAGTTGAAACAAGCTCGAACGCGTACCTTGGGAGTATCGACAAGATAAGATGATGTGACATTTCCCATACCGTGACAAAGGCAGCTGTGAGACAGAATGCAATCATGATTGCTGGCAGCTTTTAAACTCTATAAATAGCCCCTTGGACCTTCATTTCAAAGCATCTGAGCTTCTTCCTTAAGGCAGATGTTCGCGATCACATATGAGAGTATGAGCGAGATTTTCTGTGAGGATTCTTCATCTCCATAAACCATTCCAAATGACGACCGGAGTTTTCGCCGGAGATAGAGCTCGAGAGAGACGTCTCCACCATCCATCCATGGCACCACCAGCAACCTTGATGCAGAGCCTTTCATTTCTTCTTTGATCTCTGTGTTGTATTACATTTTAGCTTAAGATATTAAGACATTTTGTAATCAATGCATATCTAAATTCCTTCAATGCCATCTTCTTCATCTTCTTTATCTTTATCATTATTTACCTTCATCATTTAATTATCAAAGGCAATCGCATATTCGATCGTGTAGCTTAGAGCTAAGATGCATGTAACAACCCACTGAGAGGTGTGCGTTGTGCAAGTATAGTGAGTTAATCCTCTTTGCTTAGTGTGAGGCTGTAGCAACGCTTGTCTATGGGCTGTTGCAATACTTGTCTACGAGCTATTTAGCCGCATCTAACTGCCTGAGAAGGTAAGAGATGAAACGCATTAAAGCAGAGTATGCATTGTTCCTAGAGATAGGCACGGTCTTATGCTCGACGCAACCATGCACTATAGAGATATAGACAGGCGGCTGGCCACCGAGAGGTGTACAATGCGTTAGTGTAGCGAGCTGGGATTACTCGTGTAACTTAAGATAATGAACACTACTATGCGTTAACAGTTGCATATCTACCAATTCTCATCGCAAGTCTTCCATTGCTCAATCTGATTAGAGGAGTAGGAGTAGTGTATAATCCATTAATTTCTTCTTTTTACTTTTATTCATCGCCTCAAATGCATTGCTTCTTAAGCATATTAGGTTACAAGTCCCTGAGTTCAACCTCGGATCACCCAAGAAACTTGCGTTCTCGTTATACTTGGCGAGAAAGCAAGAAAACTTGTGATAGGAACACATGGCCATTACATATGAGATTAACGCATACTTTCCATTCCAATGCATGACCACCGACACATGGGAACATATGCATAACCTAAGACATGCATCATATATGCTTCCAAATTTTTAATCACCAGTTTCTCACAAAGACCTGGTATTGATTATGAGGAGACATATTCTCTAGTGGTGGATGCAATTACACTAAGATATTTAACTGTTCTGACTGTGTATAAAATCTGGACATGCATCTTATGGATTTAGTCACAACATATTTATATGGATCTCTTGACAATGATATTTATATGAGAATCCCAAAATGATTTAAGATACCTAAAATATATAAATCAAATTCTCGGGAAATGTATTCAATAAAGTTACAGAGGTCATTATATGGATTGAAATAACCAGGACGAATGTGGTACAATGCCTGAGTGGATATTTATTGATAGAAAGATATCAAAATAATCCGATATATCCATATGTTTTTATAAAGAAATCACAGTCAGAATTTGCTATTATAACTGTATAAGTTGATGATTTAAATATAATTGGAACTCTTAAAGAGCTTTCAAAAGTAATAGAATATCTGAAAAAAGAATTTGGGATGAAAGATCTCGAAAAAAAATAATATTTTGTTTGGCTTACAAATTGAGCATTTAGCAGATGGGATATTTATTTATCAGTCAACTTATACAGGAAATTTTTTTAAAAGGTTCTATATGTACAAAGCACATCCATTGAACATTCCAATGGAAGTTTGTTCACTAGATGTGAAGAAAGATATATTTCGACCTTGAGATGATAATGAAGAACTTCTTAGTCTTGAAATACTATATCTTAGTGCAATTTTTTATAATAATACAAGACTAGATATTGCCTTTTCGGTAAATTAATTAACAAGATATAGTTCTTCTCCAGCAGAAACACATTGGAACGAAATTAAGCATATACTCCGTTATCTCTGAGAAACGATCGACATTAGTTTGTTTTCTTCAAATCAATCAAACTTTAATCTAGTTGGCTATGCAGATTCTGAATATTTATCTAATACACACAAAGCTAGATCTCAAATAGATTATCTATTCACATGTCAAGGAACTACTATATCATGGCGATTAGGGGTATTCACGGTTCAGTTTGGTTCAGTTTGGGGCTCAAACCGATTTGAACCACAAATTTTAAAAAGTATATTTTCTGATCGGTTCGGTTTCATGGCTTTTCTTGTTTTTCTTGTTTTTCTTGTTTTATTTTTTTCATATTTTCTAAATTATAAGTGGTTTGGTTCGATTCGATTTCACAACTTTTTCTTTTTTTTTCTTTTTTTTTTTAAATTTTTATGCTTTGTCATGTTTTCTAAATTATATATATATATATTGTTTTTAAACATATTTATTAAAAAAGCAGTTCAGTTCAATTTCTAATCGGTTTTCAGATTTGAAACCAAACCAAACCACAATAATTCAATTTGAAAATATATCAAATTGAACCGAAGCACATTAATTCGGTTTGGTTCTGGTTTAGTTTAGCATTCGGTTTAGTTTTATTAGTTTCATTGTTCACCCCTAATGGCGATCAGTGAAACAGATCATAATAGTCGTTTCCTCAAATCATACTGAAATTTTTGCAATTCATAAGGCTAGTCGAGAATGTGTATGGCTAAGATTTGGCTCGGCATATTTGTGGAACATGTGGTATGTCTTCTAATAAAAATCTTCCAACGATGTTGTATGAAGATAACACAACATGCATATCCCAAATAAAGGAGGATATATTAAAGAAGATAGAACAAAGCATATTTCACCAAAGCTTTTCTATACTCATGATCTTGAAGAAAATGGTGACATCACTGTACAACAAATTTGTTCGAAGAATAACCTGATAGACTCATTTACAAAATTATTACCAACAGCAACCTTTGAAAAATTGGCACATTACATTAGAATGCGATAAATTAGAAATCTCAAGTGATGTTTCCATGAGAGGGAGTAAATATATTGTATTCTTTTGAAGAGTATCAAAGTATATGAAATATATACTCTTTTTCCTTCACTAGGATTTTTTTTCCAGTGAGTTTTTCCTAGTAAGGTTTTAACTATGCATATTGCATATATAATGGGCATCTAAGGGGGAATATTATAAATATGTTAAATTAGGTGTAATGTAGATGCCCATTGTTAGTGTCGATTGCCCATGTGTCACTTATCCATTACCCCATGTGTTGTCCATGTGCCTCAAGATTACACATTATTAGTGTCCATGTAATCCATCTCTTACTTGCCAAATTGCCTATAAATAGTGGTATTTATTAGGTTTTAGAAGACACGTACATATTGATGATCAATCCAAAAAGATTGGAGAAAGTGGAGAAATTCATATTTTGTTGTTTTATTTATTTTAATATCTATTTATTTTATTTTATTATTATATTATATTTTATTGTATCCATGTTCCCGTTGTGCTTCTCAAGTTCACAACATAAAATTATTTGTTAAAGATTGTCTTTTTTCTTTTGTCCCATTGATATTACCCTTTTATTACTTTTTCCTCGTTTAATATGTTAATGTCCTTTTGAAATCGAAATTGTTGATTTTTTTTATTTTCAAACGATCTTCAAACGGTTCACTTGACTTCTCTAAAAAGATTGGATGTGTCTCTTCAGGAGGAGAGGTTCTTTTTTGTCGTTGTATTCTTTTTTCAAAAAAAAATCCTTAATTTCAACTCTTTTTCAATGAATGCTCATTTGTTAAGAATGTTGTGTTAAACTTGGGGAACAACCAATGTGAGATGATAAACACAGAGGTCATGCCACAACTGCTATCAAGGCAATGATCATTCTATGACACAACAATCAATTTGTTAAACACTCAATAATTGCAGTAAATATTTTGGTGGCTACAGCTCTTTGACTTTTTTTTTTTCATTAAGACTATTTTATTTTCTTTTTCTTTTTTTCTTTTTTCTTTTTTCTTTTGGGATTTATTTTTTTAAATAACAATAATATTTGTTTTTATGCATCATATTATAAATACTATAACTATTAGTGCAAAAGCTTGGTGTCCTAGAAGAACAAATGGCATTCTCATACTACCCAATGTGTCTTTGAACATGTAGTCCATATATCTAGTACACATCCTTAGTGTCTAACTAATTCCACCTACTATTTGTCAATTCTCCAATAAATAGTGGTCATTTTGTGGATTTTGTAGGGTAGTGATAGGGTTGGCAACAGAGTCGGGGCGAGGTGGGGGGATTCTACATCCCTGTCCCCGCAGGGACCCATCCCCGATTTTTTTTTCTTTTGTAATATATATAATTATATAAATATTTGTAAAATTATTATATATTTATGAGTATATATATAATTATATATTATATATATTTATTTGTAAAATTAATATATATTAAAAAAAAATAATCGGGGTCAGGAACGAGGACGAGGCGAGGATACCCCCGTCCCCGACCAAGGACTCGATTATAATCTCTAGTTTGACCCCATCTTCTGTCAAATCGGAGTTCCCCGCCCGATTTGGGCTAGGACCCGACCCCACAGGGATTTTTGCCAACCCTAGATGGTGAAGATTGGTGAGAAATTCCAATTTTTTGGAAATAAATCAAAGAAAATTTCATGATTTCATTATCTTCTTATCTTCTTTATTTTATTTAAGTTATTTATTTATATTATTTTATATTATTTTGTTATTTATTTATATTATATATTATTATCATATTTATTTATTATTATATTATATTTTCTCCATATTCGTGTTCTATTCTGCTCCCCAAATTTTACAGCACATTATCAGCACGATCTTCTTTCATTTCTCCGCTGAAGGTAGGTCCTAAAGGTATGTCGATTTTTCTCTCTTCGTTATAATTAATAAATTAAACGTTGTTTTACATATTTGATATATATTAAATTTCTAAGATAACTATAATATTTTGTAATAGTGTTACTATGAAAAATGTTATAAAATTAGAATTTGTAGCATTTGATATTAATGGTAATAATTATTTGTCATTAGTGCTTGATGCCAAAATACATTGGATGCCATAAAAATGTAATCATCAGAAAACAAATTTTCTTCCTAAAGCTCGTCCGAAATCTGGGACTAGCATTGTCGTGACCGCCCCCAGTCCGAGCAAAGATAATTTATTTTCACCGATCCAAGACTTGTACCACAAACGCAGTAAAGTGGTAAGATCGAGGTCGAATCCACAAAGAGACTGTTGAATCTACTTAGGATAATTTATGAACTCCACTTGAAAAGGGGTTTTGATGGTTTTTGTTTTTGCTTTATAAAGTAAATTAAACAAGCAGAGAAAAATAAGAGTTAGCACAAAAAAGGGTTGAATCAAATTGAGGGGAAAATCTTGAGATTAGTTTGTGTGTTTTTTATTTTCTATCATTAGGTACTAGTTAATTTCTCCAATTATGTGAATCCCTCAACCTATTAGAAACTCTTATAGCCCAATTAGCCAATTGTGATAAAAAAATCCAAACCAGCACTAATTCAGTTTAAAACTTTTCCTTCTCAGCGACATACAAGTTAAAATAGAAAAGCATTAAAAAAAAAAAAAGGGTTCAATTGTTGAGACATACTACAAGCCAGAAAGCCATATCTTATAGCATGATTTATTTGGAACAGATTATACTAGGGCATACATGATTTTGGCCAGAAAAAGTTTAGACCCTAAACATGCGATCCTAATACGTGCAACTTAATCAATCAATAATGCATAGGCTAGAATGATTTTGCATACAAGAATTTCAACAAATTAATTTATCAGAAGAATTCATCGAAACTCTATTAATAATAAAATAAATCCATCCAAACGGTTCACAACAATTGAATAAATTGAACTAGTAATCTTTAGGAATCAAGACACAAGAAAATTACAAGCCTTTAAGAGGCATATTGGAATTACAATGATCACAAGAGAATCGAGGTTGAGTCTGGCGACAATTGCTCAGCAATTTGACTTCAATGGCTCCCAAAACCGGACTAATCTCTCAAATTTTACTCTATTGAGATTGATGTGCCCTAATCGAAGGTGCTAAAGTTGGGAATTTTCCTTAGGAGAAACCTTAAGTGTTTATTTTGAGTTACGACAGTTTTAAACATCTCTATGTTATAGAGGAAATTTGTTGCCAACGGTCTTAGCACATACAAATTGTTTTCCAGTTTAGCTGAACATATCCTAACACCATCTTTTAGAATAAATACTTTATTCACTGAAAAGTTGAGAGTATATTTACATTCAAGCATTGAGAGTATATTTACATTCAAGCAATCACTTTACAAATATTAAGTTCCTCTTTAACTCAGGAACAACATATACATCATGTAAAATGATAAATCTATTATGTAAAGTCAACTAGAGGCCTCTCACTGCCACAGCTGAGACGACATGCCCGGTGCCTACTCGCATCGTCATCTCACCACCCTTAAGCTGCCGCCAAGATCTAATCCCCTGAAAAGAAGAACAAACATGATTAGTGGCCTCAGAGTCTATAATCCAGATAGAATCGTCATTCTCCACTAAACAAGTTTCCAAAACTAGTAAATAATGTTTACCTTGTTTTGCCTTTGCCTTAGCCTTCTTCTTCTCCTTTAGCCAGCGATGACAATTTTGCTTCCAGTGCCCATTCTGGTTGCAATAGAAACATTTTCCTTTTTCAACCAGTGTTGATCGCCTATCCCGTTGTGGGTTAGCCAGTGCCTTCCCCTTTCCCTTACTACCCTTATTCTTTTTCCATTTATTAGTGTTGGAAGTAGAAGGTGCAGACTTAGTTCCTGAGGTCGAACCACGATGGAACTTCTTAGATGATGAAGCAACATTTGCCTCACCAACCTTCTTCTCCTTGCTTTTCAGAAAGGATTGGAATGTCTGCAACTCTTTGAGGAGAGTTGTAAGGGAATAATCAATTTTGTTCAGCACAGCATTACTAACAAAGTGCAAGAAGCTTTCTGGCAACGTTTGCAGAATAATGCTAATCTGGCTACCCTCATCGATGTGGGTCCCCTTCATCTCTGCCACATTGAAGTGTACCATCATGTTCAGAACGTGTTCTCAAACAGATGTGCCCTCCTCCATTTTAGAGTTGAAGATGCACTTAAGAGCTTTGTGCTTGAGTTGCCTGGACAGTTGTCCGAATATTCCCCTCAGGGACTCTATGATCTCACGTACAGAGACCATGGGCTCATGCTTTTTGGCCAACATGTCTTCAAATTGGCCAAGATGTAAGTTTGGACCTTCTTGTTCGCCTGTGTTCATTTCTCATATGCCTCTCGAACAGTTCGAGCGGCAATTTGAGTTGGAATAGGAGGACATTCCTCCATAAGGACGAACCGGAGGTCATTGATGAACAGTATGGTATTAATCGTGTTTTACCAACTAGCGTAGTTTTTGCCAATCAGTTTGTCGGCAGATAATAGAGCTAATATGGCGGTTGCCATTTTAAAAGTTGCTGAAAAAATGAACAAACTTAATAAGTCTATTTGCACTACCACTTTTAATACCAATTTTAGGTTTTAGCAAAATAGTTCTAATGTACCCTAAGTGAAATGACATCTATTTTGCAATGATGCCCCAGCGAGACAGGACAAACGTCACCGATTGGGTGATCAGGTGCTCCTTCACTGGGATGAGACATTCTCAACCATTAGACAAAAACAACTCTTATAATTGACTCTAACAGTCACCATTTTTCGGTCTTGAATATGTTAACCTTTAACAATTTCACGTAAGTGTAACCCCTCATTTTAGGCCCTAGAGTCCTGCCCTAATGCGCCCACCATAGGGAAAAAAACAGATTAGGACAAGAGACCAAAGCGACCTTATCCTTTTCAGGAGATCAGATAAAGAGTCGTGCAAAACTGCCATCCTTTAGAGGGACACTCCCAGGGTACCTCGAGGTGATGCATAAAACGTTATCCAACCTAATGAGAAAGACCGTGGGATATGTTGTCACACGTCCCATTCCCACTTACTATGAACATTCTCTCCATTCACCTTGGTATTGACCTACCCAAACACTATCCTTTAGGGGGACACTCCAGGGTGGCTCGAGGCCGATGATAGATCTCCCAGGGTGAACTTTAGGGAAAAATGTGTAGAGGTTTAAGTGAAGTATCACATACCCCAAGTACCTTCCACTGAATGTTCTACCTAGGGATTCATTAACTTAGACAATCTGACTACTGATTTTATCTAAGTGTGAGTTTAATTTGCTAAAAAACAACTCTTGCTTTTGATAATTAAATAAGTTCGAATCAAGTCCCATTAAACACTTTAACAGACTTTTATCAAATTTGCATGCATGCATCAAATCTATCTAATTCACCTTTCTAGGTAGGTTCCCATATAGGGGTGTTCCGTTTCCGTCAGCTTAAATACCTCAGTTTAGACAGAACCCGCCTTAGACAAAAGGTCCCTAATAAATAGATTTGGTACATATTTAATCTTTTATTAGTCAATTTAATCCTATTAAACTGATTAAAAGATTAAACTTAGGTTTCTAATCTGATTAGAACCGTGATCTTAGGTCTATCTCAATCAAATTTTAAAACTCTTTTAAAACAAGATTCAATCCTAAGTTTGCATGCATGTCTTTCTTATTGATTTTAATTTTAATTTCTAATATAACTCTTATAAAAGGAAACAACTAAAACCATCCATATTGATAAGCTAGACTAGGTGTTTATAACTCTTATAAATTAACCTAAGTGTCATGCTTCATGCAATGTCCATTCATTACTATATATAACTCTTATATTAATTGTAATGAACCAAGCATAAACGCTTCTATACACCCTTATACTATAACATTTATAATATAAAGATGATGCATGAATATGCTTAATGCATGCATATATTATAACTCTTATATTATATGATGCATGAGCATGCTCTTATGTAAATTAATCTTGCAAGCTACTATATTATAACTCTTATAATATAAAGATGATGCATGAATAAATGCATAACCTATGGTGGGATTTAAAAATATATGGCATACTATATGACATATAATTTAAACATATATCTCATGTACATTCAACAAAATTAATGGACCAGGATGATTAGCCTCAAAAATCAAAAATTAAATCTATCTATTACATAAACCATCGAGTCAACCAATTCAAACAGGCGAACCGGGTCTTGAACCGCCCAGGCGAAGCCTCGCTCCCTAATCGTGTAGCTTTTCCTAGTGATCGTCGAGTAATGTTGGTCGAGAAACCATGATCGTGTAGCAACGATCGAGTGCCTTTGACTATGTGATGAAGAATGAAGGCCACTCGATCGTGCAACACACCATTTTTAAATGCATGCCTAAATGATCGAGTAGACGACAAATATGCGATGAAGCATGATCTTCTAGACGATCGAGGAGTAAGCAACGGGTATCACATACCGAGTGATCGCGTAGCCAGTGACTATGCAATGAAGCATGCTGGCCTACACAATCATTTAATGCGCGCGCCTACCATGCAACGAGTATCATATACTCAGCGATTGTTTACCCCCATCGTTTACACGAACGAGTAGCCTACGCAAACCGATCAAGTAAACACTTTACTCATTCATTTAGCATCAGCCATACGATTGTTTAGTAAACGCTACACGATCGAATTAGAACTTTTCTACTCGATCGTTTAGCCAAATATAAATGATTTTTTAGCTTGGTCTACACGATACCACCAACGCTTGGTCTTTTTCTTCCTCAAAGCGAACTGCATCCCCATGCCTTGAAGCTTCATCACGAGCGACTCTTATAGAATTAAACACTTTGAATACAGACTCCATAGAAAGTTAATATGCCCAAAAACACATGGGCCCTTACAAATTAACTTTGAAATGTAAAAGAAAGCAGTAAATAGAGGTAATCATCCCAGAAACTCCATTAATTCACATCCACAAATACATTTAACATTTAAACATAATGTAGACATGCTTAAAACCCACTAAGAATGTAAATCCAATTTGATACATCAATGGATTTGGAATATCAGAACCTGACTCTAATACCAATTGAAGGATCTCTTATTCAAGAGAACTATTGAGCGGAAGCAAGATCGTTCCAAACCCATTGTGAAAGAATAAAGCATTTACAAACATACAAGAATAGTTATGCATCATCGAGTAAATTACAGCATGCTATTCAATTAAAAACAAAGGGAATCGAGTGACATACCTTTGAAGAACACTTCTTCAAGTAATCCCTCGATCTACACTAGTCAGGCATCCCAACAAACTTGATCACGAGCACAAACGCAACGAATAACCAGTGCAATTCCACGAACTGTCAGATCCTCGAACCCAATCGAGTAAAACTCAATCCTCTACCCTCGAACAACAACACTCGACACTACCACTCGGTTACCTTGGTATTCTCGGTGTGAGAATCCAAGAGGTGTGGGCTCTATGTAGATTTGGTAGAGGGAAGAAGGATGTATACGATCGAGTAAGTGGGAGAAATAGAAAGTCTATCATATAGATACAGAGCACTTGATTGTCTAGTAACAAGGAGCAATCGTCTAGCAAACTCGCTCGTCGTCACTCTCTCAAAGGGCATCGTATAGCTTTCTCTTTCACTCGATTGATTGTGATGCGACATTTTATTTAAAAAAATGGAAACAATTTTCATTTGTCTTCTTCAGTTATTAAAACTGAAAGAAACTTCCCACTCAACAATCGGTTAAAGGAGAAAATAACCAACCAACAATAATCTAATAATTGTTTTTTATTATAAATAAATATAGTAACTAATTTATCATATTATATTTATAACCTATAATTTTAATATCACATCATATGTAATATTTAAACCATAGTTCTCTTCTCCTTTATTTAATATAAATCATATTTATATTAATTCTTCCAATTAATGTATCTAATACATCAAATCAATTATATCACATATAATTGAATCAATTTAATCATATCATATATAATCAAATTCCCTCTTGTTAATTTGAACACTTCAAACTAACCCAAAAACTAATTCTCAACTTAAATCCATTGAGCTACCAAGGGAACCTTATGGACCTATAGCTTGAAACTCCAATGGTACATGAATAACTGACTAAACTCTTTAATCATGATATCCACCATCCATTAACTGTCGGGCACTCCACTAAAGATCGACAGCTGCACACTTTGCACTATAAATATATTTTTGTGTCCATTGGATATAATCAATCAATAGTACGATAACCATTCACAGATCGCTCGTAAGTACAGCTGGGCCAATTTATCATTTTGCCCCTGTAGTTACATCTAACTTCTTAAGTACCACTGATTCCTCTAATGAACAATATATCATAGTCCTACTATGAGTGAACACTTCTCGGGCCTTGAGAAGGTAGGGTGCCACATTGTTCAAACCCCGAAATCAGCCCTTAAGGGAGCAATCTATCTACTTACCCCTGCTTCGAAAAATGAGTGAATTTTGCCTTGTGTAGCTAAGTTCTCAGCTCCCCAATCAGACAAATCCCCAAAGTGATAAGTTTAAGTCGGCGATTTGGTCACTCGCACCCATGCAAATCAAAGGGCCGCCTTCATAGGCAAGAGTTCCCAACTCACTCAGGATTAAGGTCATGTTACCTATGGTCATCTAATGAAATGAAAGTCTCTGTCATAAACGGCGTTATATAACAAGACTAAACATTTTGTGGTTCGGTCTTATACAAACTCCCTTATATAGGATACCCTCGCTCGTATGTCTCCACATAAATGATTAGGATCAGATCATCTATAGCACTTTACAACACTTGTAGCATCTACAAAGCGGGTCGTATCCGAGTGTCACCAGGATAAGGTTTCCCTCATTTATCCATATACTACAGACTATTTAGGTTATCACTTAAGGCATGATCCACTTGTGTGTCTCCACATACATACTTAAGTTACAATGATAACCAGGGATCTTAGTTTATTGGTTCGTGGTTAGTGCAGCTAAAATATCTCATATTTCATAAACAATAGTGAAGAAAATATCTCATATTATTACATCACAAATGTTTGTTCATACTCGTATTTACAAACTATAGGACTCTACGAGATTTAGGGCATCTACCCTAACAACTCATTCCTCCTAGACAAAGATCCTGATCTCTAACATCTCTCACAAAACTTATAGAATGCAAAGCAGTCAGCGAACAGAGAATTCCAAATCAACCCATTATCCAAAATTTTCCTAGTAGTTCTCCTAGGACTAAAATGCCCACCAAAGGCCATCTCATGGCAGAATGCAAGCATAGATTCAAACTCCTCATCTGAGACACACCTCCTAATGATTTGGTCAGAACAAATCTTCCAAAGGTATGGTGGATCCCAAACAAAATATCGTCAATCACTTCTTAATTTGGCCTTCCTAGAACTAGGCATGTCATAGGGGAACTTACCAGTAACCAGGAAATTAAACATGTCAACATACCATATAGTGGGTGTGGCAATCTGAATAAGAACTCATTTGGAAAATTCTCTTGTAAGGGCATAAGGTCCTCTTCTTGTACTATCTTGCTCAAATAGTCAGCTACAAAGTTTTCTACTCCCTTCCTATCCTTGATAGTCAAATTGAATTCATAAAGGAGGAGCAGCCAACGCACAAGTTAGAGCTTTGACTTCTTCTTGGTCATCAAGTACCTGAGAGCAGAGTGGTCAGTAAAGATAGTAAATGAAAACCAAGAATGTAAGAATAGAATTTATCTAAAGCAAAAACGATATCCAGAAATTTTTTCTCAATCATGGTGTAATTAATCTGGGTAGGATTTAGGGTCCTTGATGCAAAGCATATGATGTGACTATCCTTGTCGATCTTTTGTCCAAGTACCGCTCTCACTGCTAAATTGCTAGCATCGCACATGATCTCCAATGGTACGTTCCATCTTGAAGGTTGCAAAACTGGGGTGGTGGTCAGCTTCTCCTTTAAAGTGTGAAAGGCCTCCTAACACTTCTTGTCAAAATCAAATGGAACATTCTTCTAAATCAATGTTGATAGTGGTAGTGCTAACTTCTAAAAATCCTTGATGAAACGCCTGTAGAAACCTGCGCTACCAAGGAAAGAATGAATCTCTCTAACACATGTAGGATAGAGGAGGTTAGCAATAACATCTATCTTAGCTTTATCTACCTCAATTCCCCTTTCAGAAATTAGATGTCCTAAAACAATCCCATGAGAAGCCATAAAATGACATTTTCATAATTCAATACCAAGTTAGCCTCAATGCATCGTCTCAATACTAAGCTAAGATTATGTAAGCAATCCTCAAAAGACTCTCCGTAAATCGTAAAATCATCCATAAACACCTCTATGCACTTTTCTATAAAATCGGAAAATATACTTATCATACACCTTTGGAATGTACCTGGGGTGTTGCAAAGCCCAAATGACATCCTTCTGAAGGCATATGTACCATAAGTGCAGGTGAACATAGTCTTTTCCTGGTCTTCTTGCGCGATAGGGATTTGGTAGAGTCCAAAGAAGTGTCACACCCCGCCCCGAGCCCGCCTCCTGAGCTCTAGGGGAGGCGTGAGGGACCGCAGATACCACCCTTTTGTGATACCTACTACCTATCTGAACCTCTTTACTACACTCAGTAAACTTTAAGTCAAGGAGATAATAATAACTGATTAAGTAGGCCCATTTTATTACAACTATGTAATATTTATACTACTCCAAGACTTAACTACAAAGTTTACATCAGCAATTCTTAAAACCCTCCAGAAGTGTGACTTTGGCTTGTGGCAGACCTTGACCTTAGCAGCACCCTAGAACTCCTCACCTTTTGCTACCTGGGAAGAAAATATGATATAACAGAATGAGCTTCATAAAACTCAGTGCGTTTACTTAAACCTATTTCAACTCATAATAATAAGCATATCATATATACGAGGTTAATACTTAAACCTCAACCTTGAATGAATCTGTTTTCTACCTACACACACGGTAGATATTAATTGTTACTAATTACAAACACTTACTTTTTTGCGTTTCCCCTTTGTTTCCTATGTGCACATAGCTCCTCGCTCATGGGCTCAGAAGCTAGGCTCATCGGCCCTCTAACCATCCCATACGAGGATCCTCCCACAGGCTCAGGAACTAAACCTCTCGGTCCCCTGACCATCCCATGAGGTTCTGCTCTCGGGCTCAGGAACTAAGTCTATTGACCCCCTGACCATCTCGTTCGCATATTCTCATTCTCATGATATTTACTCATTCATAACATAAGCATATACAATTTACTCTAAAATATATGCTTAAGACTTAAAGGAAATTACCACTCACCTTGGTAAGGATACGAATCTTCCTCTTTAGAAGTTCCTTTGGTCTTCTCGGGCTTCCTCTTGAACCCTAAGATCCAGATTCAATTTAAAGCTTAGATTACTCATAGTTATAAGCTTTATCTCGAGATACTTCCTTCTACAAGTATGCTCTAAAATGTCTCAAGAATATTACCTCAAAATCTTAGCTCATAACTTCTTGTGATTTGGCCGGAATCCTCAAAATATCAAGACTAGACCAGCTTACCCGATAGCTTGACCCTTTTGCATTTCCCTCACTCTTCAGACCGATTCCTTGGAGCTTCTTCTCCGTCATCCCTACCCTGAAAACTAGACTCTCAGAGCTTTTAGGTGGATTTAGAATCACTCCAAACGCACGAGTATTTTGGGAGAAATCCTCATCCAAAATTGATGCTACTTCCAGACTTCCCTGTTCGTCAGCATCTCCTCCTCTTGGAACTTCATGACCAACGCACGATCTTACTCCCAACGCATGGCCTCCTTCAAATCCACTTTCTAACACTCTTTCTCACGTTCTCTAAAGAGAATTTAGCTTATGAATGAAAGAGATATCTTGTGGTGGTATTTATAGGCCAAAGGAAATGATCCTTATCATCTTTACCAAGCCTCCAATGCAAGACACCTCCTACTCTTAAAGTGTTTGCACCATGTTTTGCCACCACCTACTCCTTTGACATTCACCTACTCTCATGCCACATACCTATTTGAGTTGTCCTCCTCATGCATAAGACTTCCTTTGCATGAAACTTAATTCGTCCAGCTCCTACTAACTTGAGCTACAACTTTCTCTCGGCATAGTCATTTGTCCAGATGAGTTCATCAATCTTGTGTAACGCAAGCCTCAGCACCGCCCCATCACTTAGTTCCTTCATCTATCGCTTAGCTCCACGACCCATCATGTAGCGCCGCTCATTTGCTACACGATTGTCTGCCCAGCGCCTTGCGCTCAACATCTCGCTCTCTCCGCTCCTGTTCATGCATTCTCAACGCATGAGCAACTCTTGGCAACGCCTCTTGCCAACGCTTCGGCCAACATGCATTCAACCCTACAAACGCATGGTTGTCTTTCTTCTCATCTTATGCTTTAATGTCTCCTCACTCAATGTATGGTTCTTTTTTACTTTACACTTAGCCAAATTTCACCAATTAAGGTTTAACTCAAAACTACTCAAGGAAAATCTATACAACACATAGAAATTTCCATCTCTTCAACATAAGATTTAAATTTCATTTAGTTAATTCCTTTTATCACCTTTTTAAGTAGAAAAATGGAAATCCGGGTTTCACAAGAAGCCATCAAGAAAATAGAAAAATGGTTTTCCGGCGAGTCGTTCCACCATTTGATCTAGAAAAGGTATAAGAAAGTGGTCTTTCTTAGTTACTTCATTGAGCTTTTGGAAATCGATGCACATTCTCCACCCGTTTTATACACGCATCGACACCATCTCACCCTTATCATTCTCCACAATTATCATGTCGGTCTTTTTTGGGGACAACATGGATAAGACTTACCCGTTTTCTCTCAGGAACTAGGTAAATAATTTCGGCTTCATTGAGCTTGATAATTTCTTTGAGAACGACATCTTTCAAGATGGTGTTGAGCCTTCTGAAGGATTGGACTGTGGGTTTGGCACCTTCCTCTAGAGTTATCCTATACATGAAAAGGGAAGGGCTTACTCCCTTAAGATCATCTAGAGTCCACCCAATGGCCTCCTCATAAGTCTTCAGAGTTTCAACTAGGGATTCCTCTTAGGTAGACGTCAACTCCCTAAAGATTATGACTGGAAGGGTATTCCCTTCTCCGAAGTACACATTTTTCAAATGGCTAGGGAGAGCCTTCAGCTCAGTCTCTTGTACCTACAAATCAAGAATATCGAAGTCAGAATAAGGTTCCTCTAAATTGCTAACATCAACAATAGAAAGAGATAAATCATGAGAATCATGCGAATCTAGATCAATGTATGGAGCAATCAACATGTCAGAATTATTATCATCATTATGCAACACAATATCATCTATAAAGTCATGCGCCTCAATCAAACACAAGGACAGATATTCCTCAGGGAATTTCATGGCATCATATATGTTAAAAGAAACAACTTTCCCATCAAATTCTACAGATAGACAACCTTTGTCTACATCTATTTTTGTCTTGGCAGTTTTCATGAAGGGCCTACCTAACAGAATTGTAGAAGATGAAAGTGTAGAAATTTCATCCATTTTTAATATATAGAATTGATTGGGAAAATCAAGTTCTTAACTTGCAACAGTACATCCTCAAAAATCCCTAAGGGTTGGATATAAGATCTAGCAGCTAGTTGGATGCATACAACAGTTTTTATAGTTTTTTTGTAAATCATTCAATTTTAAATCCTCATAAACACGATAGGGCATGACATTAATAGAGGCTCCTAGATCTAGCATGGAATGATGGATGACTCTATTACCAATAATGCCGGGCAAAGTGAACATACCTGGATCTCGGCATTTTTTAGGTATATTATGTTTTAGAAGAGCTGATACATTCTTACTTACCACTACCTTTTCTTTATCCTTACCTATTCTCTTTTTGGTGCACAGCTCCTTAAGGAATTTAACATACCTGGGGATATGTTGGATTGCATTCAAGAGAGGAATGTTTATCTGAACCTTTTTGAACATCTCGATCAACTCCTCATCCCTATGTTCTTGTTTTGGTCTTGCTAGCCTACTAGGAAACGGAGCTTTAGGAATATAAGGTTCAACAGAAGGTGAAGGAAGAGTACTTACCTTGGGGGTAGATGGTTGTGCTTCAGATTTACCCTCATTGTTCTCAGCTTATTCGCTGGACTTACCAGGTGGAGATAGGTTGTCTAATGGAAGCTCCTTACCATTTCTTAGAGTGATGGCACTAATGTTGGCGTGGTCTGGTTGGGCAGGTAACTTCCCCAAACCCTTGTTTTTTATTCGACTCACTACAGCAGCTAACTGTGTGACTTGAGTCCTTAGATTAGCCATGCTCGTCTTGGTTTCTTGCTGATAGGCCTTTGTGTCCTAAGATAGCTTAAGAGAGTAATTTTGCAGCTGTTGAATTTCCTGTTGAAATTTAAGGGAGTTATCAGCCAAAGATTTAACAATGTCTTTTAAGACATGCCTGAGGAAGATGACAACGGATGATTTGAATGATTAGAACTGTCATGCCCTTGTCCTTAGCCTCAACCTCCCCATTTGAGGTTAGGGTGATCACACCAGCCTAGATTGTATATTGGGCCATAACGGTCGTACTTCCTCTGGTAACCCCCAACTGCCTTGACTTGTGCTTGAGGACATGCTTCGAAGGCGTGTCCTAATATTCCGCAGGCACCACAAGCCTTGGGCCAACTGTGTCATAAGAGAAGTTAAGTTAGACATTTGAGTCTTTAATTTTTTAGCCTCAAAATTACCAATTAAATCAGATTCAGTGGCCCTGGTGCCAAAATTCTGGTTGTTCTCGGTCGTGTGTAATATCGGTTCTTGGGCTTCCCTGGGCGTCTTATCAGCAAGAGTGCCTTCAGCTGCTGAGTTAATTGAGTTTCTATCATTGTAAGCAAACCACTATAGAAGTATTGAATCAATAATTGGTCAGAAATCTGGTGATGAAGGAAACTAGCATATAAGCGTTTATAACATTCCCAATACTCAAATAAAGACTCACCTAGAAACATTTTTATACTATAAATATCCTTCCTTATAGAATGGGCTCTAGAAGTCGAAAAAAAAATTTCAAGAAATTTCTTTTTAAACTCATTCCAATTAGTGATTAACCCTAGAGCCAAGTAATACAACCAATCCTTGGCGTCATCCTCTAGTGAAAAAGAAAACGCCCCAAGGCTTAGTTGCTCTTCTGTGACTCCATGGGGTTTCATACCTACACAAACCATATAGAAGTGCTTGAAGTGTTTATGGAGGTTCTCCCTTACATGCCCTCTAAAGGTTGGCAATAGATTAATCAGCCCCGGTTTGAGTTCGAACGACACCGTGGTAGGTGGAAATACAATGCACAAGGGTTGCTGATCCATGTCAGGCTCTACAAGCTCTCTTAAGGTTTTCTCACGAACTGTCACTCCCATTGTTGAGTTGTCAGCAACTTCTGAATTTTCTTCTTTTGGGATTCCTTCTCTACGCCTCCTTTGGATTCTCCTCTCCTCCTGGTCAATATCTGCAAGAAAAACGAAATTTGCACTCTCAGAGGAGCGGATCATAAACCAAAGGGAACTAATACACACTTCTTTTTTTTCTTTTATTAAAAGGAATCCAAAGTTTTTCCTAGGTAATTGCCAAGTCTCCCCGGCACGATGCCAATTTTGTCCAGAATCCAGGACTAGCATTGTCGTAACCACCCCCGGCCCGAGCAAAGATAATGTATTTTCAATGATCCAAGACTTGTACCACAAATGCAGTAAAGTGGTAAGATCGGGGTCGAATCCATAGAGAGACTGTTGAATCAACTTAGAACAATTTATGAATTCTACTTGAAAAGGGGTTTTGATGGTTTTTGTTTTTGCATTATAAAGTAAATTAAACAAGCAGAGAAAAACAAGAGTTAGCATAGAAAGGTTTGAATCAAATTAAGGGGGAAATTTTGGGATTAATTTGTATGCTTTTTATTTTCTATCATTAGGTACTAGTTAACTTCTCCAATTATGTGAACCCCTCAACCTACTAGAAACTCTAATAGCCCAATTAGCCAATTGATAAAAATCAAAACTAGCATTAATTCGGTTTAAAAATTTTCCTTCGCAGTGACATACAAGTTAAAACTGAAAAGTATTAAGAAAGGATTCAATTATTGAGACATACTACAAGTCGGAAAGTCATATCTTATAGCATGATTTATTTTGGGCATACATGAGTTTTACCAGAAAAAGTCTAGACCCTAAACATGCGATCCTAATACGTGCAACTTAATCAATCAATAATGCATAGACTAGAATGATTTTGCATACAAGAATTTCAACAAATTTATTTGTCAGAAAAATTCATCGAAGCTCTATTAATAATAAAACAAATCCACCCAAAGAGTTCACAACAATTGAATAAATTAAACTAGTAATCTTCAAGAATTAAGACATACTAACTATCCTAACAAAATTACCTAGCCTCTACAAGGCATATTGGAATTACAGTGATCAAAAGAGAATCGAGATTGAGTATAGCGACAATTGCTCAGCAATTTGACTTTAATGGCTCCCAAAACGGACTAATTCTCAAATTTTACTCTATTTGGAGGTGTATTGCAGTATGAATGAGATAATGTTAAGGCTGACCCCGAGTCTCTTATTTATAGGTTTCATGTAGCGTCACAACGCTTGGAAATAGCGTTGCAACATTGCGGTGCACATTGGAGAGCATCAAGGAGGTGTTGCAACGGTGCCTCCAACGCTAGGATACGTCGCACATTGCACAAAATTCCATCCAACATTCTGAAGAAGCGTTGCAACGTTGAGTGTTCTATCCTCAGGCGTTGGAGTGAAGTGTCAGACTGCATTGTAACGGTGGCGAGGTTGAACAATCAGAGCGTCGTGATGCTTGGGGCAGCGTTGCAACGCTGAACATTCTATAAAATACTCGATGCTCGTTTACTCGATGCTCAATGCTTGTTTACTTGGTAGAATTTTACTCGATAATACTCGACAGACTTTTACTCGATGGTACTCGATGGTACTCGATGGTTGATTATACTCAATGACAATTTGATAATTTCAACTCTTTTGAAGCCCGATGTTCAAATCAACTCCAAATTGCTTCAAACTAATTTCGTTCTTCACCAAATGATTAATTCTACCTGTTGATTGCTTGGTACCTACATAATAGGGAAATAAATACGTAAAATCCGATAACGAGCCCGAATTAAGCTAGGAATAATAGCTCTTTTTTAGAGCTAACAGATGCATTTGAGGCTCCAAAATTTTGAATCAATATGTTAGAGAAGAGAGTTTTCTACATTTCAGATCTGCTCCTACAATAATAATATCGAGAGAAATATTTTAAAAGTATTCTACGCTCATCTAATGTCTTTTCGTGACTGAATGAAATAATGAGTTATTGATTAAAAATATATGAATCTCAGCCAACTAGAGCAACAACATTCCCTGAAGTGAATGTTGTAAATTTTAATAATCGTGAATGAAAAATCATGAATCTCGATCAACTGGAATAACAACATTCTCTAAAGTGAATATTATGAATTTTAATCAACATGATCGAGATCGTGGTCATAGTCAAGGTCGTGATCGTGGCAGAGCAAGAAATAATTATTATTTTCGTGGTGGTCGGTCTAATCATTCAAATTTCAAAAGAACCACATAAAATAATGATCACAAAAGCTCCACAAGATAAGAGTTCAAAAAGTGTTGAAAATAAATGCTTCCAATGTAGAATGACTGGACATTGGTCACGTATCTGTCGTACGTCAAAACACTTAGTTGATCTATATTAAGCATCCCTAAAGAAAAAAAAATGTGGAAGCAAATTTTGCATATCAGGATAATGACATATTTAGATGTGGCGAAATTCTTTGAATCTCCTGAAGAGAAAATCGGAAGAATTGATGGAACATCAAGTGGTTCCTTTGACTTTGAAAATATCTAGATTTAATGTTTTTTTTTTTCATCTCCATATTTTTTTCCTCTTAGTAGATGTTAACCTTTGTATAATGTTGTTTTTCTTATTGTAATTTTTTATTTTAATGAAGAAACCTGGATCTTTTCATATGTTGGATGACTCAAATATGAGTAAAGAATATTTATATCTGGCAGACATTGCAACTATACATACAATACTAAGTAGAAAATATTTTTCCAAACTGATAATGCTGGAAGCAAAAGTCAATACAATATCAAGTTCAACAATCTGATTGAAGGATTTGGAAAAGAACATATTATTTTGTCTAGAGGAAAAAAAATCTACGATTGATAATGCATTGTTCTCTAGTCAATCAAAGAGAAATCTACTTAGTTTTAAATGTTGGGTTATATGTCCTGAAACCCACAATTTGTAAACTTTAAATATATTACTATTTTCAATAAAGATATTATTGAAATTATTTCATTAAAGTTGTTATCGAACATATAAATTGCATTTATAAATTCCTAAATCCAATAAACTAAACGAACCCATAGTTATAACATGAATAGTTAAAATTTATGTAGAGACCTAAAAGGGATCAAGTTTAAGTATATAGCCAAAACGATCTATAAGTATATGCATAGGATTGGGTACCTTATCCTGGGGACACTATGGATGTGGCTCACTTTGTATAATGATACAAACGATATGATCCCAAAGTCGTTCATGTGGAGACATGTGAGTGGGGGCATCCTATGCAAAAGATGTTTGCATAAGACTAGACCACGAAATAGTCATTTTTTCTTTATAAAGACCGTTTACTGTTAAAATTGATTGTTTCAATTCGATGACCTAAGGTAACTCGATCTCAATCCTGAACTAACTATGAAGTTCTGTTTATTCAAGATTATCCTTTAATCTGCATGGGTGAGAGTGGTCCAACATCGTCATTCAATAAGCCTCCCATTTTAGGGGTAAGATCGGATAGATAGTTGGGGACATAATCCTGCAAGACGGAATTCACTTCTTCCCGTTTTAAGGTTAACAGATAGGTTGTTCCCTTAAGTACGGATTCCTGGTCTTGAACAAAAGGGTCCCACCCTCTCTATGGCTAAGAGGGACTTGGTTTATTGGTAGACTATAAACTAATTGTTCATTAGAGGGTCAGTGGAGACTTAAGAAGCAAGATGTATTATACGGGTTAAACGTAATTCTGACCTAGCTGTAAATATGAACAATCTGTGAAGGATCGACTTACTTATGGTTAAATCAAGTGGACAGAAATATATCTACAGTAGGAGAGTGCAACTACTGAGCTATAGTGAAGTGTCTCGGTAGTTAACGAATATTGATTAATTCGTTGGAGCTTATGATCTGTAGGTCCATTAAGTCCCTCTACTAGCTCATAGAAGGATTAAACCTTAGAATAAAGTGTTGAAAGAATTTGAAATTTTCAAATTCAATTTAGGGTTTGGAATATTATATTCAATATAATTAAATATTTAATTAGTGAATTAAACTGTTTTAGAGAATTGAAAATATTTAAATAAGATTAAATATTAATTTCGTGAATAGGGATTCATGTTTGGATTAGGTGTTTTATTAATTTAATATTTGATATTAAATTAATTAATTAAATTAGTTTATTTATTTTAAATATGTATTTAAAATAATGTAGTGGAATTTGAAAAATATATAAATAAATTCAGAAATTATTTCTGTAAAATTTAATTTGTTTTAGAAAGTCAAATTAATTTTTTAAAAAAAGAAAAATGTGGAAATGTGGGATTTTTCCACTTTTTCCATTTACCTCCATCTATTCCGGATGATTGAGTGTCAATCTCCCACATAATTCATTTTTCATGTTCAAAATTACATAAATACAAGTTGATTTGAAGAAAAATGAGGCATGAAATTTGAATTTCAAATATAAAATTTCTGAAAATTGTCCTTCCCTCCAACTTTCAATTTTCACACAAATCTCTCTCAATTTGGATTCCACAATCCAATCCAAGGCATGAGAATAATAGGGAAGTTCCTTGTGGTGGTCTACAACAAGTTGTAGATAAGAATTCACGGGTAGATTGCATCAATTGGAGGATTCATCAAAGGTTGTATTCTACAAACCCTATTCCTATTTTTTTTAACATGCTTACTAATTCACTAAAATTAATGTAAATAGAGTGTTTAAGATCCAAATCTCTTCTGTATGTTGAATGTTAACTCTATCATTAAAGATATATGTTGCAATGGTTATCATATTGAGACTGATAAAAAGAATAATATGAATTATCTTTATTGTTAGGTTGAATGTCCTAAAACTCTTAGTTTATAAAGTTAAACGTATTCTATTATCAATAAAGATGTTATTTGACATTTATTCAATAAAGTTGTTATTGAATTTTGTAAATTGCATTTGTAAAGACTAAATCCAATAGACTAAGATTCATGGCTATTATATGAATACTTGAACTTTATGTGGAGACATAAAGATGGATCAAGTTCGAGTAAATAGTCAAAACGATCTACAGTATACGAATAAGGTTGGATGCCTTATTCTGGTAACACTATCGGATGCGACCCACACTGTAGTTGTTACAATTTGTTGTAAGGTGCTACAAACGAAGTGATCCTGATTCATTCATGTATTGACATGAGGAATGAAGGCGTCCTATGCAATGAGTTTGCATAAGATCAGACCAAGACATAAGTCAATCTTACTTTATAATATTGTTTACTGTTTAAGACTGACTATTTCGCTTAGATACCCTAGGTAACTCGATCTTAATCCTAAGCTAACTATGAAATCCTGTTTATTCGGGATTATCCTTAGATTTGCATAGGTGAGGGTTGACTCAATAGTGCCGAATCAATAAACCTCCCATTTCAGTGGTAAGACTGCGTAGATAGTTAGGAACATAGAGTGCAAGATGGAATTCACGCCTACCCGCTTTAGGGATAGGAGAAAGGTTGGTCTCTTAAGTGCAGAATCCAAGTCTTGAACAAGGGGCCCCACCCTCTTATTGGCCCGAAAGGGATCCGGTTTAGTTATTTGATCACAAACCAATTATTCATTAGAGGATTAGTGGAACTTAAGGAGCAAGACATAATTTCGGAGGTAAAACAGTATTTGACCCAGCCGTTATTATGAACAACCGGTGAAGAATCGACTTACTGATTATCATTACATCAAGTAGATACAAATATATCTTCAGTGAGGAGAGTGCAATTATCAAGCTATAGTGGTGTGACTCGGTAGTTAATGAATATTGATTAATTCGGTCTAACGAGTTTAGCCAATTAATCTCAAATTGTTGGAGCTCATGGTCTGTAGGTCCATAAGGTCCCTCTACTTGCTCGTAAAACATGAACACCCTAGATTAGTAAATTGAGTGAATTTGAAATGATTTCAATTTGAAGTGTTCAAATTGAATTTCAGTTTGAAATATTCAAATTGAATATTAGGGTTTTCAATTTGAAATGTTCAAATTGTAATTAGGGTTTGAATAATTATATTTCGATATAATTAACGTTTAAGTTATCGAAATTAAACGAAATTGGAGAGTTTATAATATTTAAATATTAATTACATGAATATGATTCATGTTCAAAATTAGGTGTTTGATTAATTTAATATTTGATATTAAATTATTATTTAATTAATTAAAAATCAAATTAATTTTCAAATTTTTCAAATTCAATTTTAGAAATTGAATTTTGGATTTCATTTAATTTTGAATTAATTAAAAAATTTTGAAAAAAAAATTGGTTAGTGGAAATTTCCAATTTTTGAAAATTTTAATAGAATTCCATTTTTCAACTCCAATTTGAAACACCTAGCACTTTTCCTAATGCTCTTTGAGTGTCAAAGTGGCTGAAGGCTTAGTGGATGTTTGTGTGAGATGCATAAAAGCATCATCTTTCTCAGATTGAAAGGAGGTTGCTGGAATTGAATAGAAATTCTACATAATTTCATTTCTTTTAAAACCCCCTCCATCTCCTACACTCAATTGACTGAAATCTGAGTTCCACCACTCAAATCCAAGGCTAAGAATAGTAGAGAAGACACTCTTGGTGGTCTACTGCTGATTTGAAGCTCATTTACGTGGAGAGAAACTCAGATTTAGAAATTTCATCAAAGGTATAACTTCTTGAAACCCTATTCTATAAATACGATTGTTTGCATGCTTTTAGAACTCAAATTAAGTGTAATTATGATGCTTATTGATTCTGATTGCTTCCGTTGCATGTTCCTACATCCTATCATTTATATTATATCTATTGTCTCATATGAAAAATGTATACAGGAAGAGTTGTCTGGTTTATCTTCTAGATTATATTATACTCATATACGAGTAATTGAAACATATGCAACAATGATGAGAAGAATTATTGAGAATTCAAATAGACATCCATTGAAGAGCTAGAAGAATCTTCAATTTAATGAATTATCATGCGATGCTTGCTCTCAAGGCAAATTAATCATTAAACCATTACCAGTCAAAGTGGGAATGAATCACCTGCATTTTTAGAACGAATTTATGGTGATATATGTGGACCTATTAACCTACCAAGTGAGCCATTTAGATATTTTATGGTTTTAATAGACACATCCAGCAGATGGTCACACATGTGCTTATTATCAAGTCAAAATCTTGCATTCGCAAAATTACTTGCTCAAATAATTAAGTTAAGAGCAAAATTTCCTGACTATACAATTAAGATCATTCATCTTGATAATCCTAGTGAATTTACATCCCAAGTTTTTGATAATTATTGTATGTCAATTGGGATAAGTGTTAAACATCGTGTAGCTCATGTTTATATACAAAATGGTTTAGCAGAATGATTTATAAAACATTTGCAATGAATCGCAAGACCATTACTTATGAGAGCTAAGCTTTCTTTATCTGTATGGAGACATGCTATTTTGCACGCAATGTCACTTGTATGCATTAAGCCAATAACTTATCCTAATTACTTGCTATTACAATTAGCTTATGGCCATGAGCCAAGAATTTCCCATCTGAGAATTTTTGGATGGTACATGTTCCAATTGCTCCACCACAACGCACTAAGATGGGTCCTCAAAGGAAGTTAGGAATATATGTTAGATATGATTCCCCATCAATTATTAAATATCTTGAACCCCGATGAGTGATGTATTTACTACACAATTTGTTGATTATCACTTTAATGAGACTCTAACATTAGGAGGGGGAATTAAGAAGTTGGAAAAAGAAATTACATGGAATTCATCGTTATTGTCTCATTTAGATCCCCGTATAGATCAATGTGAACTTGAAGTTCATTTACAAAGATAATTCATTTACAAAATATAGCAAATCAATTACCAAATGCAAAGAAAGTACCTAAGTCACATATATCAACTGCAAATATTCCACCAAAAATTTATATCTCAACACAACAAATTATCACTAATGAGTCTGGAACACGCTAGAAGCGTGGAAGATCAATGGGTTCCAAAGATAAAAATCCTCAAAAATGAAAAATAATTAATAGTGAAAAAGACTTGGTTGAGGATGTAAATACCCATAAAGAAATTATCGACATGACTAGTGAGGAAGGTAAAATATTTAAAGATAATAATGGGATTTCAATAATCTATGTCATGATAGGAAGAAGATGAAATTGAACTAATGTAGTTATTGACAACATTTTTTTTGCGTATAATGTCGCTCTTGATATTATATCTGAAAATGAGGATCTTGAACCAAAATCTGTTGAAGAATGTCGACATAGAAAAGATTGGTGTCGGTGGAAAGAAGCAATCGAGGCAGAATTAAAATCATTTTCAAAATGTCAGATTTTTGGACCATTAATCCGAACACCAGAAGGTGTCAAACCTATGGGATACAAATGAGTATTTGTGAGGAAAAGAAATGAAAACAATGAAGTCACAAAATATAAAGTAATACTAGTTGTACAAGGTTTTTCACAAAGACCTGCTACCGATTATAAGGAGATGTATTCTTCGTTGGTGGATGCAATTACACTAAGATATTTAATTGGTCTGATTGTGTATGAAAGTTTGGATAGCATCTCACGGATGCAATGACAACATATTTATATGGATCTCTTGATAGTTATATTTATATGAGAATCCCAAAAGAATTTAAGGTACCTGAAACATATAAATCAAATTCTCAGGAATTGTATTCAATAAAGTTACATAGATCATTATATGGGTTGAAACAACCAGGACGAATGTGGCACAATCACTTGAATAGATATTTATTGAAAGAAGAATATCAAACTAATCCAATATGTTCGTGTGTTTTTATTAAAAAAAATTACAGCAAGGATTTGCTATTATAACTGTATATGTTGATGATTTAAATATAATTGGAACTCTTGAAGAGCTTTCAAAGACAATGGAATATCTTAAGAAAAAAATTTGAGATGAAAGATCTCAGAAAAACAAAATTTTGCCTTGACTTACAAATTGAGCATTTAATAGACGGGATATATGTTCATCAATCAACTTATACAGAAAAAGTTTTGAAAATATTTTATGTGGACAAAGCACATCCATTGAACATTCTAATGGAAGTTCGTTCAATAAATATGGAGAAAGATATATTTTGACCTTGAGATTATAATGAAGAACTTCTTGGTCTTTAAGTACCATATCTTAGTACAATTGGTGCACTTATATATCTTACTAATAATACAAGACCAAATATTGCATTTTTAGTAAATTTATTAGCAAGATATCGCTCTTCTTCAACAAAAAGACATATGAATGGAATTAAGCATATACTCTAATCGTCCACCAAATCTCGCTGTGGCTCACCACCGAACGGTCTTCTACACGAACAAGCAGCAAGAAGGACATCACCACTCAGTGACCTTGATATTCTCAAAGTGAGAATCCAAAAGGTGTGGGCTCTATTGGATTTGGTAGAGGGAAGGAGGAAACATGATCGTATTCAACGACCAAGCAAGTGGGGGAGATTTGGAGTCTATCGTATAAACGGGTGCTTGATCGTTTAGAAAAGGTGCACGATCATTTAGGTAATCGGGTATGATCATTTAGACGATTGTTTAGGTAATCTTGCTCTCGTGCACGGTTGTTTAGTAAAAGCTATACGATCGTTTAGGTCAACTGTGCGTGTACACGATCGTTTAGGAAAACTTGAACTATCGTGTAGGCTCTCGTTAGCTATACGATGGGCAGTGTACAACTTGTTGGATTTTATGTCCTAAAACTCGTAGTTTGTAAATTAATAAACATATTATGTTTTGTTTTTCGATAAAATTGTTATTGAAATAGTAACCTTGAATCCAATAAACTAAGGTCCTGAGGCTATTTAATGTAGTTTGAACTTTATGTAGTGACATAAATGTGGATCAAGTTCAAATGTATATGAATAAGGTTGGGCGCCTTATTCTGGGGACACTATGGATGCGGCCCACTTTGTAGTTAGTACAAAAGATGTGATCCTGAATCGTTCATATAGAGATATGTGAGTGGGGGCATCCTATGCAATGAGTTTGCATAAGACTGAACCATGAAATAGTCACTTTTTACGTTCTAAATGCCGTTTTATGTATAAAATCGACTATTTTGTTAATTGATGACCTAGGTAACTTAATCTTAATCCTGAGCTAACTATGAACTCCTATTCACTCGGAATTATCCTTAAATTTGCATAAGTGAGGGCAGTTCATCATCGCTGGCCCAATAAGCCTCCCATTTCAGGGGTAAGATTGGGTGGATAGCTGGGAACATAGGGTGCAAGACGGAATTCACTCCTACCCGTTATAGGGATAGTAGATAGGTTGTTCCCTTTAGTACTGAATCCAGGTCTTGAACAAGGGGCCCCACCCTCTCTTTGGCCCGAGAGGGATTCGATTTATAGGTTGGATCTTAAACCAATTGTTCACTAGAGGATCAGTGGAACTTAAGGAACAAGATGTAGTCTTGGGGGTAAAACGGTCACCCAGCCGAGATTACGAACAATCTGTGAAGGATTAGCTTACTAATCATGGTTATATCAAATGGACACAAATATATCTATAGTGAGAGGAGTGCAACTACGGGACTATAGTGGAATGACCCGTTAGTTAACGAATGTTGATTAGCTCCGTTTAAAGAGTTTAGCTAGCTAATCTCGGATCGTTGGAACCCATGATCTATAGGTCCATTAGGTTCCCCTACTAGCTCATATGGAATAAACTTAAAACAGTATGATAGAATGATTCGAATTGTTCGAATTAGGTGAAGAGAGAGAAACCGACAAGAATATGTGATATAGTGGTCGGGTTTTCAGTTTAGAGATACATCTTTAATATTTAAATATGATTTAAATATCAAGAAGATGAATACGTTCATATTCTGAAGCTCGAAAATAATGGAAATGGTCAAAGATGTAAAAAGTCAAAGAGTTGACTTTTGACTTTGAAAAGTCAAACTTTGACCGACCTTATATTCAAATATGATTTGAATTTCGAGAAAATGAATGCGGATTCATGCTCGGGAGGTCAAAATTAGTCAACACGGAAAAAATCATAAAAAGTCAAAATGTTGACTTTTTGGTCAAAATTTGACTTTGACCAAATGACTATTTTGCCCTTTGACTAAAGTTAGTGGGAAAATCCAAACTTTTGTTGGATAATTCCACTAACAAAATAGTGGGCTAGGTATTGGCTTATAGCGGAGACATTAAACCCACTAAGATAGTGGATTATAGGTATTGGGTTTTTATAGATTTGGTTCATGCAATTGTTGCATGGCTTTTTTCTATAAATTGGGCTTTTCAATTTAGTTAAAAAAGTTTTGCCAATTTTCCCAAATTATTTTCTAAAATTGGGCTGAAAATTTAAAACCCAAACTTAATCCAAATTCCATTTCTTTTTTCCATCTCTTTCTCTCTCTCGGTTTTCTTCATCCACCGGGTCCCACAACTCGGTTATGAGTCCAGAGGATAGTAGGTCAACTCTAGTGGTGGTTCGAAAGAGTTCGGGTCGAGATTCAGCGAGGAAAAGTGATTTTCGGGAGCTACAAAGGTTGTATCCTATCTTATTAATTTGCTGTTTTTCCACTTCAATTTGCATGCTTATTTCCTTTTGTTTAGAAGCAATTAGAGTGTAATTAGGTCCTAATTCCGTTGCGTAATTATCGTGTTCCATCACAACCTTTTGAAGCAATAATCCAATTCTTTGCAAAATGAAAACTATTTTCATTTTATCCTTCAGTTATGAAGAACTGAATGCAACCTCCCACTTTCACACACGATTATGGAGAAAACCACCAACAATTATCTCATAGTTGTTTAATTATAAATAAATATAATAACTAACTTATCATATTATATTTATAATCTATAGTTTTAATATCACATCATATGCAACATATAAACCATAGTCCTTTTCTCCTCCACTAGATATAAATCATATTTATATCATTTTCCTCCAATTAATGTATCTCATACATCATGTCAATTATATCATATATAATTGAACCAGTTTAATCATATCATATATAATCAAACTTCCTCTTGTCAATTTGAACACTTCAAACTGACCCAAAAACTGATTCTCAACTTGAATCTATTGAACTACCAATGGGACCTTATGGACTTGTGGCTTGAAGCTCCAACGGTACGTGAATAGCTTACTAAACTCTCTAGCCACAAGATCCACCATCCGCTAACTGCCATGCACTCCACTAAAGATCGACAGCTACACTCTTCTCACCACAGATATATTTCTGTGTCCATCGGATATAACCAATCAACAGTACGATCACCCTTCACAAATGCTCGTAAGTACAGTTTGGCCAATTTACCTTTTTGCCCCTGTAGTTACATCTAACTTCTTAAGTACCAGTACCACCGATCCCTCTAATGAACAATATAACATAGTCCTACTATGTGTGGACACCTCTCGGACCATGAGAAGGTGTGTGGCGCCACATCGTTCAAGTCTCGAAATCAGCCCTTAAGGGAGCAATCTATCTACTTACCCGTGCTTCAGGGAAGGAGTGAATTCCATCTTGTGTAGCTGAGTTCCCAGCTCACAAATCAGACGAATCCCCAAAGTGGTAGGTTTAAGTTGGCAATCTGACCACTCGCACCCATGCAAATCAAATGACCGCCCTCAAAGGCATGAGTTCACAACTCACTCAGGATTAAGGTCATGTTACCTATGGTCATCCTAGTAAAGTGAAGTCTCTATCATGAACGACGTTATACAACAAGACTATAACACTTCGTGGTCCGGTCTTAAATAAATTCCTTTGTATAGGACGTCCCGCTCGCATGTCTCCACACGAATGATCAGGATCAGACTGGTAGACACGTGAGACTCAAAATCTCGTGCTAAAGAGCGTGGAGGTTCGAGTGCCCGAGAATGCGATTGCATTATAAGGTCGCAAGATATGTTATATTGGTCATATCATTGTAGCAACTGAAATATTTTTTGGCGTTCTTTATTTCTATTCAACAACGTACATAAGAAATATATTGATTTTCTTCTCCAGGAACAGGCTACATTTGTAGTAAGTCACAACACTTGTAACTCTCTACAAAGCGGGTTGCATCCCTAGTGTCACCAGGATAAGGTTTCCCTCATATATCCATATACTACAGACCATTTTGGTTATCACTTAAGGCATGATTCACATGCCACATACATGCTTAAGTTACAATGACAACCAGGGATCTTAGTTTATTGATTTGTGGTAAAGCAAATAAAACATCCCATGTTTCATAGACAACAATGAAGAAAATATCATATATTATTACATCACAAGCGTTTGTTCAATACAGTGTTTACAAACTACAGGACCCAAAGAGATTTTAGGGCATCATCCCTAACATGATCGACATGGGTTAATTTTATTTAAATAGATTAAGTTTTGATCTAATTGGATATGTAGACTCTGGATATTTATCTTGATCCACACAAAGCTAGATCTCAAACAGATTATCTATTCACATGTGGAGGAATTGTCATATCATGGCGATCGGTGAAACAAACCATAATAACCGTTTCTTTAAATCATGCTGAAATTCTTGCAGTTCACGTGGCTAGTCGAGAATGTGTATGACTAAGATCAATGACTCAGCACATTCATGGAACATGTGGTTTTCTTCTAGTAGAAATCTTCCAACGACATTATACGAAGATAACATAGCATGCATATCCCAAATCAAAAGAGGATATATTAAAGGAGATAGAACAAAGCATATTTCACCGAAGCTTTTTTATACCCATGATCTTGAAGAAAATGACGACCTCACTGTACAACAAATTAGAGAAAATTTCATAATTTCATTATCTTCTTTTTTTTTAAAAGTTATTTAAGTTATTTATTTATATTATTTTATTATTTATTTATATTATGTTTATTTATTATTCTTACATTATATTTTTTCGTATCCATGTTCTCTTGTGCTTCCCAATTTTACAACAAATCAAATATATAATGTTATTCTTCTAAGGAAATATAGAATATAATATTTGGGCCCATGACAACTTTAACAAATGGAATGATGATTTAAGTGTTGACTAAACGTATGGTTGAGAATGAAATACATGATTATTTTTATATCAATCATGTCTAATTTACTTCTCGATATTGTTACTATTTTATTGAGAAACATATGTCATTTCCTAAACTATACACTAATTTTCTGTTTTTTCCCCTTAATATTTAAATTAACATTTCCCCATATTTTGGTACATAAATTCAATTATCCTACCATATTTAAGAAACTGAGTATTTTGTCATTGTAAGATTGGTAAGAACATAAAATTTTCTGAAAGAAAAAACTAGAATATGATTTAGCTTGACAATAAATTATTATTACTTCAAAAAAAAAAAAAACTTTCAAATGGATGTAAGGCAAAAGAAGACCTAAAATCATAGCAATCCTCAAATTATAGGGAATATGAGAGCTACAATATTTTATGACCTGCAATTTCTAAATGAGGTTGTGATTAATTTTAGGTTAAATTTTTTAATTTAAATAATTTGTAAAAACTAAAAGTAGAGTATAATTTGTTCCGATATATATCTTCACCAAATTAAGGTTTAGGATAGTCATGTGGAACATTTGATTAACAGGTATATAAAATTCAACAATATTTGAACGTGAGAATTGGAATCTAATCCAATTAGTTGAGATTACATAGTCTTTAGTATTTTCATATTAACCAATGATGTTAATATCAATAACTCAAATATATGTAATTTTTCTTGTACTTAAAAAAATAGTAATTTTTTCGTAAATAATACAAAATGGCATCGTCTATATAACCAAATTTAATTGTGCTCTTACCTTTTTCAATTTTACTTAAATGTTTTAATTTATTTTAAAAAAAAAGAAGAAGAAGAAGATCATCCATTAGCAAGTTTTATTACAATTAAAAATTACAAAACTTAAAATCAGATAATTTATGCAAATTACCACTAAATTTGGTATCCTAAAATTAATCGTTTAGTTTTAGTTTGTAGTAGACATTTTAATGAAGATTGCATATAGAGGATCTTTGAAAAATAAATGATTTAAGAAGGGAGAAAATTAGGGGAAAATTAAAACTTTTTTAAAAACCGGATAAGAGTAATCAATCCCTAATCCAGATTTGGTATAAGAATTAAGCCTCTTTAACCAAAAATTACAATGAAAACCACTGCCGTAGGGTCGGTCATCACCGCACCCAAATTTGAAAAATCACAGAGTAGAAACAAAGGAAGGAATTTACGAGTGTGGATAAGGAAGAAACCACGCAGCACTCCAATTGAAATTCCCTCTAAATTTTCCAACAATTCTTTCTCTCAATACATATTTATATTCCATTCGCCTTTCAATTTCATTTCTGAATTCCCTCTCCCTCTTGGCCTCCGATCTGCGTCTGTTTTTCCCCGTTCATTTTGCTGGGGTTTTTTTTTTCCCTTCTTTTTTCTTTCTTTTTTGCTTTTTCCAGTCCACTTTCGAGGGGTTTGAAGCTTCTTTTGATTTCTGCTTGTTGTTTTGTTTGTGGGATTTTTAAGGGTTCGGTGGGTTTTCGATCTTGGGTTTTTTGAGACCGATCTTGGACTTATTACTGCTGGTTTTGCGGTGAATGTGGGTGAGTCTTTTCTGAAGATTTAAGAAGTGAAATAGGAGCAAGTAGGAAGAAGAACATGCCTCAAGATCATCCAAAGAAGGTACCTTAATGTTTTTTGTTGTTTTGCGTACTGTTTTGGTGGTTTGAAATGATTCTAGATAATGAAGGAACGAGGAACGTTTTCAATCTTTTATTTGTCCTGGTGTTGAATGAGCTCATCTGTTTTTGGATTAAATTTAGTGTAATGGGTTTTTGTTTGATGTTACTACCAGTTCAATCTTCTTCACCGTAGGGCTATATGCTGCGATTGGTCGGAGTCTGTTGATCCTTGTGAATTGGTTTCTTTGCAGTAGTAGAGTTGTCTCCACAGGGCTTTATATTCTCGAAAGTTCTGTTGATATTACATGAAACAGGGATATTTTCTTGCAGGGGTTAAGGATTTAAAGAGGAAAATGGATGTGTTTTTCCATTTGGTATTTTGTAGTTGTTAGCCATGGGTAGGGCGGATTAGAAAGATATTTGGTGATGAAAAGTTGGCTTGTTTTGTTTGAGATGGGATTCTTATTGTAATTTCCTTTAGGAATTAGGATATAGGACTTGTCCCTTCGGGGACATCCGATAAAATTGGAATTAGGATTTAGGACTTCTTAAGAATTACTCTGTATTTGATCTCACTGTTTTAGTAGCAATTTTTATGTATGACTATCATGTTTTCAGTGGTGATGTATTGGTTTTATTTCCCCCCTATTTTTTGGAACATTTTACTCAATATTGGATTGCAGTTTGTACAGTTTTCTATGATTAGTTTGGTTCAAAACTTAAATACTTTCGTTACAATCATTCTTTATATTCTATTTTTGACTATGTTACATAATTCATTGATCTGTAGGAGGCCAAAGAAATAAACTTTTTTACTGAATATGGGGATGCTAACAGATATAAGATTCTTGAAGTTGTTGGAAGGGGAAGTTATGGAGTTGTTTGTTCTGCTATTGACATGCAAACCGGGGAGAAAGTTGCAATAAAGAGAATTCATGATATCTTTGATCACGCATCTGATGCTATTCGAATCCTTCGTGAAGTTAAGTTGCTTAGATTGTTGCGGCATCCTGATATTGTTGACATCAAACGTATTATGTTACCACCTTCTAAAAAAGAATTTAGGGACATTTATGTGGTTTTTGAGCTTATGGAATCTGATCTTCATCAAGTTATTAAAGCAAATGATGACTTGACGCGTGAACATCATCAATTCTTCCTCTATCAAATGCTACGTGCGTTGAAATTCATGCATACAGGTACTTCAGCTGGTTCATTTTTGTTATAATACATGTGACTGCATGCTTTTGTTTCATTTGTGGCAACAGCGTCAAGTACATATTTCTTTTTCTTTCTTATATTTTGGTTACGGATGGTTTTTTTTTTTTTTTTTTTTTTTTTTTTTTTTTTTTTTTTTTTAAATGGTAATACTGACCTGGTAAAAATCATGTTTGCAGCGAATGTGTATCATAGAGATCTGAAGCCAAAGAATATATTAGCAAATGCCAATTGCAAGCTTAAAATTTGTGATTTTGGACTTGCAAGAGTTGCTTTCAGTGATACCCCAACTACTGTATTTTGGACAGTATGTTATTTATTCTATTACTTGTAAACTATTGATTTGGTTTTCGGTGTTTCTAACTGATGATGTTTGCAGGACTATGTTGCTACTAGATGGTACAGAGCTCCAGAGTTGTGTGGATCGTTCTGTTCCAAGGTAGGCAGTAAACTAATTCACATTGGACACTATCGCTGTTATTGATTTTAATTTATTATTTATTATTTATTTATTTTTACTAATTCTTGCCATTGCTTGACGTAACCATGAACTTGTTTTTTCTTTCAAATTCTTTCCTGGACATTTTGTTTTGATGGTTATGTAAGTTTTCATTACATAGTGAATCAATCTGATAATGCATCATTATGATGACTTATGTTACCTATGTTGTTATTGATTCTCTCTATGTTATAAATAAAAAAAAGTCCCCCCAACCACCATCACTCACAAGGAAAGGCCACAAAAAGGGGAAAAAGGGTCAAATTCCCTTGCAGTCTAAATTTCTTTCCCAAGGTCAACGCACAACATCTTCTAGTGATTACTGGCCATGGTTCAGTTGGACTTACTTTCGTTTTCATCATGTATGAATAGTATGTAATGTGTATAGTGCTTTATAGGAAACAATAATGCATAGATTATAATAATTCTTGTTCAGGGGGGACTATTGAACTGTCCTGGAAGTTGAAATATCTTTCATTCAGGTAACTGTGTCAGGTTATATCTGTTTTCCTGAAGTTTTTGTTTAAAGTTACTATTTTGTTTTTGGTTTTCTAACATTTGTTATCTTTATCCTGTTTATAGTATACTTCCGCAATAGATATTTGGAGTGTTGGCTGCATATTTGCTGAGGTTTTGATGGGGAAGCCACTGTTTCCGGGTAAAAGTGTTGCCCATCAATTGGAATTGATTACTGATCTTCTCGGGACTCCCTCACTGGAAACCATTGCAGGAGTATGTCTTGCTTGCACTTTCTCTATCCTCACCTATTCGTCCATCTCCTGTTTGTTTATTGATTGATCTTTTTTTGTTATTTAGCTTTGGTTATAATAGTCATGTTTTATGTGTATTGTTTAGGTTCGGAATGAAAAAGCCAGGAAATATTTGACAGAAATGAGAAAGAAATCTACAGTGCCATTTTCACAAAGATTTCCCAATGCTGACCCTACAGCCATCCGGTTATTGCAAAGACTCTTAGCATTTGATCCAAAGGATCGACCATCAGCGGTGGAGGTAAAAGTTCTCTATTTTGATTGTTCTTTCACAGATGTGAATCTGGGGATTATTAAGTTGTGGTCAAAGAAATTACTTTCCTCAATTCACTATATTCAATTAAACCCCCTTTCTCATTTATATGTTGACAGGCTCTGGCTGATCCTTACTTTAAGGGCCTAGCCAAAGTTGAAAGAGAGCCTTCTTGTCAGCCAATCGCAAGAGTGGAATTTGAGTTTGAGAGACGGAGATTAACAAAGGATGATGTGAGGGAATTATTATACAGAGAAATATTAGAATATCATCCTCAAATTCGTGAAGACTATTTGAATGGAACTGAGACTGCAAAGCTTCTCTATCCTAGGTTCGTATTAATTTTCTTTTCAACATTATGATTTTCTAGTGATTGTTGAGCTCTTTTTTGCTGATTTTTGTAGTCTATCGTTGTCAGCGTCACAGGTCATTTTAAAAGCCAATTCACCTTCCACAAGGAGAATAATGGTAAAAGCGCACCTGTTTTGCCTCTAGAAAGGAAACATGTCTCCCTGCCACGGTATGTAGTTAGATTTTAAACAATTATTTTTTTCCTTCAATTTTTTCACATGCCTCTTAGGGTCTGTCTAGATTGACTAAAGAAAAAAACGTTTTTTAGAAAAGTCTTTTTATTCAAACTCTTTTTATAAAGAAGTGTTTATACACTTTGAAAGTGTTTCAAAAGCTATTTTGAGGTAATACCGAACACTTCAATTTTTTCTTAAATAACTTATTTTCAAAATTAAACACTTGAAAAGTTAAACCTAACACATCCTTAATCACTCCATTTGCAAGTGTGGAGTTCCTCTTTCCTGCAGTGGGGAGTCTTTTCATGATTGTGCCTTAATTGACATAGCTAAGGAGTCCATATTAATGGGCGGTTAATTGACATAGCTAAGGAGTCCATATTAATGGGCGGGTGTAGTGATTATAAGCTTCGAATCTTAGGTTGTGTTCTTACAGTCTTGCTAACCGTTCCTAGGTCCACTGTTTGCACAAATTTGGTTTCACCTGATCGTGAACCTGTTCGGCGAAATCCCAAAGTCTGTAATAATAGCATGGGATTACCTGATAGAAAATTGGGGGCTCATCCTCCACCTAAAGTGCCAACTGGTATGAACATATTTCTCATTGTTTTTCCCCTCCAAGTTTCTCTTTTCTTTTCATGGACAAATTCTGTTAGTGCATCTTTTGAGTAAGAATCTTGTGTAAGCTTGTGTAATCCAAGATTTATGATCTTTAGCTCTTTCAAGCACAACTACCACTGTGTTACTGATATACTTCTCGGTTTCGTTTTGCTGCAAAACTAGGACGAGTTGCTGGGCCTGTCCTCCCATATGAGCACAGAAACATAAAAGATGTTTATTCGAACCTAACATCCCAAATTAGGAGCTTGGATTTGTGAATGAGGAATTTTCTTAATTCAATCTCTGATTTCCCGGCATTATAATTTGGTGAGAGTTGCACACGGTTGTTTGCTCGCTCTGAAACTAACCATTATTACCCGGCACGAGCAGCAGTAGATCCATAGAATGATTCATCCATTAGGGAACTTAAGAGGCCGCAGCAGGCTAATATTAAGTTGGGAGTGGCAGCCATAGCCATTGCCATTGCCATTGCCATTGCTGCTCATTGAAGTAACTGAGATAGGCATAACCAACAGTAGGGTATTTCTGATTGAAATGAAATTGTTGTAGTTGTAGGGTTATCTCCTCTTTCAAGGGTCTTTTTGTTAAATGCATTTGCTTCTTATCATGCCATGTAATTATATGAACTCCCAATTGCTGTATATACATTTGAATGAAGATTTGTATATTGTAATGTGAGCCAACTATATGTGAATCATAACCAATAAAATGGTGACAAATTGAGATGGCTATGTAAATTGAAATTAGGCTAAACCATATTCTTCAATACCCTTATCTCGTAAGATTTGAGTTTAACTTCTATTTGGTTTCTTGGATTTAAAATATTACACTTTTGTTCTATAATTTTGATTATAATATTTATTTGGTCCTTCGGTTTTCGAATAATTTTACCTTTTGAGTTTTGATTTTAGTTTTCATTTAGTCTTTAAATTTTTAATAATTTTTACTTTTACTACTCATTGGTATATTTGACATTAATTTTTAGTTACTCAATCTAAGGTAATTATGAGGTTTTTTTTTTTTTTTTTTTTTTTGAAAAATAATAGTAATGGATAATTAGTGAAAACTAATTTAGTTATAATTTATAATTATCAATAGACATTAATATTACAATATTAAGGTTAAAAGTATAAATATTGATGTTTTAAGGATCAATTTGAAATATAATTCAATTCAAGAGTAAAAATGTAACCATCTGAAATTCACAAGTAAAGGTGTAACTCTTAGAAATTGAAAGCCTAAATGAAAATTAAATTCAAAATCTAATAACAAAAAAAAATGTTTATTGCAATCTTCTTAGGGGTTGGTTTGGTTTAATGTTTTATAGATATTTAGGAATTAAGGATTTCAGAGAATAAGATTGTTGGGATTCAGGATGACTGTTTTTGGTTGTGTATGAAAATATTATCAGAATTTTATGGAAAAAAATTATCTTTGATTTTAATTTACAAAATTAATCATGGACATCTCTATAAAATTTAATAGATTAATTGATAAACAATAAATTCAATTCAAAGTTTGGAGCAAAATTAATTAGTAACAATCAAATAATAATATTAATTAAATTATCAATTGCATGTATTTGTAAAATGAGTAAATTATAACTAAAGTTATTTGATTACATAATTTGATGTATCAATTTGATCAACTTATATAATTATGATGTATTAATTAATATAATCAAAATTAGTTTGAAAAAATAATTATGACATTTTGTAATTAAAAATTAATGAATTATAATTAATTCATGATAAACTAATTATAATTTTTAAAGAATAATTGCATAAAATATTAATCATAATGATAATTAATTAACTATGTATATAATTTATTAATGAATTGATAGTACTAATGTATCAGTTTTTTTACGAGTTATTGAAAAATAAGTGTGCGCGCATATAATTTATTTATTTATGAAATTGTGATAGTTGAATTCAAGTATTATAATTTAAATTTCAATATAATTTTCTAAATTATAAATTTAATATTTATATATTAATTAATTTAGTAATATATAAAATTAAAGAATAAATTCATATATTAAAAGAGGAGAGAGAATAACATTAAAGAAAACCCACAATTTTGAATGAATGTAAATAATGCATGGGAATAACTTATTTCCATGTCTAAAGTTTTAAAACTTGTACCAATTAAAGGGATGTGTATCCTTTATCTATTTTCGCTCTTATTCCCATTTCAATTCTTTCAATCCAAATATCCCCTTAAGAATAAGTAGATACAACATTACTTTGATATGTTTTAATAATTAAAAGGTTTATGATTTGAATTTTTCTCGAAATTATTCAATAATATTAAGGAAGATAATTGAACTTAAAATACAATAATGATTAAAAAGACGAGACCATATAAATATAAATAGTTGTAGAAAAAATCAAATTATTTTTACACGAGATTTTGGGATGATGATTATTATTATTTTAATGGTGAGAAATGATAGATACAACTTTAAACATCAAAAGTGATGATCAAATAGAACAATTTAAGATATATAGACATCAAATGGTTGTTTAATAGCGAAGTATGATGCTTGTATCGACCATTTGGAAAGTTGTAGAAATTTAGTATATAATTGCTCAAATTCATGAATTATCAATCCAGAAGTCTATGGTTCGAGTTCTACCACTTCTATTATAGTAAAAATATTGTAGATTTGTTACAAAATGTCGTTATTACTTAATTATTAATGTCTTAATTAATTCAACAAATTAAACCATATTTCAAAAACTATTTGGAATTATTTGGGGCGCTGAGTCTTGGGGTTCATATGTCTGTATTTGGGGTGCAGAGTTATTCGGCCTGAATTCATATGTCAGGGATATCTGGTTCTTTTTTATCAGTAATTTTACCCATCTTTGTTTGAATAAAATATATTGTAATTTTTTCTTTTAATTGTTAAAAATTTTCTTTCTTTCTTTCTTTCTGGACAACAACAATTAATCCATTACATTTCTTGGAGAAATATGATTAAATAAAATGAAAAATCAAAGAGGAGTCAAAACTTTTGATTCCTAGTTTTTCTCTATGAATTTCATTATCATCTTATTATTTTTCTTCTTTTTCATGTTGTTGCTCTATACTTTTACCATGTAATAATTTTTTATAAATTAAATCTCTCTCATCAACTCAGTAGCCAATGAAATGTCACCACATTTCTTCAGCAATTTCATTTTTAATTCCTCTAAATTTGGAGGATCATCAGAGAAAAAAAACTCTATTTTTACTAATTCTTGCAAGGAAATATTCCATGAATTTTTTTTTTCATTTTATGTTTTTTTTTCGTATGTTACATACTTTTCAATTACATACTTACTTTTCTTCTAAATATTCTTAACACTCATTTGCTATGTGAATTCAATTAAATAAAAATAATTTTTAAATAATTTTTCACATATAAATATTGCACTTAATACATACAAAATAATATTTTTTTTATATAATCAACAACCCTACAACATATTTTAACAGTCATTAGTCTTATAATAGTCGGAGGTGGTTGTCGAAGTTGATTGTCGAGGATGCTTTCACAGGAGTTTGTAGTCGGAGGTGGTTGGCGGAGCCTAAAGTTAGTCGCATGAAGGTGGTATTGGAGTTACTTGTCGAAATTCATAATCGGAGGTAGTTTTGAAATCCCGATGTTGGTCGGACGAAGGTGGTCGTCGAAGTTGATCATCGAAGATGATTTTTATCGGAGATTTGTAGTTAGAGGTGGCTATCGGAACTCGAATGTTAATCACATGAAGATGGTATTAGTTGGTTGTCGGAGTTTTTCGTCGGAGGTGGTTTTCAAAATTAGTTATCAGAGTTTGTTGTCGGAGCCTGAAATTGTTCATCGGAGTTGGTAGCGCGAAGGTGGTCGTTGAAATTGAGTCAGCAGAGGTGGTTGTCAAAGCTTGGAATTGGTTGTCGAAGTTAGTCGCGTGAAGGTTGTCGAAGCTCGGAGTTGGTTGTTGGAACTGTCATCGAAGGTGGTTGTCAAAGTCTAGATTTTGTTGTCAGAGTTGTTATCGGAGGTGGTTGTTAGAGCAAGGAGTTAGTTCCCAGAATGCGACATTGGCTAGTGGGTGAAGCCATTTAAAACATTGAAAAATGGAGAGTTGGTGGGCCAAATAATGGATTGTACACCATCTCAACTCATATTGGTAAGTCAAACACTCCTCAAAACAATGATAGTTAAAATATATATTCACTACGAAAAAGTTGAGGCTTTATTAATTTTTTTAAAACTACTTAAAAGACATATTTCAACCTTGTTTATAAATTAAAGACTGACCAAGGGCGACCAAAGTTGATTGTTTCCAAGTTTACGGAAAAATCCATTTTAATCTTTGAAGTATGGAGTGGTATCGCTATTACTAAACCGAGGAATTCACCGAAATCACAGAAATGGGAAATTTGGATATCCCCATTTCTGATCGCCAATTAAAATTAGAGGCGGCAGTAGATGGCTTCAGCTCCACCACTAAACTCCGAAGAAGCTGTAGATTTGTCGCCTACTTACAAGGCGCTTAGGCTTCATACGCGGACCGTGGTTGCTTCTCAAACCAAAACTACTTTCTCTTGGTACGAGAGCCACCTACCTCATAACTTCCCCTTCATTTAGCTACTGATAAGAAAATAAGAGACCCCCTATGTGGGCTTCTTCTATCCACTCAATTTAGTTCCCACTTGTAATCTATCACTCTCTTCTAAATCGGTTAATTTTAATGTTAATGACCATTGGGTTCTCTTTTCTTCCTTCTACTTTCATACCCATCTCTTATTTTGTGCGCATTAAGTGTTTGATGATTTGTCTATGAGAAGTTGAGCGGATTTTTTGAGCTGGGTTTTGTTTATTTTAGCTTGACATTTGGTGGTTTTAGATTTCTGGGTCTGACTAGGAACGATGTCTGTCATATGCCAGAGTCTTGATTTTGGAAGGCATGTTTTGGATTATGTTGCTTGTGGTTGTTCTTCCAATACTCCATTGGATCCACATACGGTCAGGAGTCATGTCAAACTGTCTACTAAGGGTAGAAAGAGGCGACACCAAGCTCGAACTTTGATTTGTTCTCGACGAAAGGTTGGGCAGTGCAGAGTGTTTTCAACTACGAAACCAGAAACTGTTTTGAATGGCAAGTGAACTTTTGGGTTTTGGCAGCTCCATTATCTCATTGGTTGCTTGCGAAAGCTTGCGGTAATAGCTTTTGTCTGTTTCTATTTTATTTTATTTTTTTTTTTTTTTGCTAAAACAGGCATTACTGGTGGTCCTCAATCATTCTTGGAACTGAGGAGGGAGCCCAGAAGCCCAATCTCGTCGACAAGTTTGTTTGAAGTCGTAGCCGATGATCTCCAGAAGCTTAACCAAAATCTTCTGTCTGTAAGTGGCGGCGAACTTACACTGTATTATGTAGATTTGGGATTTGCTGCTGAGTTTGCATTCTATGACTGATTATCATTATCATTATCATTGTCATTATTATTATTATTATTCTCTAACTCCTTTTGAGTTGAAGATACTATAGCTTCTGATGTTGGCCTCTATTTCCTAAATTTTGGGAAACTTCCTCTAATCTGAACTTTACTTCTTTGTACCATGTTTTTATGTAGTATATAACGAGGGAGATGTTAGTTTCAAATTTTTGTCCGCAATGTATTTGGTCTGAAATCCACCGATAAATTGTGCAGATTGATGAAGCAACTCGAAAGATAAATATATAAGCAAAATTAAATTGCGGAAAATTTGATTACAGACAATTTTTAACATTTCCTTGTAGCTAGATCAAAAAAGGCATGCTTGGTTGAGTTTGGGAACTATTTTCAGTACAGCTAAATCAGTTTTTGGAAAAAAGTTTAATGAAAGCATAGAATTTGTGAGGGCATTCATATAAAAAGGTTTTTGATGGAGTTGAATGATTTCAATAGAAAAAAGTTGTGCTTATCATCAGTACAAGAAACATGTGGTGGATGGATATCAGAACGAAATTGGTATTTCATCAAAGAAAGTCTTGAAAAGGAATTGTTTGTTGGACATTTTGAAGCACAAGTTTGGGTTCATTAATAAATATGTACAACTGAAATCAAGTAGTTTTACCCTTTTGATGTTCTTATAAAAAAAATAATAATAATTTGAGTAGTAATTCCCACTAGAATTTTCCTGTTATCTTATTTGTACTACTCGCTGTTATTTCATTAATTTATGAAATCAGCTCTTGTACACTTCTTTTATTTTCGTTTCCTAACAGCCTCAATAATATTCTTGTTTGCAAAGTATTATGTTTTAGTAGGACTGTACATGTTTGAGTGCTGATTGGAAAAACACCAATGTTGTGCGCTTTCTTATTTCTTCTTTTCAACATTTTTTCATCAACAGATTGATAATGGATCGGAACCTTTGCCATTCCTTTTTGTGAATTCTGGATCAAGTATTAGGATAGGTGTCCCATGTCGAGGATGGCTATATATTTCTTCAAACTTCACATCACATACTCATCAAATTGCTTACACAAGAGTTAATGTTATCAGTTTAAATTTTCAGACTTGTTTATTAACTTGATCTGATGGCTTTTCCTGTGCGTTGGGCTTCTGCCATTTCACAATCAAATGAACACTGTTTTGAGAATAGTGTTTTAGAAGTCTTCATGTTCTGACATGTTGATCACGTCTAATGTGGAATTCTGTAATACTATCTATCCTCTTTATCAAAAATGATTTCATTTAGAATATGATTTTATTATTTCAACGCTTAATTTTAAGTCTTAAAGCTCTTAAGTCATGCAACTAACGGAAATGCCCTGCAGATGGTTGGTAAGGAGAACCCAGCCCTGGTATCTGCTGCTCAGCGGATATTTGGTGCTGGAGGGAAGAGGATGAGACCAGCTCTAGTATTCCTGGTGTCAAGAGCAACGGCCGGACTGGTTGGGTTAGAGTGAGTAATTTCTACCAGACAAACACATTCCTCAAAATCTGAACCTATTATCGAATTGACAAAAATTCGATATTAATTTGTTTTGCATTGCCTCCAGGGAACTCACTGTGGAGCATCGGCGTTTGGCAGAGATCATTGAAATGATCCATACTGCAAGCTTGATACATGATGATGTCTTAGACGATAGTGATATGAGGAGAGGTATGCCGCTTTCACGGAAATTCTTTTCGATGCTTTCTCCATAAATTGTTGAATTCCTATGTCTGTTTAATATCTACGTAATAAGAGTGAGTTTGGTATGAGTCTCAAATGATGAAAATTGTTTAATGTTTTTAGTGAATTTAAAATGTTTCCTCTCCGTTACTGGGAAATGGGCATTAGAGGGCCATCTTCTCTTGGGTCTGAATTCATTCTATTTGTTTTCTTCTTCTTCATCCCCGTTGAGGCTGTGATCTTGTAAGGATCCCGATTCTAAGAAAACATTAAACTATATTACAATATCATAGAAGAACTACAATATAACAAATATTCTTTCGATCTCTCTCACACTCTGTCCACTATGTATAATCCTAAAACCATGATGTCAATTTCCTCCTCCCCCCCACCCCCTTCCCCCCACAAACCTGAATTTCCTTTATTTATAACAAAATCCTCCCAACACTCTCCTTGTTAATTACAAACCTACACTTAATATCTAATAATATTCCCACTCCTATCCTAACTGTCCTCTCACAGATTCATCATGGAACTCTGTAACTCTGGAGAAAAGACTGCCTGGAATCCTCATTGTTCTGTTTACCCAAATGACAACATATCTATCTCAAGCTCTTGGCAGACATGCCGTCAGTTTGAATGTTTAAATGATGATGATATTATGGTTGTTTCATCACTTGTTTGCCATGCCAGTACTTCTTCCTCGTTTGGAGACAAGTGACTACAGTAACTTATTAGTTGCTCAGAAACAAATAATTTAAGTTTATTACCAAATACATATATGATTACCTGCCTTCAATACCTTTTCAGGATATAATTTTGTTAGGATAGAAGTGTTGGTTACTGAAAGGTAGAGAAGAGCATCAAGTGATAGAATAAGTTTAATAATGTGGTGTAAAGTTTGAGATTTTCTGAAAGGATGAGACTTCCAAGTTTCTCCATCTCGCCTTTTTCTCATACGTTTGCAATGTGTCACTTTATTTACGGCTTCCCCTTGGCCCCTACAACTTCCATTAGCTCAGCTGCATATATTTTGTCCTGATGGTTAAAGCTGTTTGTTCCAGGGAAGGAAACCTTGCATCAATTATATGGTACCAGAGTGGCGGTGCTGGCTGGAGATTTCATGTTTGCACAGTCATCGTGGTGTCTTGCTAATCTCGAAAACCTTGAAGTCATTAAGCTTATCAGTCAGGTAAATTTGGTTCCCATTTACTTAGTAAGTCTGTAATGTCCTGTCAATGTTTATGTACCGATTAATTGAATTTGGTGATCTTTAATGACTGTATGAAGCATCGGAATACCTGAATCTTGATTTGTAAATCAACCCCTAGCTTATGTAAGTTTCAATTAGTTCTATTGCAGGTTATTAAAGATTTTGCAAGTGGTGAAATAAAGCAGGCATCAAGCCTGTTTGATTGTGAAGTTGAACTGGAAGAATATTTGATCAAAAGCTATTATAAAACAGCTTCCTTAATTGCTGCCAGTACCAAAGGTGCTGCAATATTTAGTGGGGTTGATCGTGATACGACTGAGAAGATGTATGAGTATGGAAGGAATCTTGGTCTCTCATTCCAAATTGTCGATGACATATTGGACTTTACACAATCAACAAAGCAGCTTGGGAAGCCGGCGGGAAGTGATCTGGCTAAAGGAAATCTTACAGCCCCAGTTATATTTGCTCTGGAGAGAGAGACGAAATTGAAAGACATCATCGAATCGGAATTCAGTGAGCCGGGGTCTCTCGAAGAAGCCATCCGCATAGTCAAGAGCAGTGGTGGCATTGAAAGAGCGCAGGAATTAGCTAAACAAAAGGCTGATCTTGCTATCCAAAACCTTCAATGCCTTCCACAAAGTGCCTTTCGGTTCGCGCTTGAGGATATGGTAACGTTTAATCTAGAACGGATCGATTAGTTTAGTTTAAGGAAAATATACTTGGAATTTGATCAAAGGATACAGTCTGGCGCAATCCCTCGGAAATCATGAAAAGAGACTACACCTTTTGCCATCACACAAGCTCTGGTATGTTACTGGTTGGTTGGGTTGTTGTATATTGGTTGAACATGTTGAGCTGAAAATAACTGCTCATGGTATCATATTGAATTATAGATTTGATGCAAGTTGTTCTGACATGGAATGTCTGTTTCTGATAGCTTCTGTAATCTGTATACTAAATTCTAATAAAATTTATACATTTTCTTCCCTTTCATCTCTCTTTCTTCTTGTCCCCCTCCCCTTATCTGCTTCTTTTTCTCCTATTTACAGATTGAATTCTGTTTATTTGACTGAGCCATTGCCATCTTAAAAGGACAACTTCGATTATGTTATAATTTTAGGACCGTTCATTAATTATTTTGCAGGTTTTTAACAAGAGATACATATATATTTTTCTTTTCCCTTTTACTTTGGTTCTTGTGAATTTCCTGATTTCTATGGTTTTTTCCTCCATAAATTTGAAACTTTGGGCATTTTCATCAACATATTAAAGTCATTACAGAAATGGATGACAATAAGGTAGGAATTCATTCCATATCATGGTGATTTTATTTTTCTCAATCCTCATAATCCCATTCTCAATTTAGGGGATTATGGTTATGGATGTGAAGAATTATTTGTTTTACCTTATTAGCCCCGGTGGATCTCATATACTATATGACGGGACATGTTCGTCATTATTGGATTACAGTTTGGAGCCTGAACAATCAGGGGTGAAACAGTTAGTGAAAAAAGAAAAAAAGGGGTGAAACAGGGGTACCTATGCAATTACATGTGTTTGATTTAAGGACCTTTGAAATAAAAGTATGATGGAGGGGGTTATGAAAATTGGTTTCGTATATGCGGTATAAGTGAAAAATGAAGGGTTTCTACCCATAAGGTTGAAAGCAAATTCTATATTTCATAAATGTCTTAAAATTTAATTTTTTTAAAAGATGACTTTTAAGGTTAATCTAGACAAGTATATCCTTTTTCATTTATTTATATCCTATTTTTATATTTTTTTTTTCCTATTTTCGAAGTTGAAAATACGAGAAAATGTATTTAATATAATTTTTTTCATTTATCAATTAGAATATTTTGTTAAGTATTTGAAAATATTATAACCAATATATGAAATATACTACAGTTTATAAATTAGAAATTGACTTAATATTTGATATAAATCACAGTATAAATCAATATATGAAATATACCATAGTATATAAATCTTTATAAATTTTATTTACAACAATATATATATCATAATACATGAAGTCTGAATAAATAAAAATTACTCTCGCTTATATCAAATAAATGAATATATATACCACGATATATATAAAATTTTCTACATAAGCTAAAAAGTACATTTATATCACAGTATATATAAAAAATAGGAAAAAAAATAAAACTAAAAGTTGAATCGGGTCCGCCGTTCGTCTGCTCCGATTTCGTCTTTTCCGTTCACTTACTTCGAGTTCGTCGTCGCCATTCATTTGCTCTGAGTTCGTCGTCGCCATTCATTTGCTCTGAATCTGTCATTGTCGTTCGTCTGCTCCGAGTCCTCTGAATCTGTCATTGTCGTTCGTCTGCTCCGAGTCCGCTATAGTCGTTCTTGTCATCCCGTGCTCACCCCGTCGTCGGATCGTGCCATGCCATCTGTCTCCCGCCTATAACTCACACCGCCAGAAGGAGAAAAGAGAGGGAGGGAAAAGGAGAATAGAGAGGAGGAAGAAATGACCTTGAAGCATGGTGAGAGACTATATGTATGGGGAGAAAGAATATGCATGTACATGGGGAGAGAGAATAATATATATGCATAATATATGTGAGGGCCAAATTGTAAATAATCACTTATATTAGTGAAAATAGGGGAAATTTTGTACGACCCAATTTTTGGGCCCAAAATGTCAAATGATACATTTTTTAAAAATAATGTCAATTAACCCTTTACTGACATCATCGCCATACCAAATTATGTAAATTGCCCTTACTTCTTCATCTTCTTACCTTTTTATTGAGAACCCACCAAAACTAAAAACTCTTCATTCAAATTTTCTAAGGCTAACGGCTTCACATCACTCATAAACTAAAAAACTCTTTAGAATCCATCATTTCGGCTTGCAAACGATTCTACTATCGCCGACAAATCAAATCGGATCGGTAAATCTTTCAATCTGTGCCTGAAAATGTCTTACACTGATCGGTAATGGGGCTTTGTGGATCGTTCTGGGTTTAGAAATACACTGATATGGTTCTTTTTGTTTGTTTTTTTTTCCGATGTGTTTTGTGGTTGAAGACGAGTAGAAAGAGTTTGTGAGCGAGATAAGTGAGAGTGAAATCGGTAGAGCGATACTAGAGAGAGCGACACCAGAAAGGGTAGGTGTAGGATTGTATTAATAGCAGTGAAGCACAAGGATCATCTAAGCATTCAAATTCACTAATTTTGGCAAAAAATAAAGCATGCTTTTGCAGGAAAAATGAGTTTTAAGACATACCTTTTGTAAAACTTCTTCAAAGCTCTATCTCTAGTTGTTATCTTCTTCATATCTTGTAGACCACCTCAAGATTTTTTCTACTATTCTCTTGGTGGTCTAGATTAAGTTGTGGGACTCAAAACAAGCTTGAATCAAGGGTAGAAGGAGAAATGCTCACTGCAACAACCTTGTTGAAGAACCTTTCTTCAAACCAGTTTTTCTCTAAAAAACTCTATGGATTGCATGCCTAATTTTCACTCTAATCTCTTCATTATATTGCAGATCAACATGCAAAGAGAAGAGATGCATAAGTTGCAGCTCATGCTTGGAGAGGATAAGACAAATAATACTTCATGTGTGAGCTACTTAGGTGATGGATAATGGAAAAATCCATTTTTCCATTTTGTGTTTTTGTTTTCCAATTTTTCCAATTTTATCTAAAAATCAAAATTTGATTTTATAAATCTATTTTGATTTTAAAAATGAAAATTTAACTAATTTCATAAATTAATTATTAAATAAAACTTAATTAATTTATTATGAAATATTAAATTAATTTTAACACATATCCATCTTTATATATTTAAATCATATTTAAATATATAAATTCTCCTATTCCGTTTAATTTTAAAATTAAACGTATAATTATATCTCATATAATTACTAATTCGCTTAATTCTAATTTGAACGTTTCAAATTAACTTATCACGTTATTCTAGAGCTAGTTCGTTACGAGCTAGTAGGGGGACCTTGCAGACCTACAGATCATGGGCTCCAACGATCTGAGATTAATTGGCTAAACTCATTAGACCAAATTAATCTCCATTCGTTAACTAATGGGTCACTCCACTAAAGCCCATAGTTGCAATCCCCTCATTGTAGATATATTATGTCCACATGATTTAACCATAATCAGCAAGTCGACCATTCACAGGTTGTTCGTAATAACGGCTGGATCAAATATTTGTTTTACCCCCAAGATTACATCTTATTCCTCAAGTCCCTACTGATCCTCTAATGAACAACTGATTTGTGATCTAATCACCAAACCAAACTCTCTTGACCAAATGAGAGGGTGAGGCCCCTTGTTCAAGACCTGGATTCAGTACTTGAGAGAACAACATTTCTTCTATCCCTAAATCGGGTAGGTGTGAACTTCTTCTTGCACCTTATGTCCCCAACTATCTATCCGGTCTTACCCCTGAAATGGGAGTCTTATTGAGCCGACACTATTGAGCCAACCCTCAACTATGCAAATCCAAGGGAAATCCCGAATAAACAGGAGTTCATAGTTAGCTCAGGAGTAAGATCGAGTTACCTAGGTCATCTAGGTGAAATAGTTAGTCTTAAATAGAAAACAACATTATAAAGTAAGAGTGACTTATTTCTTGGTCTTGATCTTATGCAAACTTATTGCATAGGATGCCCCCACTCCTCATGTCATAACATGTACGAATTAGGATGACATCGTATATAGCACTTTACAACTCTTTGTAACAACTACAGAGTAGGCCGCATCCAATAGTGTTAGCAGAGTAAGGTACTCAACCTCATTCATGTACCCAACCTCATTCATTTTGATTATTTACTTGAACCTGATCCACTCTTATGTCTCCACATAAAGTTCAAGTACTCATATAATAGTCATGGGTCTTAGTTTATTAGATTTAGACTTTCATACAATTTATGAGATCAATAACAACTATATTGATAATAGAAAATGTTTATCATTTTACAAATTGCGAGTTTTTAGGACATAAAACCCAGCAGTGGGTTGTTCTGGGGTTTAGAAATATTGTGAACCTATGGTTTTTTTGTTTGTTTTTCGGGTGGTCGATGTGTTATGTGGTTGAAGACGAGTAAAAAGAGAGAACGTGAGCAAGATAAGTGAGAGTTACTAGAGAGAGCGATACCGGAGAGAGCGACACTAGAGAGAGCGATACCGGAGAGAGCGACACCAGAAAGAGCGATACTGGCGAGAGCGAATCCAGTGAGAGCGAATGCAGTGAGATTTAAATAGAATGTTGTTTTACAATTTTTTTTAAGAAGTTTACTGATTGAATCTTTATTTCATGCAGAAGTGATTTAAGATGGAAACATGTTTCAGAATACCCGAAGCCGACTGATTTTTCGATCAAGTAACGAGCTTGGCCCACATAGCTAATGCAAACAAGATTGTGAAAGAGAAGTTTACACCAAGGCAGTTGGACATGTTTAAGAGAATAGATTTTAGGCAATTTGTAGACGTTGACATGGTGTTTAACAGTCCAATTATCCATCACATGTTGCTGAGAGAAGCAAAGAGGATGAGATCAAACTCAATGTCATTCTCTGTTTGTGGAAAGGTTGTCACTTTTTCGAAGGATGACTTTTTTTTGGTGACTAATTTGTATCAATCCCCAACACGAGTTGATCAGAACCAACAATCCTCGTATGAACTTGCTATCAAGTATTTTGATATTTGAGTGACGAAGGACACCTTACATCTCCGTCAACTTGAAGAAAAATACAAGGACTTGGAGTTTGACAATGATGACGATGCTATGAAGATCACAGTAGTTTACTATACTAAGGTCGCAATGATGAGGAAAAACAAACAGAAAAATGCAGTGGACCTCAAACGTTTTAAGGACATTCAAAACTTAGAGTACTACAACAGTCTTGATTGGGTACCGTTATTTGGGAGAGCAATCTATACAATACAAGGGTCAAAGGAAAAAAAAATACATTGTGCGGTACTCTTTACGTGGATTTCTACAAGCGTTCCAGGTAAATTTGCTTAACATAATAATCGTGTTGTTTGATTTAACATTACTATTGTTCTTAATATATTTTAAATTTTATATAGGTATGGACGTACGATATCCTAACTTCATCGATAGCTGGAAACATTGCGAAGCGGAGGAGCAAGGTGGCTTTGCCCTGCATATTACGATGGTCATGCTCCCACTCAGTATCCTTCAAAGTACTCAAGAGAGAGAGATATGCAAATCTAACAATGTACATTTACTCTATGCATAATATGTTTATCTGGTTGTTAAATTGACACTAACCAGTTTACTGGGTTGTTGATACAGATAAACGTTAAAGAGGGTACTGTCATGTCAGATGCTGAGAGGGAGTTTCGGGATACCCTAGTGGACAGATGACCTATATTTAATCTAGGTGCGAATAATGATAGTTCTGAAAGTGGCAATAGGTCGACTTGTGATGGGGGTAGTTCTGAAAGTGAAAGTGACGGTGATGATCATCGTGGAAATGACAATGATGAAGTTGTCAGGGTGGAGGGAGGGGATGAACCTGAGCATTCTGAGTAAGAGGATGTTGAATATGGAAGGGTGGAAGGAGGGACATACACACCTAGTGATGATATGTTCCATGATGTTATGGGGGACGTACGCGATGAGGATGAGTTGAACCAACTTGATGTCTATCTTGCGAACTCCCGTAGAGAGCGTTCTGTGGATGAAGAGTGTCCTGAGTGAGCTGCCCGTCGCAGGAAGGGAGCCAATCCCGACAAGTCAATTTATTCGTACATGCGGACCATTGACAGCTCATTATCGAGGTTGGATGGCCGTATATCAGGTTTAGATAATCGTGTATCCAGTATGGAGGAAAACATGACGGACATGAAAAGGCAATTGTCGACCATCCTATCACTGTTGTAGTTGTGCAAGGTTTGAATTTACTATCATTTTATGTCTTTATGTGTTTAGTTTTTACTTGTTCGTGAACTCATCATTTTACTTTACTAATTGAAGGGTTCCACGGTGAATGAGAAGACGACCAGGTCACCCATCCCATCTCGGGATCCTGATACCAATAATGTGATTGCCTCTGACACTTCCATCCCCCCTCTACAACCCGATACCACCACTTCACCAACTCCCCCCCCCCTCTACAGCCCGATACCACCACGACATCAACAATTAATGTTGAACCTATAGAGGTTGATGTCCCACAAACAGAGCCTGACATGTCTTCCTTACTCACCATGCCACATACAGAGGCTGACATATTTGGCATCCTAGAGGCCGACACTTCTGGGATTGTTACGACCATAGAATGAGCTACACTGGTGAGTAATTTATTGATTAGTAATCTTTGTTTATATTTTTATATTTCTTGATGAGTAATCTTTTGTTATCTGTTTATGTAGGAATCTCGAAGAATTAGTCGTAAGAGGAAACCTGTTGATAAATATACACCTCCAGCTCAAGTGAAGAAAAGTGTGGTTAAGCATCCTCTCCCAGGTGTAGCTACGTCACTATCTAGAGCGATTGTCACATATAACGTAGCACATGATGTTCCACACAATATCCTTACAAAAATGATGGGCTGGATCTCGGATAACAGTATGGACAACGAGGTTCAAGAGAACTCTTTTAAACCACTCGTCAAACAATTCTTCAAGGAATTGATTATCCCGAATTCGTTGGTCGAGTGCGATGTAAGTTTCCTAATCTTGACTTTTTTACATGTTGGCTATCTTGTACTTTTATTGACATACCATAAATACTTTATTTTATTTTATGAAAGAAAAATTTTATACCCGGCCCAACATGCGCATGCACAAGTTCACCATCTTGCCAATTAATGTAACAGTAAATTTTGATATTTCGTTTCTTAACTTCTCATTATATTTCGTTACTTAACTTCTCATTTTATTTGAAAGAGTCACCTTAATGCTCGTGGCGGGGTATTTAAACGAATAAAGAATAAGACACTTCTGGAGGCTGCCCTAACATGGGAAGATGAAGACACGTATAAGAACTACGTCACCAGTAAATTCGATGTCAAATGGGCAGATGTGGATTTCGTTTATACGGCGATGAATATCAGTGACCATTGGATGGTCCTTGCAATGGACATTAACAGAAGCCACATATTCGTGTTTGATTCACTTCCACCATACACACTAATGACAATGCTGGTGAATTGGCTAGAGCCATTGACAGTCACAATACCATCTCTACTTCACTACTGTGATGTGGATCATTCAAAGTCTGACCTATCCACAGCTCGTTGGAAAATCTCGCAACCTATGAATGTCGCATACAACACGGGTTGCTTGATTGTGGCATCTTTGCAATCAAATTACTAGAACACCTGGTGACTGATGTTGATCCATCTGTAATCACTCGGGAGAAGATGAGTGAATATAGGATGCAGTTAGTGTGTCAACTATGGGCAAACACTTCATATTTTTTATGTGTATAGAACATGTATTTTTTATGTATGTAAAAACATTTATTTTTTATGTATAATGGAGCTACTGCTCTTTTCATTGTATGATTGAACTTGTATTTTTTATGTAAGTTCAAAGTTCAAAGTTCAATATCATAATCTTATCATAACATGCATAATGAAGCTACTGCTCTTTTCATTGTATCAATGGTATGTAGAACATTATATGGTTCAAGGTTCAAAATTCAAATATTGAGGGAGCGAGATTTTGAGAGAGAGCGAGATTGAAAGAGTGAGATTTTGAGAGAGAACGAGATTGAAAAAGTGAGATTGAGAGAGTGAAATTTTGAGAGAGAGCGAGATTAAGAGAGCGAGGTTTTGAGAGAGAACGAGATTTTGAGAAAGGGTGAGATTGAGAGAGTATGAAGTTATTGTTTTTTATTACAAGTATGATGATTGAGAGAGTATGAAGATTGCTAGTATAGAAATACTCCAGCTTGTTATTGTTTTTTGTTTACAAGATGAAAGTATGAAGTATGTTACAAGTATGATGTATGAAAAACTGATCAATGGTATTTATAACAAATGAAATGTTACAAGTTAGTTAAAAACTAAACTAGATGAGAGGTGTTTGTGTCACGGTCTATGGCATTTTCAACATGTCGCGTGATTGTAAGCAGTTCTGTACAATTTTGACGGTTATGCCCATAATTCCCACACCAACCACATTTCATTTGTCTGCGAAATTCTCCTCTAGATGATATTCTTCTCACTCTTCGTCGCCCGACTTATGGCACAAACTTCGGAGGAAGGATAATCTTTTCTACATATTCAGGAGGTTTTTTCCATTTAGATATGTGGCCAAGTGGATTTATAGGCTCTGCATACGCAGTCATTAGAGAGTCCACTGTATAAAATCGACTGCAAAGACTGTGGATGGGTATATTTCGTTCCTTGGCAGCAACAATTGCATGCGAACACGGGATACCAAGTGAGTCGAATTCCTTACACGTGCATTCCTTCGTGTGAAGATTGACAATACCTCCAATCGATTATCTCGCACGTGTACCCGATAACAATTAATAGGCTTCATTCGATATCGTCTACCCTTATCGACCTCACTTTCTAATCGGGTTTCATAGTAGTTAGAGTGCAATGTCGTTCGAGATGCCCAGTAATTCCTCCGTTCGTAGAACCACGATTGTAGCATTCCTCTAACATGTTCAATTAAGCATATCATAGGCAATAGTTGATACTTTTTAGTTAATGAATTGAAACACTCTGCACTGTTGGATGTCATGTTATCATATTTTCGTTCTATTTGGTAAACTCGTGCCCACCTTTGAAGACTGATGTCTTCCAAATATTTCGTGACAGCACCGTCTAAAAAACTATGGAATTTGTCCCATTTTGTTTGGAACTCTGTCATGCAAAATGCCCTTGCTACATCTCTAAATATCCCAACAACCGTTCTATCCTTAAAGTTTGTAACCAGATTTTGTTCTATATGCTATGTGCACAATCCATTTAATGTCGTGGGAAAAAATGCACGAATAGTATTGCCGATAGATACCATTCGATCAGACACAAACACCAGATTATCGGGTTCTCCGATACTGTATTTCAAGTTTAACATAAACCATTTCCATGATCGATCGATTTCATTGTCCACTATTGCATATGCTAGTGGGTATAATTGATTGTTCCCGTCCATAGAAACCGCAACCAACATGGTGCCTTTGTATTTTCCTTTCAAGTGCAACCCATCAATAATAATACAAGGTCGACAACTTGCGAAACCTCTAATACAAGACCCTAATGTTATAAACATATACTTGAAATGCACCTCATCTTCAAGTTTGATCTCAAAGACTATATCTAGATTCTCTATTTGTAACGCTTCTCCATAAGCATATAGTATGAAGTATGGGTATTCTGGAGTACTTTTAGTGAGATCATACGTGGCTTCCCTTGCACGCCACGCTTTATCATAACTTATGTTCATGTCATAATCTCTCCTCATATCCTCAACGATATGACAAGGTTTATAAATACGTCCTATTCCCGTGAACTTATCTTTAATGAGTTGACCAACAATCGTAGCAGTTGCTTGTCTATGGTCGTGATTTAGAATTCCAATGGAACATGTGTGCGAACTGCAGTACTTTGTGATCTTGAATATATCAAACCCTTCCATTTTGACTGCACGAATGCTCCACTTACATGTCTCCCCAATACATTTGACAGTGAACAAAGATTTGGTTGATTTCCTGACCTTAAATTCAAAATTTTGGTTGATGGACAGAATAGATAATCTCATTTTCAAGTCCTTTTTGCTAAAAAATAGTTGATCAACTTCAACGTCCTCTGTCTCAGATGAAGAGGTGCCGGCATAATCAACTATGTCCTATGACTTAAAGACACAGATGGTGGAACCACTGAAGCTGTAGAATGACGCACATCTCCATGATCACGATCCATTTCATTCAATCCTGCTGGTCGCTCATTCACATCCACTGAAGGACCATAATCCATATAATCAAATGTTGATGGTACCGTATTGGTAGAAATGGAATATCATCCTCTTCCCGAAGAAACTGATATGATTTCTCGTATTGTCTGTCCACAGCTGTATCATCATAACTCATATTTCCAAACCTCATTCCAATAATTTCATCCTGATTTCAACATTACAAATATCTGAAGTCTACTAAGCTCTTCTTGCAAAAGAAGGAAGCAAACATCATCATCATTCCTTATACATTGTGGAGGGGCTTCAAATTCAAGCTTATATTTAACTTTCAGTATAAGATCAAATTTTGAAGAACTGACATTTGTAACCCTGTAAATGCGAGATTTAAGTTCTTCATACTTCAATGTATGAGGCACAATGATTCCTATCAACTGTCCCCTAATATATGAATTTTCATTCTCTTCCTAATCTCCTCTATATCGAATAAGTAGACACTTTTCTATCATCCTACAAAGCAAGAGAACATTTGTCATTAAGTTGTACAAGCAATTGAAGTGTACTCTCACTCTCAATCTCGCTCTCTCTCTTAATCTCGCTCTCTTTCAAAATCTCACTCTCAAAATCTCGCTCTCTCTCTTACTCTTGCTCTCTCTTTTACTCTTCCTCTTTCTTACTCTCTCCTAATACAAAATTTCGTAATGCTACCTTTTCAGAAATAACACAGCAAAAATAATTAAACAAACTCAAAATAATGAAACATCTTTATGAAAAAGTTGTTCCGTTCTGAAAAAGCCTCGTCTTAGAAATCCCCGTTCGAAAAATATCCGTTAAAAAAAACACCATCGAAAACTTGAGAAGTAATCACCTTCGAAATGGAGTTTAGAGTTTAAAGAAATCACCATTGTATTGTGTTTAGGTATTATTGATTTGATTTGAGACTTTCGTCATGAAAATTATCAAATCATTCGTACACTGACGAGCAATCACATCAAACCAGAGAATTTCAAGCGAGAGCGAGAGTGTTTAATCAGAGGAGAGCGAGATTTACCTCGTGAGACTGGTGTAAGGGCAATTTACGTAATTTGGAATGACGATGATGTCAGCAGAGGGTCAATTGACATTATTTTTTAAAAATGGGTAATTTGACATTTTAGACCCAAAAATTGGGTCATCCATACAAATTTCCCAAAAGTAGGGAGAACAATAGGGTTCTTTTTTTTTTTTTTTTTTGTGTAAAAAATAAAATGTTAAAAATATTAATGTAATATGAGCTTATTTTTAGTGCATTTTATGTAGAAATCCCATAAATGAAAAAAAAAAAAATAAAAAAAAGGAATTTTTACATAAGAAGCCTATCTTTGATCATATATTTTTCATAAATGTCTTTAAATTAGATTTTTTTTTTCTTTTCAAAAAGGTCTTTTAGTATTATTTTTGGATAGTTTTACCCTTTTTTGTATTTATTTATCTTCGTTATATATATATATATATATATATGTATGTATGTATGTATGTATGTATGTATGTATGTATGTATGTTTACTATTTTTGAAGCTACTTTAATGATGGAAAGAGAAAAAAACATTTATTATAAAGAGAGAAAATGCATTTAATATAGTTTTTCTCATTTATCAATTGGACAGATAAAATGCATTTATTTTTTTTTTTTCTATTTTCCAATTTGAAAAAAATGCATTTAATAAAATTTCATTTTCTATTTACGTTGGTTTTTACATATTAATTTATTGGTTTTTTTTATCGATTAATGGTTACTTTAAATATACCTTAGAACATTTTGACGTATTCATTATTATTTTAAATATACCTTAAAATATTTTGTTAGGTATTTAAAAATATTATAACCAATATACCAATATATGAAATATACTACCGTTTATAAATTAGAGATTGACTCAATGCTTGAAATAAATTACAATATAAACCAATATATGAAATATACCACATATATAAATCTTCATAAATTTCATTTACACCACAATATATATATCATAATACATTAAGTCTAAATAAAAAAAAATACTCGTTTATATCAAATAAACGAATACATATACCACATTATATATCAAATTTCCTACAAAAACTAAAAAAAATACATATATATTTAAAAAAATAAAATAAAGTTCATTTTCATATGAGAGTTTATAATACATGATCATCCATCTTCATCTCTTCTTCTTCAGCCATGGTCACCACAGATCTCTCCCTGTCATCGTCAATCGGATTTACTCATCTCGTCGTGTCGTCGACCAAACTGCTCAACCCGTCACTGTCGATTCATCTCAAGTCGTTTGTGTCATCTCATGTCGAGCCATCAATTCGTTTCACGCCGTTGTCTACCACCTAGAAATCACACCGTTGGAAGGAGAAAAGAGAATGAGGGGAAGGAGAAAAGAGAGGGAGGAGGAAGAAATTGATGTAAATTATGGGGGAGAGAATATATGAAATATATTATTGGGAAGAGAGAATATATGCGAGGAGAGAGAAATTAATTAATAAATAAAAATATATAATGTAAGTGAGAGCTAAATTGTAAATAGTCATTGATATTATTGAAAATAGGGAGATTAATAGATTTTTTTAATAAAAAATAAGATGTCCAAGACATTAACATAACATGTGTCTATTCGTAGAAATTCTTGAAAAAAAACTCCAAAAAACCAAGGCCATGGGCCCTGTACTGCATTAGATGTTATGGGCCAGCCCAATATTCCGGCCCATCTGTTCAACTTCGTCTTCACCAAAGATCGACGACGCTTTTTCCAAGCGAATTACAGAGAAAGTCGAGAGTGAAAAGAGGGGTTCCATGGGACAGTGGAGAAGCATAGTGAAGGAGGCAATGGATCGCACAGCCATTATAGCCAAGTTTCTCTGCTTGCTTCACGTTACCAACAACTATCTTTGTTCTCCCACTCTCGTCCGTACTTCTCTCTTACTCTTTCCTCTTCCTCTTCTACCTTTTATCTCCTTCTGTTTGCCGCTTTGATTCAAAGGGCAAACTTCATTATCTGGTGGTTGCAGGTGTATGGCCCCAGCATGCTCCCAACCTTGAATCTGACCGGCGACGTTCTTTTGGCCGAGCACGTGTCGCACCGAGTGGGCAGGGTTGGCCCGGGCGACGTTGTGCTGGTTCGCTCTCCTCTGAACCCGAGGAAGACGTTGACGAAGCGCATTGTGGGCGTCGAGGGTGATAAGGTCAATTTTTTTCCGGACCCTGCCAATTCCGATCGATATCAGTCGGCTGTGGTATGGATTGACGGACCTGAATTTAGTGATCATGGTTTAACATTTGAAATTTGGTTTTGGTTTTGATTTTGGGTTTTTTGGTGTTGTTTGATTCGTTTCTTTGTTTAGTTTTTCTGTTTCTTTTTTGCGGGTGGATGCTTAGGTTCCGAAAGGGCATGTATGGATTCAAGGAGATAATGTGTATGCTTCTAGTGATTCGCGGCATTTTGGGCCTGTACCTTATGGTCTGATTGAAGGGAAAGTGTTTTTGAGAGTAAGATATATCAATCATCATCATCATCATCATCTTTACTTCTGCTTTTATTAGTCCCCCCCCGCGGTAAAAATGATTGTTATCCTTGCGTTGAGACATATTGGTTAGCTAGGATTTTAGTATAATAAAAGGTTTGTTTGCCATTTTCTATGCGATCATTTGTATTAATGAATATTATATTACATTACAAATCTGTTGGAGGTGATTCAAACTGACGATAATGTGGTGGTTTAATGCAACCACTTGACTATGCAATCTTTTTTAAATGGTTTGTGTCAAAAGAACAAAGGCAAGAGGTCTGGAGAAATTTCAAATCTCTTGTGGTTTTTCTCTCTTTTTCATGGTTTATGATTTGGATCCCGTTCTAGTTGTTTAAGAAGTCAACAGGATTATGAAAGTACTTTCTAATTACATTGGTGGTTTAGGACTTGAAAGCTAGATAATGTCTTTCCTTTGTATATTGGAGCTTTGCATCTCTAAAGCATTTCCTCTCTCTTTTGCTTACTTGAATATTTCTTTGTTCTTCTTTTGTCAGGTCTGGCCACCAGATTGTTTTGGACCATTGGATCAATGAACTCAGATATGCCGAACTTAAAATATAAATGCTGGTATTACGTTAAGCTTAGTTTTTCCTTGTTTATTATGGCTGTTTTCAATATGGCTATCTTGTAGGATAAAGTTTATTCATTTACCATTCCTTTTAGTTTACACATTGCTGTTTTGACCAATAATTCTAACGAACCTTGTAATCTCCTCACTTCATATTAGATCCTTGATGGACTAGCCTTATAAATTTCATAATTGATAAAAATAAAAGATATTTTTTTGTTTTTAAAAAAGGAATCATATAGCTTTTGTACTTTTGTACGGTTTTTTCTTTAAAGGAAAGGGTATAATGTTTAGAGGTATTTCTAAGGAGTGGAGGGAGGTGTTTGATCTTGCAAAATATAATAATTCTCGTTGGGCTTTCACAGAAAAGGTTTCTAAATCTACTCCTTTTGGGTTACCTTTTCAAATTGGGGAGGTTTCTTCTATACTTCTAGGATGGGCTACTGACTTGTGTTTTGGAAATTTATAAGGTTCTTTGGTGGTTCTTGTGAAAGAGGGTAATGCTTGGATTGTGCAAGTATTGAACTGTATTAAATGATATACAATCTGGAAGAAGCTTTTGTAATCTGTTTATGACGAACAAAAAGTGCAAATTACAGTAGATATTAGATACAGCTGAGGCTAAGAATTGGTTATGATGAGCCTTAATGGTGAAGCTTCACAGAATACCTGGATTTTGGAAACTTATTGGCTCTCTTGGATATTGCGGGTGTTAAAAAAATGTTATGCTGTTGTGTAGCAGTAATGGTTTTCCTTAGAAAGGATTTTAGAGGAAGTTAGGAGGTAATGGGGTTTCTCTTTCTTTTCTTAGGCAAAGACGTGCTGAAGAAATATGTTGGTCCAGCCAAACTGGTTGTTATTCTTTTATTTTCTTTTTCTGTTTTTTGGTGCATGGTGGACGGGGGCGTTGGTGGCGGTGTATGTATTGAGGCTTTAGTTAAAAAGCATATGAAGAGCTGGGGTGGGTGTTGATGGTGTTTGGAGGCTTTGGTGAGAAAGCATCTTGAGAGCTAAGAGTAAAGTCTAAATAACTTCATATGAGAGTTGGAAATCTTGAAGTGGGATAAATTTTGATTAAATCTTGAAGTGGGATAAATTTTGATTATTCGTAAACGATGATTATTTTGACCCTAAAACAAATAACGGGTGTTTGGACCACCCACTTCAAGTGGGTGGCTACTAACCTACTCAACCAATTACAATAGTTGATGTTTCTAACTATTATGATCTACCATTAACTACAATATTACTATTTTAAATTCCTATTTGTTACCGTTATTACTATTTCCTATTCATTCTCTCTTTCTCTCTTTGTTACAAGTGGACTATTTTCAACCTAGACTAAAATAGTATGCACTCCAAATACAAACTATTGTAACCCAAACTAAAATAGTTTACAATCCAAATACAACTATTATAACCCACTGGCTATAATAACCATAGATTATAATAATCTACTCAGTGCTTTAAAGACCTTCATGGTCCCATAGAGTTCACAAATTTTTTTCAACTTAACATCTCAGGTAGTTAGCAAGTACAAATTGGCTTCATGAAGTTATATAACAATCGGATTTCTTGATTGTTTCTTGAGCAATTGGATTATTTTTTATTTCATTTTTTTATCTTTTATTTATTATTATCTTTTTATAAATAACAAGACTTTCATTGTCGAACAACGTAGACACCCACAAAAAGAGGAGACCAATTAAATAGTCTCTCCAATCAAGCACATTGTTGTTCGCACCCACAAAAGAAGAGACCAACTAAAAAGTCTCCAATGAAGCACAATAAGACCTAACGAATAACCAAGAACAAAAAAGGGTCTCCAATTGTTTCTTGAGCAATTTGATAAGCTCTTGGGGGGCGTTTAGGGCACTGTTGGTTATTATAATCTGTGGGTTATAATAGTTTGTGTTCGGGGTGTAGATTATTTTAGTTTTGGTTATAATAATATGTGTTTGAGGTGTAAACTATTTTAGTTTGAGTAGGAAATAAACCATATAGCAAAGAATAAAAAGATGATGAATGTAAAATAGTAAAAACTTTAGCAAATAGTAAATACTGCGATAAAAAGAGTTTTGAAATAGTGTTGATTGTAGCTAATTGGAAATTACAAAATCGAATTTACCGAAGAAATGAGTGGTTTGATAGTTGGAACTCCAAACGTGGAGTAGACTATTATAGCTCATCCCACCAACATGTAATTGGGGGCCCAAACGGCCCCTTCGTGGGGATAAGTAGGTTGAAATATCCTTGTTTGGCCAAAACCACTTCACATTGGCGTATCACTGCAGAGAAAAGGGAGAAAAAAAAAAAGCCAATCCAATTGCTTGTTTAGTTATCATCTCTATTGGATGGTTTCATCGGTTTTTTCAATTGTATCCCATATCCCATATCCCTTGTTAAATTTGAGAGATCTTACTATTTGCTTCTTCCAACCCAGTAGTTTCTATGGCCCTTTGTTCTTTGTGGTATTTATTAAACATATTTGTACCCCGTTACTTTTCTAGTTTTTCCTGCTGATTATTTTGGTTTTCAGCCTCAAACTAGGTTGTTTAATGGTTTTCTTTTTCACTCAACATGAAAATCTTCACAGAAAACATCTTTCTCAAACGCATTGCTCACAATGGAGACATCTATGCTTCACCCTTTTGCTAGTGATCCGTTTTGCCATTGACATATTTATGTGCTTTTGAATTTTCAGGACTTCATTTTGTGGCTATTCTAAAGGAGCTATTGCTGAGACCTGGCCCCAGTCCAATATACATCTTTACCATTGATTCTACTTCGATAGCTGTTAACTTATTAGTAGGTTCAAATTTATCTAAAGGATATAGAATTGTAGATTTTGCAGACCATAATTTACGACTATTTTCATTTTACAGGTGTAATTTATGTTTCATTATCACAGGGTAATAAATTTAAGTTTATTTTATTGCAAAAGAAGTGTATTTTGGATAAAAATATTGCAGCAGTGTACACAGTAAATCTAATCTTAACGAATTTTTTATTTTGGTTTTGCTTAGGTTGGTCTTTGTTGTGTACCTTATTAAAGGAATGAGATTGAGAATGTCTTTTTATTTTTATTTTTATTTTTTTGGGTATGGAAACATATTTTTTTGGTCATTAACACATTATATGACAATTATTGAGTTAGGTTCGATTTAACCAAATATTTAATTAAATGTTTGATATGTTATGTTTAATTAGTCTTATTATATCTTCTAAAAAAAAGTCTTATTATGCAAATGTGTTGCATCATATTAAAACTATGATTGCATGTTCCATCATGTATGGTGCGAGCTATGGATTGTGTAATTTGGGATAAAAATATATTATTTTACGTTATAAGGATAATATAAATACTAATATTAATTGAGTTATGTTCATTTTAGTACTCAAGATAGCTTTAAATTAAAGGATTTATATTACAATCTTGTATTTGTTAAAGAGGAATTTGATTGTTTTGGATCGAAGCTTACCATCTCAGTTTCATTTCTATTTAAAATTGAACTCAATTACCACAAATTTTTAATTTGAAATTGACGGAAGAATCAACCCTAAACTAGAAATTCTCAAGAAATGGTTCTTTTTAGTATTTAGGGGGGATGAATTATGTTAAGGCGGACTAAAATATTCTCAACTTAGTTCAAAAAGGGCTGGACTAGAAAGGAGTTAAAATATTCTAGGTAATTTATGAGTTTTCTTTTCATTTGATTTCTAATTTTTAAAACTTTATACTTTTAATCTTTTTAAATTTTAAGTTTTGAGTTTGATTTCAATTTAGTCACTAGATTTTATAATTTTATCAACGAAATTTAAATTTTGTTTCATTTTGGTTCTTATATTTTTATATTTATACTTTCAACCTTGATTTTTCATTAGTTTTTGATGTTAATGTCTATTAATTAATTTAAAAAGTCATGAACTGAAATTTTAAAGTTAATTTTAATAGTGACGAATATTATTAAAATTATAAAAGTTAATTAATTAATTATAACCTGATATCAATTTGGTGGAGAGGCATTAAAATAGGAGTTTCTTTTTCTTTTTTTTTTCTTTTTTTTTTTTGTATGGATGAACCATTCACAAACGTCTTTGTGATTGATGACCTGCCCCTTGATGTATGAAATCTCACATTATGCTTATATCAGATCGCATTATCACATTTTATAATGTATAGGATGATCATGTTTATTGTTGCCCTAATACAATGGTCATCTCCATTGTGTCTTCATTTATCTGTTGTGTTTCTCCATTTTTTTCAAGTTTATTGTATTTTTGGATGAGAAAAATGAAATCCCGTTAGAGATTACCATCGCGTTAGTCACACATGGACATCCTTAATGCAATATGTTAGTTTGTTGTGTTTTCTCACATTTTATTGTAATTTTACCTGAATGTAATGAAGATTGCGATAGGGATTTAGTGTTAAAATAAAGTGATTTTGAAAAGAATTTGCAAAAAAAAAAAAAAAAAAAAAAAAAAAAAAAAATTGTGTGGAAACTATTTGTAAAAAGGATTATTTTTTTGTCTTATTAAATTCGGTCTTTGGAAGAAACTAAAATATAAATATTTTATTATTCTCTCGTGTTCAGTCTTTAGAAAAGACTGAAAACGCTATTTTTTTATATCTATATTAGGTTTTTTTGAGTTGCAAAGTTTTTTTTTCTTTTAGTTTCTTTTCATTTTTTCTTTTCCATTTATTTTGACCTTCTTTTCTTTTTATTTTTATAGTCCAATTTTCATTAGAATTAAATAACTTTTTCTACCTTTTTATATAGGACATTGAAACTTTTTTTAAGGTTTAAATTAGCAATAAAATGTTAAATCAAATTTCGAATTTTATGTTAAAAATTAAATATATTTATGTTTTTACAAAATTTAGAATTTAACAATTTTATAAATATAAGAGGCATTTGAATCACTCAAATATAAATTTAAAGTTTTAGTTATAAAATATAAATCTAACTAAATGTCTTCCAAAAAAATGTTCTAAATATTGGCAACTCACACAAAGCTCAAGTGCCATAAGGAATTGAGACCTAGTGTGATGACTCACACAAAGCTCAAGTGAGACACTTGTACACTATCATAGCTTGTGGTTAGACTATTTTTTTTTTTTTTTTTTTTTTTTTAAAAAAAGAAAATTTTCAAATTTTTGTTGATCCAGTTTTTTGGCTTGAAACAACATTCATAAAATGTTCTTGGGAAGATCTTCGATTCATCTATATAATTTATAATTAAAGCTTTTAACTTTATATTTGAGTCATTCAAGCATCTTTTAAATTTATAAAATTGTTAAATTCTAAATTTTGTATTTTTACAATAAAATTATAAAATTAATTTAACATCTTAAAATCTTAAAAAAAAAAGGGTTTCACTATCCTAATAAAAAAATAGATAAAATTATTTAATTGAAGAGTACAAAATAAATGAAAAAAAAAAATGTTAAAAGAAAAGAAAAAATTGATATATATAAACAAACTTAATTAGCGGATTGCAAAATGCAACCCAAAGAACTAATATAAATATATAAAAAAAAAAAAAAAAAAAAAACACTTCTCTAAAGACTCAATTATTTTTTTTTTTCAAAAATTTATATTTCAGTTACTTCTAAATTTTGTAAAATATATATATATATATTTTAATTTTTAACATAAAATTAGAAAATTAATTTAACATTTTATTGTTAATTTAAAATTTTTAAAAATTTCAACGTCCAAAAAGGTAGAAAGAATTATTTAATTCTAAAGAAAAATAGACTATAAAGAGGATAAAATAAATGAAAAAAAAAAGGTGAAAAGAAAACAAAAGATTATATATATATATATATATATATATATATATAAACTTAGTGAGTTGCACAAAAAACCTAATATAATTTTTTTAAAAAAATACTGTTTTGAGTCTTTTCGAGAACTGAATTAAAAAATAATAATAAAATATTTATATTTCAGTTTATTGTCAAGACTGAATTCAATAAGATAAAAAAACTATTTACATATAGTTTTCACACAATTTTTTTTTTCCAAATTATTTTCAAAGCCACTATATTCTAACACTTATGATGACCATCACATTAGGATTATAATAGACATGGTCATTTTTAAGGCGGTATATTATAAAATGTGATAGTACGTTCTAACATAACTAAAAAGGGCAAAAGGTTTAGATTTTATACGTTTGTGGGAGCAAGTCATTAATCATAAAGGTACATGTAAATAGCCCATCCATATAAAGATCTCTTAAAATAGTTGGCAAAAAGTTACTGTATATATAGGTGGAAAAGTTTGAGTGGGAATTACCCAACGGGAGGTTGAAAATTTTTCCAATAAAATTAGGGGTATACATGGGTTGAGAGATTTTTTAGACCAATCCGATGGGCTGGCTATCCGAATGACTCAAATTGGGTCTCCAATCCAACCTAACCCTTAGAGTTGGATTGAATTAAGTTGAGTTGTTGGGTTATTTATTTTTTTGGAGAATTGGAGCGTATGACAAAATTTAAGGTTTCGTTCTGAAAAATGGTAAAATTGCAAAGGAATAAGATTTATGGCAACTCACGTGACATGCACGTGGCCACGAAATCCTAAATCTCTATTTGTCATTCGTAGTAGTTGTTATTGATGAAACTACCCATACTAGTTAATTGTAGACTAAAAAATAGGGTCGAGTTATGTATAATTGTTGATATTCCTTAAGAACAACTGTGCTTCTAATTTTGCTCGTTAACATAATCTTCATATTTTATTATCATTTTAGATTATGTTTAACCAATCTTTGAATTAATCTCATCTTAATTATCCATATATTATTAACTTTTATTTTATCCATATATTTTATTCAAATCTTTGAATGATTTTTCATTGTTTTATACGTATTCAATTTTATTCAAATCTTTGAATTGTTTTTCATAATTTTTTATATACATTCTTAATAAATTAGTTGTATATTTCTCATATTCTTAATAATTAGTTTTATATACTGTTTTTGCTATTATTTTAACAATTTGGAAAAAAAATATCACTTCGTAAAAAAATGGCCATAACTTTAGGTTTATTGTGGTTTCTTTCACAAACTACTATTTTTGTTATGATTTTATGACGGATTAGACTCTCTTTGATGATCGATGGAAGAGAATTCTCACTACCATGATTTTTAAAATTTTGAGGCGCATATTCCATCAAATTTATCGTTCCAACAATTTGTAGAATATATCCATGGTAAATTTTTTTCCTCCACTGCGCTAACTATATTGCGTTTGACAATGTACAGGGTCGAGTTATGTATACAAGGTAATTGCTGATATTCCTTGTCATGCATAATCTCCATATTTTATTATTATTGTAGATTATGTTTAACTACTTTTTGAATTAATCTCACCTTAATTAAATATCTAGATTTTTCTACTAAATTTATTTTTTAAATATCCATATATTATTAACTTTTATTTTATCCATATATTTTATTCAAATCTTTGAATTATTTTTCATTACTTTATAGGGACAGTTGCAAATATAGACATTATACCAAAAGTATTAGCAGATATAATATAATATAAAAAAATTACAAATATGACCATATTTAAATAATCTATTAGTGATAAACCATATTATTGGTAGGAGTTTATAAGTGATAGACCATATCACTATCGTTGTCTATCGCTAATAGACTTGTCTATATTTGCAATTTTTTAAAAATGATTTTATACACTTGGTTATTATTCTTAAAAATGGTACCAATTGCAATTACCCTACTTTATATGTATTCAACTTTACTCAAATCTTTAAATTTTTTTTTTTCATAATTTTATACATACATTCTTGATAAATTAGCTGTACATTCTCATATTCTTAATAAATTAGTTTTATATATTGGTTTTGCTATTATTTTAAAAAAATGACCATAACTTTTATTACTCACACAAAGTGTTCATTGATTTATGTTGTGTTGTGGTTTCTTTAACAAGTTACTGTTTTTGCTATGATTTTACAACGGATTAGACTCCTTTTTGATGATCGATGGAATGTGAATTCTCACTACCATGATTTTCGAAATATTGAGGCGCATATTCTATCAAATTCATGGTTCCAACAATTTTTGGAATGTATCTAAGGTAAACTTTTTCCCTCCGGTGAGTTAACTATATCTTATTTGACAATAAACTTGATTGGTTCTGTCAATTCGAATCTTATTAGGATTGTTGAAGATAAATATATTTTTTGGTTAATGTCAGTTTTATCAGAGTCCTCCCAAACACTGGAAATATGAATCAACAGACATTAATCATTCTTCCCAACCTCATGAGGCCAACACTGAAATCATTGATTTCTAAGATTTCGATTCCTTTCAATCTTGTATTCCCACTAGAGTATGTTTACTTTTTAGGAGCAAGTCTGTATTGAAGAAAACAGTTTATTTCTTGTACATGTTGATTAAACACTTTGTTAGAATGCATTGTTTAGTGTGTGACAGTTGTCTAGGTAGAGTATATTTGTTATTTTCAAACGGTTTTGAAATTCTTACACCTTTAGAATTCCATGTGGGGTAGTTTTGATAATTGTTAATCATTGTTTTCTAATTTTATGATCTATTTTGCTATTTTTACAATTAATTTTTTTTTGCTATTTATCTAAATGAAAACTAAAATTCTGCTATTTATCTAGTCAGCAATATTTTTTCTTTTCTCTTTTAATATATTATTTTTAGGGTACACTGGATAGCATTTTAGGATAATAACAAAGTTTATAACAATATTTTAAAAAATTGCAAATATAGCAAAGTCTACCCGCGATAGGCTTCTATCGTTGATAGACCCTTATAAACTATATGGTCTATCACTGATAGACTCTTACCAGCGATATGGTATATCACTGATAAACTATCTAAATTCTGTCATATTTAGATCTGATTGCTATATTTGCAACTTTGTATTTCTTTTATTAAATTAAAATTCTTAAATTTGTCTAACATATACTAATAATTAAAACTTCATCAAACTCAAATATTAAATAGCAAAATCCAATATATCTATTACAAACTTTAAACAAAAATCATAAAAATGTATATGAGTTATAATATTTATAAATATATATAATATTAGAAATCCTAGTTGGATTGGGTCAATCTGAATTTTTAAAGGGCCAATAAGATGAATAACATATTTTTAACTTTTCATTTGTAAAAATAGTAAACTAGCATTAAAATCAAAATGCAAAAACATAAAACAGGTTGAAAGAAGATTAAAAAAATAAAAACAAATAAATAAAATCATATTTGAAAAAAAATTGGTTTAGTTTTGATATTTGAAGAAAAAAAATAACGATACGATCTTATGATTTAAAACATGGGAGATATTTTTTTTTAAAAAAATAAAGATCTATGATAAAAAAAATTAGGCAAGTAAACACACTAGTAAGGGGTGGGAGAATCAAACCTCTGAACTTAAGGTTGATAATACGAACACTATGTGGCAGTTTAAAAACTTATAATACGATTTAGTTATATTTCATATTTAAAATAAAATTATAATAAAGATAATCATAATAACAATAAAAAAATATGATTTGGTTATGATTAACATAAAATTTAATATAAATATAAAAAGTTAGTTAAGAAAATTAATATAATATAAGATTTGAAAATAAAAAAAAAAGACAATAATAAATTAATTTTTAAAAACAAATGATTTAGTTAGGATTAAGAGAAAGCCTAGTATAAATATAAAAAGTCAGTTTAAGAGGGAATTTAGAAAAATTCAAAACATTTTTTTGAAGATAGAATATCATTCAAATATAGATTTCAATTATTTTCAAATTAAATCACGAAATTTAGGTTAGATTTTTCATTTGGAAAGAGGCATTTAGTTAAAATCTCAAAGAAAATCAATAGAGTACATATTATAAATTTGATAAATTAATTACAGAGTAATTAAGAAAGATATAAAATTAATTATGTGAAATTAAAAAGACTGGCAAGGATATTTTAGGATTTATGAAAAATCGACCTACGTGTATATCACACAATTTACCATATTTTAAAAGGATTCCGTACTTTGATATTTCTTCAAATAAAAGTATAATTCGAATCTAACCTAATTCGAAAAAAACATAAAAATTTCAATCCAGTCCAATTCAAAATTAAAATTAATCTAATCCAATCTTTACAATTATTCTGTTTGTCACGATATTTGAACAACTACTCTCGAGTAAAATACATAGACGGCGCCTCCAAAGGATTCTCGTTTGAACGTTGGGTCGTAGAGCTTAATGCCTATGTTCTCCATCGCAAAATACGAAGTTTTCGAACCATGATGCCCAAATCAACCGCCACACTTGTCTTCAAACACTTGCCCATGTTTCCCCCTTCCAACTTCAAGTCTCGTCCCTTCAATTTTTCCACCCAAATATTTCCAAAGCGGGGAAATTTTGACTCTGCTATAAGGCAGAAAAGCAGTAAGTTTCTCGTCTACTGCAACTCCCAAATCACAAAACTCGGAAGGAATGGTTGTATCGAGGAAGCAGAGTCCATTTTCAATCGTATGCCTCACAAGAATACCGTCTCTTGGACTGCTTTGCTCACTGCATACGCTGAAAACGGCGAAATAAATAAAGCCCATGAAGTGTTCAACAAAATGCCTGACAGAAATATTGCATCCTACAATGCGATGATTACGGCATATCATCGGAGAAACATGGTAGATGAGGCTTTTGAGTTGTTCTCTAGCATGCCTCAGCGTAATTCTGTTTCCTATTCTACCATGATTACTGGGTTTGTGCGGGCTGGAATGTTTGATCGGGCTGAGAAGTTGCATCGTGAAAAGCCAGTTACGGTGTCGTCTAATGTGTTAATCAATGGGTATTTGAAGGTGGGGAGAACAGAAGATGCGGTTCGGATCTTTGATGGCATGGAAGAAAAGGATGTGGTTTCTTGGAGCTCCATGATTGATGGGCTCTGCAGAGTTGGGAAGATTGTTGGGGCTAGAAATTTGTTTGACAAAATGCCTAAAAGAAATGTGGTTACTTGGACAACAATGATTAATGGGTATATGAAGATGGAAAATTTTAAAGATGGTTTCATATTGTTTCTAAATATGAGAAGGGAAGGGGTGGAGGTTAATGCAACTACCTTGACGGTTTTGTTTGAAGCCTGTGGTTGTTTTGATCGATATGGAGAAGGAATTCAGATCCATGGGTTGGTTCTGTCCTTGGGGTTTGACTTAGATGCTTATCTAGCCAATTCTATGATCACGATGTATTCTAGATGTTATTCTATAGATGCAGCTACTAAAATATTTGATCTAATGGTCAAGAAAGATATAGTTACATGGAATTCTTTGATTGCAGGTTATGTTCAATCTGGGAACGTGGAAAAAGCTTTCTTTCTATTCGAGAATATGCCTCAAAAGGATGTCGTTTCCTGGACAACTCTGATTTCTGGATTTGCCAGCAAGGGTAGGATTGATGAATCCATTGGTTTGTTTCAAATGATGCCTAAGAAGGATGATATTGCTTGGACTGCTGTAATTTCAGGGCTTGTGAGCAATGGGGAATATGCGACAGCTTTCCGTTGGTTTATTGAGATGCTTCAGAGAGTAATTAAGCCAAATCCATTCACTTTGAGTTGTGTGCTTAGTGCGGTGGCTGGTGTGGCAATATTAAGCCAAGGGTTGCAGATTCATGCTCTTGTTACCAAGATGAGTATGGAATATGATTTAACAATCCAAAATTCTTTAGTTTCCATGTATTCGAAGTGTGGAAATGTGGCCGATGCATTGAAGATGTTCTATTATATCAAGGTTCCTAATGTTGTTGCTTACAATTCCATTATCACTGGGTTAGCTCAAAATGGACTTGGGAAAGAAGCACTTAAATTATTCACGAAAATGCAGGATGATTACCTGGTACCTAATCATATTACATTTCTAGGTGTTCTTTCAGCATGTGTCCATGTGGGACTTGTGGAAGAGGGCCGGAGATACTTTGATCTAATGAGATCACTGTATGATATTCAACCTGAGCCTGATCATTATGCATGCATGGTTGATCTTCTTTGCCGAGCTGGAATGTTCAACGAAGCAGTTAGTTTGATTTCTTCAATGCCATTTGACCCTCATCAAGGTGTTTGGGGAGCAATGCTTGGGGCAAGCTGGACCCACCTACGTCTCGATGTTGCAGAGCTTGCAGCTCAAAATCTCTTTGAAATTGAACCCAATAGTGCAACAGCTTACGTGATTTTATCTAATTTACACTCTATTTCTGGTGATAAGAGGAAAGATGAGCTTATAAGGTCGATGAAGATATCAAGAGGGATAAAGAAGACTCCAGGTTGTAGTTGGATAATGGTTAAAGATAAAGTCCATCTATTCCATGCAGGAGATCAATCCCACAAAGACATCAAAGAGATGACAGAAATTATATACACGCTGGCCGCAGAAGTAGGAAGGTGGAAGATATCATACGAATGAAAAAATGGTAGAATCAGATTGATTCGCCTGGGAATTACCATTGCATATTGGATATATGGAATTTCGTCTCTGCCATGGATGCTCATGTTTTGAGTGGAATATAGGAGATACCACCTTATGGGCATATACGGATTGATTAAGCGAGAGATACATCCAGGCTATGCTCAATTGAGGAGCGGTTTGAGTGGAAGCCGTTCTTAATTCTTAATAGCTAAAGTTGTACATTAGAAAATCTAGAAGTTCAATCTTTCCACTCCCTGACTGTTTTTGTCAAGATGGAAAAAGTGATGGTACCTGGAGCACTATAATCGGCCTAATACACATTGTAGGAAATTGAAGTCCACCAAGCACCAGCATGATGAATCAACCAGTTAACATTGAATCCCATCGCCTTGTCCTCTAAGGTGAGGTATTGCGATATATTCCAATCTTTCTTGATAGCCTTTGTCACTTGTGCCAAATCTCGCAGTTTTGCCTTTGCCTCGTCAACCCTGGCTCGGACTGTTGACACTTGAGCTTTAAGCTCAACATCTTTGCTTGAAGCAAACACTTCTGCCTGAGCTACCTTCTGGAGCCCTTCAAAGACACTTCCAGCAGGGTCGACTTAGCCTTGGAGCTGTGCAACAGTTTATTGGCTCGAGCCAAGGAAGGCCGCACTTGGTCAAACTCCTTTTGTGAAACAAAACTCTAAGGACTCCATTTCATCACCTAGCCTTGTAGAGGCAATGCTCAGCCGTAAGAATGCCTACATGCCACAGAGGTATAGTTAGATCGGCTAGACAAACAAAGAGAATCAAGGTTGAGGTTCGCCAAAGGTACTCACGTGAGAAACAAGGTTGGGAATTGAAACATCCCATTTTGAGCTCTATGCCCTCTGTTGGCTGAGTTGAGAAGTGGATGACTCGAAATTTCGACGACCGATGACCAATATTGATAGGGAAGTGGACTTTGGATGGGTGAGGATGAAAGATCAATGCTTATTTCTTCAGGTTATGCTCTAACTGCTGACATCTTTTTTGTCCTATTGCTTCTTCGCCCTTTTGATGTAAGATGATTTATGACTGAAGAAGCTTTAAAAGATAAGTTGAGTTAGAAATAAATCATTTGGTGAGAATAAATTTATTTTCTAGTTTCTACAATGAAAATTCCCACAAAGAATGTAGTCTGATCTAGAATTGTTTCTAGCCTTCATGAAGATAAGATCCACTACTTTTCTGCTAGTTGTAGTACTTGGCTTGTGATTTGTTCCAAGGTTCTTTGATAATGCTTGGCTAGTGCAAGTATTGGACTATAGAAGATGGTTTACAATCTGGAAGAAGCTTTGGTAATATGTGAACAATTGAAATATACAAAGATACAACCGAAATAACTATATAAAGAAATAACCTAACGCTAAAATTAGGAAGAAATGATATATACGGAAGAACTTTTTTCTATATTCAACAATCCCCCTCAAGCTAGATTGTGTACATTGATTAAATCCAGCTTGGTCTTCAATGTATCAATTATGTTCTTGAACAATGCCTTGGTAAGTATGTTTGCAATTTGCATCTTGGTCGGTATGTAGTTAAGAGAGATGCTATTGTTTTTAATTTTCTCTTTGATGAAGTGGCAATCAATGTCTACATGATTTATGCGATCATGATATATGGAGTCTTTTGCAATACTTATCGTTGCTTGATTGTCACAATAGACCTCCATTGGTTCTTAAGTGGTAAGTCTTAGTTCTAAGAGGATGCCTTTGAACCACATTTCTTCACATATTCCTTGAGCTAGGACCCTCAGTTCAGCTTCAGCATTGCTTCTAGGGCACGACTGGTTGTTTTTTGCTTCTCCAAGTGACTAGATTTCCCCATACAAGTGACTAGATTTCTCCAAGTTGCTAGATTTCCCCAATAACTGATCTTCAATTGACTTTTGAGCTTCCCCAATCTACATATGTGAAGACTTCAATGCTTCTTTTCTTTGATTTTTTGAAGTACAATCCTTCTCCTAGGGTTCCTTTTAAGTATCTGAGGATCCTATAAATAGCTTGCATATTTTCTTCTATCGGTTTGTTCATAAATTGACTCACAAGCATACTGCAAAACAAATATTTGGTCTAGTATGAGTGGTGTAATACTTCAAGAACTCAAGAGTATTTCTTTTATTAATGAATAGGAAAATAGGCATAAGGGCCTATACAAAAGGCGACTGATTACCTAGGCAGTCGGTTAACCTAAAAGAAATGATCGGATAAAGAAGGTAATAACAACTTCTTTTATAGTCTGTTTAATACAAAAGGTTACTGCCTTAAAATTACAGTTGATCCAATATTTACAACTAAAATTCTACTAAAACTTTTCAACAATTCCTACATTAGTTCTATCTGCCCAAGAGGAATAGACTCGCCACTGAGATTGGTTAAGTGAGCTCAAATTCATTTGGAGGATGGTAATGGTATATGTTTGAAACATTAAATGTTGAACTGATTTTCATTGTTGGTGGAAGATCTATGTGATATGCATTGGGACCCAATTTCTCTAGGATAGGAAAAGGGCTTATCTTCTTATTGGTGAATTTGGGATGTTATCTTGTAGGTAGTCTAGATTTCTTCAAATATATCATGATTAATTCTTCAATTTTGAAGTCAGCAGGTCTTCTATGTTCATCAACTTTAGATTTGTAATTAGTAGTAGATTTCTCTAAATGTTGGTGAACCTCTTCATGTATTTTCTTCACTTGATCGACCATGAAAGTTGCTTCAGCACTTAGATCAATTGAACTAGGTAAGTTGACAAGATCTAAAGTCAATCTCGGGACTTGAGTGTAGACAATTTCAAAGGGACATTTCTCGGTGTAACGATTGACCATATTATTGAAAGCAAATTCGGTTTGAGCAAGTGTAAGATCCCATTGATGGGGTTTGTCTCCACTTAAATAGTATAAGAGGTTACCAAGTGTGCAATTGGTAGCTTTTGTTTGTTTTTCAATTTGTGGATGGCTAGTTGAGCTAAAAAGGAGAGTAGTGCTGAATCTTTTCTATTGAGAATGCCAAAAATAACTCATGAATTTGACATCTTGATAAGAAATTATGCTTTTTTGGGATGTCATGTAGATGAACAATGTCCCTAAAAAATAAATTTTCCACATTTAAAGCATCACTAGTCGTAAACCAATGACAGTCCATGGAGAGATCTTCCCAAATATTAGTAGGTATAGGGAGAGGAGAGTAAATCCCTTTGTTTGAACTAGATCCTTTGGAAGTTTGGCATATAAAAACATCTCTTAACAAAATTTGCAACATCCTTTTTAAATTGAGGTCAATAGAATTTAGAAGAAAGAAATGCTAGGTTTTTCTCTCTACCAAAGTGTCCGAATAAACCACTCGAATGAGCTTCTTTTAGAAGTGACTCTCTAAAGTGTGTGGGATGTATAGAGTGTCATTTTTAAAAAGAAAGCCATAAAATATATGGAAATCCTTGGCTGGAAGATGGTTTGAACAAGCATACCAAATATCTTTAAAATTGGGACCAATAGAATATAATTCAAGTAAGTGGTTAAAAGCCATAATTTCACCTTGAAGTAAAGTTAGAAGTGTACCTTTTCGACTTAGGGCATCCACAACTTTATTGCCATTACTTGGAGTGTGTTTGATGACCAAATTGAACCGTTGGAAAAACTGTAGCCATCTAGCATGCATGCGACTAATAGATTCTTGAGAATGCAAAAATTTTAAAGAAAAATGGTCAGCTAATAAAATAAATTCTTTCCTAAGAAGATAATGTTCCCATTGTTTAACGGCTCGGACTAAAACATAAAGTTATTGCTTATAGGTTGACCAATTTTGTTTAGGAGAACTCAATTTCACTAAAAAACTCTATAGGATGTTTATCTTGACTAAGACAACTCCTATTCTCACACCCGAAGCATCTACAGATACTTCAAAGGGTTTTTGAAAATTTAGAAACCCAAGAATTGGAGTTGTACTTAAAGCTTTCTTTAAGTTCTTCAAAACTTGCAATTTGTTCCTCACCCCAAACAAAAGGAAGTTTAGCTTTTATACAAGTAGTTAAAGGGCTAGCTAGAGTGCTAAAATTTCGTATGAATTTCTATAAAATGAAGCTAAGCCTATGAAAGTTTGAATCTCCTTAATAGATTTAAGTTGGGGAAAATCAAGAATTGCTTCAATTTTCTTGGGGTCTACACTAACTCCTCTAGAACTTATTAAAAATCCTAAAAAATATAATTGATTATGAAGAAAAGAACATTTTTTAAGTTTATATACAAAGCATTTTCTTTTAAAACAGTAAAGATAATATGTAAATGTTCAAGATGAGATTCATAAAAATAACTATAAATTAGTATATCATTGAAGTAAACAACTACAAACTTATTGAGATAAGACAATAAAATTTGATTTATTAAGTGCATAAGGTGCTAAGGGCATTAGATAGACCAAAAGGCATGACTAACCATTCAAAAAGTTCTTCGTTTGTCTTGAAGGTTGTCTTCCACTCATCTCCGGGCCTTATTCTAATTTCGTGGTATCTACTTCTAAGATCTATTTTAGAAAAAAATGATGCTCTCCTAATTGATCTAGTAGGTTCGACAATCTAGGAATAGAGAACCTATATCTAATTGTTATTTTATTCATTGCCCTACTATCAATACAAAGTCACCATGAACCATCTTTCTTAGGTGCAAGTAAAGCTGGGACGACACATGGGCTAAGACTAGGTTGTATGTGTTCTTTGTCTAAGATATTATATATTTCATTATGTAAAGCTTCATATTCTTTAGGGCTCATACGATAGTGGGTTAGGTTAGGTAAGATACTATCCATAATTAAGTCAATGTGGTGTTGTATGTTTCTAGGGGGAAGGGGCAGATTTTTGGTTCTTCTAAAAGAGAGGGGAATTCTTCTAGCAAATAAGAAATCTGTGGGTTTAGTTGGTCAGTATTAGATGATTCGAAAGGGTCTTGCTTTATTACAAAAACTAAAAGAGATTGTTCTTTTGAGTGCAAAATGTCCTTGCCCTGAGATAATAGAAAAAGTTGTTTAGTTGAGGAAGAGGGTACCTTATTTGTGGTGACTTGCTTACCGATGGGAAAGAATTCAACCATTTTACCCATCAAACTAAATTCATATGTATTATCTCGCCCATTATGAAGTGCTTTATTGTCGTATTGCCATGGTTGTCCTAAGAGGACATGACAAACGTCCATTTCAAGAACATCACACATAATCTAATCTTGATATACATTGCCGATAGATAGGGGCACTGTGCGAATCTTCTTGACTGCTGTTTCTCTTTTCTTTGTAATTCAATTTACCTTGTAAGCATTGGGGTGTGGTTCAACGGTAAGGCTAAGGGCAAAAACTAGCTTTTTGGAGACAATATTCTCAATGCTTCCACTGTCTATGATCACTTGGCATACTCTTCCATTGGTTGTGCACCTCGTGTGGAAGAAAGCATGCAGAGTAATCAAGACTCATTGGAGAACACAAGAAAGTTGATCGACATCATCTAGATGTACTACTGCGAGGTCATCCATGTTGTCTTCATCAAAGTCAGCTTCATCTAAGGCGTCTTCTTCTTGAATTGCCAGTGTTCTTTGTTGAGGGCACTTATTGGATAAATGGCCTTGTTACCCACATCGAAAACATTTTCCTAGTGTAGCCCATTGATAAGGATTCAAATTCCTCTTAGAGGTGTTGCTTTTAGCCATTGCCAATGGATAGAGGCATTGTGCAAATATTCTTGACTGCTGTTTCTCTTTTCTTTGTAATTCAATTTACCTTATAGGCATTGGGGTGTGGTTCAACGGTAAGGCTAAGGGCATAAAGTAGCCTTTTGGAGACGATATTCTCAATGCTTCCACTGTCTCTGATAACTTGGCATACTCTTCCATTGGTTGTGCACCTCATGCGGAAGAAAGCATGCGGAGTAATCAAGACTCATTGGAGAACACAAGAAAGTTGATTGACGTCATCTGAATGTACTATTGCGAGGTCATCCATGTTGTCTTCATTATAGTTAGCTTCATCTAAGGCGTCTTCTTCTTGAATTGCTAGTGTTCTTTATTGAGGGCACTCATTGGATAAATGGCCTTGTTGCCCACATCGAAAACATTTTCCTAGTGTAGCTCGTTGATAAGGATTCAAATTCCTCTTAGGGGTGTTGCTTTCAGCCCCTCGGACATTTGAGGTTTTAGGAGGAGCCTTGTCTTTTTTGGTTTGCTGATTTGTTATTGCTCCAGAAGCATTCAACTGTGACAGATCAGTGGTGTTCTCTTGAAAGATTGTTACTGCCATCCCCATGGTTGTCTTCTTTGGTAGGTCTTTGCCGTTTTGTCTTAGTACTTTCTTCAATTTTCGTTGCAAGAGTGATGACATCTTCCAAATATTCTATCGGGTGTAATTTGACAATTTCTTGGATCTTCTTTCGAAGGCCAGGAACGAATCTTGACACCAATTGTTGTTATGATTCAGGAAGATTGTTCCAGGCACCAAGGCGATGAAATTCTTCCATGTAATCAAAGATAGATCGATCCCCTTGTTTACAAAGTTGATATTGGTTGTAAAGTCTTTGTTGGTAGTTTAAGGAGAGGAATCTTTTCGTCATCATCTTCAAGAGCCTTGGCCAAGATTTGATTGGAGGTTTGCCATAGTATCGCCGATTGGTTTCGAGTTGATCCCATCAAATCGATGCACCTCTTTGAAACTTGAATACTACAAATTTAACTTTCTTGTCATCCGGGATGTTGGCATATTCAAAAAAATTTTCTACCTTTGAAGCCCAATCAAGAAATTCTTCTACATCCATTCGGCCATCAAAACTAGGAAGGTTGATTTTCATCTTGTACTCGGCGTTATCATGATGAAATTGCAGTCTTCCACGATTAAAACTCATTATATCTTGTATTCCACCAAGGTACATTTTTCCTTCACTCAAAGAATCATAATCTTGCAACATATAGCTTCCTCTATGAAGTTATTGGGATATGAATCTTGCTTAGTACAAGTTTCTTGGAATTGCATTTTTGTTTTGTCTGGTTTCTTGATGAAATACTTCATTGATCTTGGTTTTCCCATAGTTTCTTGGTGATTCTTATTTGTCACAAATGGCCAGATCTTCACCTTTTGCTTTGTTCATACTAGAATCTTGAGGTTCTTGGATTCAGATTCCTCCTTTGTTAGGTATATCAACATGTTCATGCCCATCCCCCTTCGATTTGAATGTTCATTCGGCTTAGAACTTGGGTAGCGTGGAACATAACTCACCCATTTCTCCTTTCATTTCAATGATAGACTTCTCCACTGATGTCAATCGAGCTTCCATGACTTTGGCTGAAGATGATGCTTCCACATCTATTGAGGTTGAGATCCAAGAAGAATTCGCTTTGGATCGACGCTCTGATACCAATTGGTGTAATACTTTAAGAACTCAAGAGTATTTCTTTTATTGATGAATAGGAAAGTAGGCATAAGGGCCTCTATTTATATACAAAAGGTGACTGATCACCTAGACAGCCAGTTAACCTGAAAGAAATGACCGAATAAAGAAGGTAATAACAACTTCTTTTACAACCGATTTAATACAGAAGGTTACTGCCTTAAAATTACAGTTGATTTAATATTTACAACAACTAAAATTCAACTAAAATTATTCAACAATTCCTATATCAGTGAGTTAAGTAAATCAACTTCCCAACGAGTCTTTGATATTGATCCTTATTTACCGTGTTTTATTTTCCATTCCTAGGAAGTATTTGAGGTTGCCTAAATCTTTTACTTCAAATTCTTTAGTCAAAAGTAACTTCATGGTGTGAAACCAAAAATCTAATATTTTGAATCAATGAATCTCTCCTCAAAATGAGGGAAAAACCTTTATTTATAGAGAAAGATTACAAATTTGTTCAAAACTAATAAATTAACTATAGTTAAAGTCAAAACTAACAAACTAACAATAGCTAATTAAAGAAGTAAGCCTTCTAGTTACATCAAATCCACCCCCCTCAAGATTGGACTCATCCGCGAGGAAATTAGGATGCTAAATGGAAGCTGTTCGGAGCAAAATAAGGCTTCAAGTCAGCCACGTTGAATACTGGATTAATGTGCAAATCTGTTGGTAATTCAATGCGGTATGCATTGGTGCCATATTTCTCTAATACTTGAAATGGTCCAAGTTGTCTTTCTTTCAATTTGTTGTACGTACCAGTAGGAAATCGAGCTTTGCGTAGGTGGATCATTACTAGGTCTCCTACCTCAAAATTAACTTCTCTTCTAGACTTGTCTTTAGCTTCTTTGTAAGACAAGGTGGTTTTCTCCAAATGATCATGGACTTCTTGATGAAGCTTTTGAATTCTTTCAGCCATACTTTCAGCCTCAATGCTAACATCCACTACAGAAAGCAAGTTAGCAAGGTCAAAAGTTAGTCTTGGAGTTCTGGTGTATACAACTTCAAAGAGGCATCTTCCTGTTGATCTATTCTTCATATTATTAAAGGAAAACTCTTCTTAGGCAAGGGACAAATTCCATTGTTTCGGTTTTGAGTTACTTAGACAACATATAAGATTTCCCAATGTTCTGTTGGTAACTTCTGTCTTCCCATCAGTTTGAGGTCTACGCATGGATATCAAAGCTACTGTGTTGTTTCTTTAATACATTCAAAGCTACTGTGTTGTTTCTCTCCCAAATGGAAACTGCCTTTCTTTAGACAATTAGTAATAGGTGCTACGATAGAGCTGAAATCCTTGATAAATTTTCTGTAAAATGAAGCCAAACCAAGGAAGGCTTGAATGTCTTTTACCGGGCATGGAGTTGGCCATTGGGTAATAGCTTCAATCTTCTTTGGATCAACTTTAATTTGATTGTGACCAATTAAGAAGCCAAGAAATGTAATTTCCTTTACTAGAAAAAGACATATCTTATGATTGATATAGAACTTGTCGGTTGTTAATGCTTGAAAAAGGCTTCGAAGGTGCTGTAAATACTCCTAAATGTTCCTGCTATACACCAAAATATTGTCAAAATACACTATGACAAATTTGTTAAGGAAAGGATGGAGTACTTGATTCATGAGTCTCATGAAAGTGCTTGGAGCATTTGATAGCCCAAAGGGCATGACTAGCCATTCGAACAATCCCTCATTGGTCTTGAAAGCCTTCTTCCATTCATCAGATCATATTCTTATTTGGTGGTATCCACTCTTCAAATCCACCTTAGAAAAGATCAATGCTCCTCCAATTGGTCAAGTAGATCACTTATACGAGGGATTGGAAAACGGTATTTCATGGTGATTCGATTAATGGCAAGGTTTATTGGAGGTTTACGCATGGATATCAAAGAAAAGATAAAACTACAACCTTTCCACTCTTTTACTGAAGCTATCTCTTTTGCTGAAACTATGGAGGAGATGAACGAGATCCGAGTCAAGAATTCATCAAGAAGGTCCATTTGGGAAGCCTCCACAAGCAAAAGGGTTAATACTGCAAGCAAAGCACCAAATCCTCCAAATCCACCAGCCTTGACCAAAGACAAAGATAAAGAAAATCAAGAAGGGAGTGAAGAGAAGAAGATTGAGACCACATTCAAGAAGAGAGCTCAAAATCCCGACAATAGGCCTTCTTTGGGCAAATGCTTTTGATGTGGCCAAGTTGGTCATCTATCTAATGCATGCCCCCAACGAAAAACAGTAGCTTACATAGAAGAGGAAGAAGAAATGATGGCTAAAAACAGTGAAGAAGAAGATGAGAAAGCTGAGTTCATTGAATCGGAAGAGGTGATAGACTCTCTTATATTCTCCAAAGAATGTTAATGACTCCTAAAGAGGATTTGAACCCCAAAGGCATTGTCTTTTCAAAACAAGGTGTACATACAACAACAAAGTATGCAATGTCATCATAACAGTAGAAGTAGCGAGAATTTTGTCGGCTCTAAATCTCAAAGTGGAGACTCATCCAAACCCATACAAGATAGCATGGGTAAAGAAAGGTGGCGAGGCACAAGTAAGTGAAATTTGCACCATTCCCCTTTCAATTGGTAATAAATACAAGGACCATAGTATGCGATGTATTGGAAATGGAAATATGTCACTTATTGTTAGGGAGACCATGGAAATATGATACTCGAACCTTACACAAAGGGAGAGAGAATACATATGAGTTTAATTGGATGGGCAAGAAAGTGGTCTTACTTCCACTAAACAAGAAGAATGATAAAGGCGTAAAGGTGAAAAAGGAAGACAGCAGCCACTTGTTTATAACAATTAGTGGAAAAACTTTGATGAAAGAAAGAGAAGAAGATATATTAGGACTTGTTGTTGTTGATAAGCCCGAGGAAATACAAGAGAATGGGAACCCTCCGGTGATACAATAATTGTTCAATGAATTCCCCTTCCTTAAAGGAGAATCCGAGGGGCTGCCCCCATTGAGAAATATTCAACACTACGTTGGCCTAATCCCTGGAGCTACACTACCAAACTTGCCTCACTATAGAACGAGTCCTAAGGAATACGAAATCCTTCACCAACACATCGAGGACTTACTCAACAAAGGGCACATTCAATCAAGTTTAAGCCTGTGTGCAGTCCCGACCCTACTAACTCCAAAGAAAGATGGAAGCTAGAGAATGTGTGTAAACAGTAGAGCCATTAATCGAATCACCGTGAAATACCATTTTTCAATCCCTCGTATAAGTGATCTATTTGACCAACTTGGAGGAGCATTGATCTTTTCTAAGGTGGATTTGAAGAGTGGATACCACCAAATAAGAATACGACCGGGTGATGAATGGAAGACGGCTTTCAAGACCAATGAAGGATTGTTCGAATGGCTAGTCATACCCTTTGGGCTATCAAATACTCCAAGCACTTTCATGAGACTCATGAATCAAGTACTCCATCCTTTTCTTAACAAATTTATCGTAGTGTATTTTGACGATATTTTGGTGTATAGCAGGAACATTGAGGAGCATTTACAGCACCTTCAAAGTCTTTTTCAAGCATTAACAACCGACAAGCTCTATATCAATCATAAGAAATGTCTTTTTCTAGTAAAGGAAATTACATTTCTTGGCTTCTTAATTGGTCACAATCAAATTAAAGTTGATCCAAAGAAGATTGAAGCTATTACCCAATGGCCAACTCCATGCTCGGTAAAGACATTCAAGCCTTCCTTGGTTTGGCTTCATTTTATAGAAAATTTATCAAGGATTTCAGCTCTATCGTAGCACCTATTACTAATTGTCTAAAGAAAGGCAGTTTCCATTTGGGAGAGAAACAACACAGTAGCTTTGAATGTATCAAAGGAAAGTTGAGTTCCAGCCCTGTTCTTAAGCTACCGACTTCTCTTTACGATTTGAAATAGCCGTGGATGCCTGTGGAGTGGGCATTGGAGGTATATTATCACAACAAGGGCACCCTATTGAATTCTTTAGTGAAAAACTCAGTAATTCAAGGTAGAACTAGAGTACTTATGAACAAGAATTGTATGCCCTTGTTCGAGCTTTGAAACTATGGGAGCACTATCTTCTTTCTGAAGAATTTCTCTTGTTGACAGATCACTTTTCATTGAAGTACCTACAATCTCAAAATAATATCAGTTGTATGCACGCACGGTGGATTTCCTTCATTCAAAGGTTTGACTTTGTGATCAAACACCAATCAGGCAAGGAGAATAAAGTAGCTGATGCTCTAAGGCAAAAGAATTCTCTCCTTACTATCTTAGCCACAGAAGTAACTGCTTTCTCTCATCTCCCATGCTTATATAAAGAAGATGTTGATTTTGCTGAGATATGGTATAATTGCACCCATTTTATAAAGACTAATGATTTTCATATAATGGATGGTTTCTTATTTAAGGGAGAGCAATTGTGTATTCCACACATTTCCCTTCGAGAAGCTCTTCTAAAAGAAGCACACCCGGGAGGATTGGCTGGACATTTTGGTCAAAATAAAACTTTTGAACTAGTGACTGCTCGATTTTATTGGCCACAAATTCGGAAGGACACAAATAACTTTGTTAAGAGATGTTCTATTTGTCAAAAAAAAACAAAAGGCACAAGCACTAATGCGGGTCTATATTCACCATTACCTATTCCCACAACCATTTGGGAAGACTTATCAGCTGACTTTGTACTTGGTCTTCCAAAAACCCAACGTGGGTATGATGCAGTAATGGTGATTGTGGACCGTTTCAGTAAAATGACTCACTTTCTTGCTTGCAAAAAGACAAATGATGCAATTTATATAACCAATCTCTTCTTTAAAGAGATTGTTTGACTTCATGGAGTGCCCAAGTCCATTGTATCTGATAGGGATGTCAAATTCCTTAGCCATTTTTGGCGTACACTGTGGAAGAAGTTTGATATAACATTGAAATTTAACACTATCTCACACCCTCAAACTGATGGGCAGACAAAAGTTACCAACAGAACATTGGGAAATCTTATACGTTGTCTAAGTAACTCAAAACCGAAACAATGGGATTTGTCCCTTGCCTAAGCAGAGTTTGCCTTTAATAATATGAAGAATAGATCAACAGGAAGATGCCCATTTGAAGTTGTATACACCAGAACTCCAAGACTAACTTTTGACCTTGCTAACTTGCCTTCTGTAGTGGATGTTAGCATTGAGGCTGAAAGTATGACTGAAAGAATTCAAAAGCTTCATCAAGAAGTCCATGATCATTTGGAGAAAACCACCTTGCCTTACAAAGAAGCTAAAGACAAGTCTAGAAGAGAAGTTAATTTTGAGGTAGGAGACCTAGTAATGATCCACCTACGCAAAGCTCGATTTCCTACTGGTACGTACAACAAATTGAAAGAAAGACAACTTGGACCATTTCAAGTATTAGAGAAATATGGCACCAATGCATACCGCATTGAATTACCAACAGATTTGCACATTAATCCAATATTCAACGTGACTGACTTGAAGCCTTATTTTGCACCGGACAGCTTCCATTTAGCATCCTAATTGCCTCGCGGACGAGTCCAATCTTGAGGGGGTGGATTTGATGTAACTAAAAGGCTTACTTCTTTAATTAGCCATTGTTAGTTTGTTAGTTTTGACTTTAACTATAGTTAGTTTGTTAGTTTTGAACAAACTTGTAATCTTTCTCTATAAATAAAGGCTCTTCCCTCATTTTTAGGAGAGATTCATTGATTCAAAATATTAGATTTTTGGTTTCACACTATATTCTTTCTCCCCTTGTGTAAGGTTCGAGTATCATATTGCCATGGTCTCCCTAACAATATGTGACAGACATCCATTTCCAATACATAGCATACTATTTGGTCCTTGTAGCTATTACCAATTGAAAGGTGAATGGTGCAAATTTCACTTACTTGTACCTCGCCACCTTTCTTTACCCATGCTATCTTGTATGGGTTTGGATGAGTCTCCACTTTGAGATTTAGAGCCGCCACTAGCTTTTTGGAGACAAACTTCTCGCTACTTCCACTGTCTATGATGACATTGCATACCTTGTTGATTGTACACCTTGTTTTGAAAAGACAATGCCTTCGGAGGTTCAAATCCTCTTTAGTAGTGATTAACATTCTTTGGAGAACACAAGATAGTCTATCACCATCATCCGATTCAATGAACTCGGCTTCCTCATCTTATTCTTCACTGTTTTCAACCATAATTTCTTCTTCCTCTTCTATGTAAGCTACTTCTTTTCGTTAGGGGCACGCATTAGATAGATGACCAACTTGGCCACATTGAAAGCATTTGCCCAAAGAAGGCCTATTGTAGGGATTTTAAGCTCTCTTCTTGAATGTGGTCTCGGTCTTCTTCCCTTCACTCCCTTCTTGATTTTCTTTATCTTTGTCTTTGGTCAAGGCTGGTGGATTTAGAGGATTTGGCGCTTTACTTGCAGCACTAACCCTTTTGCTTGTGGAGGTTTCCCAAGCGGACCTTCTTGATCAATTCTTGACTCGGATTTCGTTCATCTCCTCCACAGTTTCAGTAAAAGAGATAGCTTCAGTAAAAGAGTAGAAAGGTTGTAGTTTTACCTTTTCTTTGATATCCATGCGTAGACCTCCAATAAACCTTGTAATCAAATGTTGCTTACCCTCCATAAGGTTTATTCTTGCTCCTAGTCAATGGAATTCTTCAATGTAATCAGCCACCGATCGTCCTCCTTGTCTACAATTTTGATATTGACTATACAAGGTTTGTTCATAATTAGGAGGTAGGAAGCGTTCCTTCATTAACCTTATCATCTTCTCTCACGAATGAATTGGTCTTCTGCCAATTCTTCTCCGATTGATCTCAAGTTGATCCCACCAAGCCGAGGCGCCAACTTTTAACTTTAGTGCCACGAGATGCACTTTCTTGTGCTCGGGAGTGTTCATGTATGTGAAGAAATTTTCTGTGTTCTTGATCCAATCAAGAAATTCTTCAATGTTTCGTTTCCCATTGTAACTTGGCAAGTCAATTTTTATCTTGAAATCATTGTCCTCACGTCTCTTGCCCCTTCCTTTTCTTAGCACAAAGAATTCTTCTTCTTGATCGTATTCACTAGATGAATCCCAATCTTGGTTTTCTTGATATCTTTCTTGGCCAATTGGTTGTCTTCTTAGATTTTCATGGTACTATCTTTGAATTCTTGGATGTCTTTCTTGAAATATTTCTTGTTGGTTTTGGCCAATTCTTGCCCGACCGCCGCCTCTTCCTCCTCTTCCTCCCTATTCTGGATCAATTGGTTGAATATTCTCTCGATTTTGAGGTGTGGTTACAAGCATTTCAACTCTTCTAGCAAGGGTTTCCATGCTTTCTTGAAGGTTTGTTAAGGTGCCTTGAATTCCCTCCAATGAGTTCTCAACAGACAGCAAGCGTCGGGTTGAGGTTCTTGGAGAGAGGGTGGGAGTATCTTCTACCTCTTGTTCTTGCCCGTGTACATCTCTTTCGATTGGTTGATGGGCTCTCCTTCCCGCCATCGTTCCAAAATCTTGAAGTGCTCTGATACCAATTTTGGTGCAAAACAAAAAATCTAATATTTTGAATCAATGAATCTCTCCTCAAAACGAGGGAAGAGGCTTTATTTATAGATAAAAATTACAAGTTTGTTCAAAACTAACAAACTAACTATAGCTAATTAAAGAAGTAAGCTTTTCTAGTTACATCACTTTAGTTCCTTTATTTCTTCTTTATGATCTCCTGTGATTATAATGTCATCCATATACACAATAATAATAGAAATTTTTCCTTTGCTGTGATGTTTGATAAAGAGTTTGTGATCAGATTGGCATCGTATAGTTTTAACAACCTTTGAAAACTTGTAAAACCAGGCTCGAGGGGATTGTTCTAAACGACTAAACCATAAAGGGACTTTTTGAGTTTGCAAACTTTATTTATTGTTATTGTTGATTCCATACCGGTAGGTATATCTATGTAGACTTCTTCTTCTAAGTCTCCATTGAGGAATGCATCTTTTATGTCTAATTGGTGGAGTAGCCAATCATTATTCACTACTAAGGAGAAGAGGACACGAATAATGTTTAGTTTTGCTATAGGTGCAAAGGTTTCTTGGTAGTCAATGCCATGCGATTGAGTGAAATCTTTTGCGACGAGTCTTGCTTTAAGTCTATCTATCTTATACACACCTCTCTCTTGAGTTTAAGGCATTCAACTCCAGCCTATCCAACATACAAATTCCTAATAATGTTAAGGACACAAATTGGAAAAATGTAATCTTAGAAGAATTAAACACCCTGGAAAAGAACAAAACGTGGGAAATAACAAACTTGCCCTCAAGAAAAAAAAAACAATATGATGCAAATGTATCTTTATCATCAAATACAAAGTCAATGAAGAAATAGATAGTTTTGAATGTGGTATTTTATACATGTCCTTACCCTTTTGCATTGAGCAAGAGAAAGATCAATATCTTCTATTTGGACTTGCATTTGAGATTTGGACACAGTTCTCTTGTATTTTATTTGTTCTTTGGTTAGGTACCGATCCAACTTCAGGGATGTATGTGATGTGCGTTTTCCTTCTAGTATAGACTATTATTTTTTTTGTATATTCTTGAGAGTTTTGGTTAGGGTCTTCGAGGATGAAAGGTTCATAGGGAGTATGTGCTTCTGTCAAAATTGTGTTAGCGTTTTCTTCCGTTCTAACAAAGGAGTTCCGTTGTTCCTCTCTTGGAAGTAAGGTTGGTTTTCAAAGAAGGATACACTCATGGAGGTATAAAATTTCTTTGAGACTAGCGAATAACATTTGTATCCTTTTTGGTTTGGGGCATAACCAAGAAAGATATATTTGATTGCCTTGGGGTCCAACTTACTCCTATTTGACTGATAATCTTGAACAAAAGCAGTATATCCAAATCTTTTCAAGGGAGCTTTAGGGAACAATCTTGTGTGTAGATAGTGCTCCTGAAATTTTTGTAAGGGGCTTTTAAAACCTAAAGTTCGTAATGGTATTCTATTAATGAGGTAGGTTGCAGTGAGTACAGCTTCTCCATAGAAATAACGCAAGGTGTTTGAGGAAATCATTAGGTTGTAGTAACTTCTAACAGATTTCTATTTTTCCTTTGAGCAATTCTATTCTATTGGGTAGTGTCTGGTAGCATGTACTGAGGTGGACAATGCCTTTTTCTTTTAAAAAGGTTCTTAAAGACATTAAAGTAATCCCTAGCATTATCAGAGTGAAGTATTTGAATTTTCGTATTGAAGAAATCGAGTATCTATCATGACATACAAATTTTTGAATATGACAGTCCATTAAAAATACCCAGTGAGTCTAGTATGATCATCAATGAAACGAACAAACCATTTAGCTCATGTTATTTTTTTTAACTCTACTTGCTCCTCAAACATCACTATGCATCATAGAAAAAGGATGAGAAGGTTTGTAATTATTAGATAAGAAGATCGGGTTTGCTTATCCAATTCACACGATTCACATTGAAAAACCCAAGAGCTTTTACTAAAAATATCTGGAAAAATGTGTTTCAAATACATAAAATTGGAGTGGCCTAAACGATTATGCCACAACATTATTTTATTATCATAATTGTATTTAGAAGCAACAAAAACAGACTTATTAGCACCTAACTCATGAGAGGTTTCAGACTTAAAACCTAAGAAGACAAAGAGTTCAAAAGCGACAACTCTGATACCATGAAGAATTCTATATTTCTCATATATTTCTATACAAAGATACAACCCTAATTTAAAGAGACAGATATAATTATATGAGGAAATAACCTAACAGTAGTACGAAAAATAAGGAAATGAATACACAAGGAAAAATTAGGAAAAATTGATATATATTGAGAAGAAAATTCCTTTTTCTATATTCAAAAATATGTTTTACCATTGTTTTTCATATATTTCGCTCTCTTCCTTTGCTGAAAATTTGAACTTAACTGTTTAGGCGACATTGCGTGACCGTGAAAAGAAGGTTGCAACGTAGGAATCCTAAACTTCAGCTGCTGTCTCTTAACGGTAATTTTCTTCTCTTCCCATTTCTCTTTTAGAAAAATTGAAATAGGCAATTCTTTTTAATAATTTGGATTATGCATTATTTAATATATTTATTTTGAAAATGAGTTGATTAAAAATACTTCGCAACTCCACCATTTGGGTTAGACTAACTCTTATAATTATGTTACATAATCCAACATGTTCTTATAATTATGTTCATCTTTTGGTAACAATGTTGGATTTTCTGTTTCGGATTTACCTCTTTGATTATAATATTTTTGTGCAAGATATAGGAGGTCCGTTTGACCATATTCCGTTGAACGAATTTATTTAATTCTTTGTCTTTTTCTCTATTTAAAACTCGAGAATAAGTTATCTTTTTGGAGGGATAGAAAGATGTAGGAAGAATAAATTCAATAAATATGAGTCTTTCCCTCTTGTATAAACACATTATCATTCTAATAAAAGATTCACAATAATAATTCTTAGAGGATTACTCTTTGAGGCTCTTAGGTAAGATAGTTAGACTACATCATCATACATGTATAATATAAAATAATAAAATAATATATCAATATATATGAAAATATTTGAACACATGGTATATAATTATAAGTAATTTCCATCCATCTGTAATTTTGGGGGAATGCATAAAAGACATACTTTGGTCACATTGTATGTAACTTTAGGAATAGGGAGAGTTGCATCTTATAGAGCCTCAATGGTGCTACGGTGTAATTGAACATTAGCAAACTTTCTCCCCCGAAATAGACATGAGTGAACCTCCAATAATTGTTGTAGAAATCCCTTTAGCCTGAGAGGCATTTCAGTCTTTTGCAACAAATTTGAAATATACTTTGTTGGGATAAAATCAAGCCTCCAATGGATGGATATCTTTTGTAACAAACTATCTCATAAGTTGATGAATTTGATCGTGTCTTATTCATTAAACTATGCTTGAATTGATATATAAGCATGAAATTTTACCATTATAAAGTGTAAAATAGTTATGGTTAAATTATAAGTTTAGTCTCTTGAATTTTAAGATTTATGTTTATTTGATCATGAACTTTCAAAAGTGTATAATAAACCCTTGAACTTTCAATTTTGTATGATAAAATTTCTTCTTCTTCTTATTTTTGTATAATTTTTATATTTATTCTATATTTAGTGAATTTGTATATGAAAAATAAATAAGATTAAAAGTTTATGTTGTTTGTTAAATTGTCTCAGGAATGCCTAAAGTCCATGGGAGCCAAATTCAAAGGGAATAAGGCCTCCACAAGGATTTCATGTGTCTCAAAAGAAAAAGTCAAACTCGTAAGATTTAAATTAACCAGCTGAATTGGTTAAGTTTTACCAAAAGAGAAATGATTGAGCTGAGCTTGCCATTGGCATCTTACAATCCTAAGGACCACACTCATTTTGACTTTATTGAGACTATACATATCCTAAAGCAGGTGTTGAAGGAAGAACTTTATAAATAGCTCCACACAAACAACTTCAAAAGGTAAGAAACCCCCTCTATGCGTAGTTGAGCTAAATACTCTCTTTATTAATTTAGGTATCAGAGTATTCTTAGTTCGATACGACATTGGTGTGTGTATCTTGTACAAAATAGCTCCATTTATGTGTATGGACCAGAGGAACGGGCTGGAGGAGCACCCAAGGCTCATGTGTGAGTTTCCCGCACCAACAATGTTAATTATGCTGAATAATGTGTACTAAAAAAATTATACTGAATAACCAACAAGAGCGTAGCTTAATTGACATAGTGTTCATACTATCAATCTCGAGATTTGAGGTTTGATTCTCCTACTCCACACTTTATACTGAATAAACGTTATGATTTGCAACTTAACATAAAATCAGTGAAATATTGAAAATAAGATGACCAAAAGGGTGGTGATAAAAGCAAAAGTTATACAGAATTGTTCCTTCTAAAAGATAAAAGTTTTGGAAAAGAAAAGAACAAAAAAGGAATATGGAAAAGCTTTGTGGTGTTGCACAGCTTGTTTCACTTTACATCAATACTCAGAGTTGAGAGACATTGCCACAGCCACCACCACTGTAGGCACCACGGCCACCGCCATAGGTACCATCGTCACAACTGTCGACATAGCTACCATCGATATCTTCTCCTCCTTGGTCACTACTTAAACCAAGGATAGCAGCTGCAGAAGCTATAGCAGCGCCTGCTCCAGCCAAGACGGCCATCTCACTCTCCTTGATCCTGCTTTCTCGAGTATCTTGTCGGTCAATTTGTTCACTTCTTCGAGAACCTTGTGTATCCGGTCGAATGCTCTGTTCGCTTCTTGGAGAACCTCGTGTGATAGGGAAGATGGTCTGTTGGCTTCTTTGAGAACCTCGTATGTCAGGAAAAATGCTCTGTTCACTTCTTGGAGTCATGTCCTGTCTATAGGTCCGAAAACCTTGTCCAAATTCAACATCATGGTACATTTGCAATGGCCTTGAACGTCCAATACTTACACTTGGAGTAGGTAATTCATGTGCATCTTTCTTTTTATAACCACCTCCAATTATACAAAAACAACATAAAATCACAGCAACAACTAATAAAGAAGTGCAAATTATGAAAATGAGGATGGAAGGTTTCATATCCAACAACATTGGGAGTTTACCAATATAAAATACAATCTCTTGGCAAAAAAAAGCACTCTTCAAGTTTTTCCTTCTACTATATTTATAAGCCAATAATTTAATACTGTATATACTTCTTGAAAAAAGTAGAGAGGATAAATTTTTGGTATTTAGAAGGAATCCCACTTTAAAGTTTTCATTCTTTCTTTATAGGAAAGAAGGGAAAGGATTATTCCATGGTTGTTTTGTTTTATGTATGATCTGTTAGATTTTGGCTTATGCCTATGATAAAAATCCCAAACATTGGATTAGAAGTCAGATAATTAATTGTTATGTTTTTTATGAAAAAAATCAAACTTAATTAATTCCATGGTGATAAGTGAAAGGAAAAAAAAATTAATGATACAAAAAGGGAGAGCCCCATGATGGAAGAATATTGTTGCATGCAAGCAAACTTTTTTGGTTAGTTCAGTTTTTATTTGACAAGACGAATAAAAAATTAAACGGAAGAGATATAAATACACGTAAATAAACCCAAAAATCTTCATATTTCCTTTCTTTAAGCTTCCATTCTTCATTCTTGATCTCAGGTAAATACAAATAGTCCTACTATGACTGAGTCTTCTCTTCCAAAGAGAAGCTGTGGCCACTATGTTCAAACCCCGGAATCAGCCCTTAAGGGAGCAATCTCTCTACTTATCCCTACTTCGGGAAAGGAGTGAATTCCATATTGTGGATTGAGTTTCCAGCTCCCAGATCAGACAAGTCCCCAAAAAGGTAGGCATGTTGAGTTGGCAATCTGGCCACTCTCACCCATACTAATCAAAGGACCGCCCTCAATGGCAGGAGTTCCTAAAACACTTAGGATTGAGGTCGTGTTACCTATGGTCGTTTAGGTGAGATGTAAGTCTCTAGTATCAATGACGTTATATACAGAGTCTAGTCATCTCGTGGTCCAGGTTTTATACAAACTCTTTGTATAGGACACCCCCGCTCGCACGTCTCCACATGAATGGTCAGGATCTACCATTTGTAGTAGTTTACAATACTTGCAAACCTCTACAAAGCGGGCTGTATTGGTAGTGTCACCAGGATCAGGTATCCCACCTTAATCCTTATACTACAGACCTATTTAGGTTATCACTTAAGGCATGATCCACTTGTATATCACATATATATACTTAAGTTCACATAAGATAACCATGGAGCTTTGTTTATTGGATATGGGTAAATGCCAGAATTAAATAATAATTATCTTATTCATTAAGCAATGTGTATCTTTACAAAACAACGAGACTTTGGGAGAATTAGGACACCAATCCTAACATTTGACATACTAGATGAACCTACATCAACAACTCTTGTTAAGGTAGTGGGCTCTTCAATAACTCTTATTGAAGATTTAGTAGTTTCTTTGGAAAGCTCATTCAACACGATTTTGCTTATAGGTTTGTGCTCTCTTATATAATCCTCCTCAAGAAAAGTAGCATTTGTCAATACAAACACTTTGTTTTCTTTAGGATCATAAAAATAACCCCCCATGTCCCTTTGGGGTAACCTACAAATAGGCATAACCTCGAACGTGGTTCCAGTTTCTTAGGATTAGCCTCAAGTACATGTACTGGGCAACCCCAGATGTGGAAATGACATAAACTAGCTTTACGACCATTCTACAACTCCAAAGGTGTTTTGGCAACACTCTTGGAGGGAACAAAGTTCAAGATGTAAGTTGCAGTCTCTACTGCAAAACTCCAGAACGAGTCAGGTAAAAGCGTAACTCATCATTGACTGAACCATGTCCAACATGGTTTGATTTCTCCTCTCTGATACACCATTTTGCTGAGGTGTACCAGGTGCTGAGAGTTGGAAAACTATTCCATGTTCTATCATATAGTTTTGGAACTCAAAATCCAAAAATAATCCACCCCGATCAGATCGAAGTGTTTTAATTATTTTACTTAATGCATTTTCAACTTCAACTTTGAACTCTTTGAATTTTTCAAAGGACTTAGACTTATGTTGTATTAAATAAACGTACCTATACTTCGAATAATCATCAGTAAAAGTGATGAAATATTCCTAGCCTCCCTTGACTCACACATTCATCGGACCACAGAGGACTGAATGCACTAGCTCTAGAGGCTCTTTGGCCCTATAACCTTTTCTAGTAAAAGGCCTTTTAGTTATTTTGCCATCAAGACATGACTCGCACACAGGTAAATAATTTTCTTCTAACTCGCTTAGAAGTCCATTCTTCATCAACTTCTCCATCCTATTGAGATTAATGTTCCTTAAACGTAGGTGCCAAAGTTGGACATTTTCTTTAGGAGAAATTTTACGTCGTTTGTTTTGAGTTACAACAGTTTTAAACATCTCTATGTTATGGAGGGAATTTGTTGCTAATGGCCTTAGCACATACAAATTGTTTTCCAGTTTAGATGAACATATATCAACACCATTTTTCAAAATAAAAACTTTAGTTACTGAAAAATTAAGTGTATAATTACATTCGAGCAAAGACTTTACAGAAATTAAGTTCCTCTTTAACTTGGGAACTACATAATCATCATTTAGAATGATAAACCTATTCTGTAAAGTCAATCGGAGACCTTCCACTACCACAGTTGAGACGACGTGTCCGGTTCCAACTCGCATCGTCATCTCACCAGCACCAAGCTGCCGCCAAGAACTAATTCCCTGAAATGAAGAACAAACATGGTTAGTGGCCCCAGAGTCAATAATCCAGACAGAATCATCATTCTCCACTAAACAAGTTTTCAAAACCAGTAAATCGTATTTACCTTGTTTGACCTTCTTCTTCTCAGCCAAATAACGTGGGCAGTTCCGCATTTAGTGCCCGTCTTGTTGCAATGGAAATATTTTCCTTTGTCAACCCTCACTGGTTGCCTACCTCGTGGAGCAAGAGGTTGTGGGAAGTAGGTGCCTTCCCTTTACGACCCTTCTTCTTTTTCCACTTGCTGGTGCCGGAAGAAGAAGGTGTAGACTTAGTTCTTGAGGTCGAACCTTTATGAAACTTTTTGGATGATGAAGTAACATTTGCCTCACCAACCTTTTTTTCCTTGCTTTTTAGCAAAGATTGGAAAGTCTGTAACTCATTGAGTAGAGTTGTAGGGTTGTAATCAATCCTGTTTAGAACAGCGTTGCTTAAGAAATGAAAGAAGCCTTTTGGTAACGACTCCAGAATAATGCTAACCTGGCTAGCCTTATCGATGCTCGACCCATTCATCTCTGCCACGTTGAAGTGGACCATCATGTTGAGAACATGTTCTTGAACAAATAATCCCTCCTTCATGCATGAGTTGAAGATGTGCTTAAGAGCGTCGTGCCTGAGCTGCGCAGACGGTTGTCTGAACATTCCCCTCAGGGACTCCATGATCTCGCGTGCAGTGATCATGAGCTCATGCTTCTTGGCCAAAACGTTGTTAAGGCTGGCCAAGATATACGCTCGGACTTTTTCATTCGCCCATGTCCATCGCTCATAAGCATCTCAAACGTTTTGAGCAACGTTAAGAGGTGGAATAAAAGGACACTCCTCCATAAAGACAAACCTTAAGTCATTGATAATTAAAATCGTGTTAATCGTATTCTTCCAACTGGCATAATTCTCGCCAGTCAGATTATCGACGATAAGTAGTGATAAAGTAGTGGTAGCCATAATAAAATTGCTGAAAAATGAACAAACTTAATAATTCTACTTGCATTAAACCACTTTTAACACCAATTAAGTTTTAGCGAAATAGTTCTATTGTATCCTAAGTGACATCTATTTTACAATGATGCTCCAATGAGGCAGGACAAAAGTCACCGTAGGGTGATCAAGTGCCCCTTCACTAGAATGAGACAATCTCAACCATTAGATAGAAACAACTCTTTGTAACTGAATCTAACAGCCACCATTATTCGGTCCAGAATTTGTTAACATCCTTAATAATTTTGTGTAAGTGTAACCCCTTATTTTAGGCCCTAAAGTCCCGCCCTAATGAGCCAACCTTAGAGAAAAGCCGATTAGGACAAGAGACTAAAGCAACCCTATACATTGCTGAAGATTAGAGAAAGAGTTGTGCAAAACAGCCATCCTTTAAGGGAACACTCCCAGGGTGCCTCGAAGCGATGCACTAAAACTTTATCTAACCTAATGAGAGAGACCGAGGGATATGTTGTCACACGTCCTGCTCCCACTTACTATGAACATTCTCTCCATTCACCTTGGTATTGACCTACTCAAATGCCATCCGTAGGAGGACACTCTCAAGGTGCCTCGAGGCCAAGGATAGATCTCACAGTGTGAACTTTTTAGGGAGAAGTGTGTAGAGGTAAAGTGAAGTATCATATACCCCAATTACCTCCCACTAAATGTTCTACCTAGGGATTCATTAACTTAGAAAATCCGGTTATTGATTTTAACTAAGTGGTTTGTTTAATTTTCTAAAAAAGAATACTTGCACTTGATGATTAAACAAGTTTGATTCAAGTCTTATTAAACACTTTAACAGACTGTCATCAATTTGCATGCATGTAATAAATTTATTTAATTCACCTTTCCAGGTAGGTTCCCAGGTAGGGGTGCAGCGTTTCCATCGACTTAAGTACCCTAGCCTAGCAAGAACCGGCCTTAGCCAAAAGGTCCCTTATAGATACATTTGTTACATATTTAATCTTTTAGTAGTCAATTTAATCCTATTAAACCGAATTAAAAGATTAAACTTAAGTTTCTAATCTTATTAGAATCGTGATATTAAGTCTATCTCAATCAAATTTTAAAAAAATTTTAAAACATGATTAAAGCCTAAGGTGTGCATGCAACTTTTTATTATTGATTTTAATTCTAATTTCATTAATTATAACTCTTATAAAGAATGAAACAATTAAAACCATTCATATTGCTAAGCTAGACATTCATAAGGTATTTATAACTTTTATAAATAAATCTAAGTGTCATGCTTCATGCAATATTTATTCATTACTAATATATATAACTTTTATATGACAAAGTAATGAAAAAAACACACATTCCATGCAAATATACAACCTTATATTATAACATTTATAATATAGATGATGCATGGATATGCTTTAATGCATGCATATATTATAACTCTTATATTATATGATGTATGAGCATGCTTTAAATAATTTAATCATGCATACTAATATATTATAACACTTATAATATAAAAATGATGCATGAAAAAAAATGCATAACCTATGGTGAGTTTTAAAACTATATGTAATACATTATGGCATATAAAATAAATATACATAACATGCACATTTAATAAAAGTTGATGGACTAAGATAACTTGTCTTAAAATCGAAAATAAAAGCTAAACTATTACAAAAGATTCGAGTCAACCGGTTCGAACAAGTGAATCGGGTCTTGAACCGCCCGCCTTGAAGCCTAGTCACTTGATCATGTAGTAAATCCTTTGATCGTCGAGTAACGCACGTTGAGTGTAAACGACCGTGTAGCGATGATCAAATGGCTTAAGACTATGCGATGAGCATGAAAGTCCATGAGATCGTGCAGCGGGCTTTGAGTATTGCATGCCATGCAATCGTGTAGCTAACGACTATGCGATGAGCATGATAGACTACATGATCGAGTAGCAAGCGTCGAGTATCGTATATCATACGATCGTGTAGCTACTGACTATGCGATGAGCATGATAGCCTACACGATCGTTTAGCACGCATGCCTTGTGTCGAGTATCAAATACTATACGATCATTTACCCCCGAGTGTCTATGCGATCATGCATCCAACAAAATACGATCAAGTAAACTCTTTACACGATTGTAAAACATTAGCTTTGTGATCGTTTAGTAAATGCTACACGATCGAGTATAACATTTCTACACGAACACATAGCCAAATCTAAACGATCTTCTACTTGAGCTACACGATGCGACCATCGTTTCGTCTTCTCCAACGAAGCGAAAAACAACTCTTTGTGTTTGAAGCTTCTTCAAGAACGACTTAAAAACAAAAATGAATACAGATTTGATTGCAAGTTATTATGCCCAAAAAAACACCGGGGCCTTTATAAATTAACTTTTGTAAAAATAAGCGAAAGCATTAAACAGAGACAATTATCCCGAAATTATCCATTAACAACATCCACAAACACTTAACACTTAAACGCATTGCAGAAAGTTAAAACCCACTAACACTGTAAACGAAATTCAATACATAAATGGAATTTGGAAATCAGAACACAACCTGGCTCTGATACCAATTGAAGGAACTCTAATTTATAGAGGACCTTTAAACGGAAGCGGATCGTCCAAATCCCATTGTGAATGAACTTATACATTTACAGTCACACAGAATAGATTATACACAAAATTTAAATTACATCATGCTTCTGAAATAAAAAACAAAGGATAAGAAATTATACCTTTGAAGAACTCTTCTTCAAGTAAATTCCTTGATCGTTCACGAACGCATCGAACAACTCGAACACCCTCGAGCAGCAACAAGCAACAATTGGAAACTACCACTAGATTACCTTGGTATTCCAGGTGTGAGAATCCAGGAGTGGTGGGCTCTGGCTTATTTTGGTTAGTGAGAAGATTTGGTGTGAAGGAGGATGACGATCGAGTAAATGAACAACACTATCGTGTATATGAAAGTCTATCGCATAGACAAGCTACTTGATCGTTTAGTGTCTCAAGTGATCGTATTGTATGACTTTCTTACTTGATTGCTAATGACGTCTATCTCTCACTTGTCTCTTGGAATAATTAAAACCATTTCATTTATCCCACTTTTTCCATTAAACTTAATAACTACCCACTAAGTGTGGTTATTTGAGAAAAAGAATTTAATTATCAAATAATTAATAAATATAAATAAATATGATAACTAACTTATCATATTATATTTATAACCTATAGTTTTAATATTGCATCATATATAATATATAAACCATAGTTCTTTTTCTTTATTTTATGACATTTAATATAAATCATATTTATATTAAATTTAATAACGATGAATCTAATTCATAGAAATTATATTTGAATCATATTCAAATATTAGTTCCTCCAATTAAACAATAATGTATCAAATACATTATATCAATTATATCATATATAATCAAATTCCCTTTTATTAATTTGAACATTTCAAATTAACCCAAAAACTGATTCTCAACTTAAATCCATTGAGCTACTAAGGGGACCTTATGGACCTGTAGCTTGAAGCTCCAACGGTGCGTGAATAATTGATTAAACTCTTTAATCACATTATTCGTCATCCATTAATTGTCGGACACTCCACTAATGACCGATAGCTGCATTCTTCGCACTATAGATATATTTCTGTGTCCATTGGATGTAACCAATCAACAGTACGATGATCCTTCATAAATCGCTCATAAGTACAGTTGGACCAAATTATCGTTTTGCCCCTGTAGTTACATCTATCTTTTTAAGTACCACCAATCCCTCTAATGAACAATAGATCATAGTCTCACTATGACTAAACCCCTCTCAGGCTAAGAGAGGGTGTGGTGCCACATTGTTCAATACCCGAAATTAGCCCTTAAGGGAGCAATTTATCTACTCACCCCTGCTTTGGGGAAGGAGTGAATTCCATCTTGTGTAGCTGAGTTCCTAGCTCCCCAATCAGACGAATCCCCAAAATGGTAGGCTTGTTAAGTCGGTGATCTGGCCACTCTCACCTATGAAAATCAAAGGACCGTCCTTATAGCAGAAGTTCACAACTCACTCAGGATTAAGGTCATGTTACCTATGGTCATCCTAGTGAAATGAAAGTCTCAATTATGAATGTCGTTATATAACGAGACTAAACATTTCGTGGTTCGGTCTTATACAAACTCTTTTGTATAGAATATCCCCGCTCGCATGTTTAATACATGAACAATCAAGATCAAATCATTTGTAGTACTTTACAACATTTATAACATCTACAAAGCGGGGCATACTCGTAGTGTCACATCCATATACTACAGACCATTTAGGTTATCACTTAAACACGATCCACTTGTATGGCTCCACATACATGTTTAAGTTACAACGATAACCATGGATCTTAGTTTATTGGTTTGTGGTTAATGCAACTAAAATATCATATATTTCATAGACAATGTGAATAAAATATCATATATTATAAATCACAGAATATTTGTTCATACAAGTGTTTACAAACTACAGGACCCTACGAGATTTAAGGCATCAACCCCAACACCAGTGTGAACCCTGAGCCCTAATTTCTCTACTTGAGTATGTTCCCTACTGAGACCAGTGTGGTAAGTAGGTTGACGTAAAAATTAATGTGTAATGATAAAGAGAGGGTGAAAAGTTAGAAAAAAAGTTTGAATTTGAAAGCTTGACTCTTGGGTAAAACTTGAAAAATTGGCTAAGTATAACCTATGCGTTGGAGGCTAGAAAATTGGCTAAGTGTTGTGCCATGCGTTGGCCTTGCTCAGTTGAGAGGTTATTTGGGCGTTGAAGGAAGCCAAAGTATGGCCAAGGGAAAAGATATGCGTGGAAAAGCATGCGACAACCAAAATCTTGAGAGCTAATCAAAGCATGCGGAAGCCTTAAGTGTGCGCGAGCAATGGGTACTGCGCGTTGGAGTTGTGCGCGCTGGACGATTGTATAACAAATGAGCAGTGGTACATGATGAAGTAGGCGATTGTATAGCAAATGAACGATGCTACACGATGAGGTATGCGATCGTCTAACAAATGAGTGGTGCTAGGCGATGAAGTAGGCGATTGTGTAGCAATGCGCAGAGCTCAACGATGCGGTAGGCGATCGTGCGGCAAAGTGCGACGCTAGACGATGCGAAGGATCGTGCTAAACGATAACACTATGCATTGGACGATAACATTAAGCAATGAGAAGTTGGCATTGCACGATCGACATTAGTGTTAGACGATGGCGCTACGGGATGGGTCTGGGCACTAGACGATGGCCATGCTACAATAGACGATGGGCGTCAGGGCTACACGATAGGCATCAGTGTGCTATGCGTTGGGCAAGATCGTTGGGTGACAAGCATCAGCGTGAGGTCACTAAACGATGGGGCGGTGAGCTAAACGATTGGACTTGTATTGATCGACATTAATCACCAATTAAAAACACCAGATGTTCTTAGCACCGGATTTAACTCCATGAAAATGAAGTGTCATGCTATGCTTTAATGAGAAGTGGTAGAAAGCAGTATAAATAGGGGAGCCTGAACTTCAAACGATCAATTTGATCAATTCCTCTCTGCAAATTTAGAGTTCTTGATATCATTGGAAAGCTCTGAGAGTCTACTTTCAGAGGTGACACTGGCGGAAGAAGTCCTCATCAGATTAATGCCGGAGAAGGAGAAAAAGATCCAGAGGTTCTGTCTCGGGTGAATCCGGGCCGTCGTTAAAGAATTGAGTTTCTAGGACAGACCACGAGGAGTCTGAAGCTGAAATTTTGAGATTCCTGAGATAGTTCTTAACACGTTTGTAGAAGAAAATTTCTTGAGATGAGCTCTAGAATTTGAGTTATTAATTTCGTAAGATAAATCTAGAATTTTATGAACAAGCAGGCAGTTGCTTGAGTTGAATGAGCTGACAACTCGAAGGAAACGCTTGGACAGATCAAGGGCTGAGCTGTTCCTTGTGTTGGACCTACTGTGCAGGCTGAGAAGAGCTTGTAGTGGAGTCTTGGATGCATAAGCAGCCTTGAGGACGACTATATGCAGCTGTAAGAACACTTAGAGAGAAAAGTGTTGGTTGCATAAGTGGTATTGTGTTTGTGAAGAGTGGTTGGAAGCTTTGCATGAGCCAAATCTCAAAGAAATTCCTAAGTGTCTAAACCTACAACAAGGTGCATTGTGGTGAAAGTCTTCAAAAGGGAAGGCTAAACGCAAAGCTTACTTAAGGGTTAGTGTCAATTGGGAGACTCATGCTAGTAGCTAATATATGCTTTTGTGTCCACAAGATTGACACCAGTAATAGAAGCATATCGACCCTTGAGGAATAGTTCTAGAAGTTGTGAGTGACTAAATATTTACAATGTTTTAAAGAAACCATGTTTTAAAGAAAGATTATTCTCATGCTAGCTAGTTTTACAAAGTAAATTCCAAGCAAACCATGAGTTATGTTTTAAATGCATGTCATGTATGAAAGTTTATTGAAAAACTATTTATGTGTGTTTAATTACACAAAGCATGCATTAGTATCTTTAAAGACATGTTTTCTATGCGTTATGATTTACATGCTTTAAAGAGAAAGTCCCTGTATGACTAGTTTTACTTGAAACTCGATACCGAGGGACATTTGAGAAAGTATCTGAGCAGCTCGATACTGAGGACAAGTTCTGAGAAGATATCTGAGAAAAAATACCTAAGCTATGATGATACTTAGTTATGGCCATGTGCACGTAGGTAGTTTAAAGTCAGAGTTTGAACAAAAGGATTCTCTCTTGACTAAGTCAGAGATTGAGCAAAAGGGTTCTCTCTTGACTAGTAGTTGACGTTGGGATTTAACCATATCAGGGTTATTCTCAACTAAGGAACAGTTTTATGTTTTATGATGAAAACAACTTTATATGTTTTATGCTTGGAAAATGTTTATATTGCAGTACAAGGTTACTGTAGAAATTTATATTTCAGTTTAATCTCTTTATTGAGACTTTTGCATGATAATTAGTTTTCTTTCTTAAGTCACTTACTGGGCTAGCAAGCTCACCCCATTTTCAAATGTTTTTCTTTCCCCAGGTAGCGGTCAAATCCTTAGGAGATAGCTCTGTATTTGCTCTACTACGAAAGAACAAAGTTATTGTAACCCATCTGTTAGGTGGTTACTGTAAATATTGTACACATGTTACAGTTGTTCATATAGGGACTAAGGTTTTGGGCATCGAGACTCGTGAAACTAGTAATTGAATCTCTCTAAATATTTAGTGTGTAAACATAATGTTTTGAGCCATAGAGGAATCCATGTGTATGAGATTGCTTATTGGTATCAGAGTTATTTTCGCTAGAGTTATTAGGCAGTAAGTGTCAACAAAAGTATTGATAACTGTTGCAGTCATGTCCTTTCTTAGTCTCAGAGAGTAGTCTGGGAGGGGATGTGACAACCAGCCAGATGGGTTCCATTGTCCTGGTAAAGAATGTTATGTTTGCAAGTTGAAGAAATCTTTGTATGGGCTAAAGTAGTCTCCAAGGCAGTGGTACAAATGATTTGACAGCTGTACGATGGAACTTGGCTATAACAGGATTCCATATGATTGTTGTGTATACCACAACAAAGCTGATGATGGTTTGATGATTTATCTACTTTTATATGTAGATGATATGTTCATAGCTGCAAAGTCCAAATTTGACATTTAGAAATTGAAGAACCTTCTCAATGCTGAGTTTGATATGAAGGATTTGGGTGCGGCTAAGAAAATTTTGGGTATGGAGATTTATAAGGACAAAGATAAAAATAAGCTCTTTTTGTCACTGAAAGGCTATATTAAGAAAATATTGTCCAAGTTTGATATGTCATCAGTGCTGCAAATGCTCATTTGTCATCTGTGCTTTCACCACAGTCTAAAGCTGAGAAGGAGTATATGTCTCGAGTTCCCTATGCTAGTGCAGTGGGAAGTTTGATGTATGTTATGGTCTGTACTAGACTTGATCTTGCCCATGTCGTTAGTGTTGTCAGCAGGTTCATGGGTCAACCTAGGAAGGAGCATTGGCAAGCTGTTAAGAGGATTTTTTGTTAGCTTAGAGATACATCTGACGTTGGTCTTGTTTATGGGAATGACATAAAGTGCTTGGTGACTGGCTATTTTGATTCTGACTATGCTGAAGATGTTGACAGTAGGAGGTCTATGACTGGCCATGTATTCACTTTAAGTGGTTCTGTTGTTAGTTGGAAGGCAACTTTACAGCCTACCGTTAATTTTTCTACTACTGAAATAGATACATGGCCTTGATAGAAGCTACTAAAGAGAGAATATGGCGTGAGGGTTAGTTGGTGATCTTGGTTTACATCATGACCAAGTTATTGTATATTGTGATAGTTTTAATGCAATATGCCTAGCCAAGGATCAAGTTCATCATGAGAGAACTAAGCACATCGATATAAGATATCACTTCTTAAGAGGTGAGAAGAGAGTTAAAGTGATGAAAATTGGTACTGTTGATAACCCTGCTGATATGTTCACCAACCGATTCCACAAGGCAAGTTCCAACATTGTTTGGACTTGTTGAATATTTTGAATTGTTAGTGGTCCCCTTTGTGGGACACTTTGAGGCACGAGGGAGAAGTCTGGGTATGCCTAGCAATATGTTACATCTGGTACATCTGTTATTTGGGAGATTTGTTGAAATTCTTTGAATTTGGAGATTTGTTAAAATTCCTTGAAGTTCCTTGAAATTCCTTGAATTTGTTTGTTGGCACTTCGAACAACCAAGTACGGGGGTCTCGCTATTAGTGAACTACGTATATATCTGTGTGTCGATTCTTTTACGTTCTTTTATATTCCTTAATTTTCGTTTTTGTAACAAACTTAATAAACAAATTGGTGAACCTCTTTCCAAAATTAAGTTTTTAGTTTTGCTTTTGAACAGAAGGAAAATGTTTCACTGCAAATAACCACAATAATAATGCAACGACATTAAAAAGTAACGAAGAATGAAATAATATTTCAATATCACTTCTAGCTGACTACTTTTCTTAACAAATTAGAATAAAAAATGAAAACCCATCAAGAAAAATACAAACATAATTATGGTAAGCAATAAAATTGTATAAACAGGGGGAATAGAGCAAATTACTAAGTGTTGAGATCTTAACCTTTACATATAATTTTCTTAGTCTAAGATGTCTCCCTATGTAAACAAGAGTTAAAAGAACTTTTCTATTTGCATAATCAATCTTGAAATTTGATGTATTGTGTTACAAATTCCCTTTTTCTAAACACAAATGCTAGATAATAAATTTACCCTCTCGAAAAATCAATATGAAAACTAGCAAACACAATAATGGTAGGAAACACAGTTGCATTAACTCTTTATTATAAAGCATGGCTTATTGTTCCTGCATTGTCTTCTTAACTAAAATGTGATTGCCAAAGTCATCAATACTTTTTATTGTATAAGCTACGGTTCAAATCCATTTAAATTATAATGTCAAAGTAATATAAACGCCACAATAACTACCATTATTCCAGTAGTCGACAAAGAAGCATGGCATAATTCTAAACAACCTCTCAACTCCTTGTTTTTTTTTTTGTCAATATAGATTAGCATAATGTTGCAGTATATGAAATATAAAGCAAAGTTCCATTAGACAGCGATAAATATACATATCCAAAAGAGAATTAACAACAAAGAATGAAAGTGGAAAAAACAAAAAACAAAAATCCTAGAAAATTAATCTCAAGGAGAAAATTCAAAATCAAGAAGACAAAGTATTGATAGAAGAATCTAAAGAGGAAAAGTTGATCTGATAAGCAGATAAAAAACCCTTGGCTGGCTGGCTACCCTTTTATCGATGACAGGGGAGGCCTGGTTTCATAGAAACTAAATGATTAAAAACCGATGAGAAACCACTTAAAACGATTTAAAGTCATTTAGAACCATTTAAATCCATTTAAGCCATTTTCGTTCGCGAAGTTGAATCTTAATTTCAAAATTAATTATCATGAATGAGAGCATAAATCAAAGGAATTAGAGATGAGAAGTTGAATCGTACCACTTAGAAGTTGTTAACGCTACCAGGTACCAACCGACGTTCGCGTGGAGTGGTCGGCGTTTGCGTGCAGTCGTGGAGTGGAGTCTACCGTCGGCATGTGCATGGAGTCACCATTCACCCTTCGTTTTAAATGGGAAACGTAAAAAAAATAAAGGAGCAAGTGGAAAATGTAAAATCAGAAAGGAAAAAGTGGAAGGGAAAACAAAAGGGCCAAAATTTGGCCCTATCTTTTTTAAAAAATATTATAGATATTTAGCAACACTTTAATGTGTTGCAAAAAGTATTTAATATTTAGTGGTGCAGAATGAACGTTGTAAATTCTTTTAGTGATGCGGATTAAAATTGCCTTCCTGAAAATGATATTTTGGAACATATTTTTAATGTGTTGCTATAAATTGTCTTTTACCAACAACAACTGTTTGCGCCACTAAAAAATTCTCTAAAACATATTTTCTCGTAGTGAAGTGCTGAAAAATCTCATCTCCTCCGCCACTTTGAATCAAACCACCATACATGAAACTTTAAACAGCAGACCGAGAGAGTTTAGAAGGAGAAAAGAGTGAAGACCCTTTACTGGTTTTGGTCATATGACAACTGAACAAAAGAAAGTATACAAAAAACAAAAAATCGAAATCCCAATAACAAAGGTAGATGTAGAGAATGGTCTAGAAACCCATAAGTGTGATAGAAAAAAATGGAGAGAACTAGTAAAAGAGAGGAAGTGATATAAAACTCCAGTACTTAAATTTCATTCCAATTAGGCCTTATATAGGCTCAAAGTACACCATAAATAACAAACTAACCACCCAAAATACATAACACAAGACTAGCACAAAGAATATCAACTCAAAAGACTAGCAACAAGAAACTAAATATAATCAATTATATTTTTAACACCCTCCCTTAAACTAAAACTATGCAATTTAGTATTTAGTTTAAAGTAGTAGAGGAAACTACCCCAAGTAAGCTTCGAAGCTTCACAAATGTTGCTAATTTGAGAGGCTTAGTTAAAATATCTGCCACTTGATATTTACTTTTACAGTAGCTTAGATTGATAATTCCATCATTTGTAAGATCCCTCAAGTAATGGTATCTTACATCAATGTATTTGGTTCGTCCATGCAAGACAGGATTCCTTGAGAGCTTGATTGTTGATGTGTTATCACAATGAATGATAGATACTTCTTCTTGCTTATAATGCAAATTCTCAAGAATGTTCCTCAACCAAATGGCTTGACATGTACATGATGTTGCTGCTACAAGTTCAGCTTCAGTGGTAGATAATATGACAATTGGCTGTTTCTTGGAAGACCATGAGATAACTCCTGAACCAAGCATGAAAACATACCCTGAAGTACTCTTTCTATCATTTAAATCTCCTGCATAATCACTATCTCTAAAACCAACAAGGTTTAGTTTTTCTCCTTTTTGATACAGTATGCCAAGACCAGGAGTCCCTTTTAAGTAATGTAAGATTCTTTTGGCAGCAAGGAGATGAAGCTCAGTTGGAGATTCCATAAACCTGCTAATTAAACTTACAACATACATAATATCAAGCCTTGTAGCTGTTAAGTACATCAAGCTTCCAACCATTTGCTTATAGAGAGTACTGTTGACCTTCTTTCCTTCATGGTCCTTTGTGAGCTTCAAATTGGGTTCAACTGGAGTTGTGGCTGAGTTGCAATTCTCCATTTGAAACCTGTCCAAGATCTCCAGTGCATATTTCTTCTGATTGATGAAAATTCCCGCTACTGATTGTATTAACTCAATGCCGAGAAAATAATGCATCATCCCTAGATCTATCATTTCAAACTTTGCCATCATGGACTGCTTGAATTCTTCAAACATAATCGAGTCATTTCTGTGTAAATCAAATCATCTACATACAAACATACTATCAAAATCATGTTTGGATGTTGGAATTTAATAAAGAGAGTATGTTCATATGGACATTTTTCAAATCCAACTTTAATAAAGTAGGCCTCAATTCGACTGTACCAAGCCCTAGGAGCTTGCTTCAATCCATACAAAGCCTTCTTCAAGCGATATAACTTTCTTGCATTACTCTGTTGAACATATCCAGGGGGTTGATCTATGTAAACTTCTTCATTGAAGTTTCCATGCAGAAAGGCTAATTTTACGTTCATTTGAAGAATTTTCCAATTGCTTTGTGCTGCCAATGCTAACACCATTCGAATCGTATCATGTCCTACAATCGGAGTGAAAACTTCATTGTAGTCAATGCCAATTTTTTGCTTATACCCGTTTGCAACAAGACGAACCTTGTATTTGTCTACTTGGCCATCTTTATTCAGCTTCGTCTTGTAAACCCATTTAACACCAATGGATTTTTTCCCTCTAGGAAGCTCTGATGGCTCCCAAGTGTTGTTTTTCTCAATCGACTTAATCTCTTCATTCATGGTCTGCTTCCATTTTATATCTTTGACAGCTTCTTAAAAAATTAATGGATCACATTCTGATAATAAAGCATAATGGACAAATGCCTCATTAGAAAGATCACCACTAACCTCATAATCTTCCATCCATGTTGGTCTCTTTCTAACTCGTCGTGATCTTGAAGAACTTGCACATCCTGTTTGAGACTCAGTAGCCTCAAGCTCAATTGATTGTTGTACTGGATTTTGAAGTTGAGGTGTCAAAGATTCATCACTGTCTTCAAAATTCACAGGTACTGTTTGTTGCACTGGAGTATCTTCTGTCCAATTCCAAATGTTTAGTTCATCAAATATAACATCTCAGCTAATTACAATTTTACCTGTGATTGGATTGAATAGTTTGTAAGCCTTTGATTGCTCACTAATGCTAAGAAAGACACATTTTTTACCTTTGTCATCTAGCTTCCTTCTCTTCTCGTCAGGAATGTGTACATATGCAATGCACTTGAACACTTTAAAGTGATCAACTGATGGTTTACGCCCATCCCAAGCTTCTTGAGTAGCCATGTTTTTCATAAAAAAAGTCGATTCAAAACATGAACACCCCAATTTACTGCTTCTAGCCAGAATTTCTTTGGAACTACCCCATTTGCAATCATACTTCGAACCATGTTGAGGATAGTACGGTTTTTTCTTTCGGCAAGATCATTTTGTTGAGGTGTGTAGGCTGCTGTCAACTGGTTCTGAATTCCATGCTGAGCACAAAAATTTACAAATTCTTGTAACATGTATTCTTCTCCATGATCCATTCAAAGGTTTTGATTTTTCTCCCAATTTCATTTTCAACTACCGCCTTAAAGCTCTTGAAAATTGAGAATGCTTCAAACTTTTCCTTCAAGAAATAAACCCAAGTTTTTCTGGAAAAATCGTTACTGAAAGAAATAAAATATTTTTTCTTCCCATTTGATATTGGGTTTTTATGGGCCACATATGTCAGAATGAATCAACTCTAGGGATTTACGTGCTTTCCATGCTTTACCTTTTGGAAAGCTCTCACAATGTTGTTTGCCAACAACACAATCTTCACATACTTTTATGCGACGAAAAATTTGAGGAAGGCCAACCACCATTTCCTTTTGAGAAAGGACTTGCAAACCTTTAAAATTCAAGTGGGCATATCGCAAATGCCAAAGCCATGTGAGGTCTTGATCTACATTCGTCTTGAAACATAACTCCAAACCTTCTAGTTTGAGTGGGAACAACCTGTTCGAGGCCATTTCAACACGAGCTATCAATCCTTTTCTTGGATCATATATCTCACAGGCGCCTTCTTTGATAGTTGTGACATAACCCTTCTCTTGTAGTTGTCCAACACTCAGTAAATTGCTTTTGAAATCAGGAATATAAAACACATTTGATATGGTTTCAACATTTTCTTTTTTGGTCTTAATTTGAATATTTCCTTTACCCACAACATTTACTTTAGAATTATCACCAAATGTCACAGTAGAATGATAACTTTCATCCAAATGAGAAAAGAGAGACTTGTTACTACACATGATTGTTGCAACTAGTGTCTATATACTATATGTTAGTTCCAAGCTCCTCATTGTGGTGACACATCATCAATAGAGTTTCTTGCTCCTTTTCCTCTATAAAATTGGATTGCTCTCCTTTTTCATGGTTGAAGTTGGTTGTGCATTCAGATTTGTAATGACCAAACTTATGGCAACGATAACATTGAATGTTGGACTTATCAAGTCTCGAGTTGTTGTTGGATGTTTGCTTGTATGGATCATGTCCGCCACCTCGTCCTCTTCCTTGCCACCTTCCACGACCTCGACCACGTCCTCTATTTAATCTTCTTCCTGCAAAGTTTTCACCACGAGTTGAAGTTTTCAGAGCTTGTTCTTTAGTTGGACCTGTATTTGACGTCATTCTCTGCTCATGCACAAGTAAAGAACTTTTTAAGTCATCAATTGATAATGTATCAATATCTTTTGATTTCTCAATTGAACAAACCACATATGTAAATTTAGAGTCCATCGACCGAAGAATCTTCTCAACCACAGCTACATCTTCAATCTTCTCTCCATGGATACGCATCTTATTTGCTATAGCCAAGGTCCATGAGAAATACCCATCCACGGACTCACCTTGCTTCATTTTAAGAATCTCGAACTCTTTGCGAAGAGCTTGGAGCTGCTGTCTTTTCACCCTCGTTGTGCCTACTTTTTCTTCATGAAGTCCCAAATTTGCTTGCATGTATTCTTTTACAAAATGATCTCCAAGATGGCACAATCAATGGCTTGGAATAAATAATTCTTTGCCTTGAGATCCTTCAATTTTCGTTCCTCTAGCTTTTTTTGGGTCAGCTTCTGACAAGACAACTCCAACAGCTGGTTCATTCACTCCTACTTCAACAATGGTCCAGTACTCTTTGGACCGTAAGAAATTCTCCATCAACATGCTCCAATGATCATAATGACCATCAAAGCGGGGAATTGCTGGTTGCACATAGTTGTCTGAGGCCATTGTCTATGCTTGCTAGCTATTGTAGAAGATAAAGGAATGAGAGTTGGTTTAATGGCTAATAAAAAGATGCCACAACCGGGCTCTGATACCACTGATAGAAAAAAATGGAGAGAACTAGTAAAAGAGAGGAAGTGATATAAAACTCCAGTACTTGAATTTCATTCCAATTAGGCCTTATATAGGCTCAAAGTACACCATAAATAACAAACTAACCACCCAAAAAAAATGCACAATACTAGCACAAAGAATAACAACCCAAAATACTAGCAACAAGAAACTAAATATAATCAATTCTATTTTTAACAAAGTAACAGCAAAAAACGAAATAAGATAACGATTCAAATCTCTATGTGTTGATATAATATATTTTCTTCAATAGGTTTGATCCTAAATTTTTCCAATAGAGTTTTCGTAGTTCTAATATTAACAAATTTTCTTTTTTTGTGTAACAATCTATTCTTAAAAGAGAAGGGATGAAATATAAGTGGTTGGCTGAAAAATGAGAGAAAGAGGGAATATGGAGGGAGAGAGATCAAAATGACTAATTTTAGGGATTAAGTGCACCTATTCTTCAAAACTCAAGATCCAAAATGGTAATTTTCTATATAATATACACATGTATTAATTGGTTGGTGCAATTTAAAATAGAAATAAAGAAAAAAAAGAAAAAAAGAAAAAAAATTCAAACATTGGTTCCCAATTCAAAGAGAGAGATCCAAAATTGTGTTCCATAAATGTCTTTTCAAATAACTTGGCGACTTTTATAATAGTTAATTAACACATGCTTTTGTTATAAATTTTGAGAGGGATTTTAAAATTATTAAAGTCATTTTTGTCATTTTATTGAAACCATCATGTTTATAAGGTTTTAAATCACTCCGGAATACGCATTTAATCACATAATAATTAATTTAATAATTTAATTTTTCATTTTTAAATACAATTTTTATATTTGAGTGATTAAAAACATGTTTGATGCTGAAAAATGAAAAAAAAAATGATTTTAACCATTTTAAAATCACTCTTAAGTTTGAATTTGATTAATAATTTTTTGTGATATTCACATAATTATACTGCATTAATTATATTATGTACATGCAATTATTGGATGAATTTTGGTAAAGATTATTTGGTGTTCTTCTTCCATTATTTTTGTACAATAATATTATTATATTATTGTCTTATATTTTAGATTGAATTGGTCAAAATAATATGTTACCAAAATAGCCTTGGTTATCTAGATTAATTTATTCTAAAATATAAAATGTGCATATTCAATTTATGCAGATAATTATCGGTCTAAAAGAGGATAATTATTTGGCTAAATTGTGGGTATACATGTGGTAATGAGTATGTGATAAATATAAGAATTACTCATGTGAAAAATAGTCGGTGCAAAGAAAGGCTATTTTTTGACAGAGTACCATTTATAGTTGGTGTCTCTGCCCAAAGGTTAGATATTAATGTTGTGCTAGGTATTTGGTAAAAAGGGCACAACATATATGTGAAATTATTTTATCATATTTTATGACATATTATATTAATTATGAGTATATGCTTTATTTACTTGTTCCTCATTTCAGTTGGTCTTACTCAAATATTTGGTAATCTATGTTCAATCCCTAAGTTGAATGGATCAAACTTCAAGATTTGGAAGGAAAGCCTGGATATACATCTCGAGTGTACGGATTTATACCTTACATTAAGAACCAATAAACCTACTTCTACTGAGACCAGTCGAATATAGCTAGCATTGAGAAGTAGGAACAATCAAAGCACATGTATTTAGAGATGTCCACGGGGTAGGGCTGAGATGGGGAAGCCTTCCCCATCCCTGCCCCTACCCCCGTATTTCATTCCCCGTCCCCGCGAATTTTCCTGTGGGGATTCCCCACGTGGATTTCGTGGGGATCGGGTTCCCTGCGGGGAAAATTTCCCTCCATCATTTTTTCTAACAACTTTTTTTATTTTAATTAAATATATATTTTTAACAATTCCTTAAACATATCAAATACAACTTTCATTTAAATAAAATATTATCAATTTTGGTAATAAAAATAATAATAATACACATTCAATTTAAAAAGATATAATTAAAAGGCTAAATTCTCATAATTTTTATAAATTAAAATTCAACAATTAGAACATCCTATCTTAAATATTATAACATCTAAGAAATTAAAGTAATAAAGTCTTAAACTTAAATAATTAAAATCTTCGAAATTATTTTAATAAAGGCTACAATATATATATTATAAATTTATAATTTATATACAAAAGTGGGGTCGAAGGTGGGGTTGGGGTCGAGGTCGGGGAATATATTCCCCGTCCCTAGCCTCGAATTGCAAATGGGGAAAAAAATTCCTCACTCCCTCCTCCATTCCCCGTGTATTCGGGGATTCCCCCTCCCATTCGGGGTGGGTCCCTGCAGGGTCCCGACCCCATGGGTTCTTTGGACATCTTTATATGTGTTTGATGAACATTAGACACTTCATTTTGAAGTTTTTTCGGGGTACTACTTCAAGGAAAACCGATGAAGGTCCTTGTGCGAAAACGTGGGGATTGTTCCCAATTTTCGTTTTCACAAAATTGGAAAAATTATAGAACATAAAGAACAATTATGCATTAACACAAGAAATTTAGAACATGCTATGGGAGGGAGAAGAATTGGGAAGAAATTCCAACTTACCCTTGAAGAATACCTTCTTCGCAAAATCCCTCGATCCATAAGGGGGAAAGCTTCGATTTGGATCTCGATCTCCAATTATGAAATCCAAATGGGCACTACCACTTGAAAACCTCCTAACTCTTGGGAATGAGAATATGCAGGAGTGGTGGACTTTCCACAATCTTGGAAAAGGAGAGGTTTCTGAAGGATTTTTTTTTTTTAGAGAGCTCTATCTGACATTCAAAGAGATTGGGGAAGATGAAACAATTGATTATCCCCTCTCCACGTACTGGATGAGAAAGATTAGGGAAGGGATTCTTAACTTATTCCCATTAATTAAATTAAAATAAATTTAATTTAATTTAATTAATATATATATACACACATTATATGTTATATCAAATATAACACAACCTATAGTTATTATATTGAATCAAATACAATATAACCTATAGTTTTTATTTCCTCTCATCATTACATGATATTTAATATAAATCATATTTATACTAAATTCAATTATATGAATCTTATCCATAAAACTAATATTTGAATCATATCCAAATATTTAATTCCTCTTAAAATACTTTATATTATAATCAAATATATCATATTAACTATATCACATATAATTAATTTTATCAATTATATCACATATAATTAATTCTCTCAATTAATTTGAATAATTCAAATTAATCCAAAACTTAATTCTCAATAAATCCTTGTTGAACTATAGAGGGGACGTCATGGACTTATAGATTGAAGCTCCAATGGTACTTAGATAATTAATTAAACTCTTTAAATAAATTACCCAACATCCATTAACTGTTGGTCACTCCACTAAAGACCGACAATTGCACTCTTCACACTACAGATATATTTCTGTGTTTATTGAATATAACCAGTCAACAATTCGATGACCCTTCACAAATTGCTTGTAAATATAGCTAGACCAAAATTATCGTTTTGCCCCTGTAGTTACTTCTAACTCCTTAAGTACCACTGATCCCTCTAATGAACAATAAGTCATAGTTCAACAATGACCAAGTCCCTTTTGAGCCAAGAGAGGATGTGACCATATTGTTCAAGCCCTGGAATCAGCCCTTAAAGGAGTAATTTATCTACTTACCTCGACATTAGGGAATGAGTGAATTCTCCTTGTGTAGCTATGTTCGCAACTTCCCAATCAAACAAATCCTTAAAATGGTAGGAATAATGAGTTTGCAAATTTTCCACTCTCACCCATACAAATCAAAGAATTGCCTTCATTAGTAAGAGTTCACAACTCACTCAGGATTTAGGTCATGTCACCTATGGTCATCCAGGTGAAATTCAAGTCTCCATAATATTAACGACATTATATAATGACTAGTCATTTCGTGGTTCGGTCTTATACAAACTCTTTGTACAGGATACCCCACTCACAGGTTTCTACATGAATGATTAGTATCAGATTATTTGTAGCACTTTACAACACTTATAATATCTAGAAAGTGGGCCGTATCCGTAGTGTCACCAGGATACGGTACCCAACCTTATCCATCTACTATAGATCGTTTAGGTTATTATTTAAACAAGATCCACTTGTATGTCTCTACATACTTGTTTAAATTACATAAAATAACCTATGATCTTAATTTGTTGGATTAAGTGTATGCTCATAAAATAACAATTTTTTTATACAATGTTTACAAACTACGAGAATACAAGAGATTTAGGACACTAGTCCCAACACTACCATGAAGAGTCATCCATAAGTTCCTAGCTCAAATTGAGAAATATTTTATTAAAAACGAAAAAGGGGAAGCAAGTAGTCTTTTGACTTCTTTAACTTTGATTAGGTATAAGGGTAATGGGAACATAAGAGAGTACATTATGGAAATGTTCAATCTCGCAGGTAAATTGAAGAAAATTGATATTGAGATAAATGAAAATTTACTCATACATCTGGTACTTATCTCTCTTCCTACGCAATTCACTCAGTTTAAGATAACCCATAATACTTAGAAGGATAAATGGATTATTAATGAGCTTGTCTCACAATGTGTGCAAGAAAAAGATAGGATCAAGAGAGAAAAGACAGAAAGTTCTCACTTGGCAACTATACCTCGTGATAAGAAGAAAAGAAATCTACGGGTTTTGCAGAAGGGACATCTCAACAGAATAAGAAACAGGCTACTCAAAGTCCTTGTTTTTTATGCAAAAAGGAAGTTCACTTTAAGAAAGATTGTCCCAAGTACACCAAGTGGCATGTAAAGAAGGGTCAACTTCCCACTTTGTTTTGTTCTCAAGTTAATTTAACTTCTGTACTTACAGATACTTGGTGGATAGATTCTGCTGCTACTACTCACAGAAGTATATCTATGCATAATTGCTTGTGGAGCCGACTGCCAAGTGATGATGAAAGATTCATCTATGTGGGTGATTCTAAAGCAGTTCAAGTTGAAGCTATTGGGAATTTAAGATTTCTTTTAAAAATGGAGTGTTATTTGGATTTGAATGACTTTTGTTATATTATCATTTAGATAGAATTTAGTTTCTATTTTCAGTTTGGACAAATTTGGTTTTTCTTTCAAAAATTCAGGTTTATTGGTACTGGTTCCTTAAATGATAATCTATATACATTTGATTCATTTACTTTATCTAACAAGATCCTGTTATCTAATTCATGTGGTACTAAGCGTAAATTAAATGAAAATTATGCTATTTTATGACATAAGCATTTAGGTCACATCTCTAAATAGAGAATTCAAAGATTTATATCAGGTGAAATTCTTGATTCCCTTGATTTAAGTAACTTTAAAGTTTGTGTGGAATGTATTAAGGGAAAACAGACAAACATAAGAAAATTAGGTGTCAACAGATACTCAGATGTCTTAGAACTAATACATGCAGACATTTGTGGTCTATTCCCTACAACTTCTTGGAATGAACAACAATATTTTATTACGTTCATAGACGACTATTCAAGATATGGTTACCTATTTTTAATTCATGAGAAGTCTCAACCTTTGGATGTTTTCAAATATTTCAAAGTTGAAGTTGAACTTCAACTTGGAAAGAAAATTAAGGTTGTCAAGTCTGATCGTGGTGGTGAATACTACGACAGATATGATGGATCAGATGAACAATATCTAGGGTCCTTTGCGAAATACCTAGAGGAATGTGGAATCGTCAAACAATACACTATGTTGGAGAAACCCAACATGAATGATGTGACGGAAAGATGAAATAGAACACTTATGACTCGTTTGGATCGTAGACATTCTTTCATGTGTATAAATATTAAATATCTGGGATTTGAATGTCTGGATTTTCAATGTCTGGGATAATTAATGTCTATGCTTGGATATGCAGGATAATTAATATCTTAATGTTAAAAATGTGTGTTCTTAACTAATTTTGTATATAGAAATAAAAATTAAATAATTACTTAATTAAATACAAGAGACCAATAATTGTAGTCATCAAATAAACTTAGCATTATTTAATCAATAAAAATAAACATAAATGAATACTTTTATATTAAACATTTATTAAACATAATTAATTACTAAAAATAATTAAATTATTATAAGTTAATTAGAATATTGATAATTATCATCCTAAAATAATAATTTATATTAAATAGTTAAAATAACATAAAATCTTAATTGTAAAGATATTAGATGAAACTTATTAAGTTTTATTAATATATTATATTTAATAATGAATTAAAATTAATAATAATGAGTAATTTATATTAATTTATTAATTAATTAAACTATATTTTTACTAATCATCTTTTAGACATAAAGATCTCACACTTTTGTAGGGTATTAAAAAACATATGTCAGATGGGTTTTGAAGTTCCCTGGATAATAATATCATGGGTTTTAAAAACTAAAATTCTATAAAATAAACAAGGATATTAAATATCTATCTGAAATCTCATGGGAAAACTTATGAAACAAACAAGCCTTTAAGGATATAGTAAGAAATATGATTAGTCATTCTTCTTTATCAGGATCTCTTTGGAGTGAGACATTAAAAATTGCAACATATATTCTTAATAGGGTACCTGGTAAAGTAGTAGCTAAAACCCTTTATGAGTCTCAGATAGAAAAGAAGCTTAATATTAGATATCTTCACATCTGGGGTTGTCCAACTGAGGCTAGGCCTTACTAGCCTAACGAAAGAAAAGTGGACTCAAGAACTATAAACAACTATTTTGTTTGGTATTTTGATCCATCTTAGGGTTTCAAGTTTTATGATCCCACTTCTAGATCATTGTTTGAGATGGAAAAAGTTAGATTCTTTGAGGATGTTGAATTTTTTCTTTTTTCTTTTCTTTTTTTTTTTTTGGGGGGGGGGGGGGGGTGAGGGAGGGGTGGAGATAACATAAGGAAAGTTGTCTTTGAAGAGGAATGAGTTTCTTTTCCTAATGTGGTTATAGATGATGTTTAGGCTCCAATTTTTACCTTCACTATTAAACCAATTATAGAACAAGACAACATTGAAGTCCACATTGTTGAACGTAAAGTTCAAATTCAATAACTTCAATAAGTGTCACTAATGAGATCCACTAGAGAAAGAAGATGCAATTCAAGATGATTATATTATATTTCTTCAAGAACATCAAAATGATATGGGCATGATAGAAGATGATCCATTAAACTCCCAACAAGCTCTAAAAAGTTCAAACTCTCAAAAGTGGATAAATGTTATGGAAGAGGAAATAAAATCAATGAAAGACAATGATATTTGGGAATTTGTCGAATTGCCATCAGAAGTGAAACCCATAGATTGTAAATTGATATTTAAAACCAAAAAAGATTCGCAAAGGAAAAATCAAAAGATATAATGCTCGTCTTGTTGCAAAGAGTTTTACTCAAAAGGAAGGCATTGATTGCAAAGAGACTTTCTCTCCGGTTTCATCGAAAGACTCTTTCAAGGTAATCATGGCATTGGTAACTCGCTTTGATTTAGAGCTACACCAGATGGATGTAAAAAATGCGTTTCACAATGGAAACATTGATGAGACGATTTATATGGTGCAACCATAAAACTTTGTGTTAGGTAATTCGAAGGCTATAGTGTGCAAATTGAAGAAATCCATCTAGAGTCTCAAGCAAGCCTCTCGTCAATGGTATCACAAATTCCTTGAAGTATTACCTCCTTTGAATTTGAGGTGAATATAGTGGAAGATTGTATAAATCACAAGTTCAGTGGGAGTAAATCAATCTTTCTGGTGTTATATATCGATGACATGCTCATAGCAAGTAATTATATAGGTTTATTGCATGACACTAAAAGGTTTCTCAAAATGAATTTTAAGATGAAGAATCTTAGTGATGCTTATTTTCTATTAGGAATTGAAATACTGTGAGATCTTTTCAAGATATTTTAAGATTGTCACAAAAGAATTATATTGAAAAGTTTTTTTAGTAGATTTGACATGAAAGATTGTGCACGAAGAGGTACCTATTGCTAAAGGTGATAAATTTCATTTAGGTCAATGTCCCAATACTATACTCGAGACTAAGGAGATGCAGAAGATGAAGGATCCAATTAAGGGTCCTTGAGCAGAAGCGGATCATCCCAATTTTCCCAAATTTCACAGAACATTAAATTTACAGCAAACATCAACAAAAATTATGCATCTAATGAATTTACAGCATGCTTACATTAGAATACAGAGAAGAACAAAAAAAAAAAAAAAAAAAGGATTCAGAACCCTTACGTTTGAAGACCTAATCTTCATGTGAAATTCCCTCGAACGAACACTACCACGAATGGTTACCTCGGTATTATCTAGATGAGAATCTAGGAGGAAGAGGGGTCTGGCTATTTTGGTGAGGGAAGAAATTTGAGAGAATTTTTACTTTTTGGAAGGTAGAATGAGATCGCAGGAAAAAATACAGAACACTTATGTTTCACTTGGATCTAGGAGGATGAATATGAAGATATCCTCCACTACCAACCCCATACATCACGTGGATTAAGAGTGTTGGGATTGGTGTCCTAATTTTCCCGGAGTCTCGTTGTTTTGTAAAGACACACATTGTTCAATGAATAAAATAAGTGTTATTTAATTCTGGAATTTACTCATATCCAATAAACAAAGTTCCTTGGTTTATCTTATGTGAACTTAAGCATGTATATGTGATGTACAAGTGGATCATGCCTTAAGTGATAACCTAAATAGGTCCGTAGCATAAGGATTAAGGTGGGATACCTGATCCTGGTAACTCTACGGGTATGGCCTGCTTTGTAGAAGTTTGCAAGTGTCGTAAACAACTACAAATGGTAGATCCTGACCATTCATATGGAGACGTGGAGCAGGAGTGTCCTATACAAAGAGTTTGTATAAGACCTGGACCACGAGATGATTAGACCCTATATATAACGTCGTTGATACTAGAGACTTGCATCTCTCCTAAACGACCATAGGTGACACGACTTAATTCTTGAGTGTTTTGGAAACTCCTATCTTTGAAGGCGATCCTTTGATTAGTATGGGTGAGAGTGGCCAGATTGCCAACTCAACATGCCTACCTTTTTGGGGACTTTTCTGATTTGGGAACTGGAAACTCAATCCACAATGTGGAATTCACTCGTTTCCTGAAGTAGGGATAAGTAGAGAGATTTCTCCCTTAAGGGCTAATTCCGGGGCTTGAATATAGTGGCCACAACTTCTCTTTGGAAGAGAAGACTAAGTCATAGTTTATGTTCATTAGAGGGATCAGTGGTACTTAAGGAGACAGATGTAACTATAGGGGCATAACTGTTATTGGCTCAGCTGTACTTACGAGCGATCTGTGAAGGGTTGTCGCACTGCTCATTGGTTAAGATGGACATATAATATATCTGTGGTAAGGAGAGTTTAGCTGTCGGTCTTTAGTGGAGTGCCTGGCAGTTAATGGATGGTGGATTTCGTGACTAAAGAGTTTAGTCAATTATTCACGTACCGTTGGAGCTTCGAGCTACAGGTCCATGAGGTCCCCTTGGTAGCTCATTGGATTCAGTTAAGGATCAGTTCTTAGTGTTGATTTGAAATGTTCAAATTGACAAGAGGTATTTTGATTATATATCATATAATCGGTTTGATGTATGAGATACATCTAGTGGAGGATTGATGTAAATGAGATTTACATTAAGTACCATGGAATAGGAAAAGAACTATGGTTTATATGTTTCATGAGATGAAATATTAAAACTATAGGATATAAATATAGTATGATAAGTTGGTTATCATTTATGTTTATAATAATATTAATTATTGGATAATTAATTCTTTTTCTTTTAAATGACTAAAGTAGTGGGTGGTTATTGGATCATGGTAACCGTGAGTTTTAAAGGAAAATGGTTTCCTATTTTCAAAAAGATGTTTTTTCAAACGATAGAAAAAGTTTCGAGTTTTCTCTCCACGCAAAAGAAACTCACGTAGTCGTCAAGTAAATACAAATTTACTAAATGACGGCTGGGCGAGCTAAACGATCGTGCAGAGTAGAGTTAAACGATCGTGCAGTATTTACTAAATGATCGCATAGGTTTGCTAGACCATCGCTGGCCCAAGGTAAACGATCGTGTAGAGTTTGTAGGCAATAGACAGAGCTAAACGATCACATACCTTTTGCTAGACGATCGCATAGCTTTATCTAAACGATTGGGCATCGACCTATACGATAGGTCTCTGCCATCTCCCACTTTCCTAGTTGTGTATGCGATCGTTGTTTTCTTCGTTCGTCTGCCTCATACCAAGTCCGAAACGAGCCCACCCTCTGGATTCTCACACTGAGAATACCAAGGTCGCCTTGTTGGTGGTGTCAGACTTAACTCGTCACCGTCGAGGTTTTTTGGATGCCGTTTGTGGTGCTGTAGAGGTCGTTCGTGTTGCTGAGGAGTTCATAGCTGAGGTGATCGTTGAGGACGAGCGCGAAGTGTTCATGCTGTGTTTGTTGCTGCATTGCGATCGTGTAGATCGGGCGTTCGAGGCTGCTGTTGTTCGAGCATTCGTGTGCAACGGAGCGTGGAGACGCTTCTACCAGAATTCAGCAGTTCATGAGACACAAATATCATTTTCTAAATTCCCACTTCATTTTCCTCTCCTTCTCCATCTTAGCTTTCCGAGCAGTGAGTTTAGAAAGGGTGTATGTTCCGATCGGTAATGGTGCATTTTTTATTGGTTTTCATTTGGCTGTTTTATCTTGGGGAAGATGTGGCAATTTTCAGACCTGCTTGTACACTTGGGCAGAGCGCGAAATGTCTTAAAGAGAGTGAGTTTCGCGACTCAACCTATAACGAGTTTCTGTTTTGCAGGTTTTGCTCTTTGCTTGACTGCCATGCCTTGACGACTTACAATTCATCGTTCTGAGGGCCCTACTATTTCCAACAATTTTAAGACATTTCCACATCTTCAATGGCCCTTAGTAGCAACAATGAGATATCTGACCTCAACCGTCCGTTCCGATTGGAAGGAGTGAACTTCAAGTGGTGGAAGAAAAAGATGTTGTTCTTCCTCACCCTTAAGAAAGTTGCTGAAGCTTGTACCAGCACTAAGCCAAATGTCCCTTTAGAAGAACCAACTGAACAACAGATAAAAGAAGTTGCTGACTGGGAGGAGAAAGACTTTCTATGTAAGAATTTCATTTTAAATGGTTTGACTGATGATCTGTATGACTACTACAGTACAATAAAGACAACGAAGGAGGCCTAGGATTCCCTGCAAAAGAAGTATGACACCGAGGAGGCCTGGTCGAAGAAATATGCAGCTAGCTGTTATCTTAAGTTCCAGATGATGAATGACAAATTCGTGGAGGCCCAATCCCATGAACTTCAAAAGATAGCCCATGAGATAATTACTGAAGGTATACCTCTAGACGAACATTCCAAGTTGCTGTTATTATTGATAAACTACCCCCCTTGTGGAAGGATTTTAAGAACATTGTTCGTTTGCTATCGTGAGATGCTTTAGGAGTGTTTAAAGTAAAACAGATTGGAAGAATAAAGTCTAAGTGCTGCGTTCTGCCTTGATGCGTTTAAATGAATGCAACGCGTTGGGGCGTTAGTATTATGCATAGAAGGCACACAAGTCCTTATAATAACGTTCAAGTTTTCCTAGATAAAACCCAAGTATAAATCTAATCTAGGTTCCTGGCAAGTCCAGGGTCGATCACAAGGATTTAGTTACACTAACACAGATTATGTGTTGTACTTGCAGTAGGAGGTTTTTCTTAAATAAATGTGAAAGATGTATTATTTACACTAACATGCTATGCCTGTGCAAGACAATACAAAAGAGTGAGTGGAAAATGAAGGATCATGTGAAAATGGAATTTAAGTAGGTGGACACGCCGGTTAAAGATAATTGCACACAATTGATGTAATGTAAATGAAATGGGATGGGTTGCTTATCATTCTATTCATGCGTTAGACATCATTCAACACTTCTCAATGCGAATAACATACAAGCCTATCTCTAGGGTGCATGCTTCTAACTTAGAATGCAAGAAACACCAGTAAGTCTATCTCTAGCTATACTAGGTGTTTTACTTAATGCGGCTTAGCTATTCTTTCGAACAACTAAGTAACGAAGCTTTCACCAAGTTTTCAAGTTGGTTTAGGTGTTGGAACAGAATTATGCATGAAGTACTAATGCTTTCAACATAAATAGAAGATAAACAATAGCAAAAGTGATGATCAAATATATGAATTTTATAAAGGATAAATGAGTCTTTACAAAGAACTACATTCAATCAAAATGAAATGAAAATGATATTAAGAGAGAAACTGAGTCAAGCCAAAGAATACAATCTCTTGTAGTTCTTTGGCTCAATCTTGTTGTGTACAATCACTTTAAAGAGCCGAGGACGGAGTATCTTTCTCAAGAATAACTTTCTCCACTCCCTGGCCAGCGATGGTGGTGGTTCTCAGCTCCTTCGATCATCTTACACTTTGGCACAATTTATACAAACTAAAACTAAGTCTACAAATTTACAGAGAGTATGGAGCTTCTAATTTTCTGAACTCTTGATTCTGGAGGGTTTTCAAGTATTTATAGGTGTTGGTCTCGTCCACTTGGAGGATGGGCTGCATTTAAGTCCATGCCCTGATCAGCATTAAACTCCATGTCCTGGTTGGCTGCCTGACCTCTGGAAGCTTTTCAGATGCCACTTGTTGCAGGTGCCCATGCTTGCAAGTGGTGATGTGACACAATCAGCCCGGAGTAATGAATCTTCTATGCGTTGAATTCCCTCCGACACATGGCTCATGCGTAGCGCGTTTCCTACGACACTTGTCTAATGCGTTATTGTCAGTTTTTGCGTTGAAATCCTACAAAGTAGTGCGTTAGCGCCGTGATTTTTAGTGATAAAATTCTTTTACATGAAATTGCTATTGTTTAAGTAAATCCTTGCATTTCTATTAAAAATGAGGAGAGTTTATCATTAAAAACTCTAATTGTTCTAACTTTAGAGCAAAAATAACTTGTATTTTTACAAGTTATCAACCACCCCCAAATTTGAACAATGCTTGTCCTCAAGCACTCTAAAATAATTCTTTGCTATCTCCTCTGCCTTATATGTGCAAATTTCACCTCTCATCATATTAGTCTCAAAGCTGAAATAAGAGTTGGGAAAATATAACTTGGATTGACGATTTTCTTAAAAGGACTAATATTTAGTTTCCGATGCGATAGGCTTCTCATCGCAACTCCTTTCATTTCTCAAAATATTTCAATCTTTTCTATACCAGCAATGCGCTAGATGTTATTTCTTTTGAAAAACAAATGCTGGATAAAAAGAAAACGATTGTGTACTTGTTTACCCATGCGTTCCTTCAGGTATCCCACTTTTGTTTTGGCTTGGCCCCACGGGTGTCATGCGAGCATCCAACTACGGGTGAGAACCCTTTACAACTAAACTCATATCTAATATTCATTCCTTTTTCAAAGTATAGTTTTTTTCTTCAGACTAGATAGAGGAGTTTTATGGGACGCGTTGGTCTAGGATACTTAACTTCGTTTTGGCTTACCCCTATGGGTGTCATGCGGGTATCCAACTACGGCTAAGTGCCTGTTCCAATTAAGCTCATGTCATTTGAAATTTCTTTCTTTTGAAGTAATAACAGAGAAGCTGTGTTCAAAATTCTTCTTATTTTGTTTCCTTTTTTCTTTATAATGTATACATTGACGCGTCTACGCTCAGATTTCTTTCATCCCTAAATTTGGAGATGAGCTATATCCCCATTGCTAAAAGAGAAACAAAGTTTTAAAAGGCTTTGAGAAATTGAAAGGAGTTTAAGACTTCAAGCTTGCATGCATTAGAAAGTAAACTTAATCTTTTTAAGAGAAGTTCAAGCCTTGTCTATTTTCCTAACACCTATCTTATGCTTATGAGATCATATAGTTGATATCAATGAGGTTAAGTTAAGCACAAGACTTAGAAAACAATCAGAGAACAAAATTAAAGTATGCTAAGGACAAACACAAGGATCAAAGTGATAATAACTTTTCATTCATTTTTCATATTTTAACATAGATTTCATAAACACCGCAAAAAGATGCAAAAGGACAATTAAACCAAAATTACAAAATAATTTTAACCCAACACCCAAGGTTCTACTGTGCTGGTGCATCACTTTTGCGTTCTTCTTTGGGGTTCTCGTCCATGAAGCGCAAGGGATTTCTGAGATGGGCTGGTAACGGAGGCAAGGCAAACATACCCACCAAGACCTGATTGATATACTGCGTTGTGTAGAAAAATTGGTATTGCATGCGTCTTGTCTGTTGCCTCAAGTAATCCCTTAATACCCAGTTTTGTTGTTGAAGATCTTCAATTGATGCGGCCAACAGTCGGAGTTTATCACTGATGAATGTTTTCAACTCCTCCAAGTCTATGTTGCATTGGGGTACTGGTTCTTCTCGTCCAACTGGGTCTTTAAATGCTACTACGTTACTGGACCCTAACCCAGTTGGCTCAAAGATCACTGGAGGTGGCACAAAATTTTGGATTGGACTTTGTTGGGGCAAAGGAATGGAGTGAGGGAGGTCCTAATCTATGAATATAGGTTCTTGATGCATCGCTCAGGACTCCCTTCTGGCTGGGCTATTGGTGAGTCATGGAAAAATTCAAGTGCAGGCTGCGCTTCTTCAGCCAAAGCTTCTGGCTCAGCTTCACATTCTTCATTCTCTGAAGCTTCATCCCTGTGTTCAACTACCCTGACGCATCTTTTCTTAGGGGTGTGTTTTGTTGATCGAGGTCTACGTGCCACTTCTTTGGCAGGTAAGGCTGGTTGATGCCGTGATCCTTGAAGGAGATGCTTTACTGCCTTTATGTCTATCAGACCATCGACTTCTTCATATTCATCCCCCAGAGGGATGCCCCCGCGTTTGCATAACGTGCAGATCAGCCACGGAAAATATAGTGGCCCTCAAGGCTTGTTCTTGATGGCCTTGATTTGGTCCCGTATAATCCTCCCAATATCCAACGAGATGCATTGCATTATGTAGTGAGTGGCCAGGACGCGTTCTCTGGATAACGTTTCATCATGCGTTGTAGGCATGATGCTGCGTTTGATTAAATAATACCACATGTTAGCGTCTGGGTTCAGATTCCTGGAAGCAAGCATCTTTGATCCATTCCTTGATGTCTACCATTTACTTCTATGTTTGGCCACTGTCTTCAACGCATCTTCCAATTTACAAGGCATTGGTTGCTCTAAGATGCGGTTTCCTTCTGCGTCAAGATCACCATTCAAGTCGAACACTTCATTTATCTTGTTTGTCGAGAAGCACACTAACACCCCTTCCATGAAGGCGGTGTTCTTTTCCATGTCGAATTCGCTGTTGTAGAACGCGTGGACAAGGTTGGGTCAGATGCGATCGTGCCCAACGCAGAGTTGATTCCACCCTAGTGCGTTGATGGTTTCTGTGATATAGACTGGCAATGGGTGGCGTTCAGTGAAGAAGCCTTTCTCTATTAATGTCACTAAACTGACGCTTCCTTCCTGTGGTTCTCTTAGGTAACACCTTCGTTACCTCGCGTTTCCTACCGCGTGTTCTCTTGCCTCTTTAGCCAATCTCTTAACTCATTTTCCAACTCTTTTTGGAGATTGGTTTTCCTTCGCCCTTATCTCGTGGGTGCATATTCTTTCAATTCATTTTCCAATGCGTTGTGCCTTTTTTCACGCGTTGCACCTTAAAGTCTGGGTGCAACTTCTTCTTCTTCTTCTTCTTCCTGCAGTATCAAACTTCTCTTTCTTGATACTCTTTTTGATTTTATAGGCCCTTCATCCACGTCAGATGGGCGTGGCTACGACGCGTCGGGGCCAACTCTCCTTTCTCTACTTTCTTCTTCTCTTTCTTCATTCTCTTCCCTTTCTTCATTTTCCACCTCTTCTTCATTTTCCATCTCTTCTTCTAGCATCGCTGTATATCTTTCCGTTTCATCCAACTCGAGTGAAACGTTTGGTGGATCTGAACGCATCACTTGAGTTGCTTCTTGCTCTTGGTTGAGCGATCTAGAATAGCTCCAAATACTTCCTCTTCATCACGTCTTGCTGACTCTGCCAAGTCTTCAAGGTTATGCTTTGACGCAGGACTGTCAGAGGCTGAGATAGGTGGAGTGAATGGCGGGGTTTCCACAGGGGTGTGAGGCGTCCCCGGAGAGGATATTAGGATGGGTGAAGGTGATGGCTGGTTAGACGTGTCTGATTCCACCAAGTAAATTGTGGCCAAGGGTTCAATGGATAGAGAGGGAGGTGGATGCACCACTGGAGATGGTGTAGTATGGGCATAGGTAGGAAGGGGTTCATGCGTTGCACCCACCAAGGTTATGTTCGGGATAAATGGTGGTGGGGCAGGCTTGGTATAAGGTTTGAATGCGGCCATAAATGACGGACACGTCCTGGTCTTGGCTGGTGTCTTTACCCTTGGTTTAGGGGTAGACTTGGGTTTTTGTAAGGTTTTAGCCCTAGGCAGAGTAGTTTTGGCTAGAGGGTTTACAGGTTTCTTGGAGCTCTTGGCCAAAGCATTCATGGAGGTGGAAGGAGGTGTAGGGGCGGCCAAATGCTAAGCAAAGGTAGCGCTGCCGTGAGAGGCTTTCGATTGGGTAGGGATGGAGGTTGATTTCCTAGGGCTAGGTGGTGGTGAACTCAAAAATGAAGAGGAGGAGAAAGAACTTATCGGCGAATCGTTGCCTAGGCTGTAGCTTTGGTTCTGAGAATCTGAGTCGGATGACATTAGTCACCGGAGATGCTGAGCGAGAGAGGAAAATGGAGGTTTGGTGGATCTGAGGTTCTAGGGTTTCTAAAGAAATGGAGGTTCGTAAGCGCAGTGAAGGAGAAGAAGAAACGGTTTGGTTTAAGTGAGGTTTTTGTAGGGGGAGAAGATGATCGTGGCTGACGTCAGGCGACACCTGAAATCTGCAATTAATTCAAAGTGGAAGGGTCGCCTCGTTTAGCCAAAACACTCGAGTGTTTTGTGTTTCCGAGATGCATCCCTTCAACTACCCCCTGTGTTATACTTGTGTCTAACGCGTCCAATGTTTCAGTTTTAATTATACACAACTTTTCTAAAAGAAAAACAATCAAATTTCAAAATTTTGTAAAGGCAAAATAATCAATTTAAAACCTTCAAATAACTAAACTAACAAATTCAAACATAACTTAAAATATAGAATGCAAAAGAATAAGGTTAAGAGACGCGACCCTGGAAGATGTGGCGTTACAATCGCAGAGATGCCTCGATGCGAGCTTCAACCTGTCTCGCATAGCGCAAGAGATGACTTTTTGTGTTCCACTTGTCTTTAAAGTATGGCTTAACCCTTTGGCCGTTTACTTTGAACGCATCAGTGCCATCTTCTCGCATTAATTCTACAGTACCATAGGGAAAAATTGTTTTAATTATGAAGGGCCCGGACCATCTAGATTTCAATTTCCCTGGAAACAGATGCAAGCGTGAGTTGAAGAATAAAACTTTCTGACCAACAACAAGTACCTTCTTGCTGATGCGTTGGTCGTGCCAACACTTTGTCTTTTCCTTGTAGATCTTGTCGTTTTCATATGCATTCATCCACCATTCTTCAAGCTCGTTGAGTTGAAGCTTGCGTTGAACGTCCGTTGCATCCAGATTCATGTTCAACTTCTTTACTGCTCAAAATGCCTTATGCTCCAACTCTACAGGAAGATGACATGCTTTACCAAATAAAGTGAGTAAGGAGACATACCTATAGGCGTTTTATATGCAGTCCTGTAGGCCTAGAGTGCTTCATCTAGCCTCTGTGCCCAATGTTTCCGCATTGTGCTGACGACTTTTTCCAGAATTGATTTGATTTCTCGATTTGAAATTTTTGCCTGACCGTTTGTCTGAGGGTGGTAGGCAGTAGCAATCTTGTGCCTGACATTATATTTTGCAAGTAATTTTGAAACGATGTGATTGATAAATATGCGGACCTTCATCGCTTATTAGAGCTCTCGATGTTCCATATAAGAAATTTAGATACAGTAGACGCGTCGTTTCTAACACAGGCTACTGCCTCTATCCACTTAGATACATAGTCTACAGCCAACAGGATATATTGCTGACCACAAGACAGAGGGAATGGGCCCATAAAATCTATGCCCCAGATATCAAACAACTCCACTTTTTAGAATATTATTCAAGGGCATTGCGTCACTTGAAGAAATATTCCCTGTGCGTTGGCAGGGGACACAATTTTGAACAAACTCTCGTGCATCCTTAAAAAGGGTGAGCCAAAAGTAACCACATTGAAGGATTTTCGCCGTGGTCCTTTGCACCAAAATGCCCACCATAAGAAGAATTATGACACTCGACCAGGATGCGTTGTGTCTCTTCCTCTGGGACGCATCGACGCAGTATAGAGTCTGGGCCTTGTTTGTATAGAAACGGTTCGTCTCAGAAATAAAACTTACTGTCATGGACTAGCCGTTTCTTCTACTGGGAATTGAAGTTTTTAGGAAATTGCTTGGTGGTCAAATAATTAACTATATCAGCATACCAAGGTTCCCTGCCTTCAATTCTAAACAGGCTCTCATCAGGGAATGCGTCCTTGATGTCGTTTTCCTAGACTTGCATTTCTTGATTTTCAAGCCTGGACAGGTGGTCAGCCACCTGATTTTCTGTTCCCTTTCTGTCTTGGATGTCAATGTCAAATTCTTTTAGTAGTAGAACCCATCTTATCAGTCTCGGCTTTGCGTTCTTCTTGCTCATTAGGAATTTGATGGCTGAGTAGTTAGTATATATGGTGGCTGATGCACCAACTAAGTAAGAATGAAAATTTTCAATACCAAATAATACAGCCAACATCTCTTTCTCAATAGTTGTATAGTGTTCCTAAGAGTCATTTAATGTTTTGGACGCGTAGAAGATGGGATGTATCAAGTTTCCCCTCTTCTGCCCTAACATAGTTCCCACTGCGACATTACTCGTATCACACATAAGAATGAAACACAACATCCAGTCCAGTGCTATTAACACTGGGGTTGTTGTCAACGCATACTTCAAGGTTTTGAACGTGTCAGTGCAGTCTTCGTTAAAAACATAAGGCCGGTTCGCCTCCAATAATGAGCTCAGAGGTCGCGCAATCTGAGAAAAGCTTCTGACGAACTGTCTATAGAAGTCGGCATGTCCTAGAATACTTCTTAGCGTTTTGTTATTCACTGGTGGTGGAAGTTTTGCTATTACATCAATCTTGGCTCCATCCACTTCCAAGCCAGCCTTGGATACTTTATGCCCCAAAATAGTTCCTTCTGTCACCATAAAGTGACATTTTTCCCAATTCAATACTAAGTTTGTTTCCTCGCACCGAGTGAGGACGACTTCTAAGTTATCCAGGCATGACTGAAATGAGTCTCCAAAGACTGAAAAGTCGTCCATGAAGACTTCCACGGTCTTCTCCAGGAAGTCAGAGAAAATGGCCATCATACAACGTTGAAATGTCCCTGGTGCATTGCATAGCCCAAAGGGCATGCATCTGAATGCAAAAGTGCCAAAGGGACAAGTGAACATGGTCTTCTCTTGATCTTTTGGATCTATTAAAATCGGGTTATAACCAAAATAACCATCGAAAAAACAAAAAACTCTTTACCTGCAAGTCTATCAAGCATCTGATCGATGAAAGGAAGAGAAAAGTGGTCCTTTTTAGTTGCTGCGTTGAGTTTCCGATAATCCATACAAATTCGCCAGCCTGTGACAGTTCATTGTTGCTGTTTACTATCATGGTTGTTCCCCCTTTCTTGGGAACGCATTGAACTGGACTAACCCAACTGTTGTCGGATATCTGATAAATAACTCCTGCGTCCAGCCATTTCAGAATCTCCTTTTTGACCACTTCTTTCATAATGGGGACAAGCCTTCTTTGAGGCTCGATTGACCTCGTCTTCCCTTCCTCAGCCTAATTTTTTGCATACAATAAGATGGACTTATTCCACGAATATCTACAAGTGTCCACCGTATTGCATGTTTATGTTTCTTCAACATCTGCAAGAGTGAATCTTCATTAGGCTTTGTGAGATTAGCGGAAATGATAACAGGCAATGTATTTCCAAGAAAAGCGTATTTCAAATGTCCAGGTAACTGTTTTAATTCGAGTTCAGGTGGTTGTTCGAGTGAAGGACACATTGGTTTTGTCTGTCGCTCACTCAGACTTGGCGGCTCAGATTCCTTCAGGGTTCCTTCCAATGCGAGAACTTCACATACTCGAGTCTCTTCTTCAGTCAATTCAATATTGTTTAGCTGACAATCATCACTGTCTGGGAACTTTAATGCATTGAGCACATTAAATTTTACCTCTTCATTATCCACGCACATGGTTAGCTCACCTTTATGCACGTCAATCAGAACTTTCCCAGTAGCCAAGAAAGGGCGTCCAAGGATGATTGGAACCTCCCTATCTACTTGATAATCAAGAATAATGAAGTCTGTTGGGAATATGAGATTGTCAACCTTCACCAAAACATCTTCAATCTTCCCTTCCGAGTACTTAATTGTCCTATCAGCGAGTTGAAGGGTGACAGAAGTAGGTTGTGCCTCGCCAATCCTCAATTTCTTAAAAACTGAAAGGGGCATGAGATTGATTCTCGCTCCTAGGTCGCACAACGCATGACCCACATCTAATCCTCCAATTGAACAAGGAATTATGAAGCTCCCTGGGTCCTTCTGCTTCTGTGGTAGCTTGTTGCTTACTAACGTGTTGCATTCCTGCGTTAGTGCTATTACTTCTTTCTCGCTGACTTTTCTCTTTTTCGTCAAAATGTCTTTAAAAAACTTCACGTATGTTGGCATCTGCTCCAAAGCTTCTATGAGTGGAATGTTGATGTGGAGCTGCTTTAGGAGCTCGAGAAAGCACTTGAACTGATGTTCATCATTCTTCTTCATCAGACGCCTGGGGAATGGTGCGTTCAGAGGCACCTCTTGCGTTCCCACGTTAGACGTGCTGGTTTCCGAATGGCTTGTATTTTCTGGCATTCTCTCTTCCTGATCCGTGGAACATGTAATGCGTTCTTTCGAAGGACTATTGTTTCTTGGATTCATCTTTCTTTCTGCAAGGGCTCTTCCATTCCGCAACGTCATTGCGTGACATTGCTCTTTCCCGTTATTATTCCCAGGTGTCTCTGTATTGCTAGGTAGAACACCTGGCTGCCTGCTTTTCAACTCGCTTGCAATCTACCCCACCTTGATTTCTAGGTTTCTGATCGATGACGCCTGGCTCTTCAGCATTGTGTCATTCTGGGCTATGTATTCCTTCAATAGGTTTTCCAGTGGAGTTCCAGAACTCGATGCGTGGCCACCTCTATTGAAGGGCTGTTGATGCGTTTGTTGATGCGATTGTTGAAAGACAGGCGGCGGTCCATTCCTTTGTTGATGGCTTGCACCTGGGTGGTGCTATTGCTGATTTCCTCCTGTCCAAGAAAAATTCGGATGGTTTTTCCATCAAGGGTTATAAGTATTAGAAAATGGGTTATTCTTGATGAAACATACTGACTGAGGGTTTTAAGGACACTCAACATATGAGTGAAAATCTCCACATCCCACACAGGTTACCATGGGTTGCCCAAACGCCTCTACTTGATTCACCTTCTGCTGGTTTGGTGCGTTACCTAGCATTATGTTTTGTAGAAGGCTGGTCATGGTAGCCACTTGAGCGGAGAGCGTGGCTATTGCGTTGGCATCAATAGAGTTAATGTTCTGAGATCTTCTTCTCCTGTCATTTCTTCCATCGTATGTGTCATCTACCCACTCCATGTTATGTTTGGAAATGCAGTCTAATATTTCTTTAGCTTTAGTATAGGATTTGTCCATCAGTCCTCTGGCTGCTGTTGCGTTTGCTGCCATTTGTGACCCCTTGTTTAGTTCGCCATAAAACGTCTCCATCTGAATAGTCAAAGGTAGTTCGTGGTTCGGACAGTTCTTGACCAAGCCCTTGAAATGCTCCTATGCAGCACTCAAGGTCTCAATGACTTCCTGTTCAAAGTTCATGATTTCCGATGCCTCCTCGCGTTGGTGGTAGGTGGGAAGTATTTCTGCATAAACTTTTCCACCAACTTTTCCCATGTGGTGATTTCCTCAGACTCTAATGAATTCACCCATTGCTTTGCGTCGTCTGGCAAAGAATAAGGAAACAAGGAGAGCCTGATTGCCTCTGGTGAGATTCCAGAAATCACAAAGGAATTGCACGTTTCCAGGAAACGCTTCATATGGGCATGAGGCTCTTCGCAATGGCTACCCCCAAATTGCCCAGTAGTCTAGAGCATTTGGAGCATAACAGATTTCATTTCAAACCTGGTTCCATCAGGCGTCAGATATATGATTCCTGGAGAGAAATCATATAGCACAGGTGACACATATTCTCTCATAGGACGCGTGCTATCGTTTGTCATCAGGATTGAGTTCTGTGCAGCGTGAGCCAGTTGCTGATTTTGTTGTTCTTCTGCCATTGCTCTTTCCCTTTCTTGCTGTCTGAGTAACTGTTGCCTCAACCTTCGACTATGGTTGGATCGATTCCTACGCCGGAAGGTCCGTTCAATCTCGGGGTCATCTAAACTCAGGAGTGTTCTCCCTATTCATACACGTTCACAAGCCTAGGCGTAACTTGTAATACTTCCCTTAATTAAAGTGTCCCTACAACAAATACAAACGAAATTTCTGGTTAGTTCTTGTTGCTAAATCCCTGGCAACGGTGCCAAAAACTTGTTCAATTGCTATCGTGAGATGCTTTAGGAGTGTATAAAGTAAAACAGATTGGAAGAATAAAGTATAAGTGTTGCGTTCTGCAGTGATGCGTTTAAATGAATGTAATGCGTTGAGGCATTTGTATTATGCACAGAAGGCACATAACTTCTTATAATAACGTTCAAGTTTTCCTAGATAAAACCCAAGTATAAATCTAATCTAGGTTCCTGGCAAGTCCAGGGTTGATCACAAGGATTCAGTTTCACTAACATAGATTATGCGTTGTACTTGCAGTAGGAGGTTTTTCCTAAATAAATGTGAAAGATGTATTATTTACACTAACATGATATGCCTATGCAAGACAATACAAAAGAGTAAGTGGAAAATGAAGGATCATGTGAAAATGGAATTTAAGTAGGTGGACGCGCCGGTTAAAGATAATTGCACACAACTGATGTAATGTGGATGAAATGGGATGGGTTGCTTATCTTTCTGTTCATGCGTTAGTTCAACACTTCTCAATGCGAATAACATACAAGCCTATCTCTAGGGTGCATGCGTCTAACTTAGAATGCAAGAAACACCAGTAAGTCTATCTCTAGCTGTACTAGACGTTCTACTTAATGCGGCTTAGCTATTCTTTCGAACAACTAAGTAACAAAGCTTTCACCAAGTTGTCAAGTTGGTTTAGGTGTTGGAACATAATTATGCATGAAGTACTAATGCTTTCAACATAAACAGAAGATAAACAATAGCAAAAGTGATGATCAAATATATGAATTTTATAAAGGATCAATGAGTCTTTACAAAGAACTATATTCAATCAAAATGAAATGAAAATGATATTAAGAGAGAAACTAAGTTAAGCCAAAGAATACAATCTCTTGTAGTTCTTTGGCTCAATCTTGTTGTGTACAATCACTTTAAAGAGCCGAGGATAGAGTATCTTTCTCAAGAATAACTTTCTCCACTCCCTGGCCGACAGTGGTGGTGGTTCTCAGCTCCTTCGATCGTCTTACACCTCGGCACAGCTTGTACAAACTAAAACTAAGTCTACAAATTTATAGAGACTATGGAGCTTCTAATTGTCTGAACTCTTGATTTTAGAGGGTCTTCAAGTATTTATAGGCATTAGTCTTGTCCACTTGGAAGTGGGCTGCATTTAAGTCCATGCCCTGGTAAGCATTAAACTCTATGTCCCTGTTCGCCACCTGACCTCTGAAAGCTTTTTCAAACGCCGTCTGCTGCTGGAAGCTTTTCAGACACCACCTGTTGCAGGTGCTCATGCTTGCAAGTGGTGATGTGACACAATCAGCCCGGAGTAATGAATCTTCTATGCGTTGAATTCCCTCCGACGCATGGCTCATGCGTTAGCGCATTTCTTGCGACACTTGTCTAATGCGTTATTGTCAATTTTTGCGTTGAAATCTTGCAAAGTAGTGCGTTAGCGCCGTGATTTTTAGTGATAAACTTCTTTTACATGAAATTGCTATTGTTTAAGTAAATCCAAGCGTTTCTATTAAAAATGAGGAGAGTATATCATTAAAAACCCTAATTGTTCTAACTTAAGAGCAAGGATAACTTGTATTTTTACAAGTTATCAAACACTTTGAGACATAAGTGATAACAGACAGAAATGCACGTTATTACAACACAAATAAGTAAAAAATGAGGGAAGGCAATGGTAAAAATATACAAAATCATGTCCAAAAGTGTTAAACTGGGAAAATTGTGATCGCATGCGCCCATTGCATAAAAGTAGCTAATTTACTTATTTTGTACAGAAAAAATGCGTTGGCACAAGTAAACTTGCGATCCAAGGAATTAGGCGTCCGTGCGCATTGAAAGATTGCGATCGCAAGTCATGCGATCGTATGCGTTCACAAGAAGTTGCTTAAGAAGGTGGCCACATAAAGACGACGCATCAAGTGAAAGCATAATAAATAATGATGGGATGGAAAGCTGATGACGGTCGAATCCGAATTTATTTAACAAGCCGTTAATGACACACTGTAACAAGTACACTCAACCTTCGGTGACCATTAATCGGCGCATCAGAGCAGGAGATTTAATGACTGCCCATCATTGTAATCATTAGAGAGAAAAGCTTCTTCACCTTGAGCTCTATAAATACCGAAGGTCACCATCGTTAAAGGAGTTCGCCATATAGAATTGAGATCATATACAGGAGAGTTAATTGTTAGTCTATTTATAGTCATTTTTATACTTAGAAGATGAAGACGAGCAAAGAGAAGAAGACGCCGAGAGATCATTCCCGGACAGCTCGGAAGACTGCCGGGAAGCGCTACAAAAGGAGAAAAGGCCAACACTTGCAGAAGCAAGGATATTCTTCTGGGCAGAGTTGGGGTGAAAAGACAGTATAAAAGGCCACGGGAAGCAAGACATTGCTACCGGGCTTCTTATCTCTACATTTTATTGTTATTCTGTATTCTACATTTAGTCTATAGACAATGGAAATATCATTTCAACTTATGTTCAATCTCTCCATGCTTCGCATGAGTAGCTAAATTTCCGAATGGGTTGAGAAGTACTTAGCTAGTTGATAACGGGCAGAAATGCACGTTATCATGGTGCTAATTTCTTAAACAATGTTGGATTGCGTTGATGAAATATATTACTTTACGTCCATTAAGCATCAATTTTGTAATATTGCGGTCGCATGCGTTCAACGCATTAGAACTATTGATTTTTGTATTTTTGTGCAGAATATGCGTTAACGCAATGCAAAGATTGCGATCATAGGAATTCAGTGTTCGAGCGCAACTTCACCGCAAGGCTTTGCATTGATCATGCTCACAAACATTCACCCGAGAAGGATAGCCGCAACTTGGTCAGTGCAACATGGTGGGTGCACCTGGGTGAAAGGCCAATTAAGAGCGATGGGATAGAAAGCTGATGACAGTCGAATCCAAATTAAGTTTACAGCTGATAATGGTCATAAAGTACATTTAGCTTTATCGGTAGCAATCATTCGGCACGTCAATCAGGAATTAAAGCTATCCCATTTGTACAACCGAGAGAGAGAGGCTGCCTTTCACCATTGATGCCCTATAAATACCAAATGTATTCTTCAAAGAAGGGGTTCACAATATATATAACCGGTTCACCGCACATTCTGTTCATAGTTTTCTTCCATTTTTAAGGTGGAGCAAGAGAAGAGTGGTGGCATCGGAGATTCCCCAGGGAAACTTGAGAGAGAACCTTGAGGCGTAAGGGCAAAGAGCGGGCCGACTCTCGCGAGAGCGAAAATATCTTTAGAGCATGAGTAGAAACAGTGTAAACTCCTGGCAGCAAGAAATTGCTACCAGGCTCTTTATTATACTTGCATTGTTATTTGTACTTCATCTTCATATTTATTCAATGGAAGTTCTATTTCTATATCTGTTCACTCTCTTAACACGCATGAGTAGCTAAACTAGTTGAATGGGTTGAGAAGAACTAAGCTGACATGACCTAGGAAGTTCATTACTTGCGATTGTCTTGTTTTATGCTGTGCAAAATACCCTTTAAAGTTACTCGAGAGAAAGTCTAAAGAAAGAACCTAATGTCTCGAGAGAGCTAGGTTAGAATCTGGATTCGAAAGAGCTAGATTAGGCTTGCATAAACAAGAGGTAGGGACTTAGAGATAAGCTCTGTTTTGTCAACTTGCATCGCATGCATCCTAGGAATAGGAATGATATTATTATGTGGTCGCATATTTGTGTGGATGTCATCTTGTCATTGCATAAATAGGAATAGAGGTTTATGTGTAAACCATATAGACTTATTGCATGCGTTCTAGCCTTAGAAGCCGTGGTTTTTGCACCGAGAGGTGGTTTACTGTTGTATGCATGTTGCTTAATCACAAGCATGAACGCATTCTAGAGAGTGTTAGCCGAAACCTTTCTCAACCTGTTCACTGCATATTCATCTCATTTCCCATTTACCAACTCTTTTCAAACTCCGCCGCTTTTGTTATTTATTTTTAATCAACAACAAAATTTATTTACCCCGTTACTGCAACGTTTTCATCATAATTATCAACGTAAACTATTTTCACAAGTCACTGTATTCGACCCTGGACTTACCAGGAAACTCAGAGAAATTTACACTTGAATTCCACTGGGGAAACTTGAGTGCACAATGCAATTCCATCAACGCATATCATCCATATTTCCACTTCATAAAATAACGCACAATGCAATCATGGTAATTTTTTTTTATTTCTTTGCAGGATTCTCAATCTCTGGCGAATTACGACCCGAAGATTGAGAGGACTTTTAGACGAAGATTGAGAGACCGCCAACAGCAACCACAATCCGATAAAGAAGAGATGGTGGAGCAGCTTGGAGGAGGAGCACCAAACGATAACAATGTCATGGCGAATCCGATTCTATTGGCAAACGATCGCAATAAGCCCATCAGGGACTATGCATCGTCGAACCTCTATGATTTCTCTCCGGGAATCATAAGGCCTGCCCTCCCGGAAGCAGATTCGAAATGAAACCGGTGATGCTGCAGATGATCCAGACTACAGGTCAATTCGGAGGAAAGCGTGGCGGGGACCCGCACACCCACCTTCGAAGTTTTATTGAAATCTGCAATACTTTTGTGTTCCCGAACATCTCTACTGAAGAAGTTCGACTAACGCTATTCCCATTTTCTCTCTGTGATCAGGCTAGAAATGGGCATATTCTCTCGAACCAGGAGAGTTCACTTCTTGGGAATAGGTAGTGGAGAAATTTATGAAGAAGTATTTTCCACCTACCGAGAATGCAAGATGAAGGAAGCTTATTACAAATTTTAAACAAGATATGGACGAATCGCTCAGCGATGCTTAGGCGAGGTTTAAAAGGTTGATTTGGGATTGTCCATATAATGGGTTACCAGACTGCCTTCAAATGAAGATTTTCTATCATGGGTTAAATCCCCCTTCACAGACCCTGACACAAACAATGGTGCTATTACTTCATTACAAAACCAAATTACCGCAATGATGAATTTGATCCAAGGAATGGCAATCAATAGCCCAACACTGCAAGGTGGGCAAATCAACATAATCAGTCAAAACACCGCAAGGTGTGCGACTTGCGGTGATGGGCATGCGATGGAAGATTGCCTGCAAAATTCACAATCTGTCTACTTTGTAAAAAATAATCCCTTTGCAAATACTTACAACCCCCGGTGGAGAAACCACCCCAATTTTGCTTGGAAGAATCAACAACAAAATTTTCAACCCGTGGCGCAAAAAGAAGGGCCACTAGGATTCTTTCAACGCAACGGTCAACCGAGCAGTCAAGCAAGTAGCTCACAACAACCACCGCAATCCTCTTCTCTAGAGAGCCCATTGAAGCAATATATAGAGAAAAATGAGACAGTGCTTCAAAGTCAAGTCACGCCCATCCGCAATCTCGAATTGCAAATGGGCCAGATTGCGAGTGAGCTGAAAAGTCGACCACAAAGGGCATTGCCAAGTTCAACCGAACTTCCATGCAACTCGAGGGGATCAGGTAAGGAGTAGTGTCAGGTTGTAACATTGCGTAGTGGGAAGACTGTGGAGGGAGAAAAGAAGGAGCATAGTAGAACAACTTCCATCGCAACTGAGCCTGAGATTGCGGTAACGCAAAAAGAAGAAAGAGAAAATGAAGCAGTGGAACCTGAGGTTGCATCGACATCAAAGCCTAATGAAAGGGAACCGGGAAAGTCCAATTACCACCTTTCCTTTCGAGACTAAGGAAGAAGAAAAACGAAGAGGTATAGTACCAACGCTTCTTATCTATGTTAAAGCAATTACATGTTAACATTCCTTTTAGTGAAGCGATTGAGGAAATGCCTGCCTATGCCAAGTTTCTGAAGGACATGGTAACTAAGAAGAGGGGCGCTAGAACATTTTTCACGGTGGCATTAACGTAAAGTTCCAAATCCATAATCCCACCGAAGATGAGTGATCCTAGGAGCTTTACTATTCCTTGCTCCATAGGAGGACTCTATATTGGGTAAGCCTTGTGTGACTTAGGGGCCAGCATAAATTTGATGCTGCTGTCAATTTTTAGACAATTAAATGTGGGGCAACCTGTGCCCACATCAGTGACTCTCCAATTGGCTGATAGATCCCTGGTTCTTCCAGAAGGTAAGGTGAAGGATGTGCTGTTCACGATTGATAAATTTATTTTGCCAGCTGACCTCATCATTTTAGATTATGAGGCCGACAAAGATGTGCCCATCATTTTGGGGCGACCTTTTCTATCAATGGGTCGTGCTCAAATTAATGTGCACAAAGGAGAAATCACTTTGAGTATAAATGGACAAAAGCTCAAATTTAATATATATCGCGCCATGAAATTCCCAGATGAAAAAGACCTGCAAGATTTTGATGATGACCTGAATTTGATTGAAGAAAAAAAGTCTGATGAAGAGTATGAAGAAGAGGATGTCAGCGCATCGTTGTTGCCTACAATGCGATCGCAACAAAAATAAACAAAGAAGAAGAGATGATCGCAACACAAGAAGTAGAGCCAACGGAAGAAAGAAAAACAACGCAACCTTCTTTAGTGGAGCCACCAACACTTAAACTAAAAACCCTACCAACCCATCTGAAGTATGCATTTTTGGGGCAGAATGAGAAGCTGCAAGTAATTATCTCCTCTAAGCTCAACAAAGAACAAGAGAATGCATTGATGAGCATTCTCAAGAAACATGTGTGAGCAATTGGCTGGATGCTCGCTGACATCAGAGGAATTAGCCCCGCGTATTGCATGCACCACATTCATCTTAAAGACGACCACAAAGAAACAATTGAAAATCAACGCAGACTCAACCCTGCGATGAAAGAGGTCGTCAAGAAGAAGATTATCAAATGGCTAGATGGAGGCATTATCCATCACATAGCAGATAGCACGTGGGTCAGCCCCGTACAATGTGTGTCGAAGAAGGGCATAATGATGGTAGTTCCAAATGAGAACAATGAATTAATACTGCAAAGAACCATCACTGGATGGCGCATATGTATGAACTATCGTAGGTTGAATGCGGGCACAAAGAAAGATCACTTCCCTCTACCTTTTATCGATCAAATACTAGACAGACTAGCAGGGAATGATTTTTACTACTTCCTGGATGGGTATGCCGGATACAATCAAATCATGATAGCTTCTGAAGATCAAGACAAGACCACATTCACCTGCCCATATGGGACATTCACTTTTCACCATATGCCATTTGGCCTCTGCAATGTGTCAAGCATGTTCCAAAGGTGCATGATGGCGATCTTTTCATATTATCTCGAGGATTCAGTGGAAATATTTATGGATGACTTCTTCGTTTATGGGAACAGTTATGAAGTCTACTTAGCCAACTTGGAGAAGATTTTGAAAAGATGTGAAGAGACAAATCTGGTGCTCAATTGGGAAAAGTGTCATTTCATGGTTAAGGAGGGTATAATGTTGGGACATAAAGTCTCCCAGGATGGGTTGGAGATGGACAAAGCAAAGATTGACGCAATTGAAAATCTTCCACCTCCAACTAGCATGAAGGCTGTGCGAAGCTTCTTGGGGCACGCCGGATTTTACAGACGATTCGTCAAGAATTTTTCTAAGATAGCACGACCACTGAGTGCGTTGTTAGAGTCGGACAGGAAATTTGAGTTTAACAACAATTGCCTCAACGCATTCAGAATTTTAAAAAATGTGCTGATTACCACACCTATCTTGATGGCGTCGAACTAGATATTGCCATTTAAAATCATGTGTGACGCATGCGGGTATGCAATGTGGGCAACTTTAGCGCAAAAGAGAAAAGAAATTTTGCACCCCATCGCATATGCGGGTAAAACTTTAAACCCTGCTCAAACAATTATACCACTACAGAGAAAAAACTCTTGGCTGTGATTTTTACGTTGGAAAAATTCTGGGCATATCTGTTGGAAACCAAGGTACTTATCCACACCAATCACTCAGCGATCAAATATTTAATGACAAAGAAGGACGCAAAGCCGAGGTAGATCAGATGGTTTCTCCTCCTTCAAGAATTTGATATCGAAATAATTGACCAGAAGGGGACAGAGAATCAGGTTGCGGATCATTTGTCTAGATTGAAAAATCCTGAAGTTGATCACAATGAGACTAAGGTGAGTGTCGTGTTCCCGGATGAGCAGCTATTCCACATAGAAGAATTGCGCTGGTATGAGGATGTCGTCAATTATTTGGTTTGTGAACAATTCCCTGAAGATTACACTTATCATCAACAGAAAAAGCTCAAAAATGAATGCAAACATTGTTATTAGGATGAGTCGAATCTATATAGGAGAAGTGCAGACCAGATTATTCGATTATGCATACCAAATGCTGCTCAACAACGCATATTGTCACAATGCCACGACTCACCATATGGTGGGCACTTTGGAGGGCAGCGCACTGCAACCAAAGTTTTTCAAAGTGGATTCTTTTGGCCTACATTATTCAAGGATGCAGCTGACTACGCAAAAAAATGTGATCGGTGCCAATGCACAGGTAACATTTCATGGAAGAACGCAATGCCAATGAACACTACCTTGGAGCTGGAATTATTCGACGTATGGGGGATTGATTTCATGGGACCATTTCCCCCTTCACATGGTAAACACTATATTTTATTGGCCGTCGAATATGTCTCCAAGTAGGCAGAGGCAATAGTATGCGCCGCAAGTGATGTGGTGGTAGTCTCCCAAATCCTGAAGAAATATATTTTCACTTGTTTTGGCACTCTTGTGCCATCATAAGTGATGAAGAATCCCACTTTATCAATCACAATACTAAGAAGCTGCTGCGTAAGTACAATATCCTCCACAAAGTGGCCACCACTTACAATCCGCAAACGAATGGTCAAGCTGAAGTGTCCAATTGAGAAATTAAATTGATACTTGAGAAGGTAGTAAAGCCTTCACGGAAAAACTGGGCAACAAAGCTTGACGATGCGTTGTGGGCATACCGGACCGCATTTAAAACACCTATAGGTAAGTACCCCTATGCGCTAGTATTTGGTAAGGCGTGTCACGAAATATAAGGCACTGTGGGTGGTGAAGAAGCTGAATTATGATTTGAAGAAGGCAGAGGAAGCGCGAAAAATGCAACTGGTCGAGCTAGAAGAATGGAGGAACAACGCATATAAAAATGTGAAGATTTATAAAGAACCTCCAAGTCGGGCAAAAAGTCTTGCTTTTCAATTCATGTCTGCGACTCTTCCCGAGAAAGCTAAAGTCACGTTGGTCCAGAGCGTTCATAATTCGACAAGTACTTCCGCATGGCATGGTGGAATTATCAAATGACGACAGAACCAACATATTCAAATTCAATGGGCAGCGAGTAAAGGCATACCATGGAGAAGACTGACATCGCCAAGTCGACTCTGTAGATCTAAAGAACTTTGAATGAAGAAGGAAGTAGGTGGTCCCTGCGTTATCAAATGATCGCAACTTATCAGGGACGCAAGTTTTGGGAAACCTCAAGTCTTCAACTCTTTTCTTCACTACTCGAAATTTTTACTATCTTTTCAGATCCTGATCTATCCTTATTTTACTATCACTATCTTTATTTCGAAAAAAAAAATGTGACAACAAGTTTTATTTTGTTTAAAATAATTTGACCCTCTCTTTGTTTTTCTTGCAAGGATCGAGGCGCTGGATTGCGGAGATGTTACGCGAAGAAGCACTTATCTTATTCCATCACCGCAATCCAAAGAAGAGAGATCACCGCAAAGATGGATGCGTCAATACAATGTGGGCGAAAACGCAAAAATTTGGGGGTGTACTCTTCCTTATCTTTATTTCAAATTTTGCGCTATCACATCGCATATTAGTTTTTCAAGTTTTATCACCGCATCTTCTTTAATCACCGCAATCATTTGACATAGATAAATTTAGTGAGTTATCGCATTTTGTTCTTTGCCAAGTATAATTTCAATGATGAAAAATATACTTCTATTTCTTTCGTATGTATTAGAGTCAACTTAATCTTAAGATAGTCATCTCATAAAATATTTCTAGAAGTTAGGGGTTTGCTAGCTTTCTTTCAAACTCTCTTTACAGCTCATTCTAGAATATTGCATGACTTATTTTAATCTTTTGGCTATGAGGACATTGTCACATTTTAAATTTTGGGGTGAGGTATTTTTTTCGACCTTGCTATTTATTTATAAAAAAATAAAAAAATAATAATTTTGAGAATAACAACTCCACTGTCAATGCAATGGGAAACCCATGTTGATAAAAGTTAAGTTGTGAAAGGCACTTACCCGTAGTTGGATATCCGCATGACACACGTGGAGGCAAGCCAAAACAAAAGTAAGTTACCAAGATCAACGCATAAATAAATGACCGCAACTCCACTGCCAAATAGGTATGAGTTTAGTCTGAGAAAGAGTGCAGTGCTCGTAGTTGGATGTCCGTATGACACACGTGGGGGCAAGCCAAAACAAAGGTAAGGCACTAGGATCAATGCAAGGTCAGAAAATATATATATATATGAAGAAAATTTTTGTGCAAGGATAAAATCATTTGACACCCCGATAAGAAAAATTTTCTTTTTTGAAATAAATCATGCGATGATCTAGAATTTAGTAAAGTTCTTTTGAAAGTTAAACTTGCAGTCTCTAGGTCTTAGAAATATTTTAAGAAGAGACTTGAATAAGACCTAAGAAAATTTTGGTATATAGGATTTGAATGAGGTATCCTTGAGAAGTCCAGGAAAAGAACTTTGCGGTGGACTTGTTAAAGGAATATTTAACTTATGCTTGAGGACAAGCATTATTTAAATTTGGGGGTGTAATAACGGGCAAAAATGCACGTTATCATAGTGCTAAGTTCTTAAACAATGTTGGATTGCGTTGATGAAATATATTACTTTGCGTCCATTAAGCATCAATTTCGTAATATTGCGGTCGCATGCGTTCAATGCATTAGAACTATTGATTTTTGTATTTTTGTGCAGAATATGCGTTAACGTAATGCAAAGATTGCGATCATAGGAATTCAGTGGTCGAGCGCAACTTCACTGCAAGGCTTTGCGTTGATCATGCTCACAAACATTCGCCCGAGAAGGATCGCCGCAACTTGGTCAGCGCAACATGGTGGGCGCATCTGGGTGAAAGGCCAATTAAGAGCGATGGGACAGAAAGCTGATGACAGTCGAATCCAAATTAAGTTGACAACCGATAACGGTCACAAAGTACATTTAGCTTTATCGGTAGTAATCATTCGGCGTGTCAATTAGGAATTAAAGTTGTCCCATCTGTACAACCGGGAGAGAGAAGCCACCTTTCATTATTGATGCCCTATAAATACCAAGTGTATTCTTCAGAAAATGGGTTCACGATATATATAACCGGTTCACCGTACGTTCTGTTCATAGTTTTCTTCCATTTTTAAGGTGGAGCAAGAGAAGAATGGTGGCACCGAAGATCGCCTAGGGCAACTTGAGATAGAACTTTGGGAAGTAAGGGTAGAGAGCAGGCCGACTCTCGCAAGAGCGAGAATATCTTTAGAGCACGAGTAGAAACAGTGTAAACACCTGGCAACAAGAAATTGCTACCAGGCTCTTTCTTATACTTGCATTGTTATTTGTACTTCATCTTCATATTTATTCAATGGAAGTTCTATTTCTATATCTACTCACTCTCTTAATACGCATGAGTAGCTAAACTAGTTGAATGGGTTGAGAAGAACTAAGCTGACATGACCTAGGAAGTTCATTACTTGCGATTGTCTTGTTTTATGCTGTGCAAAATACCCTTTAGAGTTACTTCAGAGAGAGTCTAAATAAAGAACCTAATGTCTCGAGAGAGATAGGTTAGAATCTGAACTCGAAAGAGTAAGATTAGACTTACATAAACAAGAGATAAGGACTTAGAGATAAGCTCTGTTTGTCAACTTGCATCGCATGCATCCTAGGAATAGGAATGATATTATTATGTGGTCGCATATTTGTGTGGATGTCATCTTGTCATCGCATAAATAGGAATAGAGTTTATGAGTAAACCCTGTAGACTTATCGCATAAATATCGCATGCATTCTAGCCTTAGAAGCCGTGGTATTCGCACCGAGAGGTGGTTTACTGTTGTATGCATGTTGCATGATCGCAAGCATGAACACATCTAGGGAGTGTTAGTCGAAATCTTTCTCAACCCGTTTACTACATATTCATCGCATTTCCCGTTTACCAACTCTTTTCAAAATCCGCCGCATTTGTTATTTATTTTTAATCAACGCAATCAACAACCAAACACTTATTTATTTTCTTGGTTACCGCAAAGTTTTCATCAAAATTATCAATGAAAACTATTTTCACAAATACCTGTGTTTGACCCTGGACTTACCAGGAAACTCAGAGGAATTTACTCTTGAATTCCGCTGGGGAAACTTGAGTGCACAACGCAATTCCATCAACGCATATCATCCATATTTCTACTTCATAAAATAACGCATCACTAGCATGACCTAAGATATTCACTTTATGCGATCATCTTGTCTTATGTATGCATTATTCACCCTTTAGAGATGCTGGAGAGAGTGGTCTAAAGATAGAATCTTGGCTTGGGAGAGTCGGATTAGAATCTAGGCTTGGGAAAGTCAGATTAGAACCGCATAAGTAAGAGATAGAAACTTAGGAATAAGTTCTGTTTGCACTTAAGAATAAGTTCTGTTTGCTATTACGTATTGCATGCACCCTAAAGATAGGATATGATAGTATGCGATCACCTTGTGTATGTGTGCAGCATTCATCATCACATAGACAAGAATAGAGGCTTAGACATAAGTCCTATCGACTTTTTTGTATACATCACATGTGTCCTAGAAATAGGAGTTACGACATTTGCATTGGAAGATGACATGTTGTTGTTTGTGTGTAGCATGATCGCATAACTTGAACGCAATCCTAGGAAGTGTTAACTAAACCCTTTCTCGACCCGTTCATCGCATACTCTTTGTAATTCTCGATTTCATCAACTATTTACTTGAATCCGTCGCATAGGAAATATACTTAAACAAATCACCATCCAACTTATTTGTTTTCACCATCGCAAAGGAATCAAATTTACTGTCACATATTAACTCAGTAGTCCCTGTGTTCGACCCTGGATTTACCAAGAAACCTAGTGACATTTATACTTGGATCTTATTAGGAAAACTTGCATGTGCAACACATAACTCATCACCGCAAATAGACACCATAATCGCATCACATTTACAACGCATTAATAAGACAAAGAAGTTCTCCTTGGAGAGTCTTATAACCCGGCTAAGGATTGAGGAGGAAGCCCAGAAGCAGGACCAGAGGGAGGAAGTGAATGCAATATCTAGGAAACTCGCCTCTATCATGGTAAAACCTGACCAAAAACCTAAGGGGACAAAGAGGAAAGGTCAGAACCGTGGCTCCAGCAATCAGAACCAACAGAAAAAACAGAAGCCTCCGTCAGGAGAAACGACACAGTTCCTCTGCTTTAATTGTAATAAACTTGGGCACATGGCTAGGAACTGTAGGAAAGGGGTCGTCCTGTTGGTCAGGAAAACTTGACAGAAGAACCGTTAGTCACCATGATCACAGAAGTAAATGTGATCGGTGGTTGTGAAGGGTGGTGGATAGACATTAGCGCGACGCGCCATGTTTGTCACGACCTTAGTCTATTTAAAACTTATACTGAAACTAAGGATAAGAATATTTTGTTAAAAGATCACCATTCCATGAAAGTTGCTGGAACTGGCGAGGTGGAACTGAAGTTTACCTCTAGGAAGACCCTCATGTTGAAGTATGTTCTGCACACTTCGAAGATATGAAAGAATTTGGTTTCGAGCTATCTCCTAAACAAAGCTAGGTTTACTTAAACTATAAGGCAAGACCTATATACCCTTACCAAAAATAATGTATTTGTATGAAAAGAGTATGCAACTGAGGGAATGTTCAAATTAAATCTAGACCTTAATAAAATGAAATCTACTGTGTATATGCTGTGTTCTATGAATATTTGGCATGCTAGACTCTGTCATCTGAATAAAAATTTAATTAATAACATGATTAGGCTGGAAATGATACCTAAGTTATCCACGAATGATTTTGATAAATGCGAGTATTGTAGTCAGGCTAAAATTACTAAAACTCCGCATAAATCTGTACTTAGGAATTCTGAGCCTCTAGATTTGATTCATTCTGATATCTGTGAATTTGATGGCATATTGACTAGGAACAGTAAAATATATTTCATTACTTTTATTGATGATTGCTCTGATTTTACTTTTGTATATCTACTGAAAAACAAAAGTGATGCTTTTGATGCCTTCAAACTTTTTGTTTCTAAAATAGAGAATCAGTTTAATAGAAAAGTTCAAAGACTTCGTAGTGATAGGGAACCGAGTACGACACGGACAGTTTTAATGATTTCTTTAACTCACATGGAATAATACATGAAAAGACCGCACCTTATTCTTCTGAAATGAACGGAAAAGCCAAAAGAAAAAAATAGAACTTTAGCTGAGCTAGTAGTTGCTATTTTACTTAGTTAAGGAGTCGCGTCTTATTGGTGGGGTGAAATCATCCTTACCATGTATTATGTCCTAAATAGAATCTCGAAATCTAAAAATAAAACTTCACCTTACGAAATTCTCAAGAATAAGAAACCAAACTTGTCCTACTTTAGAACATGGGGTTGTCTAGCCTTTGTAAAGATTCCTGACCAAAAAGGAGAAAGTTGGCTAGTAGATCTTACGAGTGTGTCTTTATAGGTTATGCCTTAAATAGTAAAGCCTACAAGTTCTGTGATCTAGTGAACCAAGTGATTATTGAGTCAAATGATGCTAACTTTTTTAAAGATAGGTTTCCTTTTAAATCAAAGAATAGTGGGGGCTCTGGTTCAAGTGGTATAACCCTAGTTAGAAATCCTAACCCTAGAGAAGAAACTGACCCAGAACTTAGAAGAAGCAAAAGAGCTAGAACCACCAAAGATTTCGAAAATGACTTCCTGACCTACAATGTAGAAGAAGACCCTAAAGATCTAAGAGCTGCCCTATCCTCAGTAGATGCCAACCTATGGTAAGAAGCCATAAATGATGAGATGGGCTCACTTGAGTCAAATAGGACTTGACACTTAGTAGATCTACCCCCAAGATGTAAGACAATAGGGTGCAAATGGATCTTAAGAAGGAAACTTAGACCTGATGGGACTGTCAACAAATATAAAGCCAGGTTAGTAGCAAAGGGCTTTAGATAAAAAGAAAACGTGGATTTCTTTGACACCTTCTCCCCTGTCACTAGAATAACCTCTATCCATGTCCTGTTCTCTCTCGCTGTCCTTTATAACCTCGTAGTACATCAGATGGATGTAAAAACTGGTTTCCTAAATGGTGAACTTGAAGAAGAGATTTACATGGAATAACCTGAGGGTTTTGTTGTCCATGGTCAAGAAAATAAGGTGTGAATTAGAAAAATCTCTCTATGGACTAAAACAAGCTCCTAAGCAATGGCATGAAAAATTTGACAACCTTATCCTATCTAAAGGTTTCAAGGTCAATAAAAGTGACAAATGCATCTACCATAAGTTTGATAATAACCTCTGCACTATCTTGTGTCTATATGTAGATGATTTATTGATCTTTGGGTTGAACTTGCACGTCATAAATGATGTAAAATCAATATTAAGTGCAAACTTCGACATGAAAGACTTAGGAGAAGCTAGTGTAATCTTAGGCATAAAAGTAAATAGGTTTGAAAAGGGAATTTGTTTAGATCAATCTCATATATAGAAAAGACTCTAAAGAAATATAATTACTTTGAGTATAAACCAACCTGTACTCCTTATGACCCTAGTGTCAAGTTGTTCAAGAACACTGGTGACAGTGTTAATCAATCTGAGTATGCGAACATCATAGGCAGTCTTAAATATGCTGCCGACTGCACTAGGCCTGATATAGCTTATGTTGTAGGACTACTTTGCAAGTTTACAAGCAGACCTAGTAAAGAGCATTGGAATTCTATAGAAAGGGTCATGAGATACTTAAAGAAAACCCAAAACCTAGGATTACATTATCAAAAGTTTCCCGCTGTCCTGGAAGGGTTCAACGATGCTAATTGGAACTCTATTTCGTATGATTCAAAGGCTATAACTGGCTATATCTTTAATATAGCTGGTGGAGCTGTCTCTTGAAAGTCCAAGAAACAGACTATTTTAGCCCAATCTACGATGGAGTCAGAAATAATACCACTAGCGACGGATAGTGAAGAAGCAGGATGGCTTAGAAGTTTGCTATCAGAGATTCCATTATGGAAAAAGTTGATACCAGCCATATTGATCCATTGTGATAGTACTGCAGTAATCGCAAAAGATCAGAACCGTTACTACAACGGAAAGAGACGTTAAATACGTTGTAAGCACAATACCATTAGAGAGTTTCTCACTACTGGTGCAGTTAGAGTGGATCACATACGGACTGATGAAAATTTGGCAGATCCTTTGACGAAAGGACTGGCCAGAGAAAAGGTTTTCAGAATTTAAGAAAGGATGGGACTCATGCCTATCGAAAGATAAATCATCGTGAGGAAAACACAACCTGTAAACTAGAGATCCCAAGAAACAGGTTCAACGGGTAATAATTGATCACGAGTGATATATAGTGAATCATGCTAAACCAAACACAAAGTTCCATTCCTATGACTTAAAGTTTGAGCATGATATCCTGAAGCATAAAAAAGGTTGAATTCATTTCTTAGTGAGATCTATACTTGATGACAAGTGGGGTACCCAGCTACAGGAGTACCCTTGATAGACTCACCTGTGTGAATGTGGAAGTGAGGGCCGCTTCCTATGATGTTTTTAGGCAAACTCTCTAGAGCATTCACTAAATCGGGATTCACGTGCTAGGCCTTAAAAGCATGGGCTTTCGTACTACACCTTAATGACACTTTGTGTGAGATGCTGTCAAAGATAGAGTTCAAAACCAAGAGTTACTCTAGTATATTCTGAATCATCTACACTATGTAAAGGTTTAAGTCGTAAGACACCTTTGCTTATGCACAGTGTTGTATAGACTGAAACTGCTCGATGAAAATATTTTCTCTCTTTTCCTTTTGTTTAAATTTCCAAGAAGGGGATTGTTGGGTGAAAATTTACTTTCAAAACAAAAAGGGAACCAACTTTGTTGGTTGGAGAATCCCACATTGGAAAATTTGGTGTTGGAAGTCTCTTTTATGTACTCTAACCTTGTGCTTTGGGTTTGGGCCCCAAGGGATACCGATGTTTTGGAGGGAGTGAGGAGATATACCAATGTGGGTTCGGTAGACATCCCACATGCGCACCGTTCAGTCAGACATGGCGAGGCGTGTGTGTGTGATGATTAATTTTAATAAAAAAAATACTATTTTATTATTATTAAAACGGTTCATTGATTAATTTTAAAACGGTTTGTTTTGATGCTGAAGACCTATAAAAGGTGAGGCCTTCAGCAGTTCGTGAGACACATAATTCATTTTCTAAATTCTCACTTCATTTTCCTCTCCTCCTCCATCTTAGCTTTCCGAGCAGTGAGTTTAGAAAGGGTGTACGTTCCGATCGGTAATAGTACATTTCCGATCGTTTTTCATTTGGTTGTTTTATCCTGGGGATGACGTGGCAATTTTCAGACCTGCTTGCACACTTGGGTAGAGCCGCGAAAGGTCTTAAAGAGAGCAAACTTCGCGACTCAGCCTATAACGAGTTTCTGTTTTACAGGTTTTTCTCTTTGCTTGACCGCCATGCCTTTGACGACTTACAGTTTGTCATTCTGAGGGCCCTGCTATTTCCAACAAATTTCTAGTTGTAAAAGAAAGTGTCCATAATGGTCAGATTTTAATAGAATACATAAGAACAAACTTTATGGTAGTTGATCCATTGACTAAATGTTTACCACCTAAAGTTTTTCATGAGCATATTACTCACATGGGTGTCAGTCACTTTTTTTTATTTCCTAGTTTAGTGGGAGTTTTTTTATTGAGGATTTTCTTTAACCTTAATTTGTTTATTTCATAGAATAAAGTTGATGGTTTATGTTTTATTATCTGAACTTTTTATCATGCAAATGGTTTTGTAAATGCGGTTTAGCATAAAGTTTTTAAGAATGATCTCAATAAGGAATTTGAACCAATTTGAAACAGGCATGATCTAGATCACTTTGCATGTAGTTTCTCTTCTGTCCATCCATACTTGATCAATGTCATTGAATGTATTGGGACTGGTGATCAAGGAAAGTTTAGTTACAAGAGTAGTGACAAAAGATGCCTTGATTCCATGCTGATACATGAGATGGACTGATATAGGAGATGGACCAGATTAAACTAAAAGGGAATTCTATTACTTAAAGAACCTATTTATGCACGCTTGAGATTTATATAATTTGATTATATCAAGTACGATACACATATATAGCCCAAGTGGGAGATTGTTAAATGTATTTAAATATACAATAATATGTATAATTAAAGTACAGACTATATATGTAGATTAATAATTTATCACATTGGTTTATTCTATTAGATTGGGTCTGATCTAATTAATTAAGGCCCTAGATTCCTAATTAAATATGGACTTAATGGGTAGTCTACTCCTAGTTAATTTGACTTTAATGAAAATTCTAATTGAACTAGTATATAAAGAGACCTTAAGGCTATGACTCTGATATACCAAAACAATAAGCACATAACCTTTCTTGAATTCCAGAGAGATCCCACTAAGGATATTCGGAGTTTTGGTTAAATAAGACATTTATTATCTTAAAGTTATCATCATCTTGGAACTAACATCGATTTCTCAATATAATTTGATATATTATTTATTCTTGACAATTTAGTAGGAATAATCTAGGAGTTAATCTATTCACCATAGATTCAAAGTGATTATGACAACACTAATATAAAATTTTTACCATATCAGAATCAAATTATATATTTAAGAGGGAAACAAAAACTCTTTATATTGGTGTCATAATTGACTTATTTGCTTCCTTTGGAAAGATGAACTATGTGTAATTTCATTGCAAGAACTTGGGTATGTTTATCCGATTGGGATGAGGGACCATAATTGTTGGTTAAACTCGAAAAAAAAATCTTGGATATATTTATCTAGCTTCTTTCTTACTTAAAAATAAATAAACTGGGCAGAGTCTACTCTATATGGTTGATGAAGGTTATTATATCATAATTTAAAAATATAATCAGACTGAATTACATTTGACTTTAACTTAACAATAAAATATATCAAACTTTCAAAGTGGAATATTATTAATCATGAATGGTTACTCATTAAATGATACCTTTGTTAAAAATTTGAAATCATCCTAATGGGAAATTGGGAAATTTAATACATATGAGAAGCAAACGAAACACCCAAATTAGAAATATCAACATAATATTAGAGGCTAAAGATAGAAAAAAAAATTATATATAATTATCTCTTACTATAGAGAAAGTTGTAAAAGATGTAAAAAGTAAGCCACAAAGGAATAATATATAGGAAACAGTTTTACATCAAACAGCAGGTGTTATTGCACTTGTTTCACTTTGATATCCAACCTCCAAAACAGCCGCAACCACCACCACAACCACCGCTACCGCCATCGTTATTGGTGATCATGGTTGTCGTAGTTGATAAAATTATAACCATCCCACCGTCGTTGTCCATGGTTTTGTTTCTTTGAGGGCCTTGCCCAAGTTCAACATCACGGTCAGATGCCTGTTGTGGTGGCCGTGGTGGTGGTAGTGGCGGCGGTGGAGTAGTAGTTGTACTTGTAGTTGTAACTCTTCTGGTTTCCTTCCTTCTATGACATTCATATGCATAAACACCGCACACAATAAGCAATGGAACAACTACTCCAAGAATGTAACTTGCAACAAGAGCAAGGACATAACTCTTCATTTCTAATATTATTGGGTTTTGGGAATTTTACCAAAATGTGATAAATTTCTTTGATTTTTATACAATTGTTGGAGCCACCCAAATTACCAAGATTTTGTCAAACCAAAATAATGAATTTAATTATAAGGAAGTTTACCAAAAGTTGAAGAAGTAAAGAGTGGAAGTATCTTTTGGTATACAAGGAAACCACCTAGAAACTTTCTTCTCTCTTTATAGGGATGAGGAAGGAATTATTCAAGCGTAATTCTTTTTATTTAAGAAATACTAAATATGCTGGCTTGAAATTATTCCAACCTTTTCAATTCATTAGTTAAATTATGTTTTAAATTTATTTAATGATTTTTTTTCAATTCCATAATGCTTCGCATGAAATGGATATTGAAACATATAAAAAATGTTAGTTCATAGAAAATTCTACTTTTTTAATTGTTGCCAACCATCATTATTATTTTTACTGTTAACAAAATCTAGACTGACAAAATGCAGCAATAGCAAAAGAGAAACTCTTGCACACGTAGTTTGCCAAAGGAAAAAACCTTGCACATACACTGGTGTGGAAGTTTAGAGTTTGAGAATGAAGTTCAACTACTTCTCTGAGAGTTGTAACAATATCTTTTATTATACACTAAAAGGAATTTTATTATACATTAAAAGGATATTGGTATATGCCGATGCTCAACGGGTAATCACAACAAAATTATCGAGAAGAAAGATCTCCTCACATCGTATCTATCATTGGTCTGATCGTCCCAAGAGACCCTTCGGGAGACCATCTGCCGACCCCCTAAAGACTAGCGATGGCTAACTAGCATATCCCTCGACGCGGATATACGACGTCGGAAATGAACAACGTACCCATCGGCCTCAAGGGTTAAACTACTTCCCAACGCTTTTGTTCGGCGCTAGGAGATATAATCATTTTCTTGATTAACATTTTTTCTGATGCCAGTGTCAGGAGATCAGTAGTGTCTGCTGAGGCTTTAAATACCCATCGGCATGGGTATTCTAAATGACAGGATAACTACCCACGAGATGGTCGGGAGATACCAAAATTGCCAAAGAACTGCACCCGGAAATAAGCACATTGCAGACGAACATTTCGTCTAAGAAAATTCACTATCAAAATGCTCATAACCTTCTACATCAGCGAGATATTGTAACATATCATCCATTTGAACTCGCTTATCTCTATGTCATCTCATTTCAGTAGTACTGTCTTTTGATGCAAACAACCACTTTAACCTCGACCTTATGTGGAATAATCTTATTTCCTTTGCCATCGTTAACCTCATAGCGTGACTCACTACATATTGGGCAGTGTTGTCATTTGACAAATTCTTTCTAGTATAATATGCAATCATATTTGCAAGCATAAACAGTCTCATTGAAAGAATTGAATTCTTCAACAAAAGTGTGTGAACGCGTGTTTCTTTGAAAATCGTTTTAGAAATTCATAAAAAAACATAGAAACAAACAAAACATAAGATAAACATATTCACATAAACATGTTTTTTTTAAAGAGATGAGAAGACTTCCCCTTGAAGATTTTCTTCAAGAAATCTTTCTCCAGAATCACATGAACAACCACAAACGACCACATATAGTCACGAATTAGGGCTTCTTTACTATTCTTTAGCAAGAATCAAGATGGTGGGATCTCACATTTGGAAGGGAAAAGTTTTACATAGATTTTTTTTTTCTGTAAAACCTTTTTGTAGAGAATTTTTGTGTGTAAGAGAGTTAAGATCTACAAAAGAATTCTTCTTCTGTTTACGTGAAAATCACAAAACACTTCTGCAAAAAAAAAAACCAGTGAGATGGAAGATAGAATTAGTTGGAAGAGAAGTTACAACTCTCCTCCACCAATACGTAGAATAACTCCCTATTTAATAATTCATTTAATATATATTAAATCAGATTAAATATATATAACTAAATAAATATTAATTAATTAATTAAATATCATATATTTAATTTCATTTGAATCATATTCAAATAATATCCTTTCACATAACCTAAGTTTTAATGTGAATCTCATTCCTATTAATTTTAGCTTATCGTTTTATATGAATAATCTCATTCATATAAATCATATTTAAATCTTATTTAAATATTTATCTCTCTCATATAACCTATAGATTTAATATGAATCTCATTCATATTAAATTTAACATAGATTCATATTAAATTTAACATATCATTTTAATATGAGCTCATTCATATTATATTTAACATATAGTTATAATATGAATCTCATTCATGTTATTTAATATTTGAATTTTATTCAAATACATTATTATCTCATATAATAAAGTATAGTTTTGAATCTCATTCAAAATTAATTTTATATCATAATATATCTATGTACATTATATTAACTGTATCTCATATAATTAATTCCCTTATCAAATTTGAACAATTGAAATTAATCCAAAATTAGATGATTCTTATTTTACCCTTAGTGAGCTACCAAGGGACTTAATGGACCTATAGATTAGAAGCTCCAATGATATGAGATTAATTAATTATACTCTTTAATGAAATTAATCAACATTTATTAACCGTAAGTCACTCTACTAAAGGCCCACAACGACACTATTCGCAGAGTAGATATATTTATGTGTCCATAGATTTAACCAATCAACAGTACGCAGGTTGTAAGAGAATGTAACTAAACTATGACAACACTTTTTTATTAATGGTACTACCAATTTATATGTTTCCATAAATAATTGAAATTCGATTTCTTGATCTGTATCTTTAATTTTTGGAATAGTAAAATTATTGTTTTACCTATGTAATTACCTCTAATGAACAACCTATTTATGGTCCAATCATAAACAAAACCCTCTCGGGCTAATGAGAGGAAGGGACCCTATTATTTAAGACCTGGAATCTACACTTAAGAGAAAAATTCATCTACTTACCCTAAAGATGGGAATAAGTGAATCCATCTTATGTAGTTATGTTCCCAGCTCCATATTAAGACAAATCTCCAAAATGATAGGCTTATTGAGTCAGCGAATTGGATCACTCCTGCCCATACAAATCAAAAGAATTCCCTTATAGACAAGAGTTCATAACTCACACAGGATTGAGGTTGAGTTACCTACGGTCATCTTATGAAATGTTAATTTGTAACGACCTGACTCCCTAGGACTCAAGTTAGGCCGTTACTAAATACATGCGTGCATGGAACTTAAAACGACACCCTTTTATGGTGAAATAAATGCTAAATAAATAAGGTAAGTTCAAAAGTCCTTCATTAAATTCAAATATTAAAAACAAATAATAGGGTACCCATAAATCATAAAAGATGATAAATAAGTCCGAAAACAATTCTTAATAGTATGTTTCAAACTTCAAAACTGAAAGTTAAAAAAAAAAAAACATGAAAAGAAATCTAAATCTCGTGAGCGAAAGAATAAAATTGGTCTCAGTGGCTCGATTAGGAATTTCACTTGTCAATCGCCGGTGCATCTCTACCTTTACCTGAAACAACAACATGAGAAAGAATGAGTATAAAATACTCAGTAAGAAACCCCACTACTAAGGACAGGCTAGACATTTATGTCCTCTAGATACCTACCTCTGATGGAACATATAAACTGCTCTAGTCCTCATGGGACACATACATACATGAAAAACTTATTTCTATCCTACTTTAGTTAAGTATGCCCACTACCTCCGATGAATCCCGAAGGACCCACAACCTCTGGTGAATCCCGAAGGAAACACAACTCCTGGTGAATTCTGAAAGAAACACAACCCCTGGCGAATCCTGAAGGAAACACAAACCCTGGTGAATCCCGAAGGATACACAATATCTGGTGAATCCCGAAAGAAACACAATCTCTGGTGAATCCCGAAGGAAACATGATATCTGGTGAATCCCGAAGGAAACACAATATCTGGTGAATCTCGAAAGAAACACAATCTCTGGTGAATCCCGAAGGAAACACAATATCTAGTGAATCCCGAAGGAAACACAATCTTTGGTAAATCCCGAACGAAACACAATATCTGGTGGGCATCTAACTAATCAGTAAAGACACTATCACGGTCTCAACATCACAATTATTACAATATGGTTTTATAGCATATATATACACCTCAACACCATGGCTATACAACATGCATATATGCCTCAATATTCTCATATCAAATACCACCTCAGTGAATCAAGTATCATCTCTTACTAGCATGCAAGTATCTATGTGCACAAATAAATCTTTCAGATTCTCATACAAGAACATATATCGGTCATACTATACTATCCGTCTATCATGCTATCGTTCTGTCATAATATTCATCTATCATGCTATCGTTCTATCATAATATTCATCTATCATGCTAGCATATATCTAGTATCTGGCCCATAGGCAGTTCTAGTAGTAAGGTTACTTACCTCAAATTACGCCTAAGTGGCAAGCAATTTAATCTCTCTCCAAGCTTAGATGAATCTTGAATCAAGCCCAAAGTATAGTTTGTTCCAAATCTGCCTTCAATCTCTCAAATAAATGCCTCAATCTAGGCAATTCAATAATAGTGGTTAGAACCTAAAAATCCAATAACTATATTTTAATTCAATCCTTCCAAGGCCTAACATACTTACCAAAATGTTGCTTGGTCCAAAATAGTGTCGAACTCAAGTCCGTTTGCGAACCCAACTTAATCCTTCGCAACGCCTGACAACACACTTCTACCTTAAAAATTCTTCCAGTGCTCGAATCTATGGCCCAGATACAATGGGTATTAATAAATGGAATCCAAAACTTGATGGATAATAAAAATCTTCAAGAAAACCCATATAAACTATCAAATAAACAGTCCTTACCACAAAATACACAGGTTCGGTGAGACCCAACGGTCGGAAGAACCAGATCGACATGTGGCTGATCGAAGGCATGAACGAAAAGCCATAAACCGATAGAAGAAAAAAAACTAAGCTTCGCGGCTGATGAACCGAACGAGGAATGGCGTGACTTCTTCGTCGGGCGACTCTATTCGAGCGACGTGCAGACGGAACGACGAAGACAAACGCGACGTCAATGACTGACGGACGACCAAACGATGCGACGATGGGAGACTGGCATCGGGCGATCCTTGTGTTTGAGGAAGAAGAAGAAAATAAGAAGGGTTTCAGTGCACTCTTCCTAAGGATTTTTTAATCCACCAAATCTAAATATAAAATATTATTTCCTTTTCTTTTCTTAAATTCCAAAACCCATAAATATGTATTTTTTTTTTTCCTTAGTAAATATATCACATCAAACTCAAATCTTTCACCCCTTCTCCAATTAACTAGATAAACCTCAAAATAAATTCACCAACTTTAAATCACTTCTTTCCAAAAATTCTAAATCCCAAAATTAAATTCAAACTTTCCAAATTAACTTAAATCCAAATTTATAAATCTTTTTAGATATTTGATTTGATATTTGATTTAATAAATTCCAAATAAACCAATTATCTTCTCCCAATTCTTTAATTAAATTTTGGATCCAAACTCCAAAAATTAAAGGGGTAAAATTTTAAAACCACAATTTTCCATTTTCCCTCTTAAATTTCAATTTCTTAAAAAAGATCAAAATTCCTTATCCATATAATTCAATTACCCCTTCCAATTAATTTAAAACTCTAGTCAAAAGAATCCACATAACTAATAAAACTTCTTCAACTATAACAATTTGATTCCAAATTCCAAAGAGTAGAGAAACTAAAATTCAATAATTTACGATAATTAACTTAAAACTTCTTACAACTCGGGATGTTACATAATCTCTTCAATCAATGGTGTTATAAAGAGAAATCAATCATTTCGTGATCTGGTATTATACAAACTCTATGTATAGAATAGTTACACTCGTATGTCTCCACATAAACGATTAGAATCAAATCGTTTGTAACACTTTACAACTCTTGTAACATTACAAAGTGGGTTGTATCCGTAATGTCACCGGGATAATGCACCCAATCTTATCCATATACTACAAATGATTTAGGTTATTACTTGAAAATGATCTACCTATATGTCTACCACATACTGTTCAAGTTTCAATCTTGGATTTTTTTAATGGATAATTGTATATATAAAATAATCCGCCATTATTCCAAATAACATATTAACTATGAGACTTTAGGGCATACTTCCCAACAATCTCCCATTTGCACTAAAGCCGCTGAGACATGTATCCTAAGGTATACTCTATACCCAACATGCTCTCCTACTTGCCCTAGTGCACTAGATACATGTCTCTTAGTCCTAGACATTCTATGAGATCCTTTCACACTTTAGCCTAGAGAATCCTTTTATGTAATTCAAAATCGTTATGTCAATAAATACCATCTGGTCACCACCATGACATTTCTCTCATTCTATTTTTATTTCTATTATTGGGAATGATGTCTTAAATCTCCTTGTAATCTCGTAGTTTGTAAACTTTGCATAAACATGTTGTTTTATAAGCATATACTCAATCCAATAAACTAAGATCCGAGGTTATTTCATGTAATCTAAAAAAGTATGTAGAGACATACAAGTGGATCTTGTTTAAATAATAACCTAAATGGTCTGTAGTAGATGGATAAGGCTGGGTACCTTATCCTTGTGACACTTCGAATACGACCCGTTTGTAGGTGTTATAAGTGTTGTAAAGTGCTACAAATGATCTGATCCTGATCATTCATGTAAAGACATGTGAGCGGTGTTATCCTATACAAAGAGTTTGTATAAGACTGTACCACAAAATGATTAGTCTCTTTATATAATTCCGTTAATAATAGAGACTTACATTTCACTAGGATGACCATAAGTGATGTGACTTGAATCCTAAGTGAGTTGTGAACTCCTGCTCATGAAGGCGGTCCTTTGATATAGGTGAGAGTGGCCAGATTGCCAACTCAACAAGCCTACAATTTTAGGGATTCTTCTGAATGGGGAGATGAGAACATAACTACACAAGACGGAATTCACTCATTCCCCGATGCAGGGGTAAGTAGATAAATTGCTCCCTTAAGGGCTGATTCCAAGTCTTGAACATAGTGGTCACACCCTCTCCTAACCCGAGAGGGGCTTGGTCATATTGGGACTATAACTTATTGTTCATTAGAGAAATCAGTGGTACTTAAGGAGTTAGATGTAACTATAGGGGCAAAACGGTTTTTTGGTCCAGTTGTAGTTATGAGCAATTTGTGAAGGGTCATCCACTGTTGATTGGTTATATCCAATGGACACAAAAAATTATCTGTAGTGCGAAGAGTGCAGCTATCGGTCTTTAGTGTAGTGACTGGCAGTTAATGGATGTTAGGTAATTTAATTAAAGAGTTTAATTAATTATCTGAGTACCTTGGAACTTCAATCTACAGGTCCATAAGGTCCTCTCTATAGCTCAATAAGGATTAAATCGAGATTCAATCTTTGGATTAATTTAAAGTGTTTAAATTAATTGAGAGAATTAATTATAATCTATTTGATACATTATAATTGAGAGAAATTTGAATATGATTCAAATATCAATTACATGAATAAGATTCATGTAATTAAATATAAATATGATTTATATTGAGAGGAATTAAATATTTGGTATGATCTAAATATCATTTATATGGATGAGATTTATATAAGTGGATTTGATATAAATGTGAATTATATTAAATTCCATGTATAGTTGAGAAAGAATAAAATCTATAATTTATGTTGTATTTGATGCAATATAAAACTATAGGCTATATGTTATATTTGATGTAACATATAGTGTATATATAATAAAGTAGTTATTATATATATACATATATATACATATATAGTTATATATATATATATATATATATATATTCTACTTTATTAATTTAATTGAAATTAATAAAAATGGAAGGAGTTATAACTCCCTCCCCTTATTCCCTCAATGATATTACGTGGGATTCAAGTTGATTTTGGATGATGATCTTCTTTCTCAATTCACTCTGAAGAGAAGAAGTTTTCTCTCTAAGGAAAACTCACAGAGAAGAAAAGTTCATCCCTCTCCTCCTCTGCATATCCTTCCCTTTTACAAGGATTCAAGTAAAATCCACAACTCTTGCTTGAATCCTTTAATCCCAAAGAGAATACAGAGGGTTCTCAAGTGGTGGTGTCCGTGTGTGAAGAAGGAGATCTGGGTGGAAGGAATTTCGTTCGTGGTTTGTACGAGGGATTTCATGAAGAAAGAGTTCTTCAAAGGTAAAGGTTTCTGAAACCGTTTGTATTTGTTTTTAAGCATGCAATAATTGTAAGTAAATGCATATCTGCTTGTTGTTCTACTGTAAAATTTTATATTCAATAAAAATGAAATTTGGACGATCTTTGCTTCCACTCAAAGATTCTTTTCTGAAAATTTCCTTCAATTGGTATCAGAGCCATGTTCTAGGTTTTTTATTCTAAATTCCATTCATGTATTGAATTGTTTTACAGTAGAGGTAGTTTTTATTATCTGCATTCTGTTTCATATGATGAATGTTTGTGGATGTAAATTGTTGATGGATGTTTCGGGATAGAACGCTTAGTTTAAGGCTTTCTTTTAATTTACAAATTTGGTTTGTAAATGTCCCTGTGTTTTTGGGCATTAATTGTTACAATCGAGTCTGTAATTTGAAATTTTGAGTCGCTCATGATGCTCTGGAGGCTTCAAAGAAGGGTTGTAGAGCGTTGTTTCAATGGAAACGACAAAACAGAGGTTCCAAATCGCATAGCTATAACTAAACGATCGAGTAGCTTTTGTTATGCGATCTTTACTACATGATCGTGTAGCATTTTCTAAACGATCGCATAGCTAATACTACGCGATCGTGTAGAGTTTGCTACACAATCGTACGACATTTTCTATACGATCGCATAGTAGCTTGTTGAATGATCGCGCGGTCGCATAGTTGCTCGTCGAATGGTTGCTAGCTAAACGATCGCATAGATGCTCAACGCATACTTGCTTGGTACACGATCGTATAGGCTTTCATGCTCATCGCATAGTCATTAACTATGCGGTCGTGTAGTCTTTCATGCTTATCGCATAGTGGCTTGACGCATGGTGCGTTTAGCTGTAAGGTGGTTCTTTGAAAGGCGGTTCCGTTCGAGTGGTTCAAGACCTGGTTCACCTGTTCTGAACCGATTGACTCAAATTTTGTAATAGTTAGCCTTTTATTTTCTCCTTTTAGAGGTTCTATCCCGGTCCATCAACCATTAGATTAAATATACATGTGATGTATGTTTTTTATTATATGTAATAATGTATGTCATATAGTTTTAAAACCCACCATAGGTTATGCATTTATTTTCATGCATTATTTATATTATAAGTGTTATAATATATGTATATGCATGATTTAATTTTATAGCATGTTCATGCATCATATATATAAGCGTTATACTATATGCTTGCATGCATAAATAACATAGCCATGCATCATTTGTATTATAATCGTTATAATATATAGTTTGAATGTATGCATGTATGTGTTGTATGTTATTTAATTTTATTACTTTGATATATATAAGTATTGTGTATATGTAGTAATGAAATGAACATTGCATGATGCATGACATTACTTTAGGTAATCTTATAAGCGTTATAATTTTATAAAGTATGTCAATCATTTAATTTGTTTCTTTTATTTTATAAGAGTTATAAATAAATGAAATTAGAAATTCAAATCAATAACTAAGAGTTAAATGCAAACTTAGGTAAAATATTTTTTTCAAAATAGTTTTAAAATATGATTGAGATAGACCTAAGTTCACAAATTTCTAATGAGATTAGAAATTAGATTAATCTTTTTTAATCGATTTAATAAGGATTAAATTGATTTCAATAAAAGATTAAATTTGTAACAAATATATCTATAAGGGACCTTTTGTCTAAGGTGGGTTTTGGCTAGGCTGGGGTACTTAAGCTGACGGAAACAGAATACCCCTACCTGGGAACCTATCTAGAAAGGTGAATTAGATAGATTTGCTACAAGGATGCAATTATTGATTAACATTTATTAAAGTATTTAACGAATATTAATCAAAATTGTTTAACTTTCCAAAGTAAGTGTTACTTTTGGGCAAACTTAAATAATCACTTAGAGGGTGTTTAGCCCCCAAGTTGGGTTGCATTGGGTGGGTTAAAAAAACCCGCCCATCGTTTGGTTCACCAATTATTAAAGAGGTTTATTACCTCATTATTCACGTTAACTCACATTTTTCACCTTATTATTTGCATCAACTCTCCAAATTACTCTCCTGCTATAATAATTACCAACTCAACTCAACTCTGCGTGCCAAACGCCCCAGTAAAAATAATTAGCCGTATTTTTCCTAAATAAATTAAACCTTGGGTTGTTAAAATACTCAATAGGAGGAAAAGTTGTATGATACGTCATTTTTTCACTCACATTTCTCCCTTAATATTCACAAGTGAGACTCATGCTTGTCTTTAAGACGCCCTGGGAGCGTCCCCCTTAGGATGGTGTTGGCATGGGTCAATATGAAGGTGAATTGAGAGAATATTTATAGTAAGTGGGAGAGGGATGTGTGTCAACATGTCCTACGGTCTCTTTCATTGGTTTGCACCGTGAGTCCTTCTTGCACGACCTCAAGGCACCTCGGGAGCATCCCCCTTTGGATGGCTTGTGCAATTGGTTAATATCAAGGAGAACTCCAGAAATGGATAGGATCGCTTTAGTTTTTCCCCCAATTGGTTTTCCCTTCGATTGGCTCATTGGGGCGGAACTCTAGGATCTAAAATGAAGGGTCACACTTACAAAAAATTATTAAACAAGTTAATGATTTCTTAACCAAATAAATGATGATTGATCGTTATAGGAATAAGAGTTATTTTAGTGTAATGATTGGTGAGAGTTTCTCAATTCAGTGAAAAAAGAAACTGACTACCCTTCGGTGGCTCTTGTCCTAAATCACTGAAGCGTCATTGCAAAATTAGATGTTAAATGGGGTTCATTTAGATTTTGCTAAAACTGATTGGATTTTTTAAAGGGTTATGTTAAAATCTAATGTAGATCAATGTGTTTATATTTCAGCAAATATGTCAAATAGAAATTTTCCATTAGTTGTCTTTTCTAGTTTGACCATTTTTAATTGCACGATATGGAAATAATCTATTGAAACCTTTTTAATGGTAAACGACCTCGAAATTTTCATGAATGAGGATTGTCCTTAAGTCTCAACCCCTAATACACTAAAAATGTTCATAATCCATATGAGGTGCGGATGAAGGCTAATTCGAGGGCCGGAGTTCACATTTTGGCAAGCATACCTGATGCATTGGCCAAAAGGTTTGAGAACATGGTCATTGCACATGAGATCATGGAATCAATGCGATAATTGTTTGAACATAAGTTCTCACTATTCAAGCAAAACGGGATTGATGACAATTAAACTAGTAGTGTCAGTTCCTAAGATAATCTCCAGTCCATATTGAATGTCAAGGGACTAACAGAGAAAACAATCGTTGCCAATTCTAATGAAGTTCATCGACAAGGATTGTCCTCTGAAATGAAACTTGGAGTTTATGGTTTGGGTTCTGGAGCTGATCCCACTACTCTCCAGAAAATAAAGAACTCCAAGGAAAATAAAAATGATTTATTTGTCTTGGTGACGTGCTTAGTAAAGAATGATGATTCTGCATGGATAGTTTATTCAGGAGCTACTAACCACATGTGTTCTTCCCATGAAGGATTTAGTTCCTGAAAACAGTTGGATGAAGAGATGACTCTTAGAGTCAGTACTGGTGAGGTCGTTTCAGCTATTATTGTAAGCAAGCTTAAGTTATTTTTGGACAATAAACAATATATGTTATTAGATAACGTATATGTAGTTTCTCATGTCAAGACGAACCTAATTTATGTTTCCTGTCTGATTGAACAAAATTATTCCATTTCCTTCTCTGAGAATAAAGTGTTTATTTTTAAGAATGGAATGGATTAGGTTTTGGTTCAATGAAAAATAACTTATATGTACTAAGGTCGTTAGTCATAAAAGCTATGCTCAATACTGAAATGTTCAAAACAGCAACAAATGTTAAAATACTAAGAATTTCTCCTAAAGAAAATGCCCATCTTTGGAATCTAAGGTTAGATCACATTAATCTCAATAGGATTGAGAAGTTGATGAAAAGTGGATTTCTAAATGGTTTAAAAGAAAACTCTTTACCAATATATGAGTCATGCCTTAAAGGTAAAATGACCAAATGACCTTTTACTATAAAAGGCTATAGAGCCAAAGAAACCTTGGAACTTATACATTCAGACCTCTATGGTTCGGTGAATTCAAGAGCATGAGGTAGGTATGAATATTTCATCTCTTTCATAAATGATTATTCTAAATTTAGGTATCTGTACCTAATGCAACATAAGTATGAAGATCTTGAAAAGTTCAAAACGTACATGATTGAAGTTGAAAATTTGTTAGGTAAAAAGATAAAAACACTACGATCTGATCGTGGTGGAGAGTATATGGACTTAAGATTTCCAAACTATATAATAGAACATGGAATCATGTCCCAGCTCTCAACCCCAAGTACACCTTAGAAGAATGGTGTATCAGAAAGGAGAAAGAGAATACTGTTGGACATGGTTGGGTCTATGATGAGTTATGTTCATCTTCCTGACTCGTTTTGGAGATAATAGAGGTTATAGTTTATATTTTGAACAACGTTCACTCAAAAAGTGTTTCTGAAACACCTTTTGAGTTATGGAGAGGTCGTAAAGGTATTTTACGCCACTTCAGGATTTGGAGATGTCCAGCCATGTGCTAATGATAAATTCCAAAAAGTTAGAACCTCGTTCAAAAGTGTGCCTATTTGTAGGTTACCCCAATGAAATGAAAGGTGGATAATTCTATGATCCAAGTAAGAATAAAGTATTTGTATCTACAAATGTTACCTTCTTAGCAGAAGACCACATGAGGGATCATAAACCACGAAGTAAACTTGTTTTAAGTGAGATTTCTAATGAGACTATTGAGACTTCAAAAAGAGTTGTTGAACAGGCTGATAGATCAACAAGGGTTGTTGATGTCAGTTCATCTAGTCCTCCATCTCAAGAGTTGAGATTGCCTTAATGTAGTGGGAGGGTTATGAACCCACCTGTATGCTACATGGGTTTAACAGAAGCCCAAAATATCATAACTGATGATGGTGTTGAGAATCCATTGTTTTATAAGCAAGCAATGAAAGATGTTGACAAGGACGAATGGATTAAAGCCATGAATCAAGAAATGGAGTCCACGTAGTTCAGTTATGTCTGGGAGCCTGTAGATCAACCTGATGGGATAAAACCTATAGGTTGTAAATGATCTACAGAGGAAAAGAGGTGTAGATGGAAAGGTACAGATCTTTAAAGCTAGACTTATGGTAAAGGGTTATACCCAGGTTGAGGGAGTGAACTATGAAGAAACTTTCTCATCTGTTGTTGTGTTAAAGTCTATCAAGATCCTATTGTCCATAGCCACATATTATGACTATGAGATATGGAAAATGGATGTCAAGACTGCCTTTTTGAATGGTAATCTTGAAGAGACCATCTACATGAATCAACCAAAAGGATTCATTGAACAAGATTAAGAGCAAAAGGTCTGCAAGCTTAATCGGTCCATTTATGGACTGAAACAAGCATCTTGATCTTGGAATATAAGATTTGATACAGCGATCAAATCTTATGGCTTTGATCAGAATGTTGATGAGCCTTGTATTTACAAGAAAATCATTGACAGCTAAGTAGCTTTCCTCGTGCTGTATATGAATGATATCCTACTCATTGGGAATGAGTATGTTTTCTAACTAATGTAACGAAATGGCTAGCTTTCCAATTTCAAATGAAAAATTTGGGAGAGGTGCAGTTTGTTCAAGGGATCCAGATTATAAGGGACCATAAGAACAAAAGGTTGGCCTTGTCTCAAGTATCGTATATTAATAAGATGCTTGTTAGATATTCGATGCACAATTCCAAGAAGGGTTTATTACCTTTCATACATGGAATTGTGTTGTCTAAGGAACAGTGTCCTAAAACTCCTCAAGAGGTTGAGGAAATGAGACAAATTTCCTATGCATCGACTGTCGGTAGCCTTATGTATTCAATGTTATGTACTAGACCTAACATTTTCTATGAGTAGGGATTGTCAGTCAATATCAGTCCAATGTAGGATTAGATAATTGAACAACAGTCAAAATGATCCTCAGGTATCTTCGGAGAACGAGGGACTATATGCTCGTGTATGGAGATAAGAATTTAATCTTTAAAGGATACACAGACTCTGACTTTCAAACTGATCGAGATTCTCGAAAATCCACATCATGGTCAGTGTTTACTCTCAATGAAGGAGTTATAGTATGGCGAAGCATCAAGCAAGGATGCATCGCAGACTCCACTATGGAAGCCGAATATGTAGCTCCTTGTGAAGCTACTAAGGTGGTTGTTTGGCTTAAGAAGTTCCTTACTGATTTGGAAGTTGTTCCAAATACCAGCCTTTTGTGATACCTACTGTCCACCTCAACTCGTGTTACCTTATACTTAACATATTTACATAATAGTAATAAAACTTAAATTCATAATTTTATATGTTGAGTCACTTATAACCTAATCAAGCTTGCATTAAACTTATATAAAACTGATCATGCTTAGATTTCATTCATAAATCATACATATATAGTTAGTTAATGCATATATTTCATAAATCAATTAAATACTTGAAAATGTGTCTTTTAATTTCTAATCAATTAAATACATAGTTATGCTGTCTTTTATGATTTTATAATTATAAAAGGCAGCAATGGAGAAGAATATTCTAATAGACTTAATCATGACGACTAGAGAGAATGTTTCTTCATAGTCTACCCCCTCTATTTAGGTAAACCCTTTTGCCATGAGTCTAGCTTTATAAGTCTCGTTTTCTTTTGTAGATCCATTTACAACCAATAGATTTTACCCCTTCTGGTTGATTCACAAGTTCTAGACTAAATTGAAGTACATTGACTCCATTTCGAGGTCCATGGGTTTTATCCATAGGTTTCTATCCACATTTTCCATTGCCTGTTTAAAAGTTAATGGATCCTCTAAGTCATCATCATGTATGATGACTTGAGTTTCTATTAAACTCATGTAACGATCAGGCTGATAAACAACCCTCGCACTACGTCGAGGCATTCTCATCTCTTGATAATGATGTGAAGTATCAGTTTCATCAACAACTCTTGTTGAAGAACCAGCTTGATCAACAACTTTTGTTGATTTATTTGTAGTTTCTCTGGACATCTCACTCAATAGTAGCTTACTACGAGGTTGATGATTTTTAATGTGGTTTTCCTCTAGGAATGTTGCATTTGTCAATACAAATACTTTATCTTCCTGAGGATCATTAAAATAACCACCTTTTGTCTCGTTAGGATAACCTATAAATATACATAGTTTTGAATGGCGTTTCAATTTCTTTGGGTTCTATACCAATATATGTGTTGGGCATCCCTAAATCCTTAAGTGACGTAAACTACCTTTACGTCCTCTCTATAACTTGTAAGGTATTTCTGAAACACTTTTTGAGGGAACCATGTTCAGAATATACACTGCAGTCTCTACTGCATGACCCCAAAAAGAACTAGGCAACTGAGCATAACTCATCACTGAACGAACCATGTCCAACAGGGTTCTATTTCTCCTTTTCACTACATCATTTTGTTGTGGTTTTCCAGGTGCTTTGAGTTCAGACTGAATTCCATGTTCTATCAAATAGTCCTAGAATTTTAAGTCCATAAACTCACCACCTCAATCTGATTGAAGTGTTTTAATCTTTTTACCTAATTGGTTATCAACCTCTGCCTTACATTCCTTGAACTTTTCAAGTATTTCGAACTTATGATGCATTAGGTAAATATAGTCATATCTTGAATAATCATCTATAAAGTTGATGAAATATTCATACCCTCCTCTAGCTTTAACATTCATCAGACCGCAAAGGTCTGAATGTACCAGCTCTAAGGATTCTTTGGCTCTAAGACCTTTTCATGTAAAAAGATCATTTGGTCATCTTATCCTCAAGACAAGATTCACATGGAGGAAAAGAGTTATCTTCTAACTAATTTAGAAGTCCACTTTAACCAATCTCCCAATCCTATTGAGATTAATGTATCCTAATCTTAAGTGCCAAAGATAGGCATTTGGAGAAATGTTTCGTTTCTTCTTTTGATTTTCAGCTGTTCTAAACATCTCTATATTTAAAATGACTTTTACTTCAATTGATTTTAACATGTATAAGTTATTTTCTAAATTTTTAGAACATATTTTAATATTTTTTGAAATAATGAACACTTCATTATTTTCAAAAGAGACTTTATAATTTTGTTCAAGTGAACATGAGATAGATATTAAATTCTTTTTCATAGAAGGAATATAATAGACATTTTCAATTAAAATGTGTTTATCTCCAACAAATAACTTCATATCTTCCACTGCTTTAGCTGAAACAACTTCCCCGATCTCTACCTTAAAAGTTGATTCGCTTTCTGTAAGTTGTCTCCAGGAACTAGTTTTCTGAGCGAAAGCATAGATATGATTAGCGGCACCTGAATCTATTATCCAGATATTTTTATTATGTTCTACTAAGTACGTTCAATGACAAACAAATCGTATTTACTTTTTCGTGCTTTCTTTATTTCTGCATCTATGACATTCATGATTTCTTTAACAGAAGCGATATTCTTAATTTTATTAGCTAATATATCACATATATTTACTAGAATAATGTTTCAGGCCTTTTTATTTGCCTTAATCCATCCACCATATGTATCCCAGCCATTTTGGTCTGCAGAAGACCTGGGAGATCAAGGACATTTCTCTGTTAAAACAAATTGTAAATCATCATTTGCTAGTATAGTTCATTTCCATGTTGAATAATCATTACTATTAAACATGTCGAAAGCGAGTAATTTTGAGGAATTCAACATGCTAAAATTTAAACAAATTCTAATTAGTAAATTGTTTCTAAATCCAATTTAGCAAAAAGAAATAATGTACCCAAAATTCATTATTTATTTGCAACAATACTATAGCGAGTCAGAATAAGTGCCACCGAGGGGTAGTCAAATACTACTTCACTAAAGCAAGATATTCATGACTTACTATCTTCAGAATAACTCTTATTCCTATAGTCATTTAGTTACCATTTTCAGTCAAGAACTTACTAATACACTTAATAATTTTGCAAGTGTAACCCTCTATTTTTAGATTTTAGAGGTCGACCTCAATGATGCTATCGAATTGGACAGTCAAGGTTGGGCATTGACCTAAGAAATCTTATCCATTCCTAGAGTTTGAGTTGTTCTGAATCTCATGTTACGACCCTCCGAGGGGATAGCCGTTTGTTAAATGACTAACATAGGTTGCCTAAAGTCAACAAGCAGGCGCAACATAGGAATCTCACGATCCAAACTAATGGAAGAGACTGTAGGACATGTTGACACAATTAGAATTATTTAAATAATTATTTATTAATTTTATTTGAAAATTAATCATGTTTTCAATTTTAAAATAAAAATTGAATTTTGAAATTGGTTTTGATATTAGAAAAATTGGAAAGTTGAAATTCATGCACAAAAATGGAAAATTAAGTTTTTCTATTACCCATCTTTTTCATGCTCACACAAACCCCATTTTCTCATCTTCATTTACTCCAAGCATGAGATGCAACTCATGCAGCGTTCTTCTTCGCATGTTCATCTATAATAAATAAAGAAAATTGGAGTGAATTTGAGGGATGCATTCCATTAGAAATTTTAGAGAAAACTTCGAGCTGAAGAAGAGTTCTTCAAGCGTGCTGGTGCAATGAGTTTCCCTCTGGTTTTCTATTGCTTCAAGATGTTCTTGAGTCCCACAACTCGTTTTAAAGCTCCAAGGAGATAGTAGGAAAGATCTTGAGGTGGTTCACGGTGTTCTTTGGAGAGGACAATTGCTGCTGACTGAGATCTTGAAGAGTTCTACAAAGGTATGACTACAAACCCTCTTATTTTAGATGAGCATGCTTTAGTTTCTGTCGAAATTAGTGAATTTCAATGCTTATTGATCCTTGTTACTTCCGTTGCATGTTAGTATACTCTTACAATTGGTATCAAAGCATCATATAAGCATTCAATTCGGTTTAATTTTGGTGTGGTGGGTGTTTTTCATGAGATATATGAAACTGATGCACTGATATAGTTTTTTGAGATTTGGCATTTTATTTCTCTTTAATTTCTGAATTAAATTTGTAATTGACTCTTGTTTCATGAGCTTATATGTGTTATCAAGAGTCTGTCATTTATTTGAAGTTATTAGAGTTGAAATTAAGATATAATTAAAGAAACAGGTGAAGAGGTCGAGCTGCTATTCCAGTTTTTTAGCTTATGCTCAAAATCGTCGTTGAGGATCAGTAGCTAAACGATCGTTTAGTTCCAGGTGTTACACGATGTGAAGAAAAGCTAGACGATCGTATAGCTGTGGGCGTTGGTTGTTGTGATGTTGGACGCTAAACGATCGTGTACCTGCGAGAGCTAAATAATGCGTTGAAATGCTATACGATAACACTACGCGATCATTTAGCTTTGCATGGGAACTAAACGATGCGTTGGAAGTGCTATATGATGGCACTACACGATCATATAGCTGCAGCACGAGCTAAACAACGTGATGACGTTCTATGTGATGGAAGTAAGCGATCGTGTAGCCTTGGCGCTCAACGATGCAATGACATTCTATGCGTTGGAACTAAGCGATCATGTAGCTGCGGCGGACACTAAACGATGATATGAAGCGGTATGCTATGGTGTTAAGCGATCACGTAGTTCTACCCGAGAGCTAAACAATTGCACTATGCGATAGATAGAAGACACTAAGCAATCGTGTACCTCAGCTAAACGCAAGGCGATGGTGTTAGACAATAGCCTTCAGTGTTACATGATCAACCTTAGCGAGATTTTGAGGTAGGATCGAGAGCAGCAGTTTTCTCGAGGTCCAATCCGGCTCAGCCTCAAAGGGTTTTTTACTGGTCTAATTTAGACTTTGTTGGTTTGATTCAGACTCATCCAGTTCGGTTCAAGATGTATGGATTCCGTTTGGAGCGGTTCGAGTGGTTCAAAGACGATTTTGAAGTTGTTTGTAATAGTTAGGCATTTGTTTGCTTGTTTATGCCAAAACTAAAATCATATTTCTATCATAGAGCAAACAAGCAAACAAGCAAAATATCAACAATGAAAATATATCTATCACTCGCTATCAATGATACATTAGGATAGAACACTTTCAATGTTTATTATAGATAGACACTGATAGTGATATAATTAGTGATAGACAATGATAGAACACTTTCAAGTTTATCACAGATAGACATTGATAGAAAACTTATATCACTGTCTATCACTAAAAAAAAAAACAAATATCAAAATACCAACTGTATACAGCCCAATATCTAGCCCCCAACCAATTATATCTATGAAAATATATCTATCATTGAGCAAACAAGCAAAATATAATCAATTAAAACATATATATCACTCTCTCTCAATGATAGATAGAGAGAGAACACTTTCAATAACTATCATAGATAGACACTGATAGTGGTATATCACTGTCTATTAGCGATAGATAGTGGTAGACTTTTATCGTTGTCTATTTATCAAGTTTTATATGTACTAGTGCAATTGAAACCATGAAATCAATCCAATAAGCAAAGGAAACTCAAAACAAAAAAAATATCAAAACACCAACTGTATACAATCTAATAACTAACAACTATCCAAACATATTTAATAAATTATATCTATCATGGAGCAAACAAGCAAATAAGTAAAATATCAATAATGAAAACCTATCTATCACTCTCTATCAATGATAGATAGGGATAGAATACTTTCCATGTCTATCGTACATAGACATTGGCCATGGTCTAGAATGTCTATTAGTTATAGACAGTGATAGAGCACTATCACTGAAATTGTACCTTTGAAAATTTTGGAAACTTGATTCATATAAATATCAAAGTTTAAGGACTAAAATTTTAATTTAACCTAGCTTTATATGTCTAGCTAGTTTCTTATACAACTAAGTTCAATGTAACCATTTTTTTAAATAACAAATTGTTGTTTTTTAGAAAAATAAAATTTCTCATATACATGCTCAATAATATCGTATATTATTTCACAGAAAAAGAAGAGCATCCAAAGTAAGCTTGCAATGATGTGTAAAATGCACGTACCTTCTTTAAATATTTAAATCTAATATAATTTTTTTAACAGATTACTTAATTTTCAGAGTGTCCAACCAAATTTGAATATATGAGAGAATATATCAAGAGCACAATATAGAGGTGGACGTTGAACAAATCTTTCCAACCAAAGATATGAAAATTATAATTCCTTACCAGCGTTTAATTCATCTCTGGCATCGGCTTCTCCTTCCAACACCATTGTCGTTGCCTTCCATTGCATCAAATGCCCCAGCCCACAACTCTATTGCAGTCACCGCCTCCCTTTGCATCAATTGCCTTCTCTGAAAGCCCATCGGACTCTACGACTTCCACTTTGTCTTCACCTCTTCTTTTGATGCTTCCTTTCGTAGCTATTTCCCCAACCAGTTCGTTGTTGCCATTGCCACCATATTGATCACCTCCAAATTCGCCTGTTTCTGCCAGTCCGATTTCATCTCCTCCGTCGCCATCTCCTAAACCATATGCTACTCTGCCTCCTCTTGTATCTGAAACTACACCACCATCAACAGCCACACAGTCTCCTTCGCCACTATGGACGTTTCTGTCAGCAACTTCACCACCAACTTCGACCAAATGCTCCGCCCCCATTAACACCCACAAAATTTCCTCCACGACCTCTTCAATCCCCTCCTCCGTAATAACCAAAACCACCAGAAAGCTTCCCTCTACCGTTATCACCACCATCGCAAGCAAAACCCATTGAGAAATCACACCCACCTCGAAGATCGTAACCCAACACCATCACCACCATCATTCCATGACCCACAAAACCAGTTGAGAAATCACGCCACCGTTGGCACCTACAACAAACTCACTTCAGGCAGAGCGAAGTGCGACAACCCTTTGCTTGGGGTGGAACACCAGTTGATGAGGTGGAAATGGAGTAGGAGGTTGTTGGATTGTATGTCCTAAAACTCGTGGTTTGTAAATATTAAACATATTCTATTTGATAATAAAGTTGTTATGTTATTGAATATGTGAATTGCATCTTTTAACCCTAAATCCAATAAATTAAGAATCCCTAGCCATAGCATGAAAACTTGAACTTTATTTAGAGACATAAAAGTATATCAAGTTCAAGTAATAGCCAAAACGGTCTATAGTATAAGGATAAGGTTAGATACCTTAACCTGAGGACACTATAGATGTGGTCCACTTAGTATTTGATACAAACGATGTGATCCTTAATCGTTCATGTGGAGATATGCAAGTGGGGGCATCCTATGCAATGAGTTTGCATGAGACCGGACAACGAAATAGTCACTTTTACTTTATAATGTCGTTTACTAATAAGATTGACTATTTCAATTCGATGACCTAGATAACTCGATCTTAATCCTGAGCTAACTATGAACTCCTGTTTATTCAAGATTATCCTTTAATTTGCATGGGTTAGAGTGATTCAACATCAACGACTCAATAAACCTCCCATTTTAGGGGTAAGACCAGGTATATAGCTGGGGAATAGTCATGCAAGATGGAATTCAATCATACCCGATTCTAGGGATAGTAGATAGGTTGTTCTCTTAAGTGCTGATTCTGGGTCTTGAACAAGGGGCCCCACCCTCTCATTGGCCTGAGAAGGACTCAATTTTTTGGTTGGATGATAACTCATAGAAATACAAGTTATTTATACTGTTTTATTTAGATATTGTGGCTAAAAGAAAGAAAAGTTGCATCGATAGTATAGAAATTGGCTAAGAAATGCGAGAATTATAAATTGTCGTCAATACGCCCACTAACACCATTGCGATGGTAGAATAGAATGTTTCAGTTTCTGTTTTGCAGGAAGTTAGTTACCGCATGCGTTAATGGCTCAAAGATAAAAGAAACAACGCATCTACGTTGCATTGCGCCCATCATTCAGAAATGAAGAGATAATCAATGTAATGACGGCGCATGCGACAATCGATCAAGAGCTTAGCGATCAACGCAAATTCAACCGCATGCGGTAATAAAAAATAATATCACATGTGGCGATCGATCGAAGATGTAAAGAGCAATGTAATTGCGGAGGCTTTTGACACGTGTACAGCTTTCAGTTGTGCATTTCTGACGGGTTGATTGCATAACAGAAGAAATATTCACTCCACCATTTCAGGAACTATCTTAACCATAAAGTGGGGACCACAATGTCAAAGAGCCAAGTTTCACCTATAAATAGCTTCTGCGATTTCATTGAAAGATATACTTGAATACATAGAGACGTGCATATATTGATCTGAGAGAGAGACTGGTCTGAAGTGATTTCCAAAGTAGATCCAGGATAATTACGAGATAAGGCCGAGAGTGAGTCTCCGGGCAAAGAATCCTTCCAATCCCCGCTGTTGAAGCTCTATGCGAATGTCACTTCTACCAGAAGAGCAAGCCTGAGAGGGAAGTTCTCCTCTCCATTACTTCCACACGCCGACAAGCACAACATTCGTTCAGGATCTGTGTCAAGACGTTGACACTCTTTCTGTATTTGTTTCTAATCTCTATTTCATCATCTGAATTCATCTTTTTAATCTTTCATTCACACCATGTATCGAACGTTTAATCTTAATATTAAATGTTATGATCATAACCATTATTATCTCTCTGTCTATTTCCGTTCATTGATAATCCATTTTCTCCATGATGTTTTCCTAATTCCCTGGGTAATTAGCATGAATTCAGCAAGTAAATTAATTTGTGTTAAGGAAATAATTAAGTTTAACTAAAGCATGCTCGACGGAATCTTCACCTGTGAGAGCAGAAGTGAAGATGTTATTCCGCCTAATGAGAGAAGGTTGGAAGAATGCGTTATCTAAAGCGAGAACTATTTCCATAGATGGAAGCAACCTTGCGTTCATCACGTTCATCCCTGTTTCACCATAGAAATATGGGAATGCGGCCGATCATCGAGAGGTGTACGCCAAGAGAAAGTGGAACCTTAGTTGCATCTTTAAAGCAATTGACAAACTTGCGTTGTTTTTACTATTTACTCTTTCTCTTTCTGATTCAGCCATAAAGACTTGTAATCGCATACCACGATCCTTTGTATGACTTCACAGTCGATCTCGAACTCAGTATCATGTATCATGTATCATGTATCTTGTATCTTGTATCATCTTATTTTAGGATTTTATTTTCAACGCAACTTTATTTTATCAATGCATTTTTATTTTCATTGCACTTTAGATTCGTGTATAAACCCAATTCTTTATTAATTGTAAAAACCAGCCGCATGTATCGCAAAAGTAACGCATTAATGAAAACAATCCCTGTGTTCGACCTCGGATTATTCTGAGAAACTTGTATTGGAATTATACTTGGTTTCAGTGCAAGGAAACTTGTGACACGCATTACTCTATCGCATACTACAAGCATATCATTAACAATGCATATTTAGAAGTAGTATCGCATAAAGACTAAAGATATAAATCACTGTTACATTGAACCACAAACCAATTGTTCATTAGAGAATCAATGGAACTTAAGAAGCAAGATGTAACTATGGGGCAAAACAGTAATTTTGACCCAACTGTAATTACAAATAACCTATGAAGGATCGACTTACTAACCATGGTTAAATCAAGTAGACAGAAATATATCTACACTAGGAAGAGTGCAACTACTGGACTTTAGTGGAGTGTCCTGGTAGTTAACAAATGTTGGTTAATTAAGTTAAAGAGTTTAGCCGATTAATCTTAGATCGTTGGAGCTCATGATCTGTATCTCTATTAGGTTCATTTACTAGTTCAAATCGTACTAAACCTTATAACCTTAGGTCAGTGTGGTGAGAGAATTTGAAACACTCAAATTTAGTTTAGGAAATTATTGTTAATTGTATACGATATAATTGATGTTTAATTGTCAAATTAAACAAATTAGAGAGTTGAAGAATATTTAAATGTGATTTAAAATATTACACATGAATAGTAATTCATGTACGGGAATGGTGTTTTAATTACTCTAATATTTGATATTGAATTAAATTAATTAATTAAATTTTTTAATTAATTATTTAAAATTAAATATTAGAATTAATTTTAAAGAAATTTTATTTGAAATTAATTATTCGAGTTAATTTTATTTAAAATTAAAATTCTTTTTAGTTTGATTTTTGGAAAATAAAAAATTTAAGTGGAATTTTGGTAGTGGATTTATCCCACATTTTCCACTAATTAACACCTATCCCACTTAAATTGCATGTGGTTTTGGTGTCAATCGGAGGTTATTCCTCTTGTGCATGATTTCTTCTATAAATAGAAGAAATTTAATTTGGAAAAAAAATATTCTAAATTTTTGCACCAAAACACACCAACTCTCAAAATTCTCTTCAATCTCATCTCAGTTTGAATCCCACCATCCATTTTAAGGTTGAAGAATAGCAAGGAAGACTCTAGTGATGGTCCACGAAGCGTTCGTGATCTGAATTAAGTTAAGGATTACATCAATTTAGAGTTCTACAAAGGTTGCTTTCTAAAACTCTAATTTCATGATATAATATGCATGCTTGAATCCTAAAATTAATGTAGTTAGAATATTTAAGATCCAAATCATATCATTAACCTTTTCAAAGACGCTACGCACAAAAAAGAGCTAGTAGGAGCAAGAGTTGAGGCTGCCGCTAGAGGAGAAAATTTTGAATTTCAAATTCTAGAGAAACTCTCGAAAGGCGTGGAGAGAGCTGGTCCCGCATCAGCATGCTTTATTTAAATCTATTATAATGTAAATCATTGTTTAATAATTTATGAAAAAAGAAAGAACGTGTCAAATTATTCGAAACCAAAATAAATGGATATCCTACAAAGGTGAGATTGTGGGAATAGATAATTATGCCTTTAAGTTAGATGAATAACGAATACTTTTTTTAGGTTTAATATGGCAAAACCTATCGATTTTTAAAATAGTAATTGACATTTTATCTAGTCAATATTAAAATGAGTAAGACAAAATTGACAATAAAATTTATATGAATTTATTCAATATGCTTCGAATTAAAAATTCACTAGTTTTTTTTAGTATAATAAGAGATAAAGATTTCAATAGTGACATCTTGGTCATTAACATATATTATATATATTCAAGATTAAATTATCATTTTAAGCATATGCATACATATACACATACAAATATATATAAATAAATGATGATGGGTGAGTTGGTCCATAAAATAAAGCTTTTACATTTTTAGAATATTTTTTTTAGAAAAATAAAACAAAATATAGTTTAAGAAACAAAATACAGTTTATTCTGTTGAAAAAAAAAAACAGAAAGAAAAGAAAAGGACAAAGAAACAGCAAGAAATAGTTATAAAATATATTTTTTTTCTTTATTAAAAAATATAATCTATAGCCTATGAAGAATAATCGTTTACATCCTGATTTTGCATTCTTAATTATATGTCCGATTAAACTTTCAACATTGTTAGTTATTGAGAATTTTTTACTTCTTGGCAAGAGTAAACCTGTTAAGGATGATTTTGGATCAAAAAGATAAATTTAATCAATAAAAAAAAATCAAACGGGACCAAAATAGGATTATAGTGGACCAAGGGAGGGGAATTGGACATTTGGGCATGACCCCATCTTTGAGGCTGAGAGGAGTCTAGTTGGCCCAATGGGTATGAGTTGGGCCTTTGGCCCAACTTTATCCACGACCTCGAGGTCGAGGAGACCAACTTTCATACATGGCTTACCCTAATACACCCCTGAGCTCCAGAATCCCACATAAGATCCGATTAGGTTATTAGAAAACTGAATTTCAAAAGGAAACGGGAGAAGATCTAGGTCCTCCTCTATAAATACATTATTATAATTTCGCATCAGATTAAATCCAACTCTCAAACTCTTTAGTTTTCACATTCTTTCCCTCTTTGACTTAGCATTAGAGTGTAAGGGGGCATTTGGCGTGTAGAGTTGAGTTAGTAATAATTATCTAAAAAGATAGATTATTTGTGAAGTTAGATTTTTTGTATTTGTAGGTAGAGTTGGGTTGGATTGAGTAGAGTTGGGATGTTTCTGTTTGGGGTGCAAAGTTGAGCTGAATTTGAGTTTGAGTATCTGGTGTAGTTTTTCTAAACGAAATTGATTTTGTCTTAAATTTTTTCCTCTATTTTTTTTAAAATTTCCAACTAAACACATATTTTTATAGAATTTTTAACATTAAAAAATGCTTTATTCTTTTTTCTCATTCTTAAAACATAACAAATTCCTACAAAGTAAACATATACCAAACACAAAGTTTGAATTCACTTTTTGAACATTCAATTACATAATATATATTTTTTTCATTCCTAAACACCAAATATATTCCAAACAAATGAAAATTTATCACAACTTCTTAACCCCCAATCATGAACATTGAATAAGCTTAAAAATTGAACAACTTTTTGTTTTTCTTTCTTGAAAAATGTTAACATATTTTCACCACACAACTTGAACACTCAATTGCATAAAAATTTTATCTACATCCCCAAAGACATGTCATATTCCAATAAAATGAATATTTTTCCTTAATCCTCAATTTTTAACCCCCAATTAATTTTAACTCAAACAAATTAAAAAAACAAAAACAAATTCCTATTTTTTTTTGCTCATTTGTGAAATATGAGGTGGTTGTCGAAGTCTGGAGTTGATCGTCAAAGTTGGCTGATGAAGACGGTCATTGAAGTATGGTAGCAGTAGTCACCGATGGTGGCCGATGGGTGGAGCCATTGAAAACATTGGAAGGAAAGAGAGAATTTGGGTGAGTTGAAGGGAGAATTGAGGTGAATTGGAGTGAGTTGGTGAAAAAACCAACTAAACTACTCTACCAACATCTAAAGTTGGTGGGCAAACATTGAGTTGGTAATTTTTACCAACTCAACTCAACACAAGTTGATGTGCCAAACACCCCCTAAGTGATTTAACACCACACTGGTGTGTAGGTTTTCTTTTTTGTAAGTCATATTCTTCTTCTCTTCAAACAAATTCATTGTTATTGTCATGTGAAAGTTAGATGCATTTTTCTTGTTCGAATTTTGATATCAACCGCATTCTTTTATTGAACAAATTAGTATCAAAATATAAAAAAACCCTCCAACGTAAAGCTCTAGAGTCATATTACTGTCAGAATATGTCCATGGTTTGATGTCTCAAATTCGAAACTTAAAAAGACATAAAGAAGAAAAAAAGAACATTAATATCAAAATATATCAATTCCCTTGACTTGAACTCTTTGATCCGCCATTGCTTACTAGATTGATGATATATGTATTAATAAGTATTGCTAAATTGACCTCCATGCTTCAATCATATATCCATCTATTTATATTATATCTACAGAACAATAATACAACAGACGTCGATATTTTAACACATTTTAGTGTACTTCAAACGGTGTAATTTCAATCTTTTGTAACCAATATCACATCCTCTACGAAACCACCACCACAACCCTATACTTAGTCATTTGAACCTCTAAATAACATATTCAAAAACATTCCAACATTCTATTTCAAAATTACTAATTGGAAAATAATCATTTTGTTGACTCAATAACATATATCAGAAGCCAAATGTTTAAGACACCCAAATTAAGTAGAAATTATAAGCATATAAAGCAAACAATAAAAGACAAAAATTATAGAAAAATAATTAGGTGCATCTTAGGTTGTCTTTTTTATGCATCTCAATCTAATTATACGTTCAATCATCTACCCTTTACCCGGTAATAAATTCTTTTCTAAAAATATATTTGAGTTTTTTTTCTTTTTTTTTAATAATATTGAAGTGGATTGCAATCAGTGAACCATAAGATACAACATTTAATTTTTGCTGCCAATTATATATATACAACTATTTCTTATCAGAGAAGAAAGGCTGGAAAAATAGAAGTGTTGGAGGAAAGACACAAAGGAAATTAAACTAAAACACTTTTACATCAAACTTAGCTTTCTTATAGCGTGTGTAGCTTTTGTTCACTTATATATCAACCTCCACAGCCACCACCACAACCTCCACCTCCACATCCACCACCGCCACAACCGCCACCAGAATCACCTCCTTCACCACCACCACAACCGCCTCCACCACCGGTATCATCATTGCCTAAATTGGTAACAACAGCAGCAGTAGCTAAACCAGCAGCTGCTCCAGCAAGAATAGTGATGCCACCGTTGTTCTTATTAGGTTGGCCACGTTCAAGATCAGGGTTCCTCTGTGAAGCGGCATTGGGTATATATGTCACTGTTTTCATTATTTTACGACCTCCAAACTTACAAACACACCGTAAAATCATTATACCCGCTATCACAGACCCACAAGTTATGAGAACAATGCCATAAGTTTTCATCTTCCCAATTATCTTACACCAAAATTAGTTGCGTATTTTTCAACTTTCTTTGCCTTTTATATCAACTGGCCAACACCAAAACTCAAAAACAAAGTCAAAAATGAAATGATTGAGTGATGAGGAAGTTTAATAATTAATTAATTAATTGGTAAGAATTAAAACGATGAAAGAGTCTTGAAAGATGCCATATATTTTCTTGCTTGGGAGTTTCATTTTTCTTTCTTGGAAAATAAGGGAAGAATTTCTCAATTATAAATAAACATTTTTTTCTCAACCATTTCAGCTTGAGAATTATTATCATTTCAAACATCGATAGTTTCTTATAATTTTTAATTAAAAAATTATTTTTTTATCAACTAAAAAATAGAGTGAAATTTTATTACAAATTAATTTTAAAAAAAATCAATTTGGGCCTCTCTGAATTTTTTTATTGAATAATATAAAGTAAAGATATTATTGACTCATTAAGATGAAGTTTGACGTGATAGGTAATGTGTAAAGATTGAAAGACGTGTGGTGTCATTTACAACATATCATTAACACAAATTAATGCAATAGCTCATAGGTAAAAATTAAATATGTAAATTATAAGTTAATACCGTTGGGTTTTATGTCTTAAAATTTGTGGTTTGTAAACAATAAATTTATATTGAATGTTTGAATTGCTCATTTCGTTTTAGAAATAACCTAAATCGAATAAACTAAGATCCATGGCTATAAGTATTTGAACTTTATGTGGAGACATAAGAGTGGATTAAGTTCGAGTAAATAGCCAAAGTGATCTATAGTATATATACGGATAAGACTAGATACCTTATTCTGGGGACACTATCGGAAGCGGTCCACTTTGTAGATATTATAATTGTTGTAAAGTGCTACAAACGAAGTGATCCTGATTTGTGTGGAGATATGCGAGCGGGGGCGTCTTATGCAAAGAGTTTGTATAAGATTGGACCAAGAAATAAATCACTCTTACTTTATAATGTTATTTACGGTTTAAGATTGACTATTTCAAAGAGATGACCTAGGCAATTTGGCCTTAATCCTGAGCTAACTATGAACTTCTATTTATTCGGGATTATCTTTAGATTTGCATGGGTGAGGGTTGGCTCAACAGCGCTGGCACAATAAGCCTCCCATTTTAGGGGTAAGACTGGGTAAATAGCTGGGGACATAGAGTGCAAGACGGAATTCAATCCTACCCACTTTTAGGAATAGTAGAGAGGTTGTTCACTTAAGTGCTGACACAGATCTTAAACAAGGGGCCCCACCCTCTCATTGGCCCAAGAGGGACTCCATTTAGTGTTTGGTTCACAAATCAATTGTTCATTAGAGGATTAGTGAGACTTAATAAACAAGATGTAATCTCGAGGGCAAAATAGCTTTTGACCCAGTCATTATTATGAATAACCTGTGAAGGGTTGACTTACTGATTACGGTTATATTAGTTGAATATAAATATATCTATGGTGAGTGGAGTGCAACTACTTGGCTTTAGTAGTGTGACTCGATTATTAACGAATGTTGGTTAATTCGGGTTAAAGAGTTTAGTAGGTTAATCTCCAATCGTTGGAATCCATGATCTGTAAGTTCATTAAATCTCTCTACTAGCTCACAAACGGATTAAACCTTAGAATAGCGTAATGAAAGAATTTGAAATGTTCAAATTCAAATTGAGGAAATCAGTAATTATATATGATATAATTATACGTTTAATTGATGAATTAAACGGAATTGGATAATTGGATAATATTTAAATTTGATTTAAATATTAAATTACATGGATAGGGATTCATGTTAGAGAATTGGTATTTTAATAATTTAATATTGGATATTAAATTATTTAATCAATTAAATTGTTTAATTCATTAAATAAATTTTATTTAAAATTAATTGTTTGATTTAATTTTATGGAAATTAAAAATAATAAAATAAATTTTGTTTTTAATTTAAGTTTAAAAAATTTATATTAAAAATTTGAAAATTGATTTTTAAAATGAAAATTGAAAATTTGATTTTTATATCAATTTTCATTTTTTAGTGGGTTTTTCTCACATTCAACACTTAATTCCCACTCAAACTTGGCAAGTAGGTGCTATCACCTTCAAATGCAATCTGATTGCATGAGAAAAATGAATAAAACCAACTGAAATGGCTGAGATTTGAGCCATATATTCTGGAATTTTTAGAGCTGAATTGTTGAAGGAGGTGTTCTTCACACTCCAGCTAAAAACCAAACTTTTTCCTCTAAAATTTCCTAAACACTAACTCATTTTGGATCCCACAATCCAATCTAAGGTCCAAGAGGATAGTAGGAAATATCATGTGGTGGTCTATATCCTTTTGGAGTGAAGAATCAAGCTGAATTTGTGGATTGAAGAAGTTCTACAAAAGTATATCAGAAACCCACTTTTTATTCTATGAACATGCTTATTTAATTGAAAAAGTTCCCCCCTAACTCCCGACGCCATTCAAAAGTTCGTCGGAAGATCCTCTCCCAATGGATTTCTCCCGACCAAACTCTTGACGATCGTTTATGCGTCTAGAGATCCTCTCTTGACGAATTTTCCACACTTTTCCGATGAAATATGACGTCGGGAGAAGCCAAGTTTCCTGTAGTGAAAATTGATGAATTAGAGTGCTTAACAATTTTGTTTTCTTCCAATAATTGCATGCTAACTCCAATAAATACAATACTTATTAGATGAAATAATTAAATGGTACATCGATCTTAAATCTTCAATAGTTATGTTTTCACTAATTCTTAAGCCACCATGTCAATCTCTGTCCTTTAATTGTAATAAACAAATTGAAAGTTCAAGGAGAGTATAGTTAAGATAAATTTAGTATCATAGTTCAACCAAAGAAATGAAGGTCCCGTTTAATAACCATTTGATTTTTTATTTTTGTTTTTGAAAATGTCTATAGACACTACTTCCACCTCTAAATTTCTTTCTTTGTTATCTACTTTTTACCATGGTTTAAAAAAACTAAGCTAAATTTTGAGGACTAAAAAAAATAAATTTTAAAAACTTGTATTTGTTTCTGTAATTTGACTAAGAATTCGACCATTATAATTAAGAAAGATGCAAATCATTGTAAGAAATGGTAGGTAATAGGTCTAATTTTCAAAAACCAAAAATAAAAAAACAAAATGATTACCAAACAGAACGGAAGTTTTTCAAACTCAACCTACCCTAGATCATGTCATGTAGTATTTTTCACATTTATATATCTATATTTTATAGATGTTTTTGTCAAAGTCTATGACCATGTCATGTAATGACAAGTTCTTAGTAAGAAACTAAGGAATTTCCTCCAAAGAAAGCTTGAAATGATGTGTACATGCACATATCCTTTCTTTAAATATATTTAAATTTATTCTAAATGTCACAAATAATGGTTTAATAATTTTTAAGACTACGTCAAATTAATTATTCGTAACCCAATAAATATATATTTTATAATTTAGTGTGATTTTGAGAGGGAAGGAGTGACAACATCAACACGCTAAGCTCCAATAATGCAATAAAAAAATATGACCTACAATTACAAGTCAACAAACAAAACTCAACTTGTTTAAAAATAATAATAATAATAATAAAACTCAACTATACTGCATAAAAGTGAATCTAGGGCATAACGTAATCAATCAATCATAATATTAAAAGTATGTCCATTTAAATATATTTTAGAAAAAAATTATTATAAATGATAAAATTATTAAAAATATTTGTAAATAATAGCAAAATATTACCATCTATCGTGGTCTGTTGCAAATAAACAGTGAAAATTTTGTTATATTTATAAATATTTTAGTCCATTTTTCTATATTTGAAAACAACTTTTTATAATATTATGTGAATTATAAATAATAAATAAATATTATAATTGTAGCAATTTAATTATGAAGATAGAAATATGGCCTTAAAACACACGTTCTTTGACAAAGACTTTTAAATATATATATAGTATCTTTTAAAAGTAGATTGACAAAGGATTAAATGTTATTTCCTAACGAATTTTCAATTTTCAACTCTATCATTCATTTTTAGATTAAATTACAAGTATAATTCTGGAAGTTTTACCATCAAAAGGGTCTATAAATTTCTATACTTCTAATTTTATTTCAAATATAGGTCATTGCACTTTCAGTCTTGTATTCACATTTTTCAAAAATTAATTGGTTTAGTTGGTATAAATTGAAATGTTATGTCTAATAAAACTTTAAACTTAGTAGATTTACGAATTTTAAAAAATTGAAAGCTAATAAATAAAAATTGTAATTTTAAAACTTCGTCAGAGATCAAATAAACACAAATATCAAATTTCAGATTTCAGAGACTAAAATTTTAACTTAACCTTGATTTATATATATCTGGCTAGTTTCTTATGCAACTAAATTCTATTTTCTGATTTTTCAAATTGATTTAGTTCAATATGTAACCTTTTTCTTTAATAAAATACCTGTACTTTTTTATTAAAAAAATAAATTTCTCATATACATTGCCCAACAATATCGTATATCAAAGTTTGAGCTTGCCATTTAAGTAGAACAATTAGGTACCAAATATATTGTTGGAATACATTAAATCTGGTATCTGACGCTTCGAATGATCAAATATAGGAATCTTGTTAACATTGTTTGAATGCTTGGAATCTATATTCTCGATAACATTCTCTCTAATAAAATTGTTTTATCTCTATTAATGAACGTAGCTAACACATTATGAGTGAACCATATGCAAATCTACATATCGATCTTCTATGTATTTTGCATTCTTTATTTATCGATTTCGTAATCGATACAATTATTTTTGCATTATTAGGAGTTGCAACGTCAACAACAAATATATTATGGAATCACCATATGATTGAAATTTGTTTTCCATACCGTACAAAAAAAAATTCCCTTACAAAGAAATTCTTATTTAATCAAGCTCTAGTTATTAGATACTTGTTTAAATTCAAGGTATATAATTCTTATAAAAGTTATACCTCTATTGCTTTCTTTTTTTTTTTTTCAGAAATCACTATATCTTCTATGAACTATCAAAGAGTTACACAAGGAGTAATAGTCATCTTATTAGGTCAATTTTGTATCAATTTTATTTCATTTAGAACATATGTATTTTAATTTTATTCATCCATCTATTTTTCATAATTTTCTCATTTGTTACTCTAAGTTTCTTGTCTCTATTTAAAATTTAAACTTTATCATAGATATATTCATTCTAAAATTTTATTCCAATTTAAAAATTATGTCATTGCAATTTTCTACTAGTATCACATCAAAGACATATCATAAATTTAGAATAAGAAATATATAATTTACCACTATATTTCGATTAATTACTTCATTGTCGAACATTTATCAATTAAACTCAATGAACATTTATCAATTAAACTCAATGAACATTCAATCAAATTTTAAATTTTGCATGTATCTCTCAACTAGTCACTAGCAATAAGAAATGGAAAACAAAAATATGAAACAAAAAACATCAACGTCACCAAACCGTCCCTAATATAGTTGTATCATTTAACTTTGTACTAGAGAAGAAATGCTAACAAATATAGGTGGGAGGGGAATTCAAAACATTGTTACATGAACAAGAGGCTTGTTATGTTGGTGTGATTTGTCAAAATCAATCGCCGAAACCACAGTCACTGCCACCGCCACCGCCGCAGCTGCTACCGCCGTCGGTGGCGGCCACGGCTTCAGTAGCCAAAGTAAGCATTCCACCATGTTTGGTTTGATCAGAGGGTTGTCCGAGTTCAACATCAGGGGATGAGGAGAGTCGTTTTGTTGTTTCCTTTTTCTTCTTTTGACGGATTTCATATGTATAAAGACAACATAAAAGCAACAAACTGGACATTGTAGGACTACAGCTCAGTAGAATTATACCATAAAGTTTCATCTTTAATGTTAATTACGCCTCTCAAATTTCTCTACTTTTGCTTTATATTCATAATATATAGTCAACCTGATGAGTAAAAATATTCCAACTTCTTGTTTAATGTGTCATTTGACTTTTTCCTTTTTTTTCTTCTTTTTTGGTGTAGAAGGAAACCATCTTGAAGTTTCATCTCTCTTTATTGGAAATCAGAAATTAACGAATAAATTAGTCAAATGGTGTTTTGTCTTTTTTTTTTTTTTTTTTAATGAGCATATAATATTTATAAACTACTTGGAAGAAATGTTGTATTGGTTATTATAGTTAGTGGTTATTTTTCAATGGATAATAATAGCAACATTTATTTGGATAGAAAATAGTAATATAACAAAGAAGAACCTGAAATAGTATTTACTATACTTAATTGAAAGTTATAAATAGTTATACACACTAATATTAATAGTATATTTGGTGCTCTTAATATAAAACTAGCTATAATAACTCATTCCACCAACTTCTAGTTGGTGCTCCAAATGACCCCTTAACGGTAAAGGGAGTTAATGTGAGAATCATAATATGGAATTTAAAAAAAAATAAAAATAAATTTGATAAATAGAAAATTAAAAATAAAATAATTATCAAATAGCCTTAACCAAATGGTTTTTTTTTTCTTTTTTACATTTTTCTGAACAAAAGAATTTAGTGTAGCCTTTCGTCCATGATATCTCCATTATAAAATTTAGGTTAAATATAACATTTGTCAACAAGTTCATACCATTTTTTCAATTAGAAAACTCAGTCAATAGTGCCGGAAAGAAATAAATAAATATAAAAATAATAATAATAATATTTAAAAATTTAAAAAAAAATAAAAAAACCAACTGTGTCGTATCTGAAATCTCTATTCGGATAACATGAGGTAGATATTTAAAAAAAAAAAGAAATGAATTCTCTTAGAAAGGAAACGAAAGAAGAGAGAAAAATAATAATAAAAAAAAAAAGTAGAGTGTCACGTCACTTTGGCTAACATGACTAATGGATGGAACCAAAGTGCTACAGAATATTTTTTTTTTTTCCTTTAAATATGTGTGAAATTTTTTAGATTCGAAACTTTTTTTTTTCATAGTCATGAGAGGGTTTTTACTTGTAAGAAAATTCTTACACATCTATGACTTAGATTTATATATCTACTTTATGAGAAAGTTTTTCCATCTCATTTTTCATTTACAAAACTCAAAAGAGTTGTTCTTGAACTTCTAATAAGAACAATAATAACAACTTGAACCTCATTTGAGAAGAATATTGGGTTTACTCTTGATCCTAAAAAAATAGCAATGTAACAGTTGAACTCAGCACTGTGGTAAGAGTCAAACAAATTATGATGTTAAAAATGTTTTCAACTTTAAGATGGAGCTGCTTCTTTTTCTTAGCATATCAAATATGGGATGGGAATTCAGATTTTCAACCCATAAAAAAGAAGAAATGTTTTAACTACATTGTAACCCTTCCACTATAACCATCGCCTTAATTTAATATGGATTTTCTATCTTCATACTCAAGTGTACATCATCAGATCAAACTAGTAAGCAAAAGTAAATTTAGTTTAATGGTAATTGGCATGATCTTTTTTTTTTCTAAAGGATGGAGATTCGATCCCACATCCGTTTAGATGTTGTACTAAGAAGGAAAGAAATAAAAAGTGTACACCATCAATGTATACATGCAAGCATGAATCTCTATTTCTAAATTTTATTCATTAGTAATGTTTGTGTTTGAAATTTAAAAATAATAATAATAATAATGTTAGTTTAATAAATAATGACAAAAATAGGGTTGAGAGAAAAATAATGATAAAAGTAAGGTCATAGAATCGTGGACCATATACATGATTACGCTGATCAATGAATATTTAAATGAATTGTGGACCTTGTACACGGTTTATCCAAAATCATGTACTAAGTCCACGATTTTAAACTCCATGTGTTACCACGTTCAAGACTTTGCCACGGCCACGATTTTCACATTGGAATTTTTATAAAATTGTTAATTAATTTCAACTTTTTTTTTTTTTTTTTTTTTTTTGTTAATGATTACTCGAAAACAGAGTAAGGGTTCAAACTAATTTCAACCTTTGTTAATGATTTTCCAGAAACAAGTTAAAATGGGTTTTTAGTTTCACCGATTTCGATAATGATTTTGAATAAACAGATAAAAGGGGTTTAAAAGGTTTTAACGTTATTGAGGAAAAAGATCTTTGCAAAACACAGAAAAAGGAAAAACCGCCATGAAAGAGAACAAGATGAACTCGGTGGGAAACCAAGTCAAAAAATTACGAAAATGAAGAATGAAGAGGAAAAATTACAAAATTTGAAGCCAAATCAGAGTCCACAAAATCATTGAATCAGAAATGTCGTTTTTGGACGCTACAGATCAGAGAAAGGTGTGATCGGATATGGACACGCGTGGAATTTGAAACAAAAATTGAACTCGTAGACTCCATCCACAATTTTCAACATGACATACTACGTGACAATCTTGAACGTGACAGCTATGTGGAGCAGGATCTACGATTTTAGGTAAACCGTATACAGGATATATGATTCATTTAAATACTCGTAGACCCGGTACATGTTACCCTATATTTGTCATTGTTTATTAAAATAACATTATTTAAAAAAAATAAAAAAATAAAAATAATCTTGTGTTTGTAATAAACATCTGAATCACTCAGATAATTTATTTGGTAATATCTTCATCTCTCTTCTTTTTTTCCCATTTTGTATTATTGTCTTTACTTCCACAGCTGCTCCCAACCTCAAGAGATTTATCTTTAATAACGAAGATTAATATGAATCCTCAAATAAAATGTATAATGGATCTATTACTACTTTCATCCAACGGTTCCTTTTTCTTGGCATTTTGGAAATTACATTTTGTGAATAATAACTCTGTGGTAAGTGTCAGAAAGTGCAAACCTGCGGTGAAATTTTGCAAGAAAAAAAGAAGTTGAAAAAATTTAAAAAGAAGAAATACAAATTGATGTAAGAAATATACAAAATAGCATTTAAACATAGTACTTGTCATGATATATTGAGCAGAGTAGTTTCTCCTTCCTCAGGATTCTCCAGAGCCATAATATGTTTCTTGAAAGAATCTGCTGCTTCTTCCCTTTCCTCAAGCCGCCCCAATTTGTCGTACACCATTGCCATTAAATAGAAGGCTTCAGCTGCCATTTCATGATACTGTCATACAAAGAAAAAGAGAGCCTTCTGATCAATAACAGAGATACAAAAATAAGTTTGAATACTTCTTCGGTCTTTGTCATTTCGACTTTTGTTTAATTTGATCTCTATACTTTTAAAATGTTCAATTTGGTAACTATACTTTAAATTTTGTTCAATTTGTTTTTTTTGTACTTTTCATATGTCCATTTTGATCATTGTACTTTTAAATAAAGACCAATTTGGTCCTTAGTTGCAAATCTTGAACATAAAATTTAAGAGACCAAGATGATCTATTTTTTAAAGTAGAGGGACTAAAATGCATTTTGAAATATAGGGACAAAATTGAACATTTGAGAATCTGATGACAGAAATCAAAATCAAACCCAAATCTGTTAAATTTACTAATATCTCTATGATATTCCTCAGTGTAATGAAAGAATTATTAACCCTCAGTCCCGTAAATCCAAATCCAATATTTTCACATATGGCACTACAAGAACATGTATTTGGCACATCCAGGAGGGGCAACAATAGACTAAAATTCGATCAAGAAATTGGCAAGAGGTCAAGTTGTTTTTCCTTCCTAATTGAAACTCTAAGGGGTTTAGTTGTAAGTTGTAACTAGTAACATACCTCCAACAACTGAAGCTCTTCTGACGCTTGCTTCAGAGGATCCAGCACAACCTCCGGATCTTCAGAAACTGTTCATGATGAAATTCAACCAGAACAAAGTTTACTTTTTTCGAATATTCAAGATTTATAGTACTCCCAACTTTCAAGTTCAAATATCTAAAATGTTCAAAATGAACACGCATTAAAAGTGTTGAAGATTTAATTAATATAATTAAATAGAGAAGAAAGCTACGGACTTTTAACCTCTATCGAGTATTACCCACCAAGAGATTTATCTATATAAAACAGCTTCGCTTTTATTAATAAAACTGGAAAGTTGAAATATATTCTTTCTGTCTTTATGTGATTCATACTGAAGTACTACTCTCTCCTTTCTGTCACTATTTTCATCGAAAATATGTTTCCTTTAATTTTGGAAAGTCTGGTTCTACAATGGGAAAAAGAAATATTACAGGTAATAATTTCATAAGAATGATCATAACCATGTCTGGAGTACCTGAAAAGCTTGGACTACAGAGGTAGCATTTCACTTCCACTATAAAAGCACGAGCTCGGAGCTCCAAACCTCCATGACCAAGAATCATCGGGAATGCTCCATGCAAAAGATTCAAAGCCCTTTTTGAATGGCTAGGTCCAAGGGAGAGCCATAACTCAGCAATTGTCAGAGTGGCTGATGCTTTTAGAAGATCAAGGTTAAATGACTGGCAAAAGGAAAGGCTTGCCAAAGCATAAGGAAGACCAACAACAGCATTGCCTGATTTCTGGAGGGAGGGCGGCCAATAAGGACTTTAATACTGGAGGCTTAGGAAAGGACAATAAATGTACATGAAACCGAAATAGAAAAATTGTTTTCTTATCCCAAAAAGGTATTAGCAAGCAAATTTAAAGATGAACTAGAAATAAAATATCTTCTTATCAATGCACTTTTTAGCGAGCTATCAAGGATCCTTTACTATTTTTTCCATTGTCTTGTTCTTCCAGTTATTTTATTACATGAGTCATGAGACAAGCAAATCAAACAGGCAAGAAGGAAGGATGAGTGACTCGTATGAAAACACATAATCTTTAGCCAAAATAAGCCTTGATTCCCATTCCCTACATTATATCTTTAAGTTTACCTTGTGTATTTCAGCCAGCAAAAGAAGAACCGAAGCGTTCTGGACTTGTAGATTATATTTATGACACAAACAGAAAAGGGAGTGTGCTACACGTGCTGCCTGCAAAAATAATAATAGAAGTCACTTGTAAGGAGATTTAGGGATAAAAAAATCAAGAAATTGAGAGAGATGTAGACAACTTGGGCTACTGCATTTCCAAACAATTGGATTATTTTTCACGTATTAGTTTCCCCGATATTAAACTATAGAATTGACGAGAAAATATTACAAATAGAGGATGTTCATGAGCAGCCAATAAGAAAGATGACATAAACACAACTAAAAAGCAATTGAAAAACATGTCTCAATCACTCTGGTTCAAGGCTTCGCTTGCATGTAACTCTTAGTTTCACACCCATTTGTAAGGGTTGACCCATGTTCCAGCATGTATATTGTTTCCAATAAATGTTAATACCTTAGTTACAAAGCTCAGTTATTTGATCTTCACTGTAAGTGTACGTTAAATTAGCTCAGGGTTCTGTGTTTGTGAAAGAGAAGATTCTGATTGATGTAATAATATTACAGAGGTCATAATATTTAAGTTCTCCAAGAAACACTCTAAAGGGGAGTTTTCTAAGAAGAGATAATGATAAACATATTGCTTGGACATGTGGTGGACCTATTAAGAGCCTTTCCTTCTAGACACATGAGATTTTCCAAAAGTTAAATCTCCACGACCTAAAGCCGTGCCTGGTACTCTTGATCTTAAACCTAAGTTAATATATAAAATTAGGGTGTATTGAGACACATTTGTAAGCAAGTTAGAATAAGAGTTGGTTTAAAAATAGTTAGTTACATGTTAATTAGTTATTATTCAGCACATGTGTAAACATTTTTCCTATAAATAAAGCATCTCTCACTCATTTGAGGAGAGATTCAATTTGATTCAAAAAACTAGAGTTTGGTTTACACTAAAAGTGGTATCAGAGCACTCCAAGAATCCAGGCTGATGGCGAGAAGAAGGGCTGCCCACCCGAGAGGAGGAGACAACCTATGGCAAGATCAAGAGGGGGAAGAAACCACCACCCTCTCTCCAAGAACTACAACACAATGCTTGCTGTCCGTTGAGAACTCTTTGGAGGGAATACATGGAACAGTGACTAGCATTCAAGAAAGTATGAAAATCCTCACTCGTAGGGTTGAGAAGCTAGCAGCAGCACCTCAAAATCGGAAGAACACTCAATCATTCATGCGAGAATGGAAAAGAAGAGATAAGCATGGTGCTGGAGAGCCAAAAAATTTCCAATTTCAGCAAGAAATTCATCAAGAAAGAGCTCCAAGATTGCATAGGCAGCTCCAAGAAGCTCCAAGAAGATCCAAGACGATGTTTGAATAGGCAAGAATGGCAGCAAGAATTCCAAGATTGGGATGCTTCGAGTGAGTATGATCAAGAAGAAGAGTTATATGCTCCAAGGAGCCGACGAGAAGAGAGGTATAGAGATAGAGATGACTCATATGATTACAAAATGAAGATGACTTGCCGACTTTCAATAGAAAGTGTGACATCGATACGTTCCTCAATTGGATCAAGAACACCAAGAATTTTTTCGATTATATGAATATGCCGGATCACAAAAAGGTACATTTGATAGCTAATGTAGCCTAAAGGAGATAAAAGGAGAATTCTCTCCAAAAATCGAGATTGTCGATCTTTTATTAGAATGAATAATGTATTTCATACGAGAGGGGAAAGTTACTATTTATAGAGTTTTACTACAAGTGGGAGTAAAAGGGGAATTACTCTAGAATATTATCTAATTACCCAATTAACCCCTATACTTCTTACATCATTCTACCCCTCCAAAAAGAAGACTCGCCCTCGAGTTTTAAAAAGAAAAAAAAAAATTATGAAATAAACTTACTCAACGGAGTATCACCAAACCAACCTCCTACATTTTGAACAAAAATATTATGATCAAAGGTATAAACTTGAGACAAAAAATCTAATATTGCCACCAAAAGATGAATTTCTCCATCGGATATAAAACCAAAAAAGATGTTTCCTTCAAGCTCATTCAAAACCGTATTCAAAGGACCTATCACTAAAAAAACCACCTTTCAAGGAAAATTGTTCAAGAATCATGTCTTCTTTATCATTCGCTTCAAGTTCTTTTGACAGTTTGGTGATTCATTTCCACCGCAATCAGTGTCATTGTTCTTGTTCGATTTTTGCTCGGTGTTTGATACTTCTTTTTCATCTTCTTCATTGGATTTTTCTTCTTCATTTGAAACTATTTCCAAATCAACATCTTCAAATTCTTGTTTTTCTTCAATTTTATCTTCAAAATTTTCTATTTGAAAATTTTCTAACAGTAATTCTTTTGTTTTTTCTTCGGTATATGAAATCAATCCGTTCTTGAACTCTTGCAAATGAATTGATAGTTGATCAATCTGTTGAATCATTTTCCCCACTGAACGTTGGATTTCTTTTGTTGTTTTCTTTATTTCCTCCAAAGCTACAGGATCTAATTAGTCATTTTCTTGGATTCTTGAATATGTTTTAATCTCATGATGGGTATAGGACTCATCCATTGTTTCTCTTGAATCAACCTTTCTTGATCGTGTTTCATTTTGAGTCTTGAACGTTTTTCTTGGGCTAGCAAAATCCATCATTGATGATTCTTTAATTCATCTAACTCCCAATCTTTACGTTGATATCTTGAAAATGGGTTTGATGGGATCTTTGGACCCCTTTCTGATATTGTCTCCTTCTTATTCCGCCACAAACTGCCCTTGATACATCATCAGAATCACTAGAATCACTAAAATCAAATTTTCAATGTGGATAATGATAGTTCTTTGAGAAAATCAAGCATAGGAAAAATTAGTAGGTTGAAATTCTTCTTCGGAATCACTTGAGTCAGAATTTCAGCATCCTTTTTTTAAGTTAATTTGATTTTCTTGCCCATATCGATTGTTGTATTTTTTTTCTTGGACGCCTTCTTTGGTCGGTAATAGTCCATTCTTGCAAAATCTTGAAAAAAAATTTGGTTTCTTCTTTCTTTCTTGAAATTTCAAGGGTTCCCCCTAATTAGATGTGTGTTATTTGGCAACAAGCACAACTCACGAAGCTCCCTCTTGTGATAATGTCGCCAAGAGTTTCCCGTTCTTCCACCGATGACAATCAATTTTGTCCCAAGCGGTCGCTCTGATAGCAATTGATGTAGCCTAAAGGAGATAAAAGGAGAATTATCTCCAAGAATCAAAATTGTTGATCTTTTATTAGAATGAATAATGTATTTCATACAAGATGGGAAAGTTCCTATTTATAGAGTTTTACTACAAGTGAGAGTAAAAAGGGAATTAATATAGAATATTATCTAATTACCCAATTAACCTTTGTTCTTCTTACATCAGTAGCCTTCAAGTTGAAAGGGGGAGCTTCCACTTGGTGGGATCAATTGGAGATCAATCGGCAATGACAAGGCAAGTGGCCAATTCGAACATGGGAAAAAATGAAGCGGTTGATGAAACAGAGGTTCCTTCCTACCAATTATAAGTAGACCCTTTACAATCAATACCAAAACTATAGACAAGGACCTCAACAAGTGGCAGATTATGTGGAAGAATTCCACTGATTGGGAGCAAGAACAAATTTGGTGGAGAATGAACATCTAATTACAAGATTTATTGGAGGCTTACGGGTGGACATCAAAGAGAAGGTGAAATTACAATACTTTCATTTTTTGGATTATGCAATTTGTTATGCTGAAACAATAGAGGAGTTGAATGATTTACGCTCCAAGAAAACTTCAAGAAAAGCTCCTTGGGATGCTCCTGTAAGTAGAAGAGCAAAGAGTACCTTGGACCATCCTATTCCACCAATTTCACCAAGGAAAAGGATAAAGAAAAGCAAGAAGAGGTTGGTGGAAGGAAACAGAGGTTGTTTACAAGTAGAAAGTTCAAAATCCTTATAATTGCCCTACATTGGGAAAATGTTTGAGGTGTGGCCAAGTGGGGCGCTTTTCTAATGAGTGTCCCCAACAAAACAGCAGCATATGTGGATATGCAGTGAAGATAATGAGGAAGAAGCCAATTATATTGACACAGATGTAAGTGATAGGGTGTCTTGTGTTCTCCAACTGGTGTCGATTGCTCCCAAAGGAGATTTTAATCCTCAAATACATTGCAAAATGTTTGTTAAAGAGACAGAGACTAATATATTGGGTCTTGTAGTTGTTGAAAAGATAAAAATGCAAAGAACAGCAAAGACATTCAGCACCATATTGACGTGGTTCCAAGTGCTACAATCACTGATCTTCCTCACTATAGGATGAGTCTTAAGGAGTATGAGATCCTCCACCAACATATGGAAGAATTATTGAAAATGGGGTACATTCAATCAAGCCTTAGCACATGTGCAGTGCTAACCCTTCTTACTACTAAAAAAGATGGTAGTTGGAAGATGTGCGTGGATAGTAGAGCCATCAATTCTGTGAAATACTGCTTTCTAATTCCTCGAATATGTGATCTACTTGATCATCTTGGAGGAGTCTTGATTTTTTCAAAAGAGGACATGAAGAGTGAATACCACCAGATTCGAATACGGTCAAGGGATGAGTGGAAGATTACATTTAAGCTCTATTTCTCATTCACAGACTGATGGCCAAACCAAGTTACCGCATTGAGTTACCTTATGACCTACATATTATTCCAATATTTAATGTTGCCAATCTCAAACCTTATTTTCCCCCGATGACTACCAGTTGGCGTCCTAATTGTCATCCTCGAGGTCGAGTCTGAATTTTAGGGGGGTGGAATATGGTGTATTGAGAAACATTTGCAAGCAAGTTAGAATAAGAAATTTTCTTTTGGTGTTCACTAGAGGTCCATAATCGCTTTTCAAGCGTTTCAAGGACAACACCAGGATTTTTATTGAGCTACATTCGGATTTTGAAGGAATAATGCATAGCCTGACATCGGATAAAATTGTTGACCATGTTGAAACCTGCTGAGAAAGTCACACAAAAAGGACTCCGTTCGGCAAACAAATAGAAAGAATATTACCCTTCTTAACACCCAACATTAAAATGTACATCACCTCAATCATCAACTATATGAACTAGATTTTTGTTCTCTTTTCATCTGTCTTACCTGGTAATTCTAGAAGATCATGTACTAGTTCCTACTCACTTTTATTTGCAACAAAATAAATATGATATGTTCCCACAATTTTATGAAACAGAAATATTTCTACACATCCAAACAAGAAAACATCAGCTTAGTTTTAATGAAGTTTTAACCTCGCTGAATTGGTTTGCTGCAAGCAATGTCCGAGCATGACGAAAACTAGCCTCTGTCTTCAGGTCCAAATCCACACCAGTGACAGATGAGGCCAAAACTCCAAGTTCATTACAAGCCTGCTGGGCAAGCTTCAAACAACCTCTGATGGAAGGACACGAGAAACTTAGCAAAGGCAACAAGCAAACCATAACTATTCGTCGTATCACTAGGAACTACCTGTGTAGAGCATGCTCATGAATGAGTTGTAACTTTAATAATAAAATCCTCGACTTCGAGAGAGATAAAAACCTCTCTTCGGCTACTTTAAGTGCAGTAAAGGCCTCTGTTAAAGGAAAAGCACAGAGTTATAGATCATGTCAACCACATTTTAAGGTATGGGAGTGCATGTTCAAGTGTCAGTTTGTTTGTGCATGTGGCAAACATGAAGCAGGAGCGGTCAGGTATATAGCAAAAAAGGAAGTCCCCCTCAATTTATCCACTAACTTCCAAAATTGAAAGATTGTGGCTCCACCCCTGGAAGATATAGACATAACCCGTTGAAGAGAGAGAAAGAGATGTACAGTATAGCCATGTTACAAGTAATCATATCCTAAACACTCCAAAAGAATTTCAGGTCAGCATAGAGAGGCTGCATGCATGGAGCAATTCTAAACTAGGGATAAAACTATTAGCGCAAAGTCTTTGGGATTTTGGATCCCTTGCAGGTTATATGCGAAAACAAGTCTAACAGTATATTTTCCACAAATCTTGCTGGGATATAATGATACGAAATTTAATAAATAAATGTGGACAGTTACAATTCAAGGCCATTTTTCACATCATCGAGTAGAGATATGTTGATTTTTCTTTTAATAATAAATAATAAAAGAATACGAGGACAAACAAAAAAGAAATCCACAAAGAATGTGAGCCAACCAACAAAGAGATGTATTGATCTATTTATGGAAAAGGCAATTTGGGCATGATGGCGGTAGAAGAACAAATATTTAGTCCATTGCCAAACTACATGTTATATCGAAAAGTTTATTTGATGAGAGACGAGAAAATATTTTTTCAAAAAGAGCCAAGCAAAAACACTCTTAACGGGCAAAGGAACAAAAGTCCCTTCCCCAACAAAATTACAGGTAGACCTTCCAATCTAAATTAACTACAAGAATGCCCTCCAATTGGGTGGATGATAGGCTCTTCAGAGCCCTCGACAGTTTGAATTTTAAAGGAAGAACCAAATCCTTTGAGGTGCGGTGATCCAGGCTACAATTTGGGGTCTTTGGCTTGAAAATAATAGAAGATTTTTTTAAGATAAACCTACTTTTACAAACAGAGAGAATTGAAGCGGATGAAAAGTAGAGTAGGGAAAGGAAAAATAGCACACCAAGATTTTACGTGGAAAACCCTAATTAGGGAGAAAAACCACGGGATAAGGAAATTCTTATTAGAAAACTGATACAAAGAAATACAACAGAGCTTAAATAGAGAAAAGGGAAGCCCTAGGGTACAATGAAAAAGACAAAATTGCCCCTAGAATGCAAAACCCTAATTTCAACACTCCCACTCAAGTTGGGGCGTAGATGTCAATAAGACCCAACTTGCTCACACATGCGTCAAACAACTATCTGGGTAGTCCCTTTGTTAGGACATCTGCAATCTATTGATTGGAAGGAATATAAGGAACACAAACGTTGCCACTATCAAGTCTTTCCTTGATAAAATGCCGATTAATCTCCACATGCTTTGTTCTATCATGTTGAATAGGGTTATTTACTATGCTTATCGCTGCTTTATTATCACAGTAGAGTTTCATTGGACCGGTATGCTCTTGATCAAGGTCTTTCAAAACTTTTTCAAGCCAGATCTCTTCACAGATTCCCAGACTCATGGCCCTGTATTCTACCTCGACACTACTTCTGGCAACAACACCTTGCTTTTTGCTTCTTCATGTAACAAGGTTACCCCACACAAAGGTACAATATCCTGATGTTGATTTTCTGTCTACTACAGATCCTGCCCAATCAGCATCGGTGTAAGCTTCGATGCATCGTCTTTCAGTTTTCCTGAACATCAAGCCTTTCCCTGGAGAGGTTTTCAGATATCTCAAAATACGCTCTACTGCCCTCATGTGTTCTTCGTATGGAGACTGCATGAACTGACTTACCATACTCACTGCATAAGAGATGTCGGGTCTAGTATGAGAGAGTATATTAATTTCCCAACAAGCCGCTGATATCTTTTTTTGCTCACTGGAACACCTTTACTCATATTACTTAACTTTGCATTTGCTTCTATAGGGATATCAACTGGTTTGCAACCCGTCATACCTGTTTTCTTAAGCAAGTCCAGAGTATACTAACGTTGGAAAACTGAAATTCCTTCTCTTGATCGAGCTACTTCCATTCCAAGGAAATATCTTAGTTTTTTAAGGTCCTTGATCTTGAATTCCTCAGCCATTTTTGCCTTCAATCGGTCAATCTCTGAGGTATCATCGCCTGAAATAACAATGTCATCAACATAAACAATCAAAACTGCTATTTTCTCGAATACTAACCTTTTAGTAAACAGAGTATGATCAGAATGACCCTGTTTATATCCTTGCGACTTTACAAATATAGTAAATCTGCCAAACCAAGCCCTTGATGACTGTTTTAGCCCATATAAGGACTTTCTTAATCTGCAAACTCGATGATTAAACTATTTCTCGAATCCTGGGGTAGGACTCATATAGAATTCTTCCTCCAGTTCTCCATTAAGAAAGGCATTATTCAAATCAAGCCGGTGAAGGGGCCAATCCTTATTAACTGCAACAGAAACGAAGACCCGAACTGTGTTTAGCTTTGCAACTGGCAAAAAAGTCTCGGAATAATCAACCCCAAAAGTTTGAGTAAAACCCCTGGCAACTAATCTGGCTTTGTATCTGTCAACTGTTCCATCGGGCCTATACTTTATTGTGAACATCCATTTACATCCGACTGCTTTATGACCACTTGAAAGATTGACTTGATCCCACGTATGATTTTTCTCGAGAGCTCTCATTTCTTCCATAACTGCGGCTTTCCATTTAGGACTTTCCAACGCTGTGTGTATACTGTTTGGTATCACCACTGTGTCTAGGTTTGTAGTGAGGGCCTTGAACTCAGGAGACAAATTACTATAGGACAAGTAACTCTGCAACGGATATTTAGTACATGATCTAGTACCTTTCCTTAGGGCAATCAGAAGACAAGGGATTCATCTCTGTCTTTATTTTCTTCTGACATACTGTACTCACCCTTCGGTTCTGTTATTTTCCCACTCTCAACAATTTTTCCGGCGGGAATAAGAGATGCTTCTTTTCCAGGTTCTACCATATTCTCAAAAGTCACACAATCATCTGTCTATGCACCATCATCGACCTCAATCACATATTTGCTGTCATTTATCTTCCCTGTTTTTGCTCTCAACATTTTCAACACAAGCATCAGTTTTATCACATTTATTATCATGATCAGGGATAGAACTACTAGTACCTGGAACTGATCTCTGATCAGACTCATGAACTGGAGCCGGAGAGATAACAGGCGACGCTATTTCCTTCCTGAGATTCTTCCTATAGTATGTTATCTAAGGAACTTGTTTGGTTGGGAGGATAGGTGCATTGGTACCGATACTGACATCAAGGATGGGTTCAGGTTCAGGTAAGGCAGAAAGGCCGGGACCCCAATTGGTTTCTTCATTGGAATGCTCCCCCTGAAGAGAACCATTGGGAAAGAATGGATGATCTTCAAAGAATGTCACATCCATAGAGACAAAGTATTTTCTAGAAGGAGGATGATAACACTTGTACCCACGCTGATGTGGAGGGTACCCTACAAAAACGCATTTTTGTGCCCGAGGGGTAAACTTGGTACGGTTAGGTCCATGTGTATGGACGAACACCACACAGCCAAAGTCACAAAAGGGTACATCAGAAAGAAGTCTGGAATTTGGGTAAGACTCTTTGAAGAAATCTAAGGAGATTTGGAATTTTAGGACCCAGGATGTCATGCGGTTTATTAGATGAGTTGCTGTCAAGATAGCATCACCCAACAAAAAGAAGGAAGGGAAGTTGACAACATAAGTGAGCGAGCAACTTCAACAAGGTGACGGTTTTCCCGTTCGACCACTCCATTTTGTTGAGGAGTGTACGCACAGGAACTCTGTTGGACAACACCTTTAGAGACTAGGAATTCGCGTAAGGCGTTACTAAGGTACTCTCGACCATTATCACTCCGGAGAAAAGTGATTTTGGCATTGAACTGGGTTTCTATAGAATTGTAAAATTGTTGGAAAACTAAAGTAACTTCTGATTTATCTGTCAGAAGGAAAACCCAGGTTAGTCGAGTATGATCGTCAATAAAGGTTACAAACCAACGATTCCCAGTTATGGTAGTGACTGGTGAAGGACCCCAGACATCGCTATGGAACAGAGTAAACAGTTTAGAGGGCTTATAAGGCTGAGAAGAGAAAGAAACACGAGGTTGTTTGGCCTGGACACACACATCGCATTTCAATTTAGAAATATTAATGTTGTGAAAAAAATGAGGAAACAAATAATTCATATACTGGAAATTAGGATGGCCAAAGCGATAATGCCATTACATATAATCAGTTTCAGAAACAGAAAAATGGGAAGACAACAAACTAGTCCTATCACATATCCTAAAGGAAGCTTCTTCAATGAGGAAATAGAGTCCCCTGTCATGCCGGGCAATGCCAATCGTCATCCCCAAGTTCAGATCCTGGAAAACAATATCATAAGGTGAGAAGATAACATGACACTTCAAATCTCTTGTAAGTTTACTAATAGATAACAGATTGTAAGACACTTTTGGCACATGCAACACATCTTGGAGTATTAAGCTGGCAAAGGGTGACACCTGTCCTTTTCCAGCAACGAGGGCAAAGGACCCATCTGCAATTTTGATTCTTTCATTTCCAGCACCAGGTTGATAAGATAAAAATTGATCAGAGGAGCCAGTTAAGTGATCTGTGGCTCCTGAGTCTAATATCCACGGTTTATTACCAGTTATACTCACAAGGCCAAAGAAGTGAAAAGTACCTGTATGGGCGATTGCACTTACACCCACTGTAGTAGTAGTGCTCTGAGTAGTTTCCTGATTCTGAGTATGAGTATCTCCAGTAACAGATTCACCTACAAGAGCCCGACTTGGCTGTCGTTTCTTACCATTTCGCGATCGGCCATGAAGTTTCCAACACTGATCTTTCGTGTGCCAGGGTTTTTTGCAATGTTCACACACTCGGGGTGGCTTACTGTTCTGTTTATCTTGGACAGAGCCTGATGTTTTGAAGGCAGCGGAATCTGTTGGTGTGACAGGTGTACTGTTCATGGCCCTCAACCTATCTTCCTCCAGGCGAACTTCAGAATAGACTTCCATTAGGGATGGTATAGGTCTGGTCCCCAATATACGACTTCGCACTGTATCAAATTTAGAGTTGAGTCCGGCAAGAAAGTTATACACGTGATCCGTTTCTTCAGACTGATAATGTAACACTCTTCCACAAGGACAGTTCCAAATCATTTCACGGCACAAATCTATCTCTTGTCACAACAGAGACAACTTGTTAAAGTAAGCAATAACGTCCATCGCTCCCTGTTTGCATTCATGGACCTGCTTACGTAGAGTATATAAACGAGAGGCATTCTGTCTCCTGGAGTAGAGTTTTTGGGTTGCCTCCCAAATATCACGGGCTGTAGCTGCATACAATAAAGGTTTTCCAACCTGAGGTTCCATACTTCCAATCAAAATCGACTCAACAAAGAATCCTCTCCTTTCCATATTTGCTCTTAGGGATCACTGATCCTTGGTTTTGGTTTTTCACCTGTCAGATATCCAAATTTGTGACGGCCCTCAAGGGCCATTTTAATAGATCGAGACCAAGAAAAGTAATTATCATCATTCAACTTTTCTCCTATAATAAAGCCAGAAGAATTGTCTATAGTTCCAGAACATAAATTTGAGGGGTAAGTAGGGAACGAAGTTACCAAGTTTTCAGGGTATGGATTTAGATCTAGTTGGATCTTGGATGTCGATCCCAGGGCTTCCCCAATAGCAGCAAGCTGCTGCTGAAATATCTCGTTCTATCGTTTAATCTGCAACTGCAACTGGGTAACTTGATCTTGGATTATATTTCCTTGGTCCTGGTGGTATGATGAAGACTCACCCCCTCCAAACTCATCCATGATTGGCAAAAACTGCCCCATTCAGTTGCTCATACTCTGCTGGAAAACACCCACACTTCTTCCGTCTGTCTTTTGGTGCGGCAGAGGTTGAGATGAGACGCCGATCTGAGAGGAGAAGACCGGCGGCAACAGCAACAGACGAGAATTGAACTGGTCGGCACTGGGCATCACGGATCTAGACCGGTCGGCACTGAGCATCGCAGATCGGGGCTGGTCGGCGTCGTTTGGCAGCGTCTGAGATCGGCCGGACAGATTTCGTGCAGTCGGTCGCTGGTCGTCTTCATCTGTGCGCGACCGAACCAGATGGGTACCTGCGAGCTGGTCGTCGTCGTCTATGCACGACCGAACCAGATGGGTAGCTACTGGTTCGCTGGTCGCCGGTTGCTGGGTCTGGCAACTGGTCATTCCACCTGCAAAGGAGTCGGCCGGCGGTGGGTAGGGCGGCGGCGGCTGGTCTTCACGAAAGTGGGGAAGAAGAGTTTGGAAGTACCTGTCAATGGCTTTCTGGATAATACTAGTTATATCTGGGTTATTGGTTTGGGATTCTCCTGTTGGATTTTCCTCAATGGTGGCCAGGGTTTCGTCTCCATGCTCTGATACCATGATGAAAAATAGAGTAGGGAAAGGAAAAATAGCACACCAAGATTTTACGTTGAAAACTCTAATTAGGGAGAAAAACCACGGGATAAGGGAATTCTTATTAGAAAACTGATACAAAGAAATACAACAGATCAACAGCTTAAATAGAGAAAAGGGAAGCCCTAAGATACAATGAAAAAGACAAAATTGCCCCTAGAGTGCAAAACCCTAATTTCAACATAAGCAACCAATCTCAAACATGTATATAACAAGGTTGACAGCCCGGCTTATCTGTTGGAGTTTATCGTTGCTTTCTTCTCCTCAATGAACTATGAAAATCTCTATCTTAATGGTTAACACGACCTAAAGAGATTAAAACATCGAAGAAACGTCTTTTCAGGATGTGGTGTTGCACCAACAGTACCCATTTTCATGTAATTTAGTAGCAGAAATTTCACACACAAAAAAACAAAGGTAAAGAAAACGTTGGAACTACCTCTTCCAGGATTTTTACAGAACTCCTTGACAACAGGAGTGATGAAAGCCAGAATACATAAAGTCAAGCAGCATAGAAAGAATAATTAATAATAAATATAATGATCATGAAATTAATAAAGAATGAAATGATAGGTGGCTAAGCTACCTCGCCAACATAATAGTAACTTGATGCCATATTATGGGTAGAGAAATAGTAAACGAAATGTGTCATTGAAGCATTTTCCCTGACCTTTATATCCTTTAAAAATTGCCAAATGTTGTATGAGTTTCACGTACGCTAATGATGCATCAGATGAACTGTCCCAAAAGAAATGAAAGCTCTTATAATAAGATTATTCTAGAATAATTTAGAATATCTTGAGATATTCAATACTAAAAGATACCCCTATAAGTTAGAAATTACCTTGATGCGTCTGCAAAACAAGTTGCATAAAGAATGGCATTTATTCGTGCAAGAGGAGCACTGAGATGGCCAGAGAAGAAAAATGGTCAGGCAGTAAAACAAGCAAGCTCAATTATTATTTCGAGGGATTGTGGAACAAGCAGGGAGAGAAAAATAAAAATAACACATCGATGGCTAAAATTAAATTCCAAATACAAACAATAAATAAAAATAAAAGTACAAGAGCAGAGATAAACATTCTCAAATTAACAACTTGATCTATAGGACTAGAATTTCTTTTTAATAAGAAATCATGTTTTCATTTTTTTTATTGAAACAACGGTTTTAATTGAGAAAAAATGAAAGAATACAAGGACATACAAAAAACCAAGCCCACAAAAACCCCACTAAAGAAAGGTTTTCCAACTAGGAGAAATAATGCCTAGGGAGTAATTACAAATGGACTTCGAAACCGAAGCCCAAAGAGATACATAAAATCTCATCAAAGACCAAACCTCACTATGGTCCCTCTCCACTCCCCGGAACACTCTGTTGTTCCTCTTCCCCAAAAGATCCCATAATAAAGTACACATCCCAACAGACCAAAGAAATGGAAGAAAGGCGGATGGAGAAGGAACTCCCTGATTGTCAATCGAACATCCCTCTGACGAGCAATTGAGATATCAAACTCCTACAAAAAACGATTCCAGACAGATCTCGTGAATTGACACTCCCAAAGAAGGAGATCCAGACTTTCCTCCACCTTCCGACATAGAATTCAACAGAAATAACCCATTAACGAAGACATCTTTCTCGAAATTCTATCCAACGTATTCACACGACCAAGCAAAACCTGCCAAACAAAGAACTTAACCTCTTTGGAATCTTAACCCTCCATAAGACATCAAAGACCGACTCGACAAAGGGGGGAAGGATCCAACAAAAACCTAAAAACAACTTACAAGAGAAACCCACAAGTGGGTCAAGACTCCAAACAGGAACATCCCTCCTCTCGATCCTGAAATTAAACCCCTCAACCAAGGAAAGAAGAGAAGCCACCTCAGTCGTTTCCCTGCTGGTCAAAGGCCGACGGAAGCCAAACGAGAAAGAGATGGAATTTTCTGATCAAACCAAGAAGTCCGACACCAAGCAGTTTTTCAAAGAAGACAAATGATACAGCCTAGAAATGCAGCTGAGAGGGGTCTATCCCCCACCCAATAATCCTCCCAAAAATACGTCTCCTTACCATCTCCCACGACACAGAAAATAAGATGAAAGAAAGAAATCAAATCTTCATTAAGAATGAAAGAAAGGATTTGCAAAAATCTAAAAAAAAAACGTGAAAGAAATCCAAAATTGGCACAAGAGTAAGGAGGAACCACTGTTAGAACTTAGAATAATAACCGTGATATTCTGATTGTCTTTAAGAACGTGCTATTCCTCATGCAACATTTTGACTATTACTCAGAGGACTGTCCTTGCCTAAAAAGACATTGATCACGACTTTCCTTCATTCCAGATAGGAGTAGGAGGTAGGGTCAACAAAGGAAACCACCCAACATAAAAGATTTATACCGATTTCAACAGTGACATGCAGTATTTTAAAGAAAAATGTTCTTTTCCATATCAAACATGCATTTTGGAGCACAAAACAAATGGGCACGAAATATAAAAATAAGAAGCTGTCAGGGATTGAATATAATCGAGTGGCTAATGAAAAGAAACATGAAGTAATCTACAAAATATTTGGTTAGTTTAGTTGTGGCTATGGTATCTCCTTTTAGATGAAGTTTTATGGTATCCCCTTTTACATGAAGTAATCAAGTGGCTATGGTATCCCCTTTTAGATGAAATTGTGTCCGATAACACTTAATGTACAAAATATTTGTTTTGTTTAGTTGTTCATATTAAATTGTCCAAAAATATATATCTATACACGTACACAGACACAAAAGTACTATAAGTCAAAGAGAAACTAAGATCACCTGCCATATATCTCAAATGCAGTTGCTCGTAGCAAGTACGAAGAGCCTAATAACTGTAAGACAGATCCAGGAATTGAGGTGGGTTGCGCCAAAAATGGTAATTCACTGGAGTTATTCCCAGATTCATTGTCTCTAGACAATACAAGTGAACCCCCAGGCTTTTGTAAATTCTTAAGCCATGCAGTGCTAAAGCATCCATCTGTCGTCTTTGTAGAACTTTCAGTGCCATATTGACAAATTAAATGAGTACCCAACCTTAGCTCCTGTCAGAATTAAATGCAAGTATCAGAATAAAACAGAAAATAATATCTTCCTTAATAGATATTGTTGAAATATGTTAAATTAGCCCTAAGGGCATTTTTGTCTTTTTACTATATTTGCTAAATTAGGGTTTCACATTATTCTATTTATATCTAGGGTTGGGTCTATTGTAAAGGGACATAAAATAATAAGTTCTTTTCTATCGTGGTTTTTCTTCCCTGAATTAGGGTTTTCCACGTAAACTCCTTGTGTTATCCTCTTTCCCTATTTCAATATGGTATCAGAGCAAGGTGATGAAACCCTAGCCCCGGTAGAAGAAACTCAATCGTCAAACTTAGTAGGTGAAGGTACGCTGAATAATGAGGCTGTGATTCAAGCAGCGGTTGACCGATATCTCCGAACCATCATCCCAGGTGGTGGAATTGCTCCAGCTGGCTCGCCGATTAGCCTCCAGTCTCAGCCGTTCCAGCTAAACACCATCGATCGGAATCTTCCAGCCGAACAGCCGACGCACGCAATCGGGTCACAACCAATCGGATCCTCAGCGTCGCTCACAACCGTCTCAGCCTCAAACGTTCTCCAGCCGGCGCACGCGATCGGTCTACAGCCGGTAGGTATCTCGGCGTCGCACAGAATTGCGTCTTCACCAGACGATCATGGGTATGTTCCAGCTGCCGAGTCGAGTCAGATCGGCGCGATTTCTTCCCATGGGCGTGTTCCAGCTGCCGGGTCGGGTCAGATCGGCGCGATTTCTTCCGCTGCACAGCAGATCGCCGAGCCGTTCATCCGTTACCCACCATCACAGCAGTCTGGGAGCAGCGCCGGTCACGGGTTGCCGAACTTTGCCGCTGGTGGACTTCCGGCAGTAGCGTCTTCACAGCATCATGGGGGACAGTCTCTTCCTCAAGTATATCCGGTTCAGCCCCAGTTTCGAATGGGTGAATCCATTGAAGAAAATCCCATGGTATTTAGACAGAAAAATTCCAGATCTGAATCTCATGGGGAACTCCAACAACAATTAGCTAGTCTTCAGCAACAGATGGTCGCCCTGGGAGCCCGATTGAATGGCCATGATTCTTCCCCGATGTATTCAGAAAATCCGGTATCAATGTTTCCTACTCCAACTTCTAATCTTTTATCTGGAACAATTGGAAATTCTATAGGAATGATCACGGGAGAGAAGTTGAATGGGCAAAATTACTTCTCTTGGTCCCAAACCATTAAAATGGTTCTTGAGAGACGCCATAAGTTTGGATATTTAACTAGAGAGATACCACGACCGAATCCTGGTGATCCCCAAGAGCGTGTCTGGAAGGCTGAGGATTCTTTGCTCCGCTCAATGTTAATTAGTAGTATGGAACCACAAATCGGGAAACCCTTACTCTATTCAGCCACTGCCCGGGATATTTGGGATGCAGTCCGAAGGTTATATTCGAGGCGTCAGAACGCATCCCGCCTGTATACTCTACGTAAACAGGTTCACGAATGCAAACAGGGGAGCATGGATGTAACATCATACTTCAGCAAGATGTCGTTGTTATGGCAAGAAATGGATCTATGTCGGGAGATCATCTGGACCTGTCCACAAGATGGAATTCAATACTCCAAGATAGAAGAGGTTGAGCGTGTGTATGATTTTCTTGCCGGGCTACACCCCAAATTTGATACAGTTCGGAGTAGAATACTAGGGCAGAAACCAATTCCGTCTCTCATGGAGGTATGTTCAGAAGTTAGATTGGAAGAAGATAGATCAAGTGCAATGAATGGGCCAAGTGTTATCACTATAGAGTCAGCTGCCTTCAGGGTGAAGTCCACTGGAGCTGATGGTGACAAGCAGAATAGTAAAACACCCCCAGTTTGTGACCATTGTAAAAAACAATGGCATACGAAGGATCAGTGCTGGAAATTGCATGGTCGCCCTCCAAATGGTAAACGTCGCCCTCCGAATGACAAGTCGAGATCTGGGCGTGCTCTAGTGGGTGAATCAGTTGAGGGGACTGCACAACCTCAAACACAGCTTCCAGTGACTAATCCTGGGGATTCAGGTACCGTAGGAATCGGAACAGTTGCTCAATCAGGTAATCCTCAATCCTTGAGTTTCCTTGCTGAGGGGAATGAGTTATGGATTCTAGATTCAGGAGCAACCGATCACTTGACTGGCTCATCCGACCGATTTCTCTCATACTATCCAAGTGCTGGAAATGAGAGAATTCGAATTGCGGATGGGTCCTTCGCTCCTGTTGCTGGAAAAGGCAGACTATCACCATTTCATGGATTAACTCTGCAAAATGTCTTACATGTGCCCAAAATCTCTTACAATTTATTATCAATAAGCAAAATAACAAAAGATTTGAACTGTAGAGTTGTCTTCTCACCAGATACTGCTTTGTTTCAGGACTTGAGCTCGGGGAGGACGATTGGCACTGCCCGATATGACAGAGGCCTATATTTCCTTTCTACAGATGCTTCCTCCAGAAGCTTGTTTAGGACTAGCCTTTTATCTTCGTTTGCTATATCTGAAACAGATTATTTATTGTGGCATTCTCGTCTTGGACATCCTAGTTTTCAATATATGCGGTATTTGTTTCCTCATTTATTCCATAATGTGAATGTTTCTTCATTATCTTGTGATGTCTGTATACGTGCTAAACAACATCGCGTGTCATTTGTTTCTCAGCCCTATAAGCCTACCCAGCCTTTCCACCTGGTTCACAGTGATGTTTGGGGTCCCTTGAACATCAATACCCTGTCTGGTAAACGGTGGTTTGTAACTTTCATTGATGATCATACCCGACTTACATGGGTATATCTTCTTGCTGATAAGTCCGAGGTTTTATCTACCTTCAAACAGTTCTATACCACTGTATTAACACAATTTAACACAAAGATTGTCATTCTTCGAAGTGACAATGGTCGTGAGTTTGTCAACCACACCTTCCAGGAATTCCTAGTGTCAAAAGGGATCATCCATCAAAACTCGTGTGCATATACTCCACAACAAAATGGGGTAGCTGAACGAAAAAATCGCCATCTTATTGAAGTGGCTCGTTCTTTGATAATTCCAGCATCTCTTCCTTCGTACCTGTGGGGAGATGCGATTCTTACCGCAGCTCATCTAATTAATAGAATGCCTTCCCGAGTCCTAAAGTTTCAAACCCCTCTTGAGTGCTTCAAAGAGTCCTATCAGTCTACCCGTCTTATTCCTGAGGTTCCTCTTCGTGTGTTTGGGTGTACAGCCTTTGTCCATACTCATGGTCCACATCGGACTAAGTTTGCTCCACGAGCTAAAACATGTGTGTTTGTCGGGTATCCTCTTCATCAGCGAGGCTATAAATGTTTCCATCCATCTTCCAGAAAATATTTTGTTACTATGGATGTCACGTTCCTTGAAGACAAACCGTTCTTTCCCGTTAGTCATCTTCAGAGGGAGACCACGAATGAAGAGACTAACAATTCCACGTATTCCATACCCATTAGCCTCAACCTTGAGCCTAGTCCGGATATTCCTGAATCTGAGCTTAGTCCCAATATTCCTGGACCTAGTCTACCTAGTCTTGAACCTAATTCGGCTCCTGTTGTTCCCGTGTCGGTTCTTCCTACTAAACAAGTGCCCTGGATAACGTATTATAGGAGGAATCTCAGAAAGGAAATTCAGGAAACCTCTGGTGTTCCATCGGAAAGTGTCCAAGCGTCAGAACCAGCACAAGTTCAAGATCCCGTTGTCTCAAAGGAGAGTCTTGAAGAAAAGTCTGGGAACATAGAAAGTGACGAAATGAGCTCAGAGAAGGTTGAAATGTCAGGAAGGGATGAGATGCTTAAAAATCCTCAAGAGGATGCAGAATTGTCTCAAAAGTCCGATACTGAAGAGAGACAGACGAAAACTGACAACTATGATAACACCCTGGATATGCCAATTGCTCTGAGAAAGGGAACCAGGTCATGTACAAAATACCCTTTGCATAACTTTCTGACCTATAATAACTTATCTCCTGTTTTTAAGGCTTTTACTACTCAGCTAGATGCTCTAACAATACCTACCAGTGTACATGCGGCCATGGAAGTTCCCGAATGGAAAGCAGCAGTAATGGAGGAAATGAGAGCTCTTAAGGCAAATAAGACTTGGGAGTTAGTAGCTCTCCCTAGAGGTCACAAAACAGTTGGTTGCAAATGGGTGTTCACAGTGAAGTATAAGTCTGACGGAACACTTGAGAGATATAAAGCCAGGTTAGTTGCTAAAGGATTCACTCAGACGTATGGAATTGATTATTCATAAACTTTTTCTCCAGTAGCTAAGTTAAACACGATTCGTGTTCTTCTGTCTGTCGCCGTGAATAAAGATTGGCCCCTACATCAACTAGATGTAAAGAACGCATTCCTAAATGGTGAGTTGGAAGAGGAAGTTTATATGAGTCCACCTCCAGGTTTTGAAGCTAAGTTTGGGAATCATGTTTGCAAACTCAGGAAGTCTTTATATGGGTTGAAGCAGTCTCCTAGGGCATAGTTTGACAGATTCACCGTGTTTGTTAAGTCCCAAGGGTTTGTTCAGGGACATTCTGATCATACCTTGTTTACCAAAAAATCACCCTTAGGAAAGATTGCTGTGTTGGTAGTGTATGTTGATGACATCATCCTATCAGGGGATGATACAGTAGAAATTGCTAAGCTAAAACAAAGGATGGCGAGTGAATTTGAAATTAAGGATCTTGGTAGTTTAAGGTATTTTCTAGGGATCGAAGTGGCAAGATCGAAAGCAGGAATATATGTTTCTCAGTGGAAGTACACGATGGACTTGTTAAAAGAAACAGGAATGACCGGATGCAAACCTATTGACACCCCTATTGAGGTCAATAGCAAACTGAAAAATGTTTTGGAAGGAGTTCCTGTGAATAAGGAGAGGTATCAACGTCTAGTAGGAAAACTGATTTACTTGTCTCATACTAGACCCGACATCTCCTATGCTGTGAGTGTAGTAAGTCAGTTCATGCAGAGTCCATATGAGGAGCACATGGAAGCTGTGACTCGAATTTTGAGATATTTAAAGTCCACCCCTGGGAAGGGCTTGGTATTCAGGAAACATGACACACGAAGCATCGAGGCATATACTGACTCAGATTGGGTCGGATCTGTGACTGATAGAAGGTCAACCTCAGGGTACTGTACCTTTGTATGGGGAAACTTGGTAACTTGGCGGAGTAAAAAACAGGGTGTAGTGGCCAGAAGTAGTGCTGAGGCAAAGTATAGAGCTATGAATCTGGGAGTGTGTGAAGAAATATGGTTGCAGAAAGTTTTATCTGATCTTCACGAGAGTAGTCCTGGGCCTATGAAGCTGTATTGTGATAATAAGGCTGCCATCAGTATTGCAAACAATCCCGTACAACATGATAGAACCAAACACGTTGAAATTGATAGGCACTTTATTAAAGAAAAGTTAGACTGCGGATCTATTTGTATTCCCTATGTACCTTCAGTCCAACAGATCGCCGATGTCTTTACGAAAGGGTTATCAAGGCAGACGTTTGAAGTTTGTATTAGCAAGTTGGGCCTTGCTGATATCTATGCCCCAACTTGAGGGGGAGTGTTGAAATATGTTAAATTAGCCCTAAAGGCATTTTTGTCTTTTTACTATATTTGCTAAATTAGGGTTTCACATTATTCTATTTATATCTAGGGTTGGGTCTATTGTAAAGGGACATAAAATAATAAGTTCTTTTCTATCGTGGTTTTTCTTCCCTGAATTAGGGTTTTCCACGTAAACTCCTTGTGTTATCCTCTTTCCCTATTTCAATAGATATAGTTATATAGATACTCATACACACATGAATCTGCCATGAAGATAATCCATTTTCCCATTTGAAAAATAAATCAAAAATGAAAATAATTTCAACGAAGTATCTAATAATGGAAAAAGAGAGTCATCTTGTTCGACGTTACCTTACAGACACTTATTGGAGAAGTTTTAAGCTTTGCAGAAGCTCTGGGACCAAATGACAGAAGAGGTCTTTGCACGTGCTGCAAATTATTTACAACCCATCAATAATTAATAAATAAAGAGATTTCCCTACTCTCTCAGTACGTTCAACATGCAGTTAAAATTTCCATTCCAATCAACACTGGTTTTTTCAAGTCACACCAGACAGGTATAAAGAATCCAGACAGTTGCTGTGAATCAGATAAAACACTCCCCACTAGCAATCAAGAAACTAAAGCATGTGGACTTAACGATGGCCAACAAACGATTAAATAGGATGTCCTGATTTTCTTCCTGCATAAATCTAATAAATACAAGAGTACTACAATATTTCACGCATTAAACAGTAAGATCATGAGTAAAGTAATAAATCGTCTATCAATGCATACACAAGGAAGCGAAAAAACTCAATTTCTTGATCACTGACAGGTAGAGCTGCCAAAAAAATAACTATTGCACGCAAATAGGTCACAAGCAGATCAATAATTTGCATGATTTTCCTATCAATCATTGGCCTTGTTTACACACAGGTACGCAATATCACACAAGAGAGAAATATTGGAGAAGATACCATTTGGTTCTAGCTTTCATAATCCTTTGTCAGGACTAGGGATAAGTTGACTGTGGACAAGCATTGAATAACGGCTCCCAATTCATCAATTTCTGAATCTCTTTGATTTCTTCTCATCTCAAATTCTAGTAGCCCATCCCACAAATATCGGGAATATAATCGTAGAAAGATAACTTCTGGGAAACAACACTAAGTCTACTTTATTTTCCTTACCTTTCAGAATTCCTCCAGTGTGGTCGCACGTGTAAAGAAGATACTACAATTTAGTTAGTTAGGCTAAGTAGGACGGTCAATTCAGTTTTATGTAATTTTAAATGAACTAATATTTCAGTTATTTGGTTTGGGTCAGTTTTTGTTGTCTTAGTTGGTTAAAGTGGTTTTATATTTGGTTTCAGTTGGTTTAACTGGATTTTTGGATGGTTCTTTTGGTTTTGAATGTCATAAAGGCAGAAACATGAGGTGAACTGGTAATTCACAATCACCAATCTTCAGGAGGAAAAACAATACACACACGAAGTGTACAAAATAAACATACATTAACAAAAACATACTATGAAATGGAGATTGTACCCATATTTACCATCAAATGAAATTTAGCCATAGCAAGATGGTTGGAGGCTACTAAACGTTTCAACTTCAAACTTTCTGCTCTTCTTAGAGACTCCGTCAAAAGCACAAACAATTGTTGCTGGACAGATAGTGAAATTCCCATGCTCATTAAAGGTGAATAGGATGACCCGAGTATACCACTAGTGCGTGAGAAACCACTTTCAGATAACAAGTTCCCTATAGCTGCTAAGGTATACGCAAGGCAAGTATCGTTGCTTTGCTGCAAAGAATATTGATTAAAAAAAAGTCAAATTCAAAGTTTAACTATGAACATGGTTTCAATATTTATTCTCATATAGAGCAGTTAAAGATTAAGACAATGATTCCAAAATCATCGAAGAAAATGCATTAGTTTGTTTTTTAGAGCTCCAAGTCTATTTTCCTTCATATTAGTAATTAGATAAATGAAATTGCATACGAAACTTACCTGCTGTGATACATGGACTGCTTCAGTCAAAACCTGACAATTATCCAGAAACAAAATGAAGAACGATTAGTTAACTATAGCAACAAAAAAATTTAATTTGCCAAAATTCTAGCCTCGTGATTAGAGAAGAGAACTGAACACTGGTAGTTGGTAGAAAAGAGAAACTGACCTCTAAAGCTTGTTTTGGATGGCCAAAGTGAACATGCATCATCCCTAAACATAATAAAGCAATTTCATATCTTCCAAAGCTGTTGCAGCCAGATCCAGGAGGGACAAAATCAAATCCTTCAGTCCCTGCACTTTTGTGGCAAAAGTCCAGGGAAAACAATAAGGAAAAAGTTCAGACATAGTAATCAAATGTTAAGACCTTACTTGAACAGGATATGTTCTATGGGTTGTAGAGTCGTGTCCTTGAGTTCTAAGTAACCAAGTGTTGTTTGATAAATACCCCCCCCCCCCCCCCCAAAAAACCCTAAACCCCCAACACACACATATTGCACCCTTTTTAATAGTTGAAACTCCCTGACATTTACAACTTTCTTCCCCATCCCCCAGATTTCATTCTCACAGACATGGTATGTCTAAAGGCTAGAGGTTTTTTTTTTTTAAAACGGAAACCAAACTTTTCATTTATATAATGAAAAAAGGCTATTGCTCAAAATACAATGAAATAAAATAGCAAGGAAAACACAAGAACATAAAAAAGAAAGATAGGTCAGTAGGTGCACCCAGATATCTCAACTAAGTTGACACACCCATAGCACCCTCATCATATCCTTATAAATATACATGAGTTCCAAAGAAACTTAAGAACATGATTACACAGAAAATAAAAGCATTCCAATTAAGACATATTCTGAATTGAGTATTCCACAAAATCCCGAAGCTTATGCTACAGCATGTCCTTCTCGATAGGACATAGGCATTCAAATGCTTAGACAATGACTTCACCAAATATCTCCTTCATACATCCAAAGACCAAAGTCTTGAATCTGAAATTTGATTAACCCTTATGCCTTCTACCATGCACAACAGGTCTTGAAATTCTAAAATCTTCTATTCTTCTAGATTCCTTTGGAAAATCAAATACCAAGAACAATTAGCTGCATCCCAGTGATTATTCACACTTCCATTTGGGAAGGAAGCAATATGAAGAAATCTTGAGAATCGCATCTTAAAAGAACACTCTGACTCCCATGAATTAAGCCAACAGAAAATGTTACGACCATTGCCAATTTTAAAATTAACCAAAGAACTGAATTTTCTCCGAATCGTTGATATGTTAATCTAAGGGCTTCTCACACTCATGCCAAACTTGCCAAAAGTATGCCAATGATGAGGATCTACTCCATGTATGCTTTTAACCACGTTGCACCAGAGAGAGTCTTAATCTTTCAAGAAACTCCAATTCCATTTAAATAGAATTGCTAAAATTCTATTTTTCAGATTACCAACACCAAGAGCTCCATTTTGTAGGGCTTTCAAATAAGCCCCCCACTTCACTAGATGGTTTAATTGCTACCTTGTGTCCTTCCCAGAAAAATTTATACATAATCCTTTCTCTTGATATTCTCCCAGTAGGAAATCTTTCATGAATCCATCTTGTTATTTTGAAATCTCTCCCGATGCACCAAAATTCCACACAATAGTGAGAAAAGGAAGTGAGCTCTGACCCAAGAAAATTTTTCTCTATGATCTTTAAGAAATTTTAAAGGACCTGGATGTTGATTCTGTAAGAAATTCTTCAAGGCTGTATTTTTGGGTTTGTCATAAAGGACTCTAGTGTTCCATGAGATAATCTTCATACTTAAGACACCTCCTGAGTAGATGCCATTTCCTGCAATTGGAAACCACTCGCTGCAACTAAAGATGAAAATTTAGATGGAATTTGGGATGGAGACAGGTATGAAGCATTTACAGAATTTTGCTGCTGTTGTAAGAAGAGTGTTCTATATGCTTCCCCTAATTGATCAGGGCTGGATTCTTCGGAAATTGCAGTCTCATTTGTTCGGATTCCTCGCTGCTGACACTGACATCAGATTCGTCGTCCAACCCATTGGTTCAGGCTTCTTATTGTTATAATTTTATAGTTGGGGTTTTCCATTCTTGCAAATTTTTTGTGATATTTTCCTTTTCTATACTTTGTACACTTGTATATATTCATATCTTTAGTGAATAAATAGAGTATTCTGATTCTTTCTCAAACGTAAGAGTTTTACATGGTATCAGAGCTCTCTAAACAAAATTAAACAAAATTAGGGTTTTGTGAACTGTAAAACTCTTAGGTTTGAGAAAGAATCAAAATGCTTTATTCATTCACCAAAGATATGAATATATACAAGAGTACAAAGCATAGAAAAGGAAAATATCACAAAATATTTACAAGAATGGAAAACCCTAACTATAGAATTATAACACTCCCCCTCAAGTTGGAGCATATATGTTAATCATGCCCAACTTGTTACATAGATGATCTATACGTCTTCCATCCAATGCTTTCGTGAAAATATCTCCTAATTGTTCTCCAGTTTTCACATATCCTGTAGATACCAACTCTTGTTGAATTTTCTCACGTACAAAATGGCAATCAACTTCAATATGTTTAGTCCTTTCATGAAAAACTGGATTAGAAGCAATATGAAGTGCTGCTTGATTATCACACCACAACTTTGTCGGTGTGGTGATTTCAAATCCCGACTCAACAAGAAGTTCATATATCCAAATCAATTCACATACAGATTGTGTCATTGCTCTATATTCTGATTCTGCACTTGAACGTGACACCACATTTTGCTTCTTACTCTTCCAAGAAATCAAATTACCACCAACAAAAACACAATACCCTGAGGTTGATCTTCTGTCTTCTTTAGATCCTGCCCAATCGGCGTCTGAGAAACATTCAATATTAGTATGACCATAATCCTTATATAATATACCACGCCCGGGAGTAGCCTTCAAATAACAAAGAATTTGTTCCAATGCAGCCCAATGATCAACTGTAGGGCATGACATGTACTGACTCACAATACTTACTGAATACGCTATGTCGGGTCGAGTCACTGTAAGGTAATTAAGTTTTTTCACTAACCTCCTATATCTTTCAGGATCATTTAGCAATTCTCAATCTTTTGTGAGTTGTAGGTTGGGCATCATTGGGGTACTACATGGCTTAGCCCCTAGCTTTCCTGTTTTAGTCAACAAGTCAAGTACATATTTTCTCTGTGATAATAGAATTCCTTTCTTGCTTCTTATTACCTCAATTCCTAAGAAGTATTTCAACATGCCCAAATCTTTGGTATGGAATTGACCATGAAGAAAGGTCTTTAGAGACTGGATACCTAAAACATCATCACCAGTAATCACAATATCATCCACATATACGACTAACAAGATGACACCACCCTCAGATCTCTTAAAAAAGACTGAATGATCTGACCTGCTCTTCCGCATTCCAAAGCTTTCAATCACCTGACTAAATTTACCAAACCAAGCTCGTGGGCTCTGTTTTAATCCATACAAGGATTTACAAAGGCGACACACCGTTCCATTCTCCCCCTGAGCAACAAACACTGGTGATTGCTCCATATACACCTTTTCTTGAAGATCACCATGAAGAAATGCATTTTTAATATCAAGCTGATGTAAAGGCCAATGATTGATTGAAGCTAATGAAATAAACAACCTCACAGATGCCATTTTTGCTACAGGAGAAAAAGTATCAACATATTCAACGCCATAAGTTTGTGCGTAGCCTTTCGCTACGAGGCGTGCTTTTAACCGAGCAACAGAACCATCAGGATTGACTTTAACTGCAAACACCCATTTGCAACCAATAGTCTTTTTTCCTGCATGGAGAGAAACTAAATCCCAAGTACAATTATCATCTAAGGCAGTCATCTCCTCCACCATTGTGGCACACCAACCAAGATGAGACAAAACCTCATGAACAGTTTTCGGGATGGATACAGACTCTAAGGATACAATGAATGAACATGTGGAATGTGACAAATGGTTATATGAAACAAAAGAGGAAATAGGTTGAGCACAAGTACGTTTACCTTTACGAAAAGCAATAGGAAGATCATCACCCATTTCTGGATCCAATGACGAAGAAGACTCTGGAACAGGGCATGGAACTGGAGGAGGTTGTCGTCGAGTATAGACCTTAACGATGGGAGGAAGAGTAAAGGTAGCCACAGGTAGAGATGAATCAGGAAGAGGATCGGAAGGAGAAATAACTGTGTAGACAAGGAAATCATCCTCTAATTCCTTATGCTCCCTCTGACTCTTATTCGAAGAGAAAGACGGTGATGAAAAAAATGGGGTATGTTCAAAAAAGGGGATATCAGGAGAGACTAAATATTTATTTAGACTAGGACAATAACACCGATACCCTTTTTGGACACGGGAATAACCAAGGAATTAAGGACTTTGGATCCAACTTGATATGCTGAGGTCGAACATCCCGAACAAAGCAGGTACAACCAAATATTCTGGGTGGAATGAGAAACAAATGTTGCTTGGGGCATAAAGTACAAAAAGGTATCTCACCCTTAAGAATGGAAGAGGGCATGCGATTTATTAAGAAACAAGTTGTGGAAACAGCATCAACCCAAAAGTATTTTGGAACATGCATCTGAAACATCAAAGCTCCGGCTGTCTCAAGGAAATGACGATTCTTTCGTTCTGCAACCCCATTTTGAGATGGAGTATCAACACAAGAAGATTGATGAAGAATGCCATGGCATCTAAACAAGACTTGAGTGTAAGAGAGAAATATTCCTTAGCATTATCACTCCGTATGATTTTAAGAATACCACTAAACTGAGTTTGAATTTTAGCATGGAAGTTACGAAAATGAGAAAGTAACTCAGAACGACTTTTCATTAAATATAACCACGTAACACAAGAATAGTCATCGACAAATGTAACAAAATACCTAAACCCTCTTTTGGACTCAACAGGACAGGGACCCCAAACATCAGAATGGACTAATTCAAAAGGAGCACTAGCTCGTTTATTGACTCGAGGATACGAACTCAAACGATGAAATTTAGCAAACTGACATGACTCACAATCGAAAGAAAACAAATGTTGAAATTGTGGACGAAGACTCTTCAACACAGAGATAGACAGATGACCCAAACGACAATGCTCTTCAAAAGGAGACGACACGCTAGAGCATGTGATGGCCGTAAGTGTTTGTGGTTCAAAGATGTAAAGACCTCCAAATTCCCGCCCTTTACCAATAGTCTGTTTCATCGTAAGATCTTGAAATAAGCCATAACCAGAAAAAAAGGAGACACAACAATGAAGATCACGAGTGAGTTTACTGACCGAAATCAAATTAAACGAGAAATTTGGTAAATTTAAAACTGATGACAAAGAAATTGATTCAGTGAGATGGATGGTTCCTGATCCTAAAACAGGAGTGGAGGTTCCATTAGCTATAGTGACATTAGGTGAAGAGGTAGATGTACAAAGGGTAGAGAATAAACTGGGGTTACCTGTCATATGGTCTGTAGCGCTAAAGTCAATGACCCATTTTGACGTGGAGGAAAGAAGACATTTAGAAATGTTACTTGTCTCTGCGATGGTCGTAATGGGAGTAGAAGATGATGCCCTCAATGACTCTTGATACTGCTGAAATTTAGCAAACTCCCCTGCAGAAATCGTAATTGACTTGTCAAGATTATCAGGAGTAGGGGCGACTTGTGCAGAGGGTGATGGCATCCTCTGACCCTTATTCAGCAATCTTCTGCATTCACGTTTCGTATGGCCAGGTTTATGACAATAATAGCAAACAACACCTCCTGGATTTGATCTCCATGAATAATAGTTGGATCCATTCAACTTGTGTTCAGTTACTTTTGACACCATGGGAACAATCTCAGACATTACTGGTTTCTTATCAGCCATTACCTCAAAAAGTAGACACCGGACAACAAAGAATCAAACCGTAATTTATCGAAGAGATGTCTATACAAGCAGTGAGTATATCTATATATCCCAAACAAACACACCACCAAGAAGAGCCAACAACACTGAGGAAACCCACTGAAGACGGACGAAAAAGGGCAGCGCACGTGCCTACACGCGCTGGCGCGTGGACGGACAGCGAACTGGAACAATCGGCGCGTGAGCCTCACGCGTTGGTCAGATGGCAACCGGACTTTGGTGTTTTGTAGATCCGCGGCTGAGCTTTTCGTTGGAATGGGCGGTGTCGAAAAAACCTTTTTTTTTTCCAGCAGCGGCGGCTGCTAACAACGGCGAACGAACCGAAGACGGCGACTGTGAGAAAAAGTATAAACTCACCTCTCCACAAAACCCTAAACGTATCACAAATTGGTTTTAAATTCTCAAACCCTAAAGTTCACAAAAACCCTAAGTTTATTTAGAGAGCTCTGATACCATGTAAAACTCTTAGGTTTGAGAAAGAATCAAAATGCTTTATTCATTCACCAAAGATAATGAATATATACAAGAGTACAAAGCATAGAAAAGGAAAATATCACAAAATATTTACAAGAATGGAAAACCCTAACTATAGAATTATAACATGAACCTTAGGGTTTGAGAATTTAGAACCCGTTTGTGATATGTTTAGGGTTTTATGGAGAGGTGAGTTTATACTTTTGCTCACAATCGCCATCTTTGGTTCGTTCGCCGTCGTTAACCGCCGCCGCTGGAGGGAAAATAAAAAGGGGCTATTTTTTCGACACCGCCCAAATCGTCGAGGAACCTAGTCGCCGATCTACAAAACCCCAAAGTCCAGATCCCATCTGACCAGCGCATGGGACTCACGCGCCACTTGTTCCTTTTTGCTGTCCGTCCACGCGCCGGCGCGTGCGCCATTGATTTTGGTTTGTCTTCTGTGGGTTTCCTCAGTTTTGTTGACTCTTCTTGGTGGTGTGTTTGTTTGGGATATATAGATATACTCACTGCTTGTAAAGACATCTCTTCGGTAAATTAGGGTTTGATTCTCTGTTGTCCGGTGTCTATCTTTTTTAGGTAATGGCTGATAAGAAACCAGCAGTCATGTCTGAGATTGTTCCTATGGTGTCAAAAGTAACTGAACACAAGTTGAATAGATCCAACTACTATTCATGGAGATCAAATGTTCGCCACTTTATTAGGAGCATGGAGATGGATGATCACATCACAGAAGAGCCACCGACTGATGCTAATAAGAAGATTTGGTGGCAGGACGATTCAAGAATGCTTCTACAAATCAAGAATTCTATTGACCGTGAAATTGTTGAAGTAGTAAATCACTGTGAATCAGTCAAGGAACTATTGGAAAACCCTCATCAATCATAACTTATCTAATCCTTAGAATATCAATGGAATTCGAAAAGTCTTGATCCAAAAAACTTCTTTTGCTATTGGATTCAAGAAGATCAAAGGCTCAAGATTGTCAAAACCTATATCAAATTTGCCCAAAAGAGAATCTTCAATAGGTAATGAGGCTGGAATAAAAACACAAACATTCTTTTCAATCCTCATAACAGCTTGTGAGCAAACTAATCCATTTAAAGTTTGAGAGGATATTTCCACTAAACCACCTAAGTGATGGCCAATGGCTTCAAATACTGAATTCTTCCAAAAAGGTAGAGGGAGATTTTTTATCGAAATCCATCCTCCATAACAAATAATAGAACCTGGAAGAGAATGAACTTTCTTTGACCATCGCTCAACTTTTAAATGCATCCTTCCATACTTGTACCATTTGCCCAGAAATTCCTCATTGATGTCCTTGGTAATCGCTTTATCTTCAAAAAATGGGTTGATAGAAATTGATTCTTGAAAGAATTCTTCTAAGATCTTTAACCACAAACAAGGAGCTAAGATTTAAATCCAGCAACTAATTTTCCTTTTTAACCCAATATGAATTACCTGTGCCCTTCTCTGCCTTAACAGCATCTACAAATGATCTTGATGGAGTAACACAGACACCCCCCTATTGTTTTGATCTTCAATTATAACCTCTGGGAGAAGCTGCTCGTTTGTAATTTTCAGACTATCACCAATCATTTCAACAAAAGAAGGCCATTCTTTTTTATTGAAACCTGCAGGAACATGAATATTCCTTCGTCCACCAGTAGCAGGCCACCATGCTATGTCTGCAAACCATCCTTCCTTTGTTCTAAATTCTGCCAAACGAACGAAACCCTGCTCCATTTTCTTCTTCTTACAAAAATAGGCATGAATATGATCCTTTAGAAGCTCCTGTAATTTGCCTTCAATCCAAAGCATCGATTGAAAACTGAGAGTAATTTTCTGGTTGTTCCTCAAAGCCTCCACCGAGAAACCAAAATCTTCTTGCTATACACAGAAATACTGATTATTAATGCTGCAACTCTTGATTTCCATGATGAAAAAGGCAAACTCAGATGAATTGATTGTGGATGAAGAAAAAAGTGGCCGGAAGTGTTGAATCAAGCCACCTTAGATTCAGATGAACCGAGAAGAAGGTGGAGGAGAGAGGAGAGAGAGGAGAGCATACTTACCTTTCTATTGCTCTTCTTGTTGAGGTGAAAGCTCTATAATGACAATCTAAGAAATTCTAACATCCATCGATGACACAAGTAATAGCCAAAAAGGAACCCCCTTAGATGGACTAAACTTAATATATAGATCTTGGTCAATTACAAGGAGAGCTTGCTTCCTTTTGGGACCCCATTGTTGAGAACATTCAAAGAAGATTGAATGGATGGAGTAATTCCCATACCTCAAAGACTGGTGGACACACATTTCTCCAAGCCCTCTAAAGGCTAGAGGTTGAGAAAAGGTAACAGATGAGAAATGTGAAAGAAAATGTTCATTTTATCGATAATAGTTCTCCATATTACAAGATCCTAAAATGCATCATATCTCTTCATTCAGAAGGTGGTCATATTGGCTTGGGAAATCACCAACCCACATATGAGAGGAAAAGGCACAGTTAGTCACTTACCTATAGTCAAAATAGCGGTGGACATTTTCCAAAGCAGAAAAATAATCATCATGATAAAGGGTGTTCAAATAACGCAGAAAGTGAACCTGCATCAGCGCAACAGAGAGATAAATATGGCAGTTTAAATGTTAAACAAAATCTAATAGAATAAATAATCATTAACATAATAGGAAAAAAAGATCCAATTACTCGATGAAGCTCAGGTGCCATTTTCTGGAGCTGTTTAAGAACCACTTCAAAAGCATTTAGAGAAAATAAGCTTCCAAGCCTGCACCAATTTTAAAAAATTGTTAATTGTGGTAGCAAGGAACAACATTTTCTGGGCTGATTAAGCATATATACTCTTACTTCTCAATTTTTTCAGCTTGTGCATCTAAGTAGCCTTGCATCTGCCAATTTGTCCTCAGGAATGCACTACCACTGGGATCAATATCTCTCGAGGTATTGGAAAAAGAGTGAGAGTAGGAATAAGCTTCTTTAGCTTTGCCAATACTTTTGCACTTTGGGTAAGACGGAACATCAACATCTGTACTTTTGACATATGCGAATCAATAACTATGATAAGAGGCTTAAATTATTTAATTCTATGGAAAATTGAGGAGTAGCAAAAATTAGTAGCAACTTACTTAAAATTGTGATAGAGTTAGTGCATCTCAGATTAAGTTTTAAGTATGCAAGGAAGCTCAAGGGGGTCTATAACCCAGAGTTATTGGCTATTTAGATGATGATATAAGCACCGAGTCTCAGACCTCTTAAATGGTATGGGGAGCTCTTCCTTACAGCTTAATAGTACTGAGCTTTCTGTTTACCAATTATCTCCTTAGATTATTAACCAAATCTATACTTTTTAAGGTGATTTTGGAAATACTCTTTGAGAACAAATGTTTTTTTTCCCTTACTGAGAAACTGAGATATACCGAAGAAAACAAAAATACAAAAGGAGAGGGGAGATGAGATATTCCTACCACATCAAGGGTTTACTAGAAGCCTTCCCAACTGGTGTACAGTTGGTGTAAATTTTAGCTAAAAGATGATTATAAAAGGACTTGGCAAGAAGACGCTGAATGGGATCAGAAAAGAATTCCAGCTTGTCTCTTCTCCATTGATGATTGTCGAAAAGGGTTGGTTTGTCCTAGGGCTTATTTATAATTCTCTTATGGGCCTAAGGCTGCCTGTCTGTCTATTTATTGGAGCAAGTCTTCCTGTATTTCTGTATCACTTAAATAATAAAAAAGTAGTCTAGATCGTGATTTTTTCTTCCTGGCCTAGGAGTTTCCACGTAAATTATTCGTGTGTTTCTATTCTCCTTCCTCTTCTATTTTCATCATGGTACAGAGCAAGGCGACAACCCTAGCCGCCATTGATGAGTCTCCTTTGACCACCAACTCCGAGATAGCTGACACGATTAAGGAAGCTGTCCAACAGTACCTAGAGACTACCTTACCGCGTCTTCTTCAACAAATGAGTGTCGTCGAACAGACAACCCAATCCATCGATGGACAAATTGGGTCACACCCAGCCATGGAGGATCGTGGACAGACTGGGTCACTGCCGGTCATGGAGGAAATCACCCAGCCCCGTCACGTCAATGGCGCTCCGATTGCATGCGGAAAAAATCCCATCGGAGTCGTCGATCTCCCAGGTGCAAACAGGTTTCGACATCTAGATCTGATCGAAGCCTAGCCCTACTTCAACAGCAGATCCGTAGACCTCCCGGGTATAAACGAGGTTCGGCGACCAAATCTGATCGAAGCCCAGCCTTCCACGCACACCAGATCTGTCGACGGCGTCCAGACTCGACCACAGTAGACATTCTTCACGGTTATCCCTCGGGTACAGATAGGAAGCTACGGCGATTTCCTTGGCTCGACCAACCGTGGCTTCGTCGGCGTTGTCTCTGACCAGCAGCAGCCGGTGGATCAACCAGTCCATTCTGACTGCAGTGGCGCGTGTCCTATCATTTTTCCGACAAACTCTTCGGCAGCGGTGAATGGGGTGTGTTCAGATGAGATTAAAAAAAGATTTGTTTTTCTTCCGCAACAACTCACGGATCTTGGGTCGGTTCTTGGCACGAACTCGCAAAGTGCTCAATCAGAGCCATCCAATCTACAGTTGTGCTCCGAGAACCCAGTAAACTCTTTCCATTCTTTACCTACTGCAAATTTGTTATCTGGATCAATAGGACATTATGTAGGAATTATTATTGGAGAAAAGCTAAATGGCCAAAATTATTTCTCCTGGTCGCAATCCATCAGAATGGCTCTGGAAGGAAGACAAAAATTTGGCTATCTAACTGGGGAGATACCCAAACCTAAACCCAGTAACTCCCAAGAACGCATCTGGAAAGCATGGTACCTCAAATTGGCAGACCGTTACTTTATATGGCAACTGCCAAAGACATTTGGGATGTAGTACAGCAGTTGTATTCAAAGAAGCAGAATGCATCCCACCTTCATACCTTACACAAGCAAGTCCATGAATGTAAGCAAGGGACTATGGATGTAACGTCGTACTTCAACAAATTATCTCTGTTATGGCAAGAAATGGACTTATGCCGTAAGATTATCTGGAAATGTACACATGATGGGACTCAGTATTCCAAAATTGAGGAAGCTGATCGAGTGTATGATTTTCTGGCTAGGCTAAATCCGAAGTTTGACGGTGTTCGCAGCAGGATATTGGGCCAACATTCTACACCGTCACTGATGGAGGTGTGCTCTAAAATATGCCCGAAAGAAGACCAGTCTAGTGCAATGAATATTTCAAAGCATTGCAAAAAACCATGGCACACAAAAGACCAATGCTAGAAGCTGCATGGAAAACCTCCAAATTACAAACGACGTCAGTCACAGGACAAGACTGGTCCTGGACGGGCTCTGGTAAGCGACTCGGTGAATGACAAGGCCTCGACTCAACTTCAAGCTGATGGTTAGAGTAACTTAAGTGTTGTCGGGGTCAGTGCGATTGCACATTCAGGTACGACTCAGTCCTTTGGTTTTATTAGCATTAATGGAAAAAGGCCCTGGATTGTGGATTCCGGAGCAACAGATCACCTGACCAGTTCTTCTGATCATTTTATATCATATCACCCGAGCGCCGGAAATGAAAAGATTAGAATCGCAGATGGGTCCTTTGCCCTTGTCGCAGGAAAAGGACATCTTTCTCCTTTTGAGGGTCTAATATATTGCGTGATGTGTTGCATGTTCCTAGAATTTCATACAACTTATTATCTGTCAGTAAAATTACAAGGGACCTGAACTGTCAGGCTGTTTTCTATCCCACCTTGTTTTGTTTCAAGATCTGAGCTCGGGGACGATGATTGGCACTGCCCAGCACAATAGGGGCTCTATTTCTTGACTGATGAAACTTCCTTTAGGGATGGTTATAGGACTAGTTTTATTTCTTTGAATTTCTCTACTGCAGAAATCGATTTTATGTTATGGCATTATCGTCTGAGACATCCCAGTTTTCAATATATGAAGTATCTTTTTCCGCATTTATTTCATAATATTAATCTATCATCCTTACATTGAGATGTGTGTATCCAGGCTAAACAAAGTCGTGTTTCTTTCCACTCTCAGCCTTATAAACCGTCCAAACTTTTCAGTCTTATCCACAGTGATGTCTAAGGTCCCTCACTAACCACCACCTCTATAGGCAAACGGTGGTTTGTCATCTTTATTGACGATCACACCAGACTGACCTGGGTTTTTCTTTTGACCGATAAGTCTGAGGTGTCCTCTGTTTTCCAACAATTCTATGCGACCGTAGAAACCCAGTTCAACACAAAAATTGCCATTTTACGAAGTGACAACGGGCGTGAGTTCATTAATAACTCGTTTCGGGACTTCCTAGCCAGGAATTGTCCATCAAAGCTCGTGTGCCTATACTCCCCAGCAAAACGGAGTAGCCAAGAGGAAAAATAGGCATCTGGTTACCTCTCTTCCTTCCTATCTGTGGGGTGATGCTATCCTCACTGCAGCCCACCATATCAACCGCATGCCTTCCCGTGTCTTAGCCTTTCATACTCCCCTTGACTGTTTCAAAGAGTCGTATCCCAACACTCGGTTAATCCCTGACGTACCTCTACGGGTGTTTGGATGTGTTGTCTTTGTCCATACCCACGGTCCCAACCGTACAAAATTTACTCCTCGTGCTCAGAAATGTGTCTTTGTTGGGTACCCTCTCCATCGATGTGGGTACAAGTGTTATCATCCCTCATCTCGGAAATACTTTGTGCCTATGGATGTCACCTTTCTCGAGGATCAGCCTTTCTTTCCCATTAGTCCTCTTCAGGGGGAGAGTCCTAGTAAAGAGACTAACTGGTCCACGTATTCCATTCCCCTAGAGGTCTCAGCTGAACCTAAACATCTTGGTCCTGCTCTTCCCACTAATCAAGTCCTTTGGATAACATACTACAGGAAGAATCTCAAGAAGGAAACAGTGCCGCCTGTCGCTTCTCTTGCCCCAGTTCATGAGTCTAACTCGGTCTCAGCCCCAGGTATGAACATCCCTGTTTGTGATACTTATGATTGTGTTGAGACTAATAATTGCAGAGTAGACAGAGATATAGAAATTGGTGACAGTGGTGAGAAAATAGAAGGAATTGAGGAGGATGAAGAAACTGATGGAAAGAACAACACTGAGGAAATAACTCCAGCAAACGAGAACAGTGGAAGGGAAGGTGATTGTGTGGGAAGTCCTTCTAAAGAAAGATCCATAGATCAGACGGCTAGCTGCAGTAAGAAACTTGGAGAAGAGGAAAGTCATGATGCGTCTCTCGATCTTCCCATTGCCTTGAGAAAAGGGACTAGATCATGTACGAAGTTCCCTATGCATAGTTACATGACATATAGTAACTTATCTCCTGAGTTCAAGGCTCTCACTACCAGTCTAGATACGGTAATGGTTCCAAGTAATATACATGTTGCCATGGAAGCTCCTGAATGGAAGGCTACAGTTATGGAAGAAATGAGAGCTCTAAAAAAAAATGAGACATGGGAACAGGTTTCTCTTCCTGAGAGGCACAAGACGGTTGGATGTAAATGGGTTTTTACTGTTAAGTACAAATCCGATGGCTCGATTAACAGATACAAGGCGAGACTGGTATCCAAAGGCTTTACTCAAACCTTTGGTATTGATTACTCTGAGGCATTCTCCCCTGTGGCCAAACTCAATACGATCCGGGTGCTTTATCTATTGTTGTTAATAAAGATTGGCCTTTGCACCAATTAGATATGAAGAATGCATTTCTTAATGGAAAACTCGAAGAAGAAGTCCATATGAGCCCTCTACCCGGCTTCGAGAACCAGTTTAGGTATCGAGTTTGTAGATTGAAGAAGTCACTGTATGGGTTGAAATAGTCTCCAAGAGCCTGGTTTGACAAATTCACCACATTTGTTAAAGCACAGGGGTATGATCAGGGGCACTCAGATAACACGTTTACAAAGAAGTCTGGTTCAGGAAAGATCTCAGTACTTATTGTATATGTAGATGACATTGTATTGGCTGGTGATGATACTGATGAAATTATGAGACTTAAAACAAAGATGGCTAAAGAATTTGAAATTAAAGATCCGGGAAAATTGCAGTACTTCCTTGGGATGGAGGTGCTCGATCGAAGGAGGGTATCTCTGTCTCACAACGAAAGTATACTCTAGATCTCCTCAAAGAAACAGGAATGACTAGGTGTAAACCTGTAGACACCCCTGCAGAGTATAATGCCAAACTGAGCAATGTTAACAATGGAGCTCCTGTCAGTAAAGAGAGATATCAGCGATTAGTTGGGAAGTTGATATATTTATCTCACACGAGACCTGGTATATCTTATATCGTGAGTGTTTTCAGTCAGTTCATGCAAGCTCCCTACGAGGAACATGTGACAACCGTCGAACGCATTCTACGATATCTGGAGGGCACTCCTGATAAGGGCCTACTGTTCAGGAAGTCAAGTAAACGTGGCATAGAAGCATATACTGATTCGGACTGGGCTAGGTCTACTGTTGATAGGAAGTCTATGTCTGGGTATTGCACTTTTGTCTGGAGCAACCTGGTCACTTGGAGAAGTAAAAAACAGGGAGTGGTTGCCATAAGTAGTTTAGAAGCCGAGTACAGGGCCATGAGTTTGGGGATATGTGAAGAAATCTGGTTGAAGAAAGTATTGACAGATCTTCGACAAGACAGTGAGCTTCCAATGAAATTGTTCTGTGACAATAAAACAGCAATAAGTATTACCAACAATCCGGTCTAGCACGATAGGACCAAGCAGCGAAATTGACAGACATTTCATCAAAGAAAGACTGGATAATAGGAGCATATGCATTCCCTACATCCCTTCTAATCAACAGATTGCAGATGTCCTTACAAAGGGATTGTTAAGACAGAGTTTTGATTATTGTATTAGCAAGTTGGATCTGATTGATATTTACGCCCCAACTTGAGGAGGAGTGTCAAAAAGGGTTGGTTTGCCCTAGGGGCTTATTTGTAATTCTCTTATGGGCCTAAGGTTTCCTGTCTGTCTATTTATTTGAGCAAGTCTTCTTATATTTCTGCATCACTTGAATAATAAAAAACTAGTCTAGATCGTGGTTTTTTTCTCCTTGGCCTAGGGGTTTCCACATAAATTATTCGTGTGTTTCTATTCTCCTTCCTCTTCTATTTTCATCAAAGATTTTAGCATTCCTTTCAAACCAAAGCCTCCAAAGAACAACCTTCCCAACGGCTAACAATAGACCATAATACACCGGTTTTATCTTTGAAGGGACCACCAGCAATAATCTGGAACCTAGAAGAAGACATCAGAAATGTTCCTGGAAAGGCCCGACATATATTGATGGACTAGAGGAGTTTGGCTCAACAGCTAAAAGAAAAGAAACGACCAAATAAGAGATGGCCTTGACCTTCCTCTGCATCCGACCAAATAATAGATGGCCTTGAATTTGATCTTCCTCCCCATGTTTACACATGACACACCAGCTAGAAGAGGGAGCCATATAAAGTCTTCTTTTCTTCAACTCACAGCAGAATTCAATCTTTGGAGAGAAAATAAATCCATAGGAAAACCTCACTTAGTTTACACGACACACCAGCTTGTTTGGCCTAGAGCTTAGGCACCAAAGATCTTACATGGAAAATTCCACGTCCTTCAAGCAGCCAAATCGTCTTGTCTTCTCTGTTGAGAATAAGGGAACAGAGGAGGTTAGGCAAAGTGCACTCCTCAATTTCAGCATCCATCAAGTTCCTTCTAAACTGGAGATTCCAATCATTCAAAGAGGCTGACCAGCATTGACTTATATTGCTGCTAGACTTGGCAACTCAAAATAGTCTTGGAAAGTCAAACCTAGCTGGAACATCTGAAAGCCAACTCTCTTCCAGAAAAGGAATTTATCACCTTCACCAATTTTCAATCTTATGCCACCTCAGCAACAAGGCAACTCTTGACAAGGAAGACTTAAAAACCTTTGAATCAACAGAGCCATCTTTAGGTAATGGGAGCTATGTAAGGTTCCTAGAAAGCGAAATTTTTTCATTCATGAACCACTAGCCACATTCTGCAAGGAGGTGTCTCTAGCTTTAAGATTACCAGCTCCTAAACCCCCTTCTGAAATAGGCATAGAAGAAACATCCCATTTCCCAAAGTGGGATCCCGCTTCAAGGTTAGCTCCTTCCACAAGAATTCTCTAATGAACCTCTCAAGATTTTTCACAACCTTGGCTGGGCATTTAACAAATAAATAAATAATCGAGGGGGATACTTGAGAGAACTGCATTGGCAAGAGTTAACATCCCTCTTCTTTGAGAGCAAATGTTGAAAACATATCAAAAAGAATTAAATTTATCACGAGCTGACAACTTAGGATTAGGTCTTGTGGATTTCAATATGTAATATGTTAATCAAACAAGCAATACTAAGTTGAATTCCTGCAACACAATAACCACCTTCCTCATTCTGATTTGTTATTTCACATTTTGATCTTCTAAATAAAGTGTTCCAAATTAGACTAAATTATTACATATATCCTAACCCAATCATTCACTAATTTTTAACCGGTCAAGGCATAGAGCTCAGGTAGAGGTTATAATTACAAAAAGAAATTAAGAGGGCATACCATACAGAAGTTTAAAGTACTGAAAAAATGAAAGCGAAAGAAAAAATAAAGGTTGCGGAAGCAAATCAATATCTCGATATTTGTTAAACAAAGAAAAAATAATGGAAAATGAGATAAGAAAATCCAATGAATGAATAAACTTCTTATTGGAGTAGAAATGCTGCTCATACAAAACTTCACATGGATGATCACCCTTATATAAAGTACAAAGGTGAACCTAAATTAGTAGTACTAACTTACAAATTAAAAGCAACATTAAAAACATAAACTTACATAACTGGAAAATAAAACTTAAAGAACAAAAAACTGAAAATGTTAGATCTAACTTTAAAGGAAAAAAGAATTAAAACATTAAACTGAAAAATTAAATGTAAGAAAGAAAAATCTCATGACTTAACATAAAGAAAGCCCAAGTTGGTCCCCGATGAAATTTTTTGCTTTTTCCATCTAAAAGTTAACTATTTCCTTCCAAACCAATTTTGTTATAGCACTGATGTACCTCATTTCCCACTATAATACGAAGGAATTAATGAACGGAAACAAAAAAAAATTATGTATAGATTTTGATCTCTCGAGAAAATTAATCAAATGGTATAAAAAAATAAACTTGACATCAATGAAATGTTTCTTTACCAAAAAAAGAAATAAATAAATAAACTTGTGATCATTTATTATGCATATGGTTTATTTAATTTTCTAAGTTGTTTTTCATCTAAAGAGCCAACGAGTTAACATGTGCCTCTACCTTCAACCAATCCAGAAAGTGCTTCGGGCACATGAAAATGAAAAGAGATGCTCTGAGTGGTCCTTTTTCTTGCTTCAAATTCTTCACTAACCTTCTCAAAAACAAGATTCTCCAGGTCCATACTTTGATATTCTGGCAATGTCTCCAAATCGTTCCTAGTATCATTTAATTCAGATGCTCCATAAGGACAAGTTGAAAGAGTTTCTTTGCAATACATTCCTATATTTGTCAAAAGATGGCAAACACCCTGCATTGAATTTTCAGCAATGACCATCCAACTTGTAAAGCAACATTAAAACCCAAGTTCAATATCTTTTTATATCCAAAGAAATTGATATTTGAATCAAAAGATTCTGTGTAACAAAGATGTTAAAAGAGGGATCTTTTATTCATTTGCTCCATTGGTCCTATTTCATGCTGGAAACAATAACTACTGATACATTAAACCAGTTTTCAAAACATTAACGACGGAAGGGGTGTCCTAACTATTAAGACAGTAAGTAAACTAGAGTACCTCAAATGATAATACATTGAAAGCAAGAACACAGCGACGAAGGAACATTCCTAAGTTGCTGTTGGGGTCCAAAATAATCTGGTCATCTTCCACGACACCTGAATCTGGACCTCCAAGGATTCCTGATTAAATCGACGTTTAACTACGTTAGTGAGATGCAAGGTTGGTGAAATTGAGAAAACAGGAGACTAACTACATCACACAGTGTAAGAGAGTCATTGCCCATACATTAGAACTTAAGGAAGACAAATAGAAAGTTTGATAAGAAATGAATAAGGGTTGAGGGTAAACAACAATAGGGATTTGCAGAACTAACCTCGCATCTCACTAAAGAAGTTAAACAAATCATCAGGGGAGGCTAGAGATGACAGCCTACTTGTTAGGTGATCAATCAGCCAATGATCCAGTAACCCACCAACTTCCCTCAATTGATTTATGAGCTCTTCAAGTTTGGGTTCCAAAATGTCGTCACAAGACTGGAAAATAAAATATGCCACTACATAACATCTAAAAACAAGCATTTATAACACTAACAACAAGCATTCACTGGAAAAATGAGCATGTTTATTATGGACTAGGATTTGCAGAGGTTAATGTTGACACGAGTAAAGTACCTTAGTGAGAGCCATCAAGAATAGACCAAGACGGTTGTGCTGAGCCACTGAAGAAAAAGGAAATGGTACTGAGATTTGAGCCGGCGGAGCATAAATTTGAAGCAGTATGCAGAGAGAAACTTTGTGCGGCGTAACCGCGAATCCCCATTGCGATTTGAAAATCCCAGCCATTTTAGAGCAAAATTCTCCGGCTCTCTCTGCCTTGTAGAAGATGCGATTCTCTTGAGGCAATTCAAAGAATTGTTAGTCCAGGTGCACCATCTACAACCAGCACCAAAATCTTCACGGTAAAATTCACAGAAAATGATAGCGACAGAGTTCAAAACTCAAATGCAGGTTATTACCTTAAGAGAGTATGAAGTGCAAGCTATTACCTTAAGAGCTGAGATGAAGCTTGTGGAATTTAATCTTGATGGTCGGAACGAACCGGACCGCCGGAGAGAATGGAGAGTGGTGGACGGCGGGAAGGCAAGAGAACAGAAGGAAGAGGGAGAAGGAAAGTTTTCAAAAAGAAAAGAAGAAATTATGAATTTGGTTTCCAAAGTTAATTTCTTTTTTTTTTTTCCTTCCATTTTCTTTGGTGCGACCATGATGGATGTGAAAAATTCGAGGGATGCGTTAGAAACATGGATATCGATAAATTATAATATAATAATAAAATAAATAAATAAATAATTTTCGTATATAGAAAAAATGTCAAACTATTTATAGAAATATCAAAAAAAATACAAATAGACGTTGATAGTCCTATCAGCGTCTATCAATTAAAGACTTCTATCAGTTTCTGCCACTGATAGACTTCTATTAGCCTCTATCAAAAAAGATTAAAATTTTTCTATTTTGTATAAATAGTTTTAAAGGAAAAATAGTACATATTTCATATAATCTATATTCCTAAAAAGTATATTTACTCCCCCTCATGGAAACGGCACTTGAGATCTCCGAGTCACAACATTCCAATGTTGTGAACCAGTTTTTCAAAGATCGTTGTAGGTAATGTCTTTGTAAATAAGTTTGTCAGGTTAATTTTTGAATAAATTTGTTGTATAGTGATATCGTTATTTTCTTCAAGATCATGAGTATAGAAAAGCTTTGGTGAAATATGTTTTATTCTCTCTCCTTTGATATATCCTCCTTTGATTTTGGATATGCATGTTGTGTTATCTTCGTATAATATTGTTGAAAGATTTTTATTAGAAGACAAACCATATGTTTCACAAATGTGTTGAGTCATTTATCTTAGCCATACACATTCTTGACTAGCCTCGTGAATTGCAAGAATTTCAGCATGATTTGAAGAATTAGTCATTATGATCTGTCTTACTGACAACTACAATACAACAATTCCTCCACATATTAATAGATAACCTACTTGAGATATAGTTTTGTTTGAATCAGATAAATATCTAGAATTTGCATAACCAATTATATCAAAATTTGATTTACTTGAATAAAACAAACTTATATCAATCATTCCTCGGAGATAGTGGAGTATATGCTTAATTACGTTCTAATATCTTTTTGTTGGAGAATAACTATATCTTGCTAATAAATTTACTGAAAATGCAATATCTGGTATTCTATTATTAGCAAGATACATAAATGCACCAATTGCACTAAGATATGGTATTTCAGGACCAAGAAGTTCTTCATTATCGTCTCAAGGTCAAAATGTATCTTTTTTCACATCTAGTGAACGAACTTCCATTGAAATGTTCAATGAATGTGCTTTGTCCATATAGAACCTTTAAAAAAAAATCTATACAAGTTGACTAATGAACAAATATCTCATCTGCTAAATGCTCAATTTGTAAGCCAAGGCCCGAGATCTTTCATCTCAAATTTTTTTCTTAAGATATTCTATTATCTTTGAAAGCTCTTTAAGAGTTCTAATTATATTTAAATCATCAACATATACATTTATAAAAGCAAATTCTAACTATAATTTCTTTATAAAAACATGTGGACATATTGGATTGCTTTGATATCCTTCTTTCAACAAATATTCACTCAGGTAATTGTACTACATTCTGATTGTTTCAATCCATATGGTGATCTTATAACTTTATTGAATATAATTTTCAAAATTTTGATTTATATATTTCAAGTACCTTAAATCCTTCTAGGATTCTTATATAAATATAATTATCAAGATATCCATATAAATATGTTGTGACTACATCCATAAGTTGCATATCTAGATTTTCATACACAGTCAGACCAATTAAATATCTTAATATAATTGCATCCACCACCGAAGAATACATCTCCTTATAATTAATACCAAGTTGTTGTGAGAAACATTGTGCAACTAGTCTTGCCTTATATCTTATGATCACATTATTTTCATTTCTTCTCACAAATACCGATTTTTATCCAACAGGTTTGACACCTTTTGGTGTTCGGGCTACTGGTCCAAAAATCTAACGTTTTGAAAGTGAGTTTAATTCTGCCTCAATTGCTTCTTTCCACCGAAGCTAATCTTTTCTATGTCGATATTCTTCAATAGATTTTGGTTCAGAGTCTCCATTTTCAGATATAATATCAAACATTATACACAAAAATATTATCAATAATTACATGAGTTCAGTTTCATCTTTTTCCTATCATGACAGTTTATTAAAATCTCATTATTATTTTTAGGTATTTCATCTTCCTTACTAGTCATGTAAAAAATTTCTTCATGGGTATTTACATTATCAACCAAATCTTTTTGCATCATTTATTTTTCTTTTTCAAGGATTTTTTTCTTTGGAACCCACCGGTTTACCACGCCTTTGGCATGTTTCAGACTCATTAGTGACAACTTGTTGTATTGGGATATCAATTTTCAATGGAACATCTGCAGTTGGTATACATGACTTGGTTATTTTCTTTGTATCTATAAATGCATATGGTAAATGATTTGCTATATTTTGCAAATGAATTATCTTCCGAACATTAAGTTCACATTAATATGTATGGGGATCTAAATGAGACAATGACGATGCATTCCAAATAATTTCTTTTTCCAACTTCTTAATTTCTCCCCCCAATGTTGGCAAAATTTGTCTTATTAAAATGATAATCAGCAGATCGTGTAGGAAATGCATCACCAATAAGGAGTTCAAGATATTTAATAATTGATGGGGAATCATATCCAATATATATTCCTAACCTCCTTTGAAGACCCATCTTAGTACAATGGTGGAGCAATTGGAACACATACTGCACATTTAAAAATTCTCAAATGGGAAATATTTTGCTCATGGCCGTAAGCTAATTGTAATGGCGAGTACTTATGATAAGATATTGGCCTAATGCGTACAAGTGACGCTGCATACAAAATAGAATGTCCCTATACAAATGTAAGAAACTTAGCTCTCATAAGCAATGATCTAGCAATTAACTGCAAATGTTTTATGGATGATTCTGCTAAACCATTTTGTGTATGAACATGAGCTATAGGATGTTCAGCACTTATCCCAATTGACATACAATAATTATCAAAAGCTTGGGATATAAGTTAACCAAAATTATCAAGACAAATGGTCTTAATTGTATAATTAGGAAATTGTGCTTTTAACTTAATTATTTGAGCAAGTAATCTTGCAAATGCAAGATTTTGACTTGATAATAAGCACACATGTGACCATCTGCTCGATGCATCTATTCACCACAAGAAATTTGGGCTTTAATGTCGGTGGAAAAAAGTAAAAATGGAGGTATAATGCTTTTTTTAAATGGATCATTAATGTCGGTTTTAAATCAACATCAAAGATTGGCTACAATGTCGATTTAAAATCGACATTAAAGATGCCCATTTATTTATTTATTTATTTGCTTTAGTAAAAAAAATATATCTCTTCCATTTTATTATCTTTTTTCTCTCTCCTTACTCACTTCTCTCTTCCAAACCCTCTTCCACTTGACCTTACCAATCATCACCATTGAAATTGTCGTTCGCTGTTGTCGCTCAGCGTCATCTTCATCATTGCTTGTGTGTTGTTCCGGTCAAGCAAATCACATTCCGTTCAGGTCACCATTCACGTCTGTTGTAGAGCTTGGTTGTGGGCATCAAGTTCACGTGTTGGTTTGTTCATACAAGCTCGATCGTGCAAATCTCACGTGTTGGTTCTAGTCATCAGATCTAGTCGGCCAGTTTCATCGTGGCATTCAGCTCGTCATCCAGCTCTCTCTGGTCATGGAAGTGGGTCGCCGATGTTGGATCTATAGATCTAGTCATGGGTTTTTCCGATCTGATCGTCTATTTACCTTATCTACCCGTGGATCTTTCAATCCAGTCGTGAGCATGATGATTTAGCTCTATTCACAAGGTTCGACATTTTGCATTCTCCAGATTAAGAGTGAATGCATATCTCTCACTGAACTCACTTAGACTTTGTCTTTTTCTTTCGATTTCTTGTTCTTGTTATGGCCTTGTGGTTGAGATGTCTAGATCTAGAATCTTCTCTTTTTGATAATCTCTTAATATTTTGTTCTATTACTTTAACTAACTCAATCGTATGATAGAGATGACAAGTCTTGATTCTTGAACTTGTAGTTTTCTTACATCTTTGAAATAATTCAGATTTGATTCTGTTTCGTATTTGCTCTATTGAATTACTAGCAAATTTGTAATGAAATTTTATTTGTTAGATTTTGCTTGTTGTATTAGCATCTAATTCGATGTTTCTGTCCTCCACTCTAGAAAAGAAATTTTCATTTTGAAACTTCAGATTATGATTACTCTCACAATCCCAAGCTTCAAATGTAGGTATCGGTAACCTAAATGCACTATTTCTGATAATGAAATCAATTAATAATACCATGAACAAAAAAGACAGTGGTGAAAGTATAGATTTTTATTATAAAATTCAGGTAAAAGAAAATTCAAGTTGTTTATGTTAAAAATTATACAATAATAATCATCAAATCAAATCCAATGAGTTTGGACAAAATACAAAACTATGTTTATTTACTGTTTACCCTAAAATCCTTATTTTTCTACATATTAAAGTCAATTTCATAAACCATACTATTTTTTTCTTTTTTCTTTTCTAAATTAAAGTTTAAACATGCATCAATCTTTTTTTTTTTTAGAAACAACAAATTGAAAGCCTATAAAATCGTAAGTTTGATGTAATTCATGTTGTTTATGAGTTGCAGGATAAATATGATCACTAGAATATGTATTTAGCATAAATGCTTGCATTCAATATCATGTAGCTACATTTAATTACATGACTAGACTAATATTGTAACTTATGGTAAAGAGGACTTTGACAAAATAGGATCCGAATGAGTTGGTGTGATCGCTTAGTCAAAAAGGATTTGGAAAATTGGTCAAGCATACTTCTAAAGTATGATCAAGCATGCAGATACTTTTATAAATTCCTCTCCCCTTCTTCTTTCTCTCTTTCTTATTGTTTGTAGAAGTTTCCTCATGGAAGTCAGTTAAATAATTTTAAGATAATTTATCAAACCTTTCTAGTTCTTCATATGCTCATCTCTGCTATAATTTTCAAGTGATGAAGCAAGAAAAATGCATCAAATTTCTGATCCAAGAAGTGTAGATTCTCTCCCTTTCTTTTATGCGAACTACTAATGGGTTTAATGAATTAGCCTGTTAATATCTTGAATTTTTTTGTGCAATAATTTTTGTTACACGAATTTAAGTTAAAGGATTCCGTCTTGTTTTAATACCATATAAATGGTACCTTCATGGAGTTTTGCAGCTTACTGTATTGTATCGAAAGAATCTCTCAATAAGCAGATATCTATAGCCTTTTTTGAACAAATGAAAGTCGACTTTAAAAAAAGATATGGATGTTGCTCATATCTGTAGCCTTGCTCATATTTTGTAGGCCAATTATGAAAGAGCACATGAAGTATATCATTGAGCATGCGAAAGAGATTGAAAAGTAGATAAAAGTGAAGGCTCGAGTATTAGAAGTTAAGAGTATAATGTTGGAGAATCTTGACAAGGTAAAAATATATCAACATGGGTTTGAAACATTATGGATTTGTTTGTATTTTCATCTCTCTAACCGTTGTCATATGATGTTTATCATTATCATATTTTTCTATAGAATTTGTGGTTTAGTGATCACTTCGAGTTGGCCTAGTCGATACAGAGTTGTAAAGTCAAGTTTAAGATGCATGTTTGTGGCATACCTTTAATCATTAATACAATTTTCTATAATGTTAATGTGCATGTGAAACTTAATATACTTCTTGGAGATTCTTCTTGTGGTGGATGATCTATGAATCAAATATCCTTGAAAGTTTGAACAATTTTGATTATGTATTACTTTATGAACTACTTATAATTTTGAGAAACTAGGCAACCAATTGCAGGAATCAGAGTTGAAGAATATTCGACCTCAAATGGAGGATTTTTTTGAATGAAGAAATAGGCTTGTTTTGCTTATGATTGTACTTAACATTTATTAGAATTTCAAAATGAATGTTTATAGTTTCACAATATGGAAGTGAGTGACTTGCCTAGTTATATGTAGGAAAAATGAAGCTTTATCGTGGAGACCAATAATTCATGTGAATTTGATAGGTGCCGACATTGAAAGGTTTTCACATTTGACTGTCTAGGTATATTATAGGTATCCTCCCTCTTCTTAGTGAAAATTTTATGCTCAAGACATCTTCTCTTTTGCACATAATCTATTCATTGGTCATTGCCATTAAAGTATTGAATGAGCTTCAACAACTATTTTATAAAGTATTTGAACCAAGCTTATTGGCTTTGAAACATTAGGGGCCTTCATAACCATTATATACTTCAAGATGGCAAACCATTAGAATATGAAATTTGGCTTTGGTTAGTTATGTTTAATTTTAATGCTTCAAAAAGCAAGTTAGTTGATATTAATCAGATGAATATGATGAAGTTTGTTATATGTGAAGGATCCTAGATGAGAAGATCCTTTAGCAGAAATGGATCATCTCAAATCTCATTTTTACATAAGTCATAATTTTGAAGATAGAAAACAAATATGCATTTAACAACAAATAATTACAACATACTAACAACAAAGTGCAGAAAATTAAATTGGGTTAGAAAACTCTTACTTTTGAAGAACGTTTCTTCAACTGGAAAAATCGATCTCCAATCAAACACTACCACGAACGCAACCTCGATATTCCTAGGTGAGAACCCAGAAGGAGCGGGCTCTAACTATTTTGGACTTTTTAGGGAAGGGATCGAGTGAGAATATGGAGGAGTAGAGAAATTTCTAAAACCCATAACTTTTCTGTTTAAAGATCTTCAGTGAATAATCCACCAGATATAGAAGATGAATTCCCTCTCATTGGCAACCACCCACCAACGTGATGGAGAGAATTAAGGGGAGGGAAATTATTTCCTTCCTTTTAATTTAATTTAAAAATTAAATTAAATTAAATAATTTAATTTTAATAAATTAAAATATTATATATATATATATAATAACTCATTTATTATACCTATATATTGTATCATCTATAACATATAACCTATAGTTTTTATATTGCATCAAATACAATATAATCTATAGTTTCAATTCTCTCTTACAAATGACTTTTAATATAAATCATATTTACATTAAATTCAACTATATGAATCCAATTCATATAATTAATATTTGAATCATATTCAAATATTTATTTCCTCTCATAAATACTTAATATAGTGTATCAAATGCATTATAGTAATTATATTATATATAAGTAAATTAACTTAATTATATCACATATAATTAATTCCCTCAATTGATTTGAACAATTTAAATTAATCAAAAAACTTATTCTCATTTATTCCCATTGAGCTACTGAAGAGACCTCATAGACCTATAGCTTGAAGCTCTAACGGTACGTGAATAATTAATTAAACTCTTTAATTAAATTATTCACCATCCGTTAACTAACATGCACTTCACTAAAGACCGACAGCTACACTCTTTGCACTACAAATATATTTTTGTGTCCATTGGATACAACCAATCAACAGTACAATACCCTTCACAAATTGCTTGTAAGTACAGTTGGGCCAAAATTACTGTTTTGCCCCATAGTTACATCTAATTTCTTAAGTACCATTGATCCCTCTAATGAACAATAAATCATGGTCCAACTATGACCAAACCCCTCTCAGGCTAGGAGAGGGTGCGACGCCACATTGCTCAAGCCCACTCATATGTCTCCACATGAATGATCAGGATCAGATCATTTGTAGCACTTTACAATAATTGTAACATCTACAAAGTGGGTCATACTCGTATTGTCACCAGGATAAGGTATCCAACCTTATCCATCTACTACAGACCATTTAAGTTATCACTTAAACATGATCCACCTGTATGTCTCTACATACATATTAAGCTACAAGATAACCCTGGATATTAGTTTATTGGTTTGTGGTTAATGCAACTAAGTTTGAAATAAAACATCACATATTTTATTGTATATAAATAAAATGTATGTACATTACAATTACAAACTATAGAACCCTACGAGATTTAGGGCATCAACCCCAACAATCTCCCTACTTGACTAAAACTAGTGGGGTATACAATGTAAAAGTCAAACTAAAATACAAAGTACACAAAATAATAAACTAGGGCATAAACCGGCCAGTACAAAACTCTCACTTTCCCTAGTCTAAACGTGGTTTGTTCTATAGACCCATACTCTGTAGGTGTCCCTCAAACACCTTAGCCGTGAGGGCCTTTGTAAATGGATCAACAATATTATGCTTCGAAGCTATCTGTGTGACGATCATGTCCCCTCGATTCACAATCTTTTAAATGAGATGGTATTTTCCCTCTATGTGTTTTTTGCGCTTGTGACTCTTAGGCACTCGAGAATTAACCACAACACCACTATTATCACAATAAAGTGTGATGAGCTTTAACATGTCTGAAACAACTCCCAGATCAATCAAGAATTTCCTAAGCCAAACAGCTTTCCTAGCAGCTTCACAATCCGCTACATACTCGACCTCCATAGTGGAGTCAGCAATGCACCTTTGCTTGGTGCTTCTCCAGACTACTGCTCCTCCGTTAAGAGTGAACACTGATCTTGATGTGGATTTTCTAGAATCCTTATCAGTTTGAAAATTAGAGTCTGTGTATCCTGTAAGGATCAAATCTTTAGAACCATGCATGAACATGTAGTCCATCATTTTTCGTAGATACTTGAGGACATTCTTAACGACAGTTTAGTGATCAAATCCTCGTATCAGACTGATATTTACTGACTATCCTCATCACATAGCAGATGTCAAGTCTAGTACATAAAATCGCATACATCAAGCTGCCAACAACCGATGAATTGGGGATCCGTCTCATTTCCTCAACCTCTTGAGGTGTCTTAAGAGATTGTTCCTTAGACAATATCACTTCATGCCTGAAAGGTAGTAAGCCTCTCTTGGAGTTTTGCATTGAATACTTGACAAGCATTTTGTCAATATATGATGCTTAAGACAGAGCTAGCGTTTTGTTCTTTCGATCTTAAAGATCTGAATTCCCAGAACAAACTAAGTATCTCCCAAATATTTAATTTAAAATTGGGTCGCTAGCCAGTTCTTAACTTCAGTCAGTAGACGTACATCATTCCCAATGAGTAGGATATCGTTTACATGTAAAACTAAGAAAGCTATTGAACTGTTGATGATCCTCTTGTATACACAAGGCTCATAAACATTTTGATCAAAGTCATAAGATTTGATCGCAGTATCAAACCTTATGTTCCAAGATCGAGAAGCCTACTTCAGTCTATAAATAGATTGATTAAGCCTGCAAACCTTTTGCTCTTGACCTTGGGTAATGAATCCTTCAGGCTGCTTCATGTAGATGGTCTCCTCAAGATTGCCATTCAGAAAGGTAGTCTTGACGTCCATCTTCCAAATCTCTTAGTCATAATATGAAGCAATGGACAGGAGAATCCAGATAGACTTTAACATGACAACAGGTGAGAAAGTCTCCTTATAGTCGACTCCCTCAACCTGGGTATAACCCTTTGCCACTAGTCTAGCCTTGAAGGTTTACACTTTCTCATCATCACCCCGTTTTCTCTTGTAGATCCATTTGTAACCTATAGGTTATATCCATTGATAATTTATGAAGAGTTTAACCATATATAATCTCTTAACCATCCCATCAAATAAGTGGAAGATTCATTAAACCGTGAAACGTTACCCTGCCATAATGTGATGTGCTTCCAGTGCGAATAAAACGTAACCCATCCAATGGTATTTAACATCCAGAAAACTGCCAAATAAAAGGCGTCCCAAGTCAAAGTATCACAAGTACCACCTCGTCTTGGATCGTCGCAAGGAAAACTATAACCAAAATCCTTTTTATCCAGCATTAATTTGGAGCCACATGCATCTAAAGCACCTTTTATTAAGATCAACGTCAACCCTATCAGGTAGATGATGCGTTATTTTATGTGATGAAATTATGGAATGAGATGCGGTGATGGAAATGCGTTGAGCAACAAGTTTTCTTAGTGGAATCCAAGTATAAACCCCACTGAGTTTCTTGGTAAGTCCAGGGTCGAACTTAGGGACTAGGGAAAACAGTATGCGGTGATAATTTGTAGGAAGACTTTATGGTAACCAAATAATCAACTAGTGGTTTGGGTTGATGTTTGCGGTATAAAATAAATGTATGCGGCAGATTTGAGAAAATATCGATTATGCGGTAGTACATTGAGTATGCGGAGAAACGGGTTGAGAAAGTCTTTAGCTAGCATTTCCCGGGAATACGTCAAACTATGCAATCATGCTATACTCATGCGACAACAAGTCATTTTCCAATGCAAATGCGTTGCTCCTAGTTATATGATGCATGTGTTGAATGCAATAATGTCCATAGAGCTTATTCCCAAGTCTCTAATCTTTTTCTATGCGATGATGCAAAATGCACACAAAGACAAGGTGATTGCACACAATCATATCCTATCTCTAGGATGCATGTGATGCGTTAATAGCAATCAATGCTTATTCCTAAGCTCCTATCTCTTGATTATGCATTCTAATCTGACTCTCCTGAACCTAGATTCTAACCTGACTTTTCCAAGCCTAGATTCTGTCCTTAGACTACCCTCCCGAGTATCTCTAATGGACGAAGGATGCAAACATAATACAAGATAATCACATGGAGTGAAGATCCCCAATTATGCTAGCTAAGTGCTTCTCAACCCATTTGACAGATTTAACTACTCATGCGTAATAAAAAGATAGTGAACAGATATAAAGAAGTAATAAACAAAGAGTGAACAAATATGAGTTTAAGTACAAAATGACAATGGAAGATAAAGATAGAGAGCCTGGTAGCAATCCCTTGCTTCCCAAGGCTTTTATACTGTCAACTCTATTCTATTCAAAAGATAATCCTGCTTTCGTAGAAGTTGGCTCTCTCTCTGATCTCAACGCTTCTGGCACTCTCCTAAGTTCACCGGAACGATCTATCAGCACAATCTCGCTTCTCTCGCTTCCGCCTTAAATAAAAGAAAATCTAAAAACAAGGCTACTTCTAACTATGGAGAAAATTCTCTAACTATCTGAACTCCTTTTCTGAAGTTTGCCTTCAGTATTTATAGAGCTTTGGGGTGAAAGGCGTCTTCTCTCTTATGATTGCATTGATGGGATGGATTTAATTCTCCGTTTGATGCGCCGAATATTTGTCACCGAAAAGTTGAGTGTATTTGTTATCGTTAGCAGCTTGTCAACTTAATTCGGACTCGACCGTCATCAGCTTTCTATCCCATCGTGATTAATTATGCTTTTCACCCAGATGCGCCCACCAAGTTGCGTCGGCTCTATGCGACAATCCTTTTTGAGTAGATGTTTGCGAGCACAAATCATCGCAAAGCCTTGCGGTAATGCTGCGCTTGACCGTTGCTTTCTTGTAATCGCATTTTACGCTTTTTGTCAATGCATATTCTGCACAAAAATACAAAATTTAACTGTTTTTATGCGATGAATGCATGCAACCGCAATGTTATAAACTTAATGCTTTTTGGACGCAATCTTATATATTTTATCAACGCAAACCTGCATTGTTTAATAACTTAGCACTGTAATAATGTGCATTTCTGCCCGTTATCACACCCCTAAATTTAAACAATGCTTGTCTTCAAGTATAAGCTAAATATTTTCTTTAAAAAGTCGACCGCAATCTCTTTTCCTAGATTTCTCAAGGATACTCCATTCAAATCCTATACACCAAAATTTCCTTAATTCTTATTCAAGTCTCTTCTTAAAATATTTCTAAGACCTAGTGACCGCAAGTTTAACCTTAAAAAAGGGCTTTACTAGATTCCAGGACATCACATGATTTATTTAAAAAAAAAACTTTTTTGTCACTGGGATGTTAAATGATTTTTTTTTTATCATTGCATATTTTTTACATTATTATTTTCTTTTCTGACCTTGCCCTGATCCAAGTGCCTTGCCTTCGTTTTGGCTTGCCCCCACGTGTGTCATGCGGACATCCAACTATGAGCAAGGTGCTCTTTCTAATACTAAACTCATACCTACTTGGTAGTGGAGTTACGGTCATTTATTTATGTGTTGATCCTAGCGACTTACTTTTGTTTTGACTTGCCCCCACGTGTGTCATACGGACATCCAACTACGGTAAGTGCCCTTCACAACTTAACACTTATCAATATGGGTTTCCCCATTGTGTTGACAGTGGAGTTGTTATTCTCAAAATTTTTCCTTTTTTTAGAGAGCTAAAAATAGCAAGGTTGAAAATAAATACCTCACCCCCAAATTTAAAATGCGGCAATGTCCTCATTGCCAATAGATTGAAAAAAGTCATGCGAAGAACATGTTCTTAGGAAGCTACGTAAAAAGTCAGTTTGAAAGAAAGCTCGCAGACCACTATCTTCTAGAAATATTTCATGAGGTGACTGTCCTAAAATTAAGTAGACTCTAATATATACGAAAAAAATAGAAGCAAGTGTTTCATCATTGAAATCATAATTGGAAAAGAGAAAGCATGCAGAAACTTACTAAATTTATCAATGTTAAATGATTGCGATAATCAAAGAGGATACGGTGATAAAATTCCAAAATAAAAATGCGATGCGATAGTGCAGAATTGTGAAGGAAATATACAACCCCAAAATTTGCGCTGTCGCCCGCATTATTTGTTGACGTATCCTGCTTTGCGGTGATCTTCTTTCTTTGGATTGCGGTGACGGAATAAAGTAGTTGTGTCTTCGTGTAGCGCCTCCGCAATCGTGTACCTCGATCGTTTGTAAGAAAAACATTGAGAGGGTCAAATATTAAAAAAATCAAAGTTAACAAAATCGCTTACTACAATCGTTCAGCATGATCGTTTTTTTTTTAAAAAAAAAAAAGTATAAATGCGATAACAGATAATAGCAAGGTGATGAAAGTTCATGAAGTATTGGTGTAGAAAAAGGACATTCAAAAGGTTTGCATCCCTGGCGAGGTTGAATCTCATAATAACTCAGGGACTGCTTATTCCAAGCTGGTCTTTTCACGTCCACGGTGGCCTTTTCTTCTTTTCTCGATCTTTCGGAATCTTGACTGCCTTAATCCGAAGCCTTTCCCTATTGATGTTCATTATGATTTCCCCCTTGTGTACATCAATTTGAGCGCGACCGGTAGAGAGGAATGGTTGTCCCAATTTGATGGGCGCATCTTCGTCCGCTTTATAATCCAAAATGATGAAGTCTTCCAGCAAGATGGATTTATCAATTGAGATTGTAGCATCTTTCAACTCTCCCTTGGGATGTATTCGGGATCTGTCCATAAGTAGGAGAGTCTCTGTCGTGGGCATGAGTGTGCCAATATTCAATCATTTGAAGATTGATAGCGACATTATGTTTATACTCGCCCCAAGATCACATAGTGCTTGGCCACTGTAGACCCCTCCAATGGAGCATGGTATCATGAAGATTCTTGGGTCGCACATTTTTGGTGGGATCATAGCATTTTGCGTTACTGCCACTGTTGTGATCTTGTCTTCATCATTTTGTTTCTCTTTCAATCTTTGCGAAGTTGGTGGTAGTTGGACTTCTTCTGTCTCATGTTCTGAAGGCTTGAGGGTGGACGCAACTTCGGGGTTCATTTTCTCAGGCTTTTTCGAATTATAAGTCAATGGGTCCTCGGTTGTCACCACATTCAAGTTGGTCATGATGGGTTCCTCCCCTACTTTTGTAGTCATTTTGTCGCTTAGCAAGAAGACTGCTAAGCATTGTTTCTTCCCGATACCCCCAGCGTTGCGAGGAAGCTCAGTTGAGCTCGGCAACGCCCCTTGCAGTCTATTTTTTAGGTCGCCCGCAATTTGTCCCAGCTGAATTTTGAGATTTCGAATGGACGTTGCTTGATTCTGAAGCACTGATTCGTTCTTCTCAGTGTACTGCTTCAACAAGCTCTTTAAGGATGAAGATTGTGGTGGTTGCGAACTACTGGCTTGACTATGTATTGGACCGTTGGTTCATGGGAAAAATCCGGGTGACCCTTCTTTTTGTGCCACTGGTTGAAAGCTTTGTTGTTGATTTTTTCCATGTGAAATTTGGGTGGTTTCTCCACCTGGGGTTGTACATATCGGAATAGGGATTATTCTTTATGAAGCATACCGACTGCGGATTTTCTGAGCATTCTTCCATCAGATGAGCATCTCTGCAGATGACACAATTTGTGGTCGTTTGAGCAATTGCGTTGACCTACCCTTTCTTTACTCCCGTGTTATTAATTGTGATGCCTTGTATCAAACTCATCATTGCAGTCATTTGGTTCTGAAGGGATGCGATGGCACCATTATTTGCGTCATTATATTTTATTCTCAATCTCTGATCGCGCTCTCTCCAATCCTCGTGATTTTTAGAGATGCGATCCAGGATGCTCTTGGCCTCATCATATGTTTTGTCTAGCAGACCACCAGCGGCTGCCACATTGGCAGCGGTCTGTGAAGAGGGATTTAATCCATGATAAAATATCTCCATTTGCAAGCAGTCTAGTAATCCGTTGTGTGAACAGTCTCTTACCAGCTTCTTAAACCTCGCCCAGGCATCACTGAGCAATTTGTCAGTTTCTTGTTCAAAATTCGTTATTAATTTCCTTCTCTTGGTATTCTCGTTGGTGGGAAATACTTCTTCATAAACTTTTTCACCATTTGTTCCCACGAAGTTATCTCTCCCGGTTCGAGAGAATACGCCCATTTTCTTGCTTGATCACACAAAGAAAATGGAAATAGAGTTAGTTGAACTTCTTCGGTAGAGATGTTCGGGAACACAAAAGTATTGCAGATTTCTATGAAGCTCCGAAGGTGGGCGTGCGGATCCTCGCCACGCCTTCCTCCAAATTGTCTTGCAGTTTGGATCATTTACAGCATCACCGGTTTCATTTCGAATCAGGATCCATCAAGGGCAGGCCTTATGATTCCTGGAGAGAAATCGTAGAGGTTTGGCAATACATAGTCCCGAATGGGCCTATTACGATCGTTTGCCAGTAGGATTGGATTCGCCATGACGTTGTTTTTGTTTGGTGCTCCGTTTCCAGGCTGCTCTGCCATATCGTCTTTATCTGGTTGTTGTTATTGGTGGCTGTCTCTTAATTGTCGTCGGAACATCCTCTCAATCTCTGGGTCGTAATTCGCTAGAGATTGAGAGCTGCAAAGAAAGCAGAAAAATTACCTTTAGCACACTGATTTGCCAAAGTCTTCGGCAACGGCGCCAAAAACTTGATGCATTATTTTATGTGATGAAATTATGGAATGAGATGCGGTGATGGAAATGCGTTGAGCAACAAGTTTTCTCAGTAGAATCCAAGTATAAACCCCACTGAGTTTCCTGGTAAGTCCAGGGTCAAATTCTGGGACTAGGGAAAACAATATGCGGTGATAATTTGTAGGAAGACTTTCCGGTATCCAAATAATCAAATAGTTGTTTGGGTTGATGTTTGTGGTATAAAATAAATGTATGCGGCAGATTTGAGAAAATATCGATTATGCGGTAGATACATTGAGTATGTGGAGGAATGGGTTGAGAAGGTCTTTAGCTAACATTTCCCGGGAATGCATCAAACTATGCAATCATGCTATACTCATGCGACAGCAAGTCATTTTCCAATGCAAATGCGGTGCTCCTTATTCTAGGACGCATATGTTGAATGTAATAATGTCCATAGAGCTTATTTCTAAGTCTCTACTCTTTTCCTATGCGATGATGCAAGATGCACACAAAGACAAGGTGACCGCACACAATCATATCCTATATCTAGGATGCATGCGATGCGTTAATAGCAAACAGTGCTTATTCCTAAGCTTCTATCTTTTAGTTATGCGTTCTAATCTGACTCTCCCGAACCTAGATTCTAACCTGACTTTTCCAAGCCTAGATCCTGTCCTTAGACTACCCTCTCGAGTATCTCTAATGGACGAATGATGCATACATAATACAAGATAATCGCATAAAGTGAAAATCCCCAGTTATGCTAGCTAAGTGCTTCTAACCCATTCGATAGATTTAGCTACTCATGCATAATAAACAAAAAGTGAACAGATATAAAGAAGTAAATTTCATTTCTATAGATGAGTTTAAGTACAAAATGACAATGGAAGATAAGGATAAAGAGCCTGGTAGCAATCCATTGCTTCCCAAGGCTTTTACACTATCAACTCTATTATGTTCAAAAGATAATCCTGCTTCCACAGGAGCTTGCCCTCTCTCTGATCTCGACGCTTCTGACACTCTCCCAAGTTCACTGGATCGATCTATCGGCACAATCTCGCTTCCACCTTAAATAAAAGAAAATCTAAGGACAAGGCTACTTCTAACTATGGAGAAAATTCTCTAACTATCCAAACTATTCGAACTGTCTGAACTCCTTTTCTGAAGGTTGCCTTCGGTATTTATAGAGCTTTGGGGTGAAAGGCGTCTTCTCTCTTATGATTGCACTGATGGGATGACTTTAATTCTCTGTCTGATGCGCCGAATATTTGTCACCGAAAAGCTGAGTGTACTTGCTATCGTTAATGGCTTATCAACTTAATTCGGACTCAACCTTCATCATCTTTCTATCCCATCGTAATTAATTATGCTTTTCACCTAGATGTGCTTAGCAAGTTGCACCGACTCTATGTGGCAATCCTTCTTGAGCAGATGTTATTGAGCACAAATCACCGCAAAGCCTTGCGGTAATGCTGCGCTCGACCGGCTTTCTTGTGATCGCATTTTATGCTTTGCGTCAACGCATATTCTGCACAAAGATACAAAATTTAACTGTTTCTATGCGATGAACGCATGCAACTGCAATGTTATAAACTTAATGCTTTTTGGACGCAATCTTATATATTTTAACAATGCAAACCTTCATTGTTTAATAACTGAGCACTGTAATAACATGCATTTCTTCCCGTTATCACACCCCCAAATTTAAACAATGCTTGTCCTTAAGCATAGGCTAAAGATTTCCTTTAGAAAGTCGACCACAATCTATTTTCCTAGATTTCTCAAGGATACGCCATTCAAATCCTATACACCAAAATTTCCTTAATTCTTATTCAAGTCTCTTCTTAAAATATTTCTAAGACCTAGTGATCGCAAGTTTAACCTTAAAAAAGGGCTTTACTAGATTCCTGGACATCGCATGATTTATTTAAAAAAAAATATTTTTTTTCACTGGGGTGTTAAATGATTTTTTTTTTATCCTTGCATATATATATATATATATATATATATATATTTTACTGGGGTGTTAAAATGATTTTTTTTTTCACTGGGGTGTCAACATCCTCCATTTCCTTCTTGCAAGAAAATGGATCCTTAACATCTCTGTCAGCTACCATAGTTAGGATTTCTATTAAACCCATGTAACGGACAGGTGGGTTTACTACCCTCCCATTGCATCGAAGCTCTCTCACACTTGAGATGGATTTGACCTACTAGATGATCCAACTTCAACAACTCTTGTTGAAATTTTGGGCTTTTCAACAACTCTTTGAAGGTTCAATAGTTTCTTTGGAAAATTCATTCAACACAACTTTGCTGCGAGGCTTGTGCTTCTATATGTGGTCTTTTTCAAGAAAAGTAGCGTTTGTCGGTACAAACACTTTGTTTTCTTTAGGGTCGAAGAAGAAACCACCTCATTCCTTTGAGGCAGCCTATAAATAGGCACAATTTTGAATGAGATTCCAGTTTCTTAGGATTTTCCTCAAGCACATGTGCTGGAAAACCCTAGATTCTAAAATGACGTAAACTAGCTTTACGACCATTCCATAACTCTAAAGATGTTCTGGTAACATTCTTGGATGGAACACAGTTATGTTGCAGTCTCTACTTCATAACCAAAAAACGAGTCAGGTAAGAAAGCATAACTCATCATAGACCGAACCATGTCTAACAGAGTTCGATTTCTCCTTTCTGCTACACCATTCTGCTGAGGTGTACTAGGTGCTGAGAATTGGGGTACAATTCCATGTTCTATCAAATAGTTTTGGAATGTTATGTCCATAAACTCTCCAACTCGACCAGATCATGTCTTAATTGTCCTATTTAATGCATTTTCAACTTCAGCCTTGAATTCTTTGAGCTTTTCAAAAGATTCAAACTTGTGTTGCATTAAATAAACATACCCATATCTTGAACAATCATTAATAAAGGTGATGAAATATTCAAAACCTCCCCTTTGTTTGACATTCATCGAACCACAGAGGTCTCAATGTACTGACTCTAGAGTTTCTTTGGCCCTGTGACCTTTTCCAACAAAAGGTTTTTTAGTCATTTTGCTTTCAAGGCATGACTCATACATAGGTAAAGAATTTTCTTCTAACTTTCTTAGAAGTCCATTCTTCACCAATCTCTCAATCCTATTGAGATTGACGTGTCCTAATCTTAGGTGCTAAAGTTGAGCATTTTCTTTAAGAGAAATTTTAAGTCTTTTATATTGATTTACTGTAGTTTTAAATATTGCAGTGTTATGGAGTGCCTTAGTTGCTAATGATCATAGCACATAAAGGTTGTTTTCCAATTTTGCAGAACAAATATCAACACCATTTTTTGAAATAATCACTTTATTTACATGGAAGTTGATATAATAAGATTATTCAAGTAAAAACTTTACAAAAATTAGGTTCCTTTTTAAAACAGGAGCTATATACACATTTTCTAGTAAAATGAATTTATTTTGTAAAGTTACTTGGAGACCTTCCATTGCCACAGTCGAAACGATGTGCACAGTTCCAACCCGCATCATTATCTCACCAGCTTCTAATTGTCGCTAGGAACTAATTCCCTGAAATGAAGAACAAACATGGTTAGTGGCGTCAGAATCTATAGTCCAGGCAGAATCATCATTCTCTACTAAACAGGTTTTCAAAACAAGTAAATCATATTTACCTTGCTCGACCTTTTTCTTTTCTACCAAGTACTTGGGACAATTCCACTTCCAATGTCCCTTTTTTTGCAATGGAAACATATTCCCTTTGCAACTTTGGCTTTCTTACCCTTTTGTGCAGCAACTAATGGGTTAGCTTTCCCCTTTCCACCTTTATTCTTCTTCCACTTTTTGGTGTCGGAGGAAGAAGGTACAGACTTTGTCCCAGAGGTCGAACCTCTGTGGAACATCTTAGAGGATGAAGCAAAATTTGCCTCGCCCTTTTGTTCCTTATTTTTCATCAAGGACTGGAAGGTATGTAGCTCGTTGAACAAGATGGTTAGGTTGTAGTCAATCCTGTTCAAAATAGCATTGCTACAGAAGTGTAGGAAACTTTCAGGTAAAGATTCCAAAATAAAGCTAACCTGGCTGACTTCATCGATGGACTTATTCATCTCCACCATGTTGAAGTCGACCATAATGTAGAGAATATGTTCTTAAACAAATGCTTCTTCTTGCATACGAGCATTGAAGATGTGTTTGAGAGTGTCATGTCTGAGCTGTGTGGACCATTGTCCGAACATTTTGCGTAGAGGCTCCATGATCTCGTGGGCTTATGCTTCTTGGCCAAGATTTCGGTAAGACTCGCCAAGATATATGCTCGGGCCTTTTCGTTTGCCCGTGTCCAATGCTCGTATGCTTCTCAAACATTTTAAGTAGCATTAAGAGTTGGAATGAAAGGATAATCCTCCCTAAGGACAAAATGAAAGTCATCGATGATAAGTATTGTGTTGATCGTGTTTTTCCATGAAGTGTAATTTTTGCCTGTTAGTTTGTTAGCGGCGAGTAGATTTAAGGTAGTGGAAGTCATATTCATAAAAGATTGTTGAAACCATACAAATTATTTATTATTAGTCTATTTGCATTAAACCAACAAGACAACCAATCAGTTTTAGCAAAATAATCTAATGTACCCTAAGTGACATCTATTTTGCAATGATGTTTTAGTGAGGCAGGAAAAAAGTCGCCGTAGGGTGATCAAGTGCCCTTTCACTGAAAATGAGACATTCTCAACTAATAGACAAAACAACTCCTTATTCATGTAACTATGAGTCACCATTGTTCGGTCCAGAATTTGTTAAACTCACTTAACAATTCTTATAAGTGTAACCCCTTTTTTTTAGGTCCTAAAGTTCCACCTTAATGAGCCAACCATAGGGAAAAACTGAATGGGACATAAAACTAAAGCAACCCTATCCATTTTTGGAGGTTGAATAAAGCGTCATGCAAAAATGTCATCCTTTAAGGGGCACCACGGTGCCACAAGGCCATGCATGAAACTTTACTTCAAACTAATGAGAGAGACCGAAGGATGTGTTGTCACACGTCTCGCTCCTACTTACTATAAACACTCTTTTCACTCACCTTGATATTGATCGATACAAATGCCACCTATAGGGAGACAGCCATGGTGCCTCGAGGCCGAGTATAGATCTCACAGTGTGAACTTTAAGGAGAAACATGAAGAGGATGAATGAAGTATCACATACTTATTTTCCTCCCACTGAGCGTTTTATCTAGGGTTAATTAACTTAGAAAAATCCAGCTATTGATTTTAACTAAGTGATTGTTTAATTTGCCCAAAAATTATTGGTTTTTATGTCCTAAAACTCGTGGTTTGTAAAAAATAAACTTATTATGTTATCAATAAAGATGTTATGGAGGTTTTATTCAATAAAATTGTTATTGGATGTATGAATTGCTCATTTCATTTTAAAAGAAGAATAAATCCAATAAATTAAAGATCCATGGCTATTATATGAATACTTGAACTTTTTGTGGAGATATAAGAGTGGATCAAGTTCAATAAATAGCCAAAATGGTTCGGCCCACTCTATAGTTGTTAAAATTTTTTGTAGAGTGCCACAAATAAAATGATCTTGATTCGTTCATGTATTGACATGAGGAGCAAGGGGCATCCTATACAATGAGTTTGCCTAAGATCAAACCAAGAAATAAGTCACTCTTACTTTATAACGTTGTTTATCGTTTAAGACTGACTATTTCAAAGCGAAGACCTAGGTAACCTTACATTAATCCTGAGCTAACTATGAACTCCTGTTTATTCAGGATATCCTTAGATTTACATGGGTGAGGGTTGGCTCAACGGCGCCGAATCAATAAGCCTCCCATTCAGAGGTAAGATTGGGTAGATAGCTTGGGACATAGGGTGCAAGACGTAATTCACTCCTACTCGCTTTTTGGGATAGTAGAGAGGTTGTTCCCTTAAGTGTTGACTACGGATCTTGAACAAGGGGCCCCTATTTCGACATAAACTATACAATGATGCACGCAAGGTTCAAGTCCATGCCCCCGTTACCAGTTCCCCGACAACGGCGCCATAAACTTGACAAACGCAAACTTGAGTCTTATGTCACACAACGTATGGATGCATATGATGCAAGTTCATGTGATACTACTTCTAGATATGCGTTAATTAACAATGTTCTTGTAGTATGCTGTGCGTTGTCACAAGTTTCCTTGCGTTGAAACGAAGTATAATTTCACCGCAAGTTTCTCGATGTGATCCGAGATCGAACACAGGGACTGTTTTAGGTTATTGCGTTATGCTTGTGATACATGCGACCAGGGTTTTCAATTAATAAAAGTTGTTGTGTACAAGAATATAAACATGCGATAAAGTAAAGTAAAGCGATAAAGATGTGATAATAAAATAAATTACGTTAAAGTAAATTGTGTTAAAGTAAATCTAATCTAAGATTATACAAAATACAGGTTTCATGATATAAGATACTGAGGTCAAGGCTGACTGTGAAGATACACAAAAATCGTGTTATGTGGTGGCAAGTCTTATTTGTGAAACAGAAAGAGAAAAGATAATTAGTACAAACATCGCAAGTTCCTTAATTGCATTAGAGGCATAAATACGGTTCTGCTTTTCCCTTGACGTACAGCTCTCGGTGATCGACTGTGCTCCACATCTCTGTAGCGAAACAGGGACAAACATGATGAACACAAGGTTGCTTCCATCTCTAGAAGTACTTCTTGCTTTAGTTAACGTATTCTTCTAACCTTCTCTCGACAGATCAGAATGGCATCTTCACTTTTGCTCTCGTAGGTGAAGATGTCGTCTAGCATGCTTTAGATAAACGCATTTATCTCTTTATCATAGATTAAGTTACTTGTTTAATTCATATTAATTACCAAGGGATTAAGAAGACTTTATGAAGAAAGCGATAAACGGAGGAACGAAAATAGACAGAGAAAGAGATATGAAATCGATTGAGACATTCAATATTTCTATTTAGCGTCTGATACATGATTTGTGAATGAAGAGATTAAGAAGATGAAATACAGTGATAAATAGAGTTAGAAACAAATACAAATGAGAGCCAACGTCTTATCGCCGATCTGGATGGAGATTTGCTTGCCTGTGTGGATGGATCGTGCAAAAGCATGAGCTTCCCTTTCAATCTTGCTCAACCGGTAATAGGGATCTGAGTATAGAGCTTCGCGGCGTGGATCTGGCAGAATAACACTGAGACTCACCTCTCGGCCTTGTCTCTTTTCTTCTCGGATTTCTTCCGATCAGTACTCAACTCAGCCCCTCTCTCGGTAATTTAGCAGCAATTAGCCCTCGTATCAATTATACCCGTATCACGTATATCTTTCTCTTAATTCTATGGGGGTATTTATAGGTGAAAAGCTTTGACTCTTGGCTTGTGGACCCCACTTTTTGTTATGGACATTCCGAAGATGGAGGAATAAATATTCTTTCTGTTATGCAATCAGACCGTCAAATCTGCACAACGGTTAGTTGGACACGTGTCGCAATCCTCCGCCTTTGCATTGCTCAGCTGTATCTTTCGATCGGTTGCTCGCATGCGGTGTTGTTTTTATTACCGCATACGGTTCAAATTCAACTCTGGATCGACTGTTGCATTGCGTTAATCAACTCTTCATTGTTGATTGACGGGCGCAATGTGACAGAGATGCATTATTCAGTTTCTCGTTGAGCCTTGATCGCAAGCGGTGACTTGGTTTCCTGCAAAACAGAGTAAAAATATCTTCTTCTACTATCTTGACGATGTCAATGGGTGTAATTGCGATAATTTATATTTATTGTATTTCTGAGCTAATTTTCATACAATCGATGCATATTCCTTCTCTTTTGGCCGCAATATCTAGACAAGGTAGCATAAATAACTTGTATTTCTACAAGTTATAACACCCCCAAATTTAGATATATGCTTGTCCTCAAGCATATCTTCTACTAAGGCAATAAAACTAAACTCCTCTCCTATATTTTTGCGTCGATTGGCTGCTCCGAATGTTACACTTATTCACATTTCTTAACAGCGCAATTTCTTTCTATCCTTGCTAATTCTTAACAAAGCCCTACTTTATTCTTCTATATAACAAAATTTTTCTCAAAGATGCTTTTCTAGTTTTGAAAATAGAATGTTTATCTTTTCTTTGTCAAAACAACTTGATATGTTTATATGCATTGGTCAAACTTTGCGTTATTTAATAGAGATTGTTGGTCATGGTTACACTTTTCGTTTTGGTTTGTTCCCATGGGTGTCATGCGAACATCTAACTACGGTTGTGTGCCAATTTCAACTTTAACTCACAGTATTCAGAGCAGTTGTCTCTTGCATTCTTTTATTTTCTCTTTTATTGCGTTGTTCTTGGAAACCCAGCTTCATTTTGGCTTGCTCCTACGGGTGTCATACGAACATCCAACTACGAGCAGGCTCCTTTCACAACTAAACTCTTATCAGGTTGGGAAAATTTTTGAGGTTTTCCCTCGCGCTGACATTGGAGTTTGGCATAATTTTTTGTTTTTTTTTATGAAATTGAAAATGAACGCATTTTCTTAGTCATCGCATATTCTTGATCTTATCTGCTCAGACCTTCCCCACCCCCAAATTTAAAGATAAGCAAGGTCGTCATTGCATTGTTTGGATAGACTAGACAAACACTTAGAATAAAAATTTCAAAAAGAAGGTTTGAGTAGAACTTTGAAAGATAAAATGTAAAGTACTGCTAAACTAAGAATTAACTAAGTGTTGGTCAGAATTTACAAAGTATGGGAAATGTTTCTAAGTATAAACATATATTACATCATGGCAACGCAATGAATAACGCAACAATAAAAGATCAAAACATCGCAAATATTGACAAAGGATGATAAAGAAACAAGCACAGGCAAAAAGGAGTGAATATATACTCAATTGTATTGAATATTAACAAAGTATACAAAGAACTAAAAATTAACGCAATACAAAAATTGTGCCTATACAAAGAATCAAAGAATTTTGATTCAGATGGGTGCATGCTAAAATTTAACACCTTGCTTCAAATAACGCAAATACATCTTTGCTGAGGACGGGCAACAACGCATGCCCCCCGCAACACACCCCTTAACTAAACACATTTCTGGAGGATACCTCAACATAGTGCATTTAGCTAAGAACGGGCAAAGGACACATACGCACGCAACACACCCCTCAACGCAATGTATTTGGGTGTAATGGACGTAAGGTGTCTCTTGTTAACTCACAATGCACCCATCATCGCATTACATACTAATTTCTCTTCCTTTTATGTCATAAAAACGCAAGTCAAAAAGACTTTGCGGTGTCTAATGTTTCATCCAATCATTCACAAAAATTAAAGAACAGTTCTACTAATGTATACAAACTAAGTGAATTAAGCATGACATGAAAAATTAAATTGAAGAGAATTACCAAAAACGTCAAATGCTACTTCTAAAAAGCAGTCAATAACATGATTTAGAAAGCAGTAAAAGAAAAACTGTAAAGAAAGCAAGTAAACATAGATAGGGGTGTTGATTGAAAGAAGTTCTCAGAATTATCGCAATCATCCCCCCCCCCCCCCCCCCACAATGGTTTAATCCCACCTGCCTAAGTCAATGGTGTTCATGCGTCACTCGAAGTCACCTCTGTAGTACGGCTTAATCCATTGACCATTGACTTTAAATGCGTTGTTCCTGTCTAAAGTTGTTAGTTCCACTGCTCCGTGAGGAAAAATAGTCTTGATTTTGAACGACCCTGACCAGCGAGATTTCAACTTTCCTGGGAACAATCGCAAACGAGCGTTAAATGGTAATACCTGTTGACTTTCGGTAAATGTCCGATCATTTATGCGGTCATCATGCCATTTCTTGATGTTACTGCGTGACATTGTTCTTTACCTTGCTGCTCAGATGCTCTTGAGTTGCTATGTCGCATACCAGGCACATTCTTCATTAATTCCTTCGTAAGCTGATCTATCTGCTCTTCCAGTTCTTTAAGGGAGTCAGCTTGCGATTGTCTCATTGCCTCGCTCTTTTCAATGTAATGTTTTAACGATGATTCCAGAGACGAGGTGCTACAAGAGGTATCATATAAGAACGGTTGGACGCGGGGTGGTATACCTTGAGAATTACCTGGGTTACAGTCCGGAGTAATGAAGACCGGAGGGTTTCCTCTATCCTCTTGATAACTGTTCTGATAGAAATTATGGCTCTCTTGGTTGTGATTCCCATCCTAACTTGAAGTTGGGTGATCCTACCAACTAAGGTTGTAGATGTTGCCAAACGATTCATCATAGATAGAATATACGGGTTGTTGATTCCATGGGTAGACTTCTACTGGATGTACCTCCCCACATTGGACGTAATTCATTGCGGCCACATGAGTCACCGCATTAACTTGTGCTGATCCTTGAGAGAGAGTTTTCTGTTGATTAGCCATCGTCTAGAAGAGTGAAGTCACTGTGATCATTTGATTGACCAGTGCGCTCATTGCATAAGTTGACACATCAACACTTTCTACTCTTTCTTGCTCTAGACCTCTTAACTCAATCTCGGAATCAATCCACTCATCAGAATGTCGCGAGATGCGATCCAAGATATTCTTTGCTTCTATATATGATTTGTTCATTAATCCTCTTTTTTCGGAGGCATCGATAACTGCTTGCGTTGATTGGTCTAAGCCATTGTAAAAGGTTTCCATCAGAATACTATCGGGAATCCCGATATGCGAACAACTCTTCACTAACTGTTGGAATCGCACCCAGGCGGTGCTCAAGGTTTCATAACCCTTTTGCTCAAAATTTAACACATCCCTCCGTCTCCTTGTGTTGATAGCTGGAGGGAAGAATCTGTTCATGAACCTATCAACCAACTGTTCCCATGCTTTGATCTCATTCGGCTCTAATGACTGAGCCCACCTCTTTTCTTTATCCCGCAGTGTGTACGGGAAAAGATATAACTTAAGTCTTTCTTGAGTCACATCAGGCATGGAGAATGCGTTGCTCATGTCTACAAAATTCGTCAAATGCACATGTGAGTCTTCTCCTTATAATCCATCAAATTGACCCATATTCTGAATCATCTGTAGCATGATTGGTCTGATTTCAAAGCTTACATTCTCCTCAACTGTTGGTCTTGAGATTCTTGGTGAGAAGTTGTAAAAATTCGGTGCCGCATAATCTCTCATTGGGATGTCATAATTAGTAGCAAAAAATATGCAGCCTTGCACTGACCATTTTCCCTTTGATTCCCTACAGGAGCCTCGTTATTATTAGCCATACTTCTTCACCACTTAATTCAGCCCTGATAAACTCTTGCGCGAATAATACACTTGATCTCTGGGTCCACTTAGAATTTCTGGATCACTCCAGCACTCATAAGCCATCAGATTGCTCTTCGTGTTGAACAACCAGTACAAAGAGATCTGTCTTGCAAAATACCACAAACGTACTCAAACAATAAACCGTTAACCAATCCCCGACAACGGCACTATAAACCTTTTTCGACATAAACTATACAATGATGCACGCAAGGTTCAAGTCCATTTCCCCGTTACTAGTTCCCCGGCAACGGTGCCATAAACTTGACAAATGCAAATTTGAGTTTTATGTCACACAATGCATAGATGTATATGATGCAAGTTCATGTGATATTACTTCTAGATATGCGTTAATTAACAATGTTCTTATAGTATGCTATGCGTTGTCACAAGTTTCCTTGCGTTGAAACTAAGTATAATTTCACCGCAAGTTTCTCGGTGTGATCCGAGGTCGAACACAGGGACTGTTTTAGGTTATTGCATTATGCTTGTGATAATGCGATCAGGGGTTTTCAATTAATAAAAGTTGTTGTGTACAAGAATATAAACATGCGATAAAGTAAAGTAAAGCGATAAAGATGCGGTAATAAAATAAATTACGTTAAAGTAAATTACGTTAAAGTAAATCTAATCTAAGATGATACAAAATACCAGTTTCATGATACAAGATACTGAGGTCAAGGCTGACTGTGAAGATATACAAAAATCGTGTTATGTGGTGGCAAGTCTTATGTGTGAAACAGAAAGAGAAAAGATAATTAGTACAAACATCGCAAGTTTCTTAATTGCGTTAAAGGCATAAATATGGTTCCGCTTTTCCCTTGACGTACACCTCTTGGTGATCGGTCGCGCTCCCACATCTCTATGGCGAAACAGGGACAAACGTGACGAACGCAAGGTTTCTTCCATCTCTGGAAGTACTTCCTGCTTTAGCTAACACATTCTTCTAACCTTCTCACAGATCAGAATGACATCTTCACTTCTGCTCTCGCAGGTGAAGATGCCGTCTAACATGCTTTAGCTAAACGCATTTATCTCTTTATCACAGATTAAGTTACTTATTTAATTCATATTAATTACCAAGGGATTAAGAAGACTTTATGAAGAAAGCGATAAATGGAGGAACGAAAATAGACAGAGAAGGGGATATGAAATCAATCGAGACATTCAATATTTCTATTCAATGTCTGATACAAGATTTGTGAATGAAGAGATTAAGAAGATGAAATACAATGATGAATAGAGTTAGAAACAAATACAAATGAGCGCCAACGTCTTAGTGCCGATCTGGATGGAGATTTACTTGCCAGTGTAGATGGATCGTGCGGAAGGATGAGCTTCCCTCTCAGGCTTGCTCAACCGGTAGTAGGGATCTAAGTATAGAGCTTTGCGGCGGGATCTGGCAGAATAGCACTGAGACTCACCTCTCGGCCTTGTCTCTTTTCTTCCCAGATTTCTTCCGATCAATACTCAGCTCAGCCTTTCTTTCAGTAATTTAGCAGCAATTAGCCCTTGTATCAATTATACCCGTATCAAGTATATCTTTCTCTTAATTCTATGGGGGTATTTATAGGTGAAAAGCTTTGACTCTTGGCTTGTGGACCCCACTTTTTGTTATGGACATTCCGAAGATGGAGGAATAAATATTCTTTCTGTTATGCAATCAGACTGTCAAATCTACACAACGGTTAGTTGTACACGTGTTGCAATCCTCTGCCTTTGCATTGCTCAGCTGCATCTTTCGATCGGTTGCTCGCATGCGATGTTGTTTTTATTACCGCATGCGGTTGAAATTTAGCTCTGGATCGATTGCTGCATTGTGCTGTCATTGCGTTAATCGTCTCTTCATTGTTGATTGATGGGCACAATGTGACAGAGATGCGTTATTCAGTTTCTCGTTGAGCATTGATCTCAAGCGGTGACTTGGTTTCTGCAAAACAAAGTACAAATATGTTCTTCTACCATCTTGACGATGTCAGTGGGTATAATTGTGATAATTTATATTTATTGTATTTCTGAGCTAATTTTCATACAATCGATGCATATTCCTTCTCTTTTGGCCGCAATATCTAGATAAGGTAGCATAAATAACTTGTATTTCTACAAGTTATCAGTCCTACCCTCTCATTGGCCTGAGAGGGACTCGGTTTAGTGATTGGATCACAAACCAATTATTCATTAGAGAAACAGTGGGACTTAAACAGTAAGATGTAATTTCGAGGGTAAAACAGCTTTTGACCCAACTGTTATTACGAACAACTTGTGAAGGGTTGACTTACTAATCATGGTTATATCGAGTGGATATAATATATCTACAGTGAGAGGAGTGCAACTACTGAGCTTTAGTAGAGTGACCCGGTAGTTAACGAATGGTGGTTAATTAGGTTAAAGAGTTTAGCTGGTTAATCTCAGATCGTTGGAACCGATGATATGTAGGTCCATGAGGTCCCCTTACTAGCTCATATCGAACTAAACCTTAGAACAGTATGACGAACGAATTTGAAGTGTTCGAATTCGATTTTTGGAGCAAAGCGTTAAATATATACGATACATTTAGCCTAATGTTTAATTGTGAATTAAACATAAAGAGAGAGAGAAAATGGGAGATATTTAAATAAGATTTAAATATCATGATTATGAATAGGGATTTATATTAATTGGGATTAGTGTTGAATTTAATATTAAATTAAATTAGTTAAATTATTTAATATTAATTTAATTTTAAAAATTAATTATTAGAATTAATTCTGAAATTAAATTGAATTGGTCAAAATTGCATCAAAAGTCAAAATTGTTGACTAGGTAAAAAATGCAATGAAAGTCAAAATGTTGACTTTTGACCTTGAAAGTCAAAAAGTCAAATTGTTGACTTTAGACTTTGAGAGTGAAACTTTGACCTTTGACCAAGTTAGTGGAAAGATCCCATCCAACAATTGTGAGTGGGAAATACTAACTTTTGCATTGCTAAGTGTTATCTTCAATTGAAGATACTTGCCCCACTAATCTCACTTTGAGTTAGTGGATCCTTGAGTGTCAAATTCTCATCAAACTCAAAGTTGCATGTTTTGCATGAAATGGTCTTTACAAGGAAGAGTTTAATGAATTTTAATTTTCTTGGCCAAGTGGAAATTTATGAGATTATTTGATAATCTCCTAATTATTTTCTCCCAAATACTTAACCTTTTTCTCTCCAAATTAGTTATTCACCAGATTCCACCCTCCCGTTCTAAGGTCGAAGAATAGTCGGGAAGACTATCGTGGTGGTCTACCAACCGTTCGTGAGGAGATTGGAGCTATTTTGGAGAGGATTCAAGTCTACAGAGGTTGTATTTCTTCTATCCTTTTATACTTTTTTAAATAGCATGCTTATTCTTTGAAATTAACCTAATTAGAGTACTTTGATATGTTATTTCTTCCACTACACATGTGTTTGTTTTATCAATTGGTATTGCATGCTTAAAGTACTCAATTTTGGTTAATTTTTGCATATAGTGGGTAGTGATTCATGAGATGAATAGTTGTGTGTTAAAATGGATAATTTCGGTTTTGGCATCCAAATTCTCTGTTGGGTTGTAATAATTATTGTAATTGCTAGTGTTTTATGGGCTTTAATGTGTTGTGAATGGTCTGTAATTTTGTTAGAGTCATTAGAGTCATTTTTAGGTTATAATTGCTTGTTTTTGACAAAGAGGACAACTTTTTTTTTTGGTGAAAAATAGCTCACAAACCCGTTCAAAGCTCTCATACCTGGTTTTGACTCGACCCAGAATGGCGATCCAACCTGCAAAGTGAAGCACTGATGCGTGTAGCAGCTCCAGACTCGGCCTTGGCCTGCGATCTGACCCATTTGATGATTCTCGGTCCAGATCTGCTCAGTGTTGACGGCCCAAGCGCATACAAGGCCTAGCCTAAGCTGTCCGTTTGATCCACTTTAGCGTCGCGCTCCGCTGCAGCCAACTCGTCAACTCACATGCTCATCCGACCCTTGACCTGCATGTACCTGGTTGGTGGCTCAGCTAGTACAGATGGTCTAGACCGGTCCGATTTGACTAGTTTTGGGCTGTTTTTGCTGTTTTTTGGGTTTTTGAAGCCGGTTCAAGCGTTTTTCAAGTGGTTCAAGCTGATTCAAAGTGATCAGAGGCGATTCGAGGCTGGTTTCTATTTGTTGTTGTAATAACTTTAGCTTTTAGCTAGCCTAGGATGACAAAATCAGTCCATTTTAAGTGTGTTTATTTAATCATGCATAGTGAATGTATGAATTAAATAGTTTATCTATTGTGTGCATATTGTGTGTCATGTAGATTTAAAATCCCATCATAGGATAAGCATGTAGTATGCATTGCAAGTATATTATAAGTGTTATAATGTATAGTATGCATGTGTAGGATTCCATGGTTTTTTATATAAGTTGTTATATTAATGCATGAAATGAATGTTTATATAATTGTTATATAAAGCATGTTAGATGCTTATTATAGGTTTGTTGTCTTTTTATAAGTGCTATAAAAAGAGATAGACTTTAAAATCTATAACAAAGATAAATGCATGCTCACTTAGGTTAACCACCTAATTAAAATAGGTCGATATCTTATAAAACCTGGGTTACAAACTCAACCAGTATATAATCTTGTCTAAGACTGGGGGTACTTAAGTTGACAGTTTACGGAACACCTCCTACCTGGGGATTATGGTCGAATAATTGAGCGTTGCTAACTAGTTTTATGAGTACACGTGAGTGGTGTGAGATATAAAATTGGTTTATCACCTAGACATCATAGGTTAAATCCAATTATAAACGTTATACTTGGATAAACCACATAGACTTAGGTTGTTTATTAGTCGGAACATTCCTAAGTAAATATTTACTAAAAAATAAATAAAACATTTTAGTCGGAGATTAATAACATATACGATATGTTATTCTTAGCTCTCACATCCCTAAGAATTCACACCGTGAGATTAATATAACGTTTCATGTCGAATTTTAACTCGATTGCTCCATTCAAAAAATGTTTGCATGGGTCAATAACAAGGTGAATAGGGGAAGTAGTTCATAGTAAGTGTGTGAAAGATGTGTTTTAATGTGTCATGCGGTCTCTTCCATTAGTTTGGATCATGAGATTCTTATGTTGCGCCTGCCGTCGTCTTTCGGTCAGCATTAGCTAGTCGCTAACCACGACTATCCCTTTAAAGGGTTGTAACATAGGATTCAGAACAACTCAAACTCCAAAAATGGACAAGATTTCTTAGGTTGTTTACCAACTTTGACTCTTCAATTTGGTAGCATCGTTGGGGCCGCTAATCTCTGAGATCTAAAACCAGAGGATTACACTTATAGAATTACTAAGTGTCAGTAAGTTCTTGACAAAAAATGGTAACTAAAGGACTATCAGTATATGAGTTATTCTGAAGATAGTATTTAGTCAAGAATGTCTTGCTTTAGTGAAGGAGTATTTGATTGCCCCTCGGTAGCACTTATCCTGACTTACTATAGTATCGTTGGAAATCAAATAATGAAATTTGGGTACATTATTACTTTTCTAAAATATGCTTGGGTTTAGAAAGCAATTTTCTAATAGAATTTGTTTATATTTTCAGCATACTAGCTCTTTAGTACGATTACTTACTTTTGAGAAGCTTAATGGGGACAATTATGCTACATGGAAATCAAATTTGAATACAATACTACTAATCAATGATCTTAGGTTTGTTTTAACTGAGGAATGTCCTCAAAACCTTGGCTCAAATGCAAACCAAACTGTTCGGGATGCATATGACAGGTGGATAAGGGCGAATAAAAAAGCGAGAGTCTACATTCTCTATTGTTTTGGCTAAGAAACACAATCACATGCATACTACTAAAGAGATTATGGAATCTCTGCAGGGGATGTTCGGACAGCCGTCCTTTTTCCTTAGACATGATGTCATCAAGTATGTTTACAACTGTTGTATGTAAGAGGGGGCCTCTATTAGAGAACATGTCCTGGACATGATAGTCCATTTCAATGTGGCAGAAGTAAACAGAGCTGTCATAGATGAGAAAAGTCAGGTCAATTTTATTCTAGAGTCTCTTCCGAAAAACTTCCTACAGTTTGCTCAAATGCGATGATGAACAAGATAGAATATAACTTGATTACTCTTCTCATTGAGTTTCAGACTTATCAGTCTCTCTTGAAATCTAAAGGACAGGAATTAGAGGTAAATGAGTCCACCACGAATAAGGTCTACAAAGAATTATCCTCTAGGATAAAGTCTGACCCTTCTTCTTCTAAGAACAATAGTTTCGATTAAAAAGGGTAAGGGGAAAGGGAAGACTCTTATTGACCGTAAAGGCAAGGCTAAAGTTGTGGATAAATGAAAATATTTTTATTGCAATGAAGAAGGGCACTGGAAAAGAAACTGCCCAAAGTACCTTGCGGAGAAGAAAGCAAAGAAAGCAAAACAAGAAAATTAGTTCTTGAAGATTGCTTGCAGAAGGAGAGATAATTCTCCAAGTTTTGAACATGAAAGATTATCTCAGTACAATTAGTAGGAGTTTCTTAAGTTATTATCCGGAGATAGATTCATTATATTAGATAATGTACTTTTTGTTTTTGAAATGAAAAGAAATCTTATATCTATCTCTTGTTAAAACAATTGTACAAAATATCTTTTGACAAAAATAAGTGTTCATTAGCAAGAGAAGTATTTTTATTTGTTCTACTAGAAAACAACTTATGTGTTAAAACCAACCAAAGCAAAGGCTATTTTAAATATAGAGATGTTTAAAATGGTCGAAACAAAAAACAAAAGGCAAAAGGTTTCTTCAAGTATATATATTTGGCACTTAAGCCTTGACCACATTAATCTCAATGAGATTGAGAGATTGGTTAAAAATGGTTATCTAAACTAGTTAGAAGACAACTGGTCTTAGAGCCAAAGAACCCTTAGAGCTTGTGTATTTCGACCTCTATAGTTCGTTGAATGTCAAAGCATGAAGAGGGTATGAATATTTCATCAGATGATTATTCAAGGTACGATTGTGTTTACCTAAACTCATCATAGGTCCGAAGCACTTGAAACGTTCAAGGTGTATAAGACAGTTAAGAACTTGTTAGGTAAAACATTTAAGATACTTCCATCAGATCGAGGTGGAGAGTACGTAGACCTTATATTTCAGGACTATTTGATAGAACATGGAATCTAGTTACAACTCTCCACACCTGGCACCTCAGTTGAACGGTGTATCGGGAAGAAGAAATAGAACCCTATTAGACATGGTTCAGTTGATAAGTGAGCTACGCTCAGTTGCCTAATTAGTTTTATAGAGACTATTGTATATTTTGTGAATGTAGTTTCCAATAAGTTTGGAACTCCATATGAGTTATGGAGAGGTCGTAAAATTTGTTTATGTTATTTTAGATTTTGGGGGCGACTGACACAGGTGTTGGTGCAAAACCCTACGTAAATGGAACGCCGTTCAAAAGTATGCTTATCTGTAGGCTACCCAAAAGATGAATACATCTTCAAAGAAAATAAAGTATTTGTATTTACAAATGCTGCTTTTCTTGAAGAAGATCACATGAGAGATCATCCATCCTGTGATAAACTAAGTATTGTGTTAAGGTTTCCATAGAAGTTACAGAAAATCAACAATTGTTGTTGATTTAGCTGGTCTTATCGCAAAAATTGTAGAACTAGTCAGATGCATTTTTCTCAAGAGTTGAGAGTGTCTCGATGTAGTGGGAGGGTTGTGTGACATTTTGACCATAACATGGGTTTACTAGAAACTCATGTAATCAAGTTTTGATGATAGCATCAAGAATCACTTTAAGAAGTTGAGGATATAAGATGCATTCTTCTATATTTGAAGTTAGAAATTTGTTATATGCTAATGAGTTTACAAAAGTCCTCATGGCTAAAGTGTTTGAGGGTCACCTAGTGAGTCTAGGACTACAAGTTGTATAATCTAGGGCAAGTGGGAGAAAAACCCATGGGTATATGATGCCTAGTGAAGACAAACCATGGGTATGTGATGCCCTAGTTTATTAAATATCTCTCTAAAACTCAAACAACTCAAAATTATGTGAATACATCATGTGTTACCATTGGAGTTTTAATGCAAGTGGGAGTTTGTTGGGTTTTATGTTCTAAAACTTGTGGTTTGTAAAAAAACAAACTTATTCTGTTATCAATAAAGATGTTATTGAGGTTTTATTAAATAAAGTTGTTATTGAATGTGTGAATTGCTCATTTCGTTGTAGAAAGAAGAATAAATCCAATAAACTAAAGATCCATGACTATTATATGGATACTTGATTTAGTAAATAGCCAAAAAGGTCTATAGTATACGAATAAGGTTGGGTACTTTATTCTGGTAACACTATCGGATGTGACCCACTCTGTAATTGTTAAAATTTGTTGTAAAGTGCTACAAATGAAGCGATCCTAATTCATTCATGTATTAACATGAGGAGCAGGGGTGTCCTGTGCAATGAGTTTGCATAAGATCGAACCAAAATATAAGTTACTCTTACTTTATAGTTGTTTACTGTTTAAGACTGACTATTTCAAAGCGATGACCTAGGTAACTTGACCTTAATCCTGAGCTAACTATAAACTTCTATTTATTCGGGATTATTCTTAGATTTGCATGGGTGAGGGTTGGCTCAACAGCGCCAGCTCAATAAGTCTCCTATTTCAGGGTAAGATGGGGTAGATAGCTGGGGACATAAGGTGCAAGATGGAATTCACTCCTACCCACTTTTAGGGATAGTAGAGAGGTTGTTCCCTTAAGTGCTGACTTCAGGTCTTGAACAAAGGGCCTCACCCTCTCATTGGCCTAAGAGGGACTCAGTTTAGTGATTGGATCACAAACTAATTGTTCATTAGAGAATCAGTGGACTTAAACAACAAGATGTTATCTCGGGGGTAAAATAGCTTTTGACCCAGTTGTTATTATGAACAACCTGTGAAGGGTTGACTTACTAATCATGGTTATATTGAGTGGACATAATGTATCTACAGTGAGGGGAGTATAACTACTCGGCTTTATTGAAGTGACCCAATAGTTAACGAATGGTGGTTAATTAGGTTAAAGAGTTCAACCGGTTAATCTCGGATCGTTGAAGCCCATGAACTGTAGGTCCATGAAGTCCCCTTACTAGCTCATATCGGACTAAACCTTAGAATAGTGTGAAGAATGAATTTAAAGTGTTCGAGTTTGATTCTTAGAGCAAAGCGTTAAATATATACGATATATTTAACCTAATGTTCAATTGTGAATTAAACATAAAGAGAGATAAAATAAGAGATGTTTAAATAAGATTTAAATTTCAAGATTATGAATATGGATTCAAAGTAATTGGGATTAGTGTTGGATTTAATATTAAATTAAATTAATTAAATTGTTTAATTAATTATTTAATATTAATTTAATTTTAAAAATTAATTATTAGAATTAATTATGAAATTAAATGGAATTGGTCAAAATTGCATCAAAAGTCAATTGTTGACTAGGTAAAAAATGCAATGAAATTCAAAATGTTGACTTTTGACCTTGAAAGTAAAAAACTTTAGACTTTGAGAGTCGAACTTTGATCTTTGGCCAAGTTAGTGGAAAGATCCAACAATTGTGAGTGGGAATGCTAACTTTTACATTGCTAAGTGTTGTCTTCAATTGAAGACACTTGCCTCATTAATCCTACTTTGAGTTAGTGGATTTTTTAGTGTCAAATTCTCATCAAACTCAACATTACATGTTTTGCATGAAATGGTCTTTAAAAGGAAAATTTTAATGAATTTTAAGTTTCTTAGCCAAGCGGAAATTTATGAGATTATTTGATAATCTCATAATTATTTTCTCTCAAATACTTAACCTTTTTCTCTCCAAATTAGTCATTCACCGGATCCCACCATCCCATTATAAGTCGAAGAATAGTCAGAAAGACTCTCGGTGGTCTATGAACCATTCATGAGGAGTTTGAAGCTATTTTGGTGAAGATTCAAGTCTATAAAGGTTGTATTTCTTCTATTCTTTTATACTTTTTTTAATAGCATGTTTATTCTTTGAAATTAACCTAATTAGAGTACTTTAGATTCATTATTTCTTCTGCTGCACATGTTCGTTCCATAAAAAACAACACTTGCCTTTGGTAGTTTAAACAATTTTGATTAAGGTCCATTAAACTCTTTAACAAACTTTAATCAAACATGCATGCATGTAACAAATCTATCTAATTCACTTTTCCAGGTAAGTTTCCAGGTAGTGGTTTTACGTTCCGTCAACTTAAATACACCAGCCTAGACAGAACTAGCCTTAGGCAAAAGGTTTCTTATAGATATATTTGTTACAATATTTAATCTTTTAATGAAGATCAATTTAATCAATCAATTAAAAGATTAAACTTAAATTTCTAATCTCATTAGAAAAGTGATCTTAGGTATATGTGAATCATGTTTTAAAACAATTTTAAAAGATGATTTTTAACCTAAGTTTTGCATGCAACTCTTAATTATTGATTTTAATTTCTAATTTCTTTTTGTTATAACAATTATAATCAAATAAAATAAATTAAAACCATACATTGAATGCTTTAACATACTTTAGTAAATTATAACATTTATAAATTATCTAAGGTAGTGTCATGCTTCATGCAATTTCATTTCTTTACTAATATATATAACATTTATATAATAAAATAATGAGACATACAATAGCATATATCCATACATATATTGAACCATATATTATAACATTTATAATGCAAATGATGCATGGATATACTATTAATGTATGTATGCATATATTATAACTTTTATACTATATGATGCATGAGCATGCTATAAAATTAAATCATGCATCTTAAAATTATAACATTTATAATATGATGCATGAAATTAAATGCATAATCTATGGTGGGATTTTATACTATATGACGTACTTTATGGCATATAAATATAAATGAAATTCATACATCACATGTATAAAATAAAAGCAATCAATGGACCAAGATTGGACACCTAAAAGGAAATTTAAATATAACTATTACAAAAAAAAAAAAAAAAATCCATCCTGTTCGAAACAGTGAACCAAGTCTTGAATTGCCCGAACCAGGCCACAAAAAACTCGAACCAACCATGAATTAGTCTAGAAAAACCTAACCAACTCGAACTGGAGAAACCATAAACCAAACCGGACCAGAAGACAACGAACCGCATGCAAACCAGAATTGGACTGCGCGTCCTCTCCGTTTCGGAGCGTCGTGATGCTACGAAGATTTTCTTCATCCGCCGCATCATAGTGTTGTGACACTAGAGCACAACGTCATGACGCTACTATACAGTCACCCACTGTACAATTTCAAACTTCTTCGAAACTTCATTATTTTTCGCCTCGTTTTTTCCAGTATTAGGCCAGGAACCACAACGAATGACTCAAGGACAACAAATACAGACTCGAATGCAAGTTTATGCCATTACAACACCAAATTCACAATAGAAAGCCATAAACTATACAGTCCAATCCCGAAATTATCAACTAATGCAACCACTAACACTAAATTCATCATATGAACATAATGCAAGAAAAAAATCCCACCATTACACTGTAAAAAAAATTGAAAAATTAAAGGAAAATTAGGATCAAAACCTAGCTCTGATACCAATTTAAGGATCCTAGATGAGGAGATTCTTGATCGGAAGTGGATCGTCCCAAATCTCATTTTTACAGAAGTCATAATTTTACAAAGATAGAAAACAATTATGCATTTAACAACAAATAATTACAGCATGCTGACAACGAAATTCCAGAAAATTAAATTGGGTTGGAAAACCCTTACCTTTTGAAGAATGTTTCTTCAATTGGAAAAATCGATCTCCAACCGGACACTACCACGAATGCAACCTCGATATTCTTAGGTGAGAACCTAGGAGGAGTGGGCTCTAACTATTTTGGATTTTTAGGGAAGAGATTGAATGAGGATATGGAGGAGTAGAGAAATTTCTAGAACCTAGAACTTTTCTGTTTAGAGATCTTCAGTGAATATTCCACAAGAGGTAGAAGATGAATGATGACGGGAAATTAGAAGTCAATTACTCAAAAACTAAGGTTTGTGGACGCAATATGCGATGCATATTCTTAAAGTATGCATTGATTATTATGCGTCGGTGGTCATGCGTTGGAATGATTATACGTTAACAAATGTATGCAATGATCATGCATTCCTGTCACAAGTTTTCTTGCGCTCACGCCAAGTGCGAATCGAAGTTTCTCAGGTGATCCGAGGTCGAACTCAGGGACTTGTAGCTAGATGAATGTGGTAATGTGCATGTGGCGGTTGAATAAAAGAATGATGGAGGTGTTTCTATGCTAACACTACTCCTACTCCTAATTAACAGACAATGCAATAAGAATATGAATGAGAGGTAGAAACGCGACAACTATTGACAGGAAGTAAATGGATGGAAAAATAGATAAAATGTGGAGATGTCTTCATTGCAACCCTTAAGAGTGACCGCAAGGGCAACCTTAGTCAACGCAAGCTATGCAATCATGCTACACACACTTGAGCCTAATTCTAGGACGTGTGCGATGTATATGCGAAAGTGCCGAGAAGTCTATGCTAGCCCAAACCCCTATAACCCGCTCACGTGCTTTCGCCGCATGAGCATGATGGCCGCATATCACCACCATATCCTACTTTTTGGATGCTTGTAATATCCCATCCGTAGGGTGCATACGTTGTGTGATGGCAAACGGATCTTATTCCTAAGTCTCCATTTTTGCTTATGCAAACCTAATCTAGCTCTTCCGAGCATTGATTCTAACTTAGCTCTCTCGAGTCTTAGGTTCTTTCTTTAGACTCTCTCCTGAGTAGCTCTAAAGGTACAATGGATGCATATATAAGACAAGGTAACCACATAAACTTGGCGAACGTAAGATTATTCCTGTCTCTAGTGAATACTTGCTTACATTGCTTAATGTGACCAACCATTTACCCTCCCGGGCAGTTAGTTGTTGATGACTTTACTCATAGACAAGCGTTGCGTCCGTCTATAGACAGGCGTTGCTACAGCTTCACACTAAGAAAATAAGGTTTACTCACACACTCACGCAACGCACACCTCTCGATGGTTTGCTACATGCTTCATATCCCTAATCCACATGACTAAGTATGCGATACTCAAGCAATCTCACTAAGTGATGCAATGAAAGTAAAGAAGCTAAGTAAAGAAGATGGAGATGGAATCGAAGGAAACATAGAAATGCATTGAACACATAATGTATTAATTCCTTGATCACAAAATGTCATACAATACAATATAAGAAAAGAAGAGAAAATGAAATGACCACCTGGAAGCAATGACTTGCTTCCAGTGGATGTGCATTAAGGCTGATGGTAGTGCCATGGATGGGCCGTGGAGCTGACTCTCTCGAGATCTAGCTCTGGTCAAAGGCCACGATCGTCACTCGAAATGGATGAAGGAGATGAAGAACTCTCAAGCTTTCTTCTCACGCATTTGTCTGAATCACAGGGAAAATCCCTAGATCTGCCCTAAGGCGAACCTCAGGCGAAATATCTGGACAAGTTGGAATTCTGCTCATCGGCTTCTTTATATAGAGCTTGGATCGCCCCCCAACATTAATGGACTGCTCTGATTCTGACATTCACAGCGCATTAGTCCTTTCTGAATCTCTGCTGCTAACAGCGTGGTAAGTAAGATGTCAACATCTTCTTTTAATTTCCTCGAGATATGCGCTGATGCGTTCATTCCATCAACCTTGCGTTGATCCTTCTATTATGCATTATCGTGTAGCCACAATCGTATAGTGATCGCATTCACTTAATACCGCAACTTCTACACGATGACTGTAATCGCTTGACGAGCGCAACTCCCATGCGATAGATGCATACAGCTGATTACCGCATCACCCATGCATTGATCAAATGCGTTCGCCTTTGTGATGGAGACTTTCTCCGCATGCGGTCGTCTATGCGATAGTCTGGATTCCGCGTTTGCGTCCACTTTCTGAGTTAGCTACAAAAATAGACAGTTCAACGCATAATAACATGGGTTAGCCGAGGTTCTCATTGTTGATTGCCTCAAGCTCATTTCTTCATGAATTGCTAACATAATTGCCGCATATTCTGCTTAACGACCTTCATAATTCTAAATAAAAGGCCTAAGACGATATGTATTTATGCATGTCATCAATGAATTCCCTCTCATTACCAACCACTATCACACCCCTCCCAGACTACTCCCTTAGCCTAGGTAAGGACATGACTGCAGCAGTTATCAACCCTTTTATGACACTTACTACTTACTAATTCTATTTAAATAATCTAATAACAACATGCAATCTCAAACACAGTGGCTACCACTAAGGCCAAACAAAAATTAACCATTAAACACAAAACATTTACAAAATTTACAACACAAGTCTTATAAGTCCTAACTCCCAAACTTAGTCCCTACATGCAACAACTATAACATGTGTACAAATATTTACAATAACTACCTAGCTGACGGGTTACTAGAACTCCTGACATATGTGGCAGAGTAGATGCAGAGCTATCTTCAGGAGACTTGATCGCTACCTGGGGAAAGAAAACATTTAAAAATGGAATGAGCTATCAGCTCAGTGAGTGACTTAAGAAAGAAAATAGGTTCTCATGCTTAAGTCTCAATAAAGAGATCATATTGAAACATAAGTCTTTACAATAGCCATGTACTGAAATGTAAACTTTCCAAGCATTAAACATGTAAAGCTGTTATCATCATAAAATATTAAACTTATCTTTAGTTGAGAGTAATCCTGCTATGGTTAAATCCCAACGTCAAGCCTTAGTCAAGAGAGAACCGTTTTGCTCAATCCCTTGATGTCTAACTATCTACGTGCACGTGGTTATAACTAAGTACCGTGATACCTTAGGTACTAAAACTCGAATACCTTCTCCAAGTCCTTCAGTATCGAGCCTAAAGTAACATTAGTCATACTCAGACTTACTCTTTAAAGCATGTATACCTAAACACATAGTAATGTGTGTTTAAAGGCTCTAACACATGCTTTGTGCATATGAACACACATAAATAATTTTACAACATTCTTTCATACATGGCATGCATTTGGAAAACATAAACTCATAGTTTGCTTGGAAAAACTACTTTGTAAAATAGCTAGCATGAGAATAATATTTCTTAAAATAATGGATTCTCAAAAAAATCATTATAAATACTTAGTCACTCACAACTTTAGGGCTACTCCTTAAATGTTGATATGTTTGTAGCAATGGTGTCAATCCTGTGGACACAACATCATATATTTAGCTACTAGCAATGGTCTTCCTTTTTAGACTAACTCTTATTAAGCTTGCATTTAGCCTTCCCTAAAAGATCTTCACTTAAACGCATACTTGGCTATAGGTCAAGCACTTAGAAATTTTCCTTGAGATTTAGGTTCTTGCTATACGGCCAACACACCCCACAAATGCATTCCCACTACGCAACTAACACTTGCTCTAAGTGTTCCTTCAGCCGCACATGGTCATTCACATAGGCACCTATGCGTCCTAGTCCCCAATGTAAGTCTTCTCAGCCCAAACATTAGGTTAAACACATAGGGGTGCTCAACCCTTCGTTTGCCCGTGCGCCTACTGTGAGCTGCCAACTTATTCAACCCAAGCAGCTGCTTGCTTATTCAAAGAATTTTAGATTCAAAATTCTTCATCAATAACTCAAATTCTAAAGCTGATTTTAAGAAATTTGCTTCTACAAACTTGTTTAGAATTGTCTTAGGAAGCTTATCTTAAAATTGCAGCTTAAAATTCTCTGTGGTTCGTCTTGAAGCCTCAATTATCTATCGATGGCTCAGATTCACCCGTGAACTGAACCTCTTGTCACTTTCTTCCTTCTCCGGCCTTATTCTGGTGAGATATTCTTCCGGAAGCACTACCTCTGAAACTAGACTCATAGAGCTTTCCAACAACACAAAGAACTCTCAATTTTCACAGAGGAATTATTCAAACTGACCTTTTGAAATTCATCCTCCCTTTTATACTACCTCTCCACCATTTTTCATAAATGCTTAGCATGACACCTCCACCTCAAGTGGGCTTAGTTCAGGAGATTAGGACAGTTAGTGCCCCTAATCGGTAGTTTAAGACTGATTACTTCATCTACTATCAATGCACGCCTTCAACTAAGTTCAACGCCCACCATAGTTCTCACGCAAACCTACTCCAACACATGTGCTTTGTGCCTTGGCCTCCTCTTGGCTTCAATCATCATCGCAACTCCATCCCTTTCATTTTTGCAAAGCTTGACCAATGCAAGCTCTACTCATCGCATGCCAAGCTTGATCATCGCACACCCAACCATCACCCAAGCCATTGCTTGCTTGAACGCTTGAGGCTTGTCTTGCCACAACCCCCATCACATGCTAACCTCTAAGGCCTTGTCTACGTGCTACACCTCAATGCACAACCTTGACATTGTTTCCCCTCGTGTGCATGTCCTAAGTTGAACGCCCAGTGTTGTGCCAACGCCTCAGCCCCATCAGTCATATGCCCTCTCTTTGGCAACGCTCAACATCCTCCTGCCACACGCATACTGACCTCATAAGACTTGGTTGTCGCATGCTTTGTCCATGCATAGGGTTGCTTTTGCTCAACATGGCTCCTCTTGGCATGCACATTCGACGCATAGCTTCTCCTCACTCGACCACACTTGGCTTCCTTAAGAATCCAACTATCCTCGACAAATAGATAAGGCCAATGCCCATGGCTCAACTCCAACACCTAACATAAAGCCAACACATGGGCTACATACTAACAACACTTAGCCAATTTCTAGCTTCACCCAAGAGTCAAGCTTCCAACTTAAACATTTCTTCTAACTCTTCACCCACTTCCCTACAATTAAACATTAATTTTCACATTAACCTACTCACCCTATTGGTCTCAGTAGTGAACATACACAAGTAGGGAAATTAGGGTTCAAGGTTTACAACCACCCACCAACGTGATGAAGAGAATTAAGGGGAAGGAAGTTATTTCTCTCCCTTTAATTTAATTTAAAGATAAAATAAAATCAAATAAAGTAATTTAATTTTAATAAATTAAAATATTTTATATATAGATAATAACTAATTTATTATACATATATACATAACTATATGTTATATCATATATAACATATAACTTATAGTTTTTATATTGCATCAAATACAATATAACCTATAGTTTCAATTCTCTCTCACAAATGACTTTTAATATAAATCACATATACATTAAATTCAACTATATGAATCCAATTCATATAATTAATATTTGAATCATATTCAAATATTTATTTCCTCTCATAAATACTTACTATAATGTATCAAATACATTGTAGTAATTATATCATATATAATTAAATTAATTTAATTATATCACATATAATTAATTCCCTCAGTTAATTTAAAAAATTCAAATTAATCCAAAAAGTGATTTTCATTTATTCCCATTGAGCTATCGAGTGGACCTCATGGACTTGTAGCTTGAAGCTCTAACGATATGTGAATAATTAATTAAACTCTTTAATTAAATTATTCACCATCTGTTAATTGACGGACACTCCACTAAAGACCAACAGCAGCACTCTTTGCACTACAGATATATTTTTGTGTCCATTGGATACAACCAACCAACAGTACAATGACCCTTCACAAATTGCTCGTAAGTACAGCTGAGCTAAAATTACTATTTTGCCCCTATAGTTACATCTAACTTCTTAAGTACCACTGATCCCTCTAATGAACAATAAATCATAGTCCAACTATGATCAAACCCTTCTCAGGCCAGGAGAGGGTGTGGCATTACATTGCTCAAGCTCTGGAATCAACCCTTAAAGGAGCAATTTATCTACTTGCCCCGACATTGGGGAATGAGTGAATTCCTTCTTGTGTAGTTGTGTTCCCAACTCCCCAATCAGACGAATCCCTAAAATGGTAGGCTTATTGAGTCGGTGATTTAGCCACTCTCACCCTTACAAATCAAAGGACCGCCCTCATATGCAGGAGTTCATAACTCATTCAGGATTCAGGTCATGTTACCTATGGTCATCCTAGTGAAATGTAAGTCTCTATTATGAACGACGTTATATAATGAGACTAAATATATCGTGGTCTGATCTTATACAAACTCCTTTGTATAGAATATCCTTGCTCACATGCCTCTAGATGAATGATTAGGATCAGATTATTTGTAGCACTTTACAACAATTGTAACATCTACAAAGTGGGTTTTCTACAGACCATTTAGGTTATCACTTAAACATGATTCACCCATATGTCTCTACATACATATTTAAGCTACAAGATAACCCTTGATGTTAGTTTATTGGTTTGTGGTTAATGCAACTAATTTTGAAATAAAACATCACATATTTTATTATATATAAATAAAATGTCTGTACATTACAATTACAAACTACGAAATCCTATGAGATTTAGGCATCAACCCCAACAATATGAACTTCTCCAGTGATTCTATGTAATGTATACTGATGTAGGACCACGTCTAATTGGAAACCAACCAACAAGCCTTCAGGTTCTTTTGGGTATGTTTCAACAGGTTAATGACTCTAAATTTCTTTTTGAACTAGCTTAAAGTCCTTTATATTTGTCTCTCATGCTTGGAAGCTTGTATCTGTAGTTTCAAAATAGATTCAGAGTCCTTCGAACACTTTTCAACAAGAGTCGAAGCTTGTTTTGGTGAATTTTAGGTTGAAGGACTCCATTTAAAGCTATCTCAATTAAATTTAGATGTTGTAAATTAGCTTTTAACAATTGGATATTTTTTATTTGTAGTTTAGGCTTGATCAGAAGTTTTTTTTATTTGGGTTAAAGGTCGTTGTAGGTAAGATTATCCATTATGAACACTATTCAAGTTCTCGATTAAGAAGTGAGAAACCAACTCAAGAAGGTACTTTGTTGTTTACTCAAGTGCCTTTGTGAAAAATATAATATTCTTATGCTTTGAGCGTTAAACTGCAACCAGATAAACTAGCTAAATCTATGAGGATCGACTCTGTTTATGATCAAAATTATCTCGATAGTAACTCATTATTTATGTACCTTTGATCATGGAAACATTTGAAATTTCTGAGTTTTCTTAGACTTTTGTGTTTTAGGAAGAATGGCATTTTTTTCTTCCCAAGAATGGTTGAAATTTACGGTGGAAGCAATTTTGGCCATGAGAAGCTCTGGTAGAGGGAGCTAATTGTTGTTACAATTTTTTTTCACTTGAACGGGATATACAAGAAAAAGGAACAATATTGTGGTGATTGGACTTAATGTTCACACTGCACCAATAGAGTTGCGTGAGAAATTTGTCATTCTAGAAGCTCAATTGCCTCAGGTCATTAGTGAAGTATGTGTTTTGAACCATATAGAAGATAGGTTACTTGTTTTCTTATCTTTTTTTTTTTTTTTCCTTCTCTCTTGACAAGGCAATTCTTTTTTTTTTTTTTTTTTTCAAAGCAGTCTCTTCTTAGCCTTTGTGAGTGGATACAAAACTATTTCAGAGTAAGGTTCTTTTGAAAACTAGTCGAATTAGAATTTGGGAGTTAACTCATTTGAGCAATAAGGAAATGACTTTGAGTGGAATTTTTCATTTTGTTACGTTCAAGTTTGATGTGTATGGCTAAAATTTGATTCTTAGGGATTCGAAAGGAAGATAGGGAGATTGCATTGGACATGTTTTAAGAAGGTTGACAAGTGGAGAAGGTGCATCTACACAAAAGGGACTTCATAACAACATTAATAACAAGTACAAGGTAATATTTGTTATTTATGATTTCATAACAACATTGGAAAATAGTTGTTTATGACTTCCATTGAGTGGTTTATGATAGTGAAACTTCTTAGGCATCCTTTGGTAGTTTATATTTATGCATTATTTGTCTAAATGAAAATAGTTGCATTATGGTAGTTTGTGGGTTTTTAATGCATTATGGGTTAGGTTAATTCTTCATTATCATTGTCGAATCTTTTGCTCTCTCTTGTTTAACCATTTATTGTGCTTCTTCATCAATTTGAATCTAAATTATCCTTGGAATCTTGTTTCGATAATCTAGGATTGATTATCTTCATGTCAAATATTGACCTTTGATAGCATCTTTTAGTTGGAGATGTTTTTTGTGGTTTCATTTGACTGAAGTCTTGTATCTGTTTGGTGTGCTTTTTAGTTGCTTAAAGTTCTGGTGTTGCTTTAGGGGGCTTTTTACTTTTTAGTTATATGGATAATGTGCAAGTTAAAACTCTTTGATTTCATCTTTTGGAGTACTTGCTCGTGGTGCAAAAAGGCTAATATATTATGTTTTAGTTTGTATGATCTTATTAGTATTTGGAGATTTTTTATTTCTGTTGAGAAGAAGTGGGTGTGGAATATTATTGGGAGTGTGTTTCATTGAACAGGTTCAAGGTAACTTTTTTGTTTTCTTGTGGTAGCGTCGTTATGCCGCCAAAAATTTTCCACCGTCTTCACAGCTCATATCCAGGTAATCGAGCTTCTCTTCTTCAAGGTCTTGAAAAACAAAGATTTTTTAAACTACTAAAAATATAATTATAATACTTTTGCAAAAGAAAGCTACTTGCTTCTTTCTTTTCTTTACATTTCTCTTTTTCTTTCTATCTTTTGCTCTCTCTAGTGGGTGTGTTGAGCTTGTTGTTAATACAATATTCTGAATAAGGTCTACCTTTGATTTTTTAGGGCTTAGAAACTGGGTCTATATTTTTCTTATGGGTTGTCTTCCATTTATTTAACTATTGAGCTTTCTTGTTTTGCAGGTACAACAAAAGAGTAAAGATTTAGTATCGTAATCTCTTTATGCTTTTTCTTGCGGAACTCTAGATCTAACATGTTGGGTTGTATGTCCTAAAACTCGTAGTTTGTAAAGTTAAACATATTCTATTATCAATAAAGATGTTATTCAACATTTCTTCAATAAAGTTGTTATTAAACCTATAAATTGCACTTATAAAGTCTAAATCCAATAAACTAAGATCCATGTCTATTACATGAATACTTGAACTTTACGTAGAGACATAAAAAATGGATCAAGTTCGAGTAAATAGCCAAAATGGTCTATAGTATATGAATAAGGTTGGGTGCTTTACTCTGTAGTTGTTATAATTTGTTGTAAAGGTGCTACAAACGAAGTGATCCTGATTCGTTCATGTATTGATATGAGGAGTGGGGGTGTCCTACGCAATGAGTTTGCATAAGATAGGACCAAGAAATAAGTCACTCTTACTTTTAATGCTGTTTACTATTTAAGACTGACTATTTTGCTTAGATGACCTAGGTAACTCGATCTTAATCCTGACCTAACTATGAATTCCTGTTTATTCAACATTTTTTGGGATTGGTGTCCTAATTCTCTCGAAGTCTCGTTATTTGTAATATATACACATTGTTTATGAATAAAATAAGAGTTTTTCATTCTGGCATTTACTCATATCCAATAAACAAAGCTCCATGGTTATCGTATGTAAACTTAAGCATGTATATGAGATATACAAGTGGATCATGCCTTGAGTGATAACCTAAATAGGTCTGTAGTATAAGGATTAAGGAGGGATTCCTGATCTTGGTGAAAATATGGATACGACCCGCTTTGTAGGGGTTTGCAAGTGTTGTAAACTACTACAGATGGTAGATCCTGACCATTCATGTGGAAACATTCAAGCGGAGATGTCCTATACAAAGAGTTTGTATAAGACCGGACCACGAGATGATTTGTCTCTGTATATAATAACGTTGATACTGGAGACTTACATCTCACCTAAACGACCATAGGTGACATAACCTCAATCCTGAGTGTTTTGTGAACTCCTGCCTTTGAGGGCAATCCTTTGATTAGTATGGGTGAAAGTGGCCATATTGCCAACTCAACATGCCTACCTTTTTTGGGACTTGTTTGATTTGGGAGCTGGAAACTCAATTACACAAAATGGAATTCACTTCTTCCCCGAAGCAGGGGTAAGTAGATAGATTGCTCCTTTAAAGGATGATTTCGGGGCTTGAACATAATGGCCACAGCTTCTCTTTGGAAGAGAGGACTCAATCATAATAGGACTATGACTTACGTTCATTGGAGGGATTAGTGGTACTTAAGGAGTTAAATGTAACTATAGAGGCACAATAGTTATTGGCTGAGTTGTACCTACGAGCGATCTGTGAAGGATTATCGCACTATTGATTGGTTAAGATGGACACATAATATATCTGTAGTAAGAAAAGTTCAACTGTCGATCTTTAATGGAGTGTCTGGCAGTTAACGGATGGTGGATCCCATGACTAAAGAGTTTAGTTAGTCATTCACGTACCGTTGGAGCTTCGAGCTATAGGTCCATAAAGTCCCCTTGGTAACTCAATGGATTCAAGTTGAGGATTAGTTCTTGGTATTAATTTGAAATGTTCAAATTGACAAGAGGTAATTCGATTATATATGATATGATCTGTGTGGTGTATGAGATACATCAAGTGAAGGGTTAATGTAAATGATTTACATTAAGTGCCATGAAATAGAAAAAGAGTTATGGTTTATATGTTTCATGAGATGAAATATTGAAACTATAGGTTATAAATATAGTATGGTAAGTTGGTTACCATTTATATCTATAATAATATTAATTATTGGATAATTATCTATTTTTCTCTAATAATCAATTGAGTGGGAAGTTAATGGTCGTTTCATGGTAACTGTGAGATAAAAGGAAAAATGTTTTCCTGAATTTAGTTACTGTTGAATTAGAGATTTCCATTCTCGGAAAGTTCTCATGGAGAGGTTATCAAGTAAATACGATTTACTAAATGACAGCTTGGAGAGATAGACGATTGTGGAGTGTTTCTACACGATGGACACTCAATGTGCCGATGAACTAAACAATCGTGCAGCTTTAGCTAAACGATCGCATAGCATTTGTTAAACGATTGGGCATCGTCCTATACGATAAGCTTTGATATCTCCCACTTGCTCAATCGTTTACACGATTGTTCTTCCTTCAATCTTTGCCTCTAACCAAGTCCACACAGAGCCCACACTTCTAGATTCTCATACTGAGAATACCAAGGTAATTTTTATGGTGGTGTCATACTCAACTCGACACTATAGGTTCTGTGGAAGCCATTCGTTGCATTCGCGGTGTTCGTGATTCGAGTGATCATTGTGTTCGAGATTGTTGTGGATCGTGCAGTGTAGCGGTCGAAGTGTTTGAGTGTTCGTGGTTGCCGTCTTGCTATGAATGAGTGTTCGTGATCAAGGGAGTTAAAGATGAGTCTTCAAAGGTATGTGAATTCTTCACTTGATCGTGTAGTAAAGCATGTTGTAATTTCTATTTGCGCATAGCCTGTTGTTTCCGTTTGTGGCTATAGTTGTGTTGTTCAAATACGATTGAAATTTGGAACGATCCTTCTGCTACTCATGGAAATCCTCATGTCTGATTTCCTTCAATTAGTATTAGAGCCAGGTTGTTCTGATATTCCAAATTTCACTTCTTTTACAGTCGTGATAGGTTTTCTGCATTGCATTTAATTGTTAAATGCGTTTGTGGATGGTGTTGATGAATGTTTACAGGTTAATTTCCTCTGTTTTAAAGCTTTCTTTCAATTACAAAGTGTTAATTTGTAAGGGTCTCTATGTTTTTTGGGCATAATTAACATGCTATCGAGTCTGTAATTCAAAGTGTTTGAGTTAGTCGAGTCGTTCATGATGAAGTTTCGAAGCATGGAGATGCGGTTTTCAGTGAAGAAGAAGATCAAGAGTTGGTCATGTCGTGAAGGCTAAGGTAAATGATCGTTGGGATTTAACTAAAAGATTGTGTAGATTTTTCTATACGATCTTGTAGTATTTACTAAACAATGGTTTAGCTAAGCTAAACGATTGGGGTAAATTGTTTACTCTATCGTGTAGTGTTGGTTGCTTGATCGCTTAGATGCTGGAGGTAGACGATCGTAGTGGGAGCATTTGATGCTCATCGTCTAGAAGAAGGAGCGTGCTAAACGATCATGTAGTTAACATGTCTTATCGCATAGTTACTGACTACACGATCACGCGGTATACGATACGAAGGTGCTCCCTCAACGATCATTTAGACGATCCTGCTTCATCGCATCATAGTCATTTAGACGATCGTAAAGAGTTTGCGTTATGCAGAGTGCTTCATCGCGTACCTTGTGCTTCATCGCATAGTAAAAGGTACATGATCGTTTAGCTCTGGAAGCGTAGGTAAATGATGCGTTGTAATTGTGATGCGATTATGGTGTATGTTTGCGGTGATGAGTTATGCATTGCACATGCAAGTTTTCCTAGTAAAACTCAAGTATAAATTTCACTAGATTTCCTGGTAAGTCCAGGGTCGAACACAGGGACTACCAAGTTATTATGTGACAGTGAGTTTGATTCCTTTGCGGTGGGAAAAACAAATAATTTGGTTGGTATTTTGTTTAAGTATAAATCCTATGCGATGGTTTCGAGTGAAGAGTTGATGAAATCGAGAATTACAATAAGTATACGATGAACGGGTTGAAAAGAGATTTAGCTAACACTTCCTAAGATTGTGTTCAAGTTACGGGATCATGCTACACACACACAACAACATGTCATCTCCAATGTAAATGCCATAGTTCTTATTTCTAGGACGCATGCGCTGTATACGATAATGTCGATAGAACTTATGTCTAAGCCTCTTGTAACGCTTGAAAACGTTGTTTTTCTACTTACAACATGTGAACAAATATGAATATGGATGAGTGAACAACAAGCTCATGTTGCCATAAACTTGATGACGTAAAAATGGAAATGGAGTGTGGATGCTGTGTTATGCATTACTACTTCTAGATATATGCGCTGTTAACTATATGCTTGTAGTATGCTATGGAATAATGCATTGTCACAAGTTTCCTTGCACTGAAACCAAGTATAATTCCAACGCAAGTTTCTCAGAGTAATTCGAGGTCGAACACAAGGATTGCTTTCTTTAATGTGTTACTTTCGTGATATATGTGACCGGTTTTACAATTAATAAAAGATTTGGTTTGTACATGAATTTAAATTGCGATAAACATAAATTGCATTGATAAAATAAAAGTGCGATAAAAGTAAAGTCCTAAACTATCATGATACAAGATACAAGATTCATGATACATGATACTAAGTTCGAGACTGACTATGAAGTTATATAAAGGATCGTGGTATGCGATGGCAAGTCTTTATGTATGAATCAGAAATAGAAAGAATAATTAGTAAAAACACTTGCAAGGTTGCTTCCATCTCTGGAATTACTTCTCGCTTTAGTTAACGTATTCTTCCAACCCTCTCTCGATAGGTGGAATGGCATCTTCACTTCTGCTCTCACATGTGAAGATGCCGTCTAGCATGCTTTAGCTAAACAAAATTATTTCCTTAATACAGATTAATTTACTTGCTTAATTCTTATTAATTACCCAGGGAATTAAGAAAACATCATGGAGAAAGTGAATCATGGATGAACGAAAATAGACAGAAAGACGATGATGGAAATGATCATAACAATTAATACTAAGATTAAGCGTCTGATACATGGTGTGAATGATAGAGTAAAGAAGGTGAGTACAAGGGATGAAAATGAGATAGAAACAAATATAGAGGAGTATCAACGTTTTGACACAGATCTGGATGGAGGTTTTTCTTGTGCGACGTAGATGCGTTGTTTAGCTTATTTTTGAGCCATGAACGTATGTGGTGACTTGATTTCCTGCAAAACAAACTTGAAACATTTTTTTCTACCATCACAATGGCGTCAGTGGGTGTATTGATGACAATTTATAATTCTCACATTTCTTAGCCAATTTCCATACTATCGACGCAACTTTTCTTCCTTTTGGCTGAAATGTCTAAATAAAACAGTATAAATAACTTGTATTTCTACAAGTTATCACCTCTGTTCTTGTCTATGCGATGATGAATGATACATACATACACAAGGTGACCGCATACTATCATATCCTATTTCTAGGGTGCATGCAATGCGTAATAGCAAACAGAACTTATGTCTAAGTTTTTATCTCTTGCTTATGCGATTCTAATCTGACTCTCTCAAGCTTAAATTCTAATCTGACTCTCTCAAGTCTAGATTCTTTCTTTAGACTACTCTCTCAAGTATCTTTAAAGGGTGAATGATGCATACATAAGACAAGATGATTGCATAAAGTGAAGATCTTAGGTCATGCTTGCTAAGTACTTCTCAACCCATTCGGAAATTTAGCTACTCATGCGAAATGTGGAGAGATTGAATAGATGTTGAGATGAAAATTCCATTTTCTATAAATAAAGTGCAGAATACAAAACAATAAAGGAATGTAGGGATAGAAAGCCCAGTAGCAATGTCTTGCTTCCCGTGGCTTTTTACACTGTCTTTTCATTCCAACTCTGCCCAAAAGAATATCCTTGCTTTCGCAAGTGTCGGCCCTCTCTCCTTTTATAGCGCTTCTCGGTAGTCTTTCGAGCTGTCCAGGAATGTCCTCTCGGTGTCTTCTTCTTTTCACTAGCCTCCGCCTTCTAAGTATAAGAATAACTACAGACTAACGACTATCTAATTTGTATATGATCTATCTTCTGTATATGGCGAACTCCTTGAACGATGGTGGCCTTTGGTATTTATAGACTCAGGGTGAAGAAGCTTTTCTCTCTAATGATTGCAATGATGGGAGGTCATTAAATCTTCTGCTCTGATGCACCGATTAATGGTCACCGAAAAGTTGAATGTACTTGCTACAGTGTGTTGTTAATGGCTTGTCAACTAAATTCGAATTTGACCATCATCAGCTTTCCATCCCATCATGATTTATTAAGCTTTCACTTTGATGCGTTGTCTTTATGTGGCCACCTTCTTGAGCAACTTCTCGCGAGCGCATATGATCATATGACTTTGCGATTGCAATCTTGTAATGCGCGCGGACGCCAAATTTCTTGGATCGCAATTTTACATGCGCCAACGCATTTTTCCTGCACAAAATAAGTAAATTAGCTGCTTTTATGCGATGGGCGCATGCGATCACAATATTCTCAGTTCAACGCTTTTGGACATGAATTTGTATATTTTTATCGTCGCATTCCCTCATTGTTTTACTTATTTCGCTGTAATAATGTGCATTTCTACCCGTTATCAGTAAACGATTGAGCAAAGCTATTATTTTTTCGTGTAGACGATCGCAGGGTGTTTGGTGCACGATCTGTGGAGACGCGTACGGTTCAAGACTCGATTTTCCAGTTTGAATCGGAGACCCCTTGTTTTGTAATAGTTAGCTTTAGTTTTTTTAGGATTCGAGGCAATTTTTTCTGTTCATCAACATTTGTTATTATACATGTGATGTATGTTGTTTATATGGCAAATTGTTTGACATATAGATTTAAAAACCTACCTTAGGTTGTGCAATTATTCATGTATCATGTATTATAAGTGTTATAATATGGCATGAAGAAATTACAAGAGAGCATGTGCATGCATCATGAAAATATAAGAGTTATATTTGTGCATGCAGTGAGCATTATCATGCATCATCTTTATACTATAAGCGTTACAGTTTAAGGGTATATGGAAGCATGTTGTGCTTGATTCGTTGCTTGTTTTGTATAAGAGTTATATAAAAAGGTAGCAATGAATGAACGATACATTGAGCATAACACTTAAGCTATTTATAAGCGTTATGAATGCCTCATATGTGTTAGCTTTGCGTTGTGGTTAATTTTGGTTATTTTCGTTATAAGTGTTATAATAGAAATTAGAACTAAAATTGATAAGAAAGAGTTGCATGTGGACTTAGAGTGAACTCATGTTTTAAAAGGGTTTTAAAATGGATTGAGATAGACCTAAGTTCAAAGGTTCTAATGGGATTAGCAACCTAGTTTAATCTTTTTAAATCGGTTTAATAGGATTAAATTGATTGGCATAAAAGATTAAAATTGTATTAAATCTATCTATAAGGGACCTTTTGTCTAAAGCGGGTTCTTTCTAGGTTGGGGTACTTAAGCTGACGGAAATGGAACACCCCTACCTGGGAACCTACCTAGAAAGGTGAATTAGATAGATTTTCTGCAAGCATGCGACAGTTGATCAAAGACTCCATTAAAGAGTTTAACAGATGATGATAAAAAATTGTTGAACTATCCAAGGTAAAAGTTACTTTTGGGAAAACCTAAAACGTCACTTAGCTAAAATTCTTAGCTGTGTTTTTTCTAAGTAAACTAAACCCTAGGTTATAAAATACTCAATGGTTGGAAGAAACGTATCTGATATGTCAATGATTCCACTCACGTTTCTCCCTGAATGTTCATATAGTGAGATTCATGCTTGGGCTCGTGGTGCCCTAGGAGTATCCCCCTTCGGATGGTGTTTGCATGAGTCAATATCAAGGTGGACGGAGAGGGTGTCTATAGTAAGTTGGTGAAGGGTGTGTGTCAACACGTCCTATGGTCTCTGTCATTGGTTCACACTGTGAGATCATTCTGTACTCCCTTGTGGCGCTTTAGGTGCGTCCCCCTTCGGATGGGTTTTGTGCAGTTGGTCAAGATCAAAGTGAACTCTAGAAATGGATAGGGTCGCTTTAGATTTTGCCCCAATTGGATTTTTCCCCTTCGGATTGGCTGCTTGGGGCAGATCTCTAGGGCCTAAAATGGCGGGTCACACTTATGAAAGATTGTTAAGTAAGTTAATGATCTCTTGACCAAATCAATGATGGCTAGTCGTTATAGGAGCAAGAGTTGTTCTGATATTAATGACTTGTTGAGAACTTCTTAATTTAGAGGAGGGATAATTGACCTCTCTTCGGTGACTTTTGTCCTAAGCCTTTGAAGCATCATTTCAAAACTAGATGTCACACGAGGTTCATGTTAGTTTTGCTAAACCTTATTGGATGTTGCTTGTTTTTTTCCAATGGTTATTTTCTTAAAACCTAACGTAGGTCAATGTGTTTTTGTTTTCAGCAACTTGTTAGTATTTCCGTTGAATGCCTTTAATTTGACCGAATACATAAAGTGGAAAGAGTCTTGTAAAATGTATTTCGTGGTAAACGACCTCGAATTTGTCATGGTTGAGGAATGTTCTCAAGTTCCGTCCCTTGATGCACCGCGAAGTGTTCGTAATGCATATGAGTTGTGGATGAAGGCTAATTCATTGGCCCGACTTCACATTTTGGTTAGCATACTTGATGTTTTGGCCAAAAGGGTTGAGAACATGGTCATTGCACGTGAGATAATGGACTCATTGCAAGATTTTTTTGAACGTCAATTCTTACTTTTGAAGCACAAAGGGATGGATGACAAAACCAGTAGTGTCAGTTCCCAAGTTAAACTCCAGGAAGAGGAAACAATTGTTGTTGACTCTGTTGAGGTTTCTGGAAGAGAAGTGTTCTCTGAAATGCAACTTAGAGCTTATTTAGTTCTGATATAGACCCCACTACTCTCCAAAAGAGGAGGATGTCTAAAGATAGTAAATTTGATTTATTGGTCTTGGAGACGTGTTTGGTAGAGAATGATGATTCTGCTTGGATCCTAGATTCGGGTGCTACCAACCATGTCAGTTTCTTTTACCAAAGATTTAGTTTCTGGCATACGTTGCCACAGGGAGAGATGACTCTTCGAGTCAATACTAGGTTGTTTCAGTTGTTGCTGTAGGTAGGCTGAATTTATTTTTGGACAAGAAACGTTATCTGTTATTGGATAATGTTTTCATAGTTCCTCATATCAAGAGGAACTTAATCTTAGTTTTTTGTCTCATTAAACAGGGTTATACCATCTTCTTTTCTGAGAATAAAGTGTTTATTTTCAAGAATGGAATGGAGATTGGTTTTGGTTCGATGGAAAGTAACTTATCTGTACTACACCGTTAGTCATAAAAGCCTTGCTGAAATGTTCAGTACGGCAACAACAGATAAAAGACCAAAGGTTTCTCCTAAGGAAAATGCTCATCTTTGGCATCTAAGGTTAGGTCACATCAACCTCAATAGGATTGAGCAGTTGGTGAAAAGTGGACTTTCCTAACAAGACCCAAGTATAAGCCTTATTAGGTTTCCTGGTAAGTCCAGGGTCGAACACAAGGACTACAAAATAAATATGCGACAGTCACTTTAATTCTCTTGTGGTAGTAAAAACAAATGAAGTGGATGGTGTTTTGATTAAGAATTTTTCCTATGCGACGTAGTCGAACGCAGAGTTGATAAAAGTGTAGAGTTACAATGAGTATGCGACGAAAGGGTTGAGAAGGGGTTTAGCTAACATTTCCTAAGATTGTGCACAAGTTATGCGATCATGCTACACACAAATAACAACACGTCATCTCTCAAGCAGAATGCACTGACTTCTATTTCTAGGACGCATGCGATGAGTATACGATAAAGTTGATAGGACTTATGTCTAAGCCTCTATTCTTGTCTATGCGATGATGAGTAATGCACAGATAAAACAAGGTGACCGAATACAATTATACCTATTTCTAGGGTGCATGCAATGTGTAAATAGCAATAGAACTTATGTCTAAGTTTCTATTTCTTGCTTATGCGATTCTAATCTGACTCTCTCAAGTCTAGATTCTATCTTTAGACTACTCTCTCAAGTATCTCTAAAGGGTGAATGATGCATACATAAGACAAGATGATCGCATAGAATGTAAATCTTAAGTCGTGCTAGCTAAGTACTTCTCAACCCATTCAGAAATTTAGCTACTCATGCGAAGTATGGAGAGATTGAACATAGAGTGAAATGAGGTTTCCATTTTCTAGAAATAAAGTACCGAATACAAAATAACAAATGGAATTGAGAGATAAGAAGCGCAGTAAGCAATGCCTTGCTTCCTGTGGCCTTTTACACTGTTCTTTTTCACTCCAACTCTTTTCCAGATGTATATTCTTACTCTCACAAGTGTTGGCCCTCTCTCCTTTGTAATACTTTTCGGAAGTCTCTCGATCTGTCTGGGAATGATCTTTCGGCTTCTTCGTCTCCTTGCTCTCCTCCATCCTATGAGTATATTTACGAGTATGTGTGTGAACGGACTACTAACTCTTTAACTTGTTAACTCCTTTTACACTGGTAGCCTTCAGTGTTTATAAAGCTCAAGGTGAAACAACCTTCCTTTCTAATGATTGCAATGATGGGCAGTATTAATTCTTATGCTCTGATACGCTGACTAATGGTCACCGAAAGTTGAGTGTACTTGCTACAGTGTGGCTTTAACGGCTTGTCAACAAAATTCGGACTCGACCGTCATCAGCTTTTCGTCCCATCGTGATTTATTATGCTGTCACCTTGATGTGCAGTCTTTATGCGACCACCTTTTTAAGAAGCTTCTCACGATTGCATACGATCACAATCTTGTTCTTTTGGATCGCAATTTTACTTGCACCATCGCATTTTTTCTGCATAAAATAAGTAAATTAACTGCTTTTATGCGATGGGCGCTTGCGATCGCAATTCTTTTCAGTATAGCGCTATTGGACATGATATTGCTTATTTTACCGTCGCATTCTCTCATTGTTTTACTTATTTAAGCTATAATAACTTGTATTTCTATCCATTATCAGCAGATATTCCCACCAAGCCTCGACATGAAAAAGTAACTTTTCAGAGTGGGACCACTGACGCAAGAGGTGCTAAAGTCTATAAATAGCAACAACAACACTCAACACAAAAAGAGGAAACACATGGAAAAAGAGACGAAAAAGAAGTTCTGTGTAAGGGACATTCTTCCCTCGAGAACTCTCCTGAGAAGGAAGTTCTCCACCTCACTCCTTCATCATGCCGGCAAGCAAACAACTCCGATCGGGATCCATGCTAAGACATTGACACGCTGCTCTCAATTGTTCTTACTTTCCGTTCATTGTTTGTTGTTCATTTCATGTCTTTCATTCATATCTTTGTAACAAACGCTTTATCTTTACCGATTAATATCATTATCATGTTCATCTTTATCTCTCTATTCACCATAACGCATTCATCTTCCATTTCTCTCACCATGAGTCACTACACCTCCAGGGTGTGGGGGAAGGATTGAGCGAGTAAGTCAATCCTTGTTGAAGAAGTCAGCTAAGTTTGTTTAATGTATGCTTAATGGCATCTTCACTTGCGAGAGCAGAAGTGAAGATGCTAATCCACCTCTTGAAAGAAGGTTGATAGAATACGTTAACTAAAGCAAGAAGTATTTCTAGAGATGGAAACAACCTTACGTTTGGAAACATTCGTCTCTGATCATCATAGAGATATGGTGTAAGCCAAGGGGACACATTAATACATTCTAAGAAACTCATGGTGGAATTATACTTGGTCTCATCGCGAGAAAACTTGTGACACGCATAAACTATATGAACGCATTAATTGGCATTCTACAGTGAATTTTGTAGCATCACATATATCATCGAGTAGTGTGATTAAGACATCGCATATCATTTTTTCGGGGGCATTCCACCACACAACAGCGTTCTGGTTGTCGTCTTGCTGTGAACGAGCATTCGTGATCAAGGGAGTTAAAGATGAGTCTTCAAAGATATGTGAATTCTTCCCTTGATCGTGTAGTAAATCATGCTGTAATTTCTGTTTTGCGCATATCCTATTGTTTCAGTTTGTGACTGTAATTGTGTTGTTCAAATACAATTGAAATTTGGAACGATCCTTCCGCTGCTCATGGAAATTCTCATGTCCGATTTCCTTCAGGATTATCCTTAGATTTGCATAGGTGAGGGTTGGCTTAACAGCGCCAGCTCAATAAGCCTCCCATTTCAGGGGTAAGACCGAGTAGATAGCTGGGGACATAGGGTGCGATATGGAATTCACGCCTACCCAGTTTAAGGATAAAAGAAAGGTTGTTCTCTTAAGTACTGAATCCAGGTCTTGAAATAGGGGCCCCACCCTCTCATTGGCCTGGGAGGGATCTGGTTTAGTGATTGGATCACAAACCAATTGTTCATTAGAGAATCAATGAAACTTAAGGACCAAGACGTAATATCGAGAGTAAAACAATATTTTGACCCAGCCGTTATTACGAACAACCTATGAAGGGTCGACTTACTGATTATGATTAAATCAAGTGGACACAAATATATCTACATTGAGGAGAGTGTAACTATCAAGCTATAGTGGTGTGACTTGATAGTTAACGAATATAGATTAATTTGGTCTAAAGAGTTTTAACCAATTAATCTTAAATCATTGGAGCTCATGATCTGTAGGTCCATAAGGTCCCTCTACTAGCTCGTAAAATATGAACACCTTGAATTAATAAATTGAGTGAATTTGGAATGATATCAAGTTGAATGGTTCAAATTGAATTTCAATTTGAAAATGTTTAAATTAAAATTAGGGTTTGAATTTGAATAAGTTCAAATTCGAATTAGGGTTTGTATAATTATATTTGATATAATTGACATTTAATTTATTGAAATTAAATGGAATTGGAAAGTTTATAATATTTAAATAATGATTTAAATATTAATTACATGAATAAGATTCATGATTAAAATTGGGTGTGTGATTAATTTAATAATTGATATTAAATTATTTAATTAACATGTTTAATTAATTGAAAATCAAATTAATTTTCAATTTCAATTCAATTTAAGAAATTGTTTTTTTTTTTATATATATTTTAGATTTAATTAATTATAAATCAATTAGATCAAGTTTTAGTTAATTTTAGAATTGATTAAAATTTGAAATTGAAAAAACAAAAACTTGGTTTTGAGTGGGTTCTTCCCACATTTATACCAAGTAGGAGGTGTTCCTCCCAAATTTACACACAAATCCCACTTTTTCATCAAATTGTTGTTGGCATTGAGCTGAGTTTGAGTGCTTGCATGCACTTTGTATATAAAAGCTCTAAAATTGAAGATTGAAAAAGGAGAATTTCTGGGTTCTTTAGAAGACTGCTGTAGAAATTCGTCTTGACCAAAACCCACACTTACACCATTCACAAATTCACTCTAATTGGAGTTCCACCACTCAAATTCAATATTGAGAATAGTAGAGAAGATCTTTTGGTGGTTCACTGCTGAATTGGAGCTGGAATCACGTGAAGAGCAGCTTGAAGTTGAGATAATTCATCAAAGGTATGTTCATTAGAAACCTTCTTTTGATTTTCTGTCAAAGCATGTTTTTAGAACTACATTTAAATGTAATTAGAGTGCTTATTGATTATGTTTGCTTCCATTGCATGCTAGTATATCCTATCACAACACATTACGTATTTGAGCTTTGTGGTTTTTTTTCTTCTTCTTTAGATCTCAAATGGAGACATTTTTTTTCTTTTTCTTATTTATATGTCGAACTATAGTTCTGATCCTTGAAAAATCTCTGACTTGTGAAATGTTGTTGGTTACAGATTTGGACTAATTCAAACCCTCCATAGTAGACAACCAGATCTCTCAAACTTTAAACTTTTGAGCTCTATGTATCAATATCAATATAACTTGTTGATAGATTACTTAGTTAAACAATTAATCATTTTTTTTTATTATGAATTGGTTAATTTTTGTTTATCAAAAGCTAAGTTGTATACATACAAGCAATTCAAATTTTATTTTGTGCATGTACAGGTAAAAGAGAAATACTATTGATTTGCACATGCGCAAAAAAAAAAAAAAAAAAAAAAAATTAAATTAAATGACAAAACGATGACAGACATTTAATATTGAACAATTACTGACAAAAAGTAGGTAAGAACTAACACTGAAGATAATATTCAATGTCAGTTGAAAACCGACATTGAAAACAATATTCAATGTCGGTTAAAAACTGACATTGAAGATAATTGGCATTGAAATCTTGGTCATCTATAATGTCAATTTAAAACCGACATTAAAGACCTTTTATAACACGATCTTTGATGTCGGTTGTCAACCGACATTGTACTCCTATAATGTCAGTTTTAAACCGACATTAAAACCCAGTTTTATAGTAGTGATTAATACCATAAAATATCTAAATGATCCACTTAGTGGGTTAATAGGTCCACATATATACCATGAATTCATTCTGAAAATGTAGGTGATTCAGTCCTCACTTTGACTGGTGATGGTCTAATGATTAATTTGCTTTGAGAGCAAGCATCAAATGATAATTCATCAGATTGAAGAATATTTTGGCTCTTCAATGGGTGTCCATTTAAATTCTCAATAACCCTTTTCATCCTTATAGACCCTGGATGACCTAATTTGTCATGCCAATTTATAAATGTGTCTGGATTCATGAACTTCAGGTTCATTGTTGCATATGATAATTACTCGGATATGAGCATAATATAATCCCAACAACTCTTCCACTATATGTTTTTCATATTAGACCGTAGGTATGATATAAAGATACTCCATATCATTATTTCTATCAATCCCAATATGATGATCATTGCTATGTATATCTTTAAAACTAAGTAGATTTCTTTTTTATTGACTAGAGAACAAAACATTGTCAATTGTAAATTTTGTTCCTCTAGGAAAAATAACTTTTACAAACCCTTTAATTAGGTTTGTAGAACTTTATATTGTATTGACTTTTACTTCCAGCATTGTCAGTTTGGAAAAATATTTTTTACTTGTAAGTATTATATGTATAGTTGCATTGTCTGCCAGACATAGATATTCTTTACTCATTTTTTAGTCACCCAACATATGAAAATGATCCAATTTTCTTCATTAAAAGAAAATAATTACAATAAGAAAAACAACATTTAGAATATACAAATGTTAACATCTACCAAGAGGAAAAAAATATGGAGATGAATAAAAAAAACAACATTAAGTCTATATACATTCAAAGTAAAAAAGAAACACTTGATGTTCCATCAATTCTACCGATTTTCTCTTCAAGTGATTCAAAAAAGTTCGTCACATACAAATTTGTCATTATCCTAGTATGCAAAATTTGTTTTCATGTTTTTCTTTTTTTCCTTCAAGGATGCTTAACAGGGATCAATTAAGTGTTTTGACGTACGACGGCTACGTGACCAATGCTCAGTCATTCCACATTGAAAGCCTTTGTTTTCAACACTTTTTGAACTCTTATCTCGTGGAATTTTCCTTTATGATCATCATTTTGTATGGTTCTTTTGAAATTTGAATAATTAGAATGACCAACACGAAAATAATAATTATTTATTCCTCGTTCACGGTCACGACCTTAACCACTATTATTATTAAAATTCACAATATTCACTTTAGGGAATGATATTATTCTGGTTGGTCGAGATTCATGATTTTTCATCAATAGCTCGTTATTTTGTTCGGCAACAAGAAGACACGAAATTAGTTCAAAATATTGTTTAAAATATTTCTCTCGATATTGCTATTGTAGGAGCATATTCGAGACATGAAATGTAGATAACGTCTTCTCTAACATATCAACATCAGTAATTTTCTCTACGCATAACAACAGTTTCGAACTGATTTTAAATAATGTGGAGTTGTAATCACTTACTGATTTGAAATCTTGTAGCCTCAAATGCATCCACTCATAACGAGTTTTAGGAAGAATAACAGTTTTTTTTTTTTTTTTATGATCATACATCTCTATCAAAATTTTCTACAAGATACGAGGATCTTTTATTGTAAGATACTCCATTTTCAATCCCTCGTGGAGATGATGATGAAGGAAAATTATAGCTTTTACTTTTTCTTGACTGGATGTCGTATTTTCTTCTTTAATAGTCTCTTTAAGATTCATAGCATCTAGGTGCATTTCGGTATCAAGTACCCATGACAAATAATTATTGTCGTTAATATCAAGGGTGGCAAATTCTAATTTTGTGAGATTTGTCATGGCAGCACTATCATAAAATATTGTATTTATATTAGAAATTTAATAGATATTAAATATGCAAAATAACATTAAATTTATTATTATAATGAAGGGGAAAAAATTGACAAGCCTTTATGACCTATCTTTAACGGAGAAAACGACAAGAGCTCGTGCTGATAACGTGTTGTGAATTTGAGAAACATAACGGGAGCACGAATACCAATAAAATATAATATTAAAATAAATAAATTAAATAAAATATTAAATTAAATTAAACATAATATATAAATTAACAAAATATAAAATAAGAAATTTCTCTAAATTCTCAACTTTCTCTAATTTTCATGGAATTTACCTAATGTGTGTCTTCCAAAATCCACCAAATGCTACTATTTATAGGTAAATTGGCACGTAAGAGGTGGATTACATGGACATGTGTAATGTTGAGACACATTGATAACAGTTTGGGAAATTGGAGCACAACACATGGTCAATGGACACTAAGCATGAGCATCTAATAGGCATCTATTATCATAATATTTATAATAAAGAGATTTTTATGTAGAATTATTCTTGGACGCCTTTAAGTTTCGTGATTCGTTCTTTGCAAACTTATGATTTATAACCTTATGCTTACGTTATAGAGCGCTTTCAAAATCAACATTCACATCGCTCGTGATTAACCATTCAACGGGCCTTAGATTGAATTTTGAACGCTTTTAATTTATACATCGCGCTTATTCTAATTAGGGGTGTTCAAATAACTTGACAACTCAAATAATCCGGACTACACAACCTAAAATATAAGGGTTGGGTTGGGTTAGTTTTGTTTTTGGGTTGGGTTGGGTTGAACATTTTCTATTTTTGTTGGGTTAGGTTGAGTCGAGGATTGGCTAAAGAAAAAATTGGGTTGACTCAACCCAAGCCAATTTATATATATATATATATATATATATATATATATATATATATATTTCTCTTTGTTTAAAGTTTATTACTTTATATTGATTAGTTTGTGAATTTTCAATATTTTTCTTTTAAAATTGTTATGATATTTGTTTTTGTTTAAAATTTGTAATAAATATTATAGATATTTAGTATTTAACATCTGAACTTTATGAGATTTTAGTTAATAGTCATGTGTTGTAGATAAATTTATATATTTTTAATTAAAAAAAATTATAACCCGACAATCCAACCCAACCAGCATTTAAAGGGTTGGGTTGGGTTGGGTTGGATCAGAAACTTTATTTTGGTCTTTTGGGTTGTCAACCAAATCAATTCGAATTTTTGGGTTAGTCCAAAAAACACCCTCAACCCAACCCAACCCAACCATGCATACCCCTAATTCTAACAGTCGGGCAAGAGCTTTGTGGAATCTGTTGGGTTTCGTTGGACTTTCTAACTCGAGGCAATGTGAGAAAAAAAATCGAAATTGGGTTGTGTTGGGTTGGGCCTTCAAATCAGGTCAAGGCCGATCCAACATCAGGTTGGAAGGTACATCGCTATCGCAATATACATTCAATCCAATTTGGAATTACTTTATTTATCCATCGGTTAATCGCGAACGCGATGGGAATGTTAATTCTGAAACTGCCCTATGACGTAAGCGAAGATTATAAATCATAAGTTGCGAGAGGCAGGTCACGAAACTTAAAGGCAACCAAGAATAGGTCATCCGTACAAAATCCTCAAATTTTCGTATATTATTGTAGTACTGTCCAACAAAAAATTACATGTGGCAATTCTTTTTTAAATGATTCCTTTTAGAGAAAAGAGGAGAATGTAGCTAAGACTTAACTATTACTCTTTAAAATGAAGTGGAGTCTACTACTATTAAAGAGTATATTTAAAAGGTTAAAATTATAATTTGATAAGAGGAATAATAAAATTTTGAAGATTTGGATTTGAGCCTTGCAGGTGTTAACCATTTCAATCTCATCCCTATAGTTTTAAAATTTTCAATCTAGTTATTATCATTTAGATTTTGTTCCAGGTTGAAATGATTTGGATAAATCTAGTAAATGACTCTCAACATTACAATATTTTACCATATTACATAGATGACAATTAGTTGGCGTGCATTAAGTTATTTTTATGATCATATTATTGACATTTTAGTCCAAGTAATTGAACTGTGTATTAGGTAATGACATTATAATTCAATACTGAGCTAAAAAGTAGAAGACACGGTAGTTTAGGCACATCTTTTTTTTATTTTTGATCTAGACTATGGAGACTGAAACTTTAAAGCCATACAAATCAATTTGGAAAGAACTATAAAGATAACTAAACTTATAGAAAATAGACAAATATTTTAATTTATTTAACAAAAGTCAAAAGACACCATTTAACAAAAGTTCATATTTAGTAAATTTAGGGTATTTTTGGAATACTTTTTTAAATGATTAAATTAAAAAAAAAATAGTTGTTTTGGAAACTATTCTATCTGTTTGGCGAAAAATAAGCTGAGTGTTTAATGAGATTAATTTCTCTAATTTATACGAGAAACTCTGATCACCATCTACCTATGGCGAGCGGCGACTACCACTGCCTTAACAAATTCTTTTATTCTAATTTAAAATTAATAAAATATTTTCAGAGTGTTTTGTCTCAATGAGTTTTTTCTTTTGGTGAATGTTCCTTATGCACACGAACAACTCTCTTGGGTATCATGAAAACTCAGCATATTAAATACTAAGTAGGTAATCTCCTTAAACTCATTCTCTATTAGCCATATATCAAACCCATGCCCTTTATTTACCATTATGTCTAACTCATGATAATTAGTTACAATGAGTTTTTTGTAACTATGATATCCAACCTTAACTTCCAGCAGTGTGACAGTAAAAAGAAAACTAGAAAACAATCAAGTAGAACTGCTCCCTGCTTAATGTTTAATCACTGGAGGAGTTTCAAAAGAAGACTGAAATTTACTAGGATAATAGATAAAACAGTATAAAAAAGGAAGCTTGGTTGGTTTCACAAAGTTCAAACAACCAACGACGGTAATAATGTTGTCAACAATGATTCCAAATAAATTGAACAGTACAACACAACTAAATGAGTCTAGGCAGTTTGAGATAGAAAAGCTCTTCCAGGCTGACGGTTTGCAAGAGGCCCATGGCATCCAAGAAGCTTGGCGTTAACACCATCTGGAAGAATCTTGTTCTCTGCCTTGTACTTCAGATAATCAGCTCGGCTAAATTTAGTGAAGCCCCACTTCCTGCTAACAATGATCTTCTGACGACCAGGAAACTTGAACTTAGCACGGCGGAGAGCCTCCTGTGCATTCTGTCCATTGTTGTCCCTGCAGCGAACTGAAAGGAGAACCTGACCAATGTCCACCCTTGCGCAGGTTCCTTGTGGTTTGCCAAATGCACCTCTCATACCAGTTTGGAGCCTATCAGCCCCAGCACATGAAAGCATCTTGTTAATCCGCAGAACATGGAAAGGATGCACCCGAACCCTCAAATGGAATGCATCCTTCCCAGCAAACTTGGTCATATACTTATTGCAGGCAATCCTAGCTGCTTCCAAAGCCTCACTTGACACGTTTTCTTTCTCCCAACTCACAAGGTGGACACAGAATGGAAATTCATCAACTCCTTTCTTCTTCATTCCAACATCGTAGATCCTAATCTTAGGGTCGGGGACACCACGACAAAATCGTGACTTAGGGTATGGCTTGTTTTTAATCTGTCGGTAACACCTAGCAGGTCTTCTCCCCATTGTGACCTGCATCGTTGTAGAAAAAAATATAATGTTACATAAAAGCTAACTGGAAAAAGCCCAAAACTAGATGACTAATTGAAATTGCTCCCAAATCTAACGACCATCCCTCTCCCTATTCTCAAAACCTATCCTAATTCCCATTCCCCGTGACATCAAAGTGCTGCCAGTATGACCTCATTACCTAGACAAGAGATGAACACAAGATTCAGCTTGAGAGATCTAAATCTGGATGTGACTTAAAATCAACTAAAAACATTCAACAGGTGAGTCACCACTTATAGTTTGGTCATTGAAGTTATAACCAATAGGACTTGTCCAGAAAGGGCAGGTCAGTTTCTTGGCCATTAAACATAGGATATAATGAACAGAGAATGAATCAGACAGCAGTTTTGTAAATCATACAGACATATCCTTGAAACTCAGCACAACTATACTTAGCCGCACCAGGAGAACAGTAAGATATGCCCGATTATCATAAGTACCTGCTTCAATCATCATCTTCTACCCGTCCATCATTTTATGACATGGAATCGACCGTGTAAAAGTTGTAGGAACTAATTATAGATCATTAATATACCGCTGCTAAGTGGATTCAAATAGCCCCAAACTCACAATATAATCAACTCACTAGCCACCCTTTAATATCTCAACGTGATTCCTTGATCCAATCTGACTGAACCCAAAAGTTTTTTGTAAACTCTTTAGTGCATCATTATTCAAATCCATATGTTAAAGTCAAGGGGAATACATAAACACATTCAGCACCAATGGGAAGCATATTCATGCCACAACTAAAACCAAAATCCGCAAATAAAAACATTGAACTTTTAAGTCTATTGTTGTCTTGGGAATAGACTCAGATGAGTAAGGCAAGCATCATATCCAAAGTGAATACTGATCGCCTGCAGTACAAATCTGGGCAGTCATGGATTGCACCAGATCAGCCAAGTTCATTCTTCACGGTCCTCCCTTCAATCTATGAAACACAGGCCAAAAAAAAGGCTACCGCACAAACACCTTATCATTTTTCAGCTAAAGAACAAAAAGTTTGCTTCATTTTTCGACTACCATCTTCATTAATCACAATACTCACAGTAGACATTACCCTCAAAGGCTCTTGATTAAATGAAACCTTTATAGCTCAATCCAACTCATTAACTATCCTTTGTTTCAGATAAAAACCAATAGCTAGTTTTCGTGTTCAGAAATTTAAAAAAAAAAATCAAATTTTCGATGGAAATAGAGATTACAGAACAAAGAGATGAAGAAAAGGAAGGTTTCGTACCAGCGAAGGAGCGAAGGACAGATGAGCTGTAGAAGCGGCGGCGGCGCGACGAGATTCAGCTATCTGCTGCGGTTGTTAACCCTTTTTATAGCAGATTTGGACGGATAAATTGGGTCAAATGTCCTTTTTAATAGTTGAATTTGTCACAAAAATCGACTGCTTGAACAAACGCGTATATCCAACCTAATTCATTTCACATTCTTCGGATTTATTTTTATTTTTATTTTTTTTTAAAATGTCTTTTTAGATAATTATGTTGTTCCATCCATTTAATTTCTAGAATTACCCTTTCTATTTTTTTTATTTTAGAGTTAAGTAAATCATTCATTTTATTTCATTTTTAATAACTCGATGGTGTAAATATATAAAGTTAAAGTCTTGACTTAAATTTATATTTAAATCATATTGGTAAGAAATGAATATTGAATGAACGAATATTAAATGAAAAAAACGACATAATAATTATTTTTAAAAAGTAGACTCAAATAGAAACTAAAGAGAATAAGTTTGTTTGTTTTTTACAAATGTGCAAGTCTTGAAAAATACATTCCATTGAAATTAGTGAAATTTACACTCTTTTATTAAATTTAGCAGGTGAATTAGTGAAAATGGAATGAGAAGTAGTAATTATAATATTTAAATAAAGTTAGAGTATAGTTTAAATAAAAGTAAAAAATTTATGTTTAAATTTAAGAGAAAGGCGATGAATTTATAAGAAAAATTGATTTCTTTCTAAAAAGAAAAAGGGAAAAAAATAAAAATTTATTTAATTTATTTATGGGGAGGCTAAATTTATACGTCTCCCATGATATTTGTGGGGATTTGATTTTTGCGTATGGTATGAATCATGATGATTTAAACTATACTCCTCGCAACCGACTTTCTCTTTTACGCACGTTTGCAGTGACGCCTGCAAACAGATGAGGTAATATGATTGAATAAGTTTTTTCTTTTTCTTTTTCTTTTTTTTTTAAAAAAAAATTAAAAGGAAGAATCGGTTGTTTTTAAGGTTATATTTAAACGTTTGTTTTTAGTATTTAAAACTAGGCTAGCTTTATTGTTATTATTTTTAAAAAATCTAAACTCTATATTTTGTGTAAAAAAAAATATATCTAAACTTTTAAAAATTCAAAAATATCTTTAAACTTTCAAAAAATTCAAAAATAATCTTATAGTTAATTTTGGATTGAAACCATTGAAGTTTGTTTAAAAAACACTCTTAAACTTTTAAAAGTTTCAAAAATACTGTTAAACTTTTAAAAAAAATGTGGAAAGCATAATCATGTCATAAACAGTTTGTCTAAAAAAGAACTTTTATGAAAACTTTTAAACAGTTTGTAAATCTTACTAAAATTAGGAAAACCATTTTCCTTTTATCTCACGGTTACCATGAATCTAATAACCACCCACTCAATTGGTTATTAAAGAAAAAGAATTAATTATCCAATAATTAATATTATTATAAGTATAAATGATAACCAACTTATCATACTATATTTATAACCTATAATTTTAATATTTTATCTCATGAAACATATAAACCATAGTTCTTTTTCTATTCCATGGTACTTAATGTAAATCTCATTTACATCAATCCTCAACTAGATGTATCTCATACATTATACCGATTATATCATATATAATCAAAATACCTCTTGTCAATTTGAACATTTCAAATCAACACCAAGAATGGATCCTCAATTAAATCCATTGAGCTACCAAGTGAACCTTATGGACCTGTAGCTCGAAGCTTCAACGGTACGTGAATAACTGACTAAACTCTTTAGTCATGAGATCCACCATCCGTTAATTGTCAGGCACTCCACTAAAGACCGACAGCTGAACTCTTCTTACCACAGATATATTATGTGTTTATTTTAACCAATCAGCAGTACGACAACCCTTCATACATCGCTCATAAGTACAGCTGGCCAATAACCGTTATTCTCTTGTAGTTACATCTGTCTTCTTAAGTACCATTGATCCCTCTAATGAGTCATAGCCCTACGTTCAAGAGAAGTTGTGGCCACTACGTTCAAGCCCCAGAATCAGTCCTTAAGGGAGCAACCTCTCTACTTATCCCTGCTTCGGGAAATGAGTGAATTCCATCTTGTGGATTGAGTTCCTGGCTCCCATATCAGACAAGTTCCCAAAAAGGTAGGAATGTTAAGTTGGTAATCTGGCCACTCTCACCCATACTAATCAAAGGACTGCCCTCAAATGCAGGAGTTCCCAAAACACTCAGGATTGAGGTCGTGTCACCTATGGTTGTTTAGGTGAGATGCAAGTCTCTAGTGTCAACGATGTTATATATAGAGTCTAGTCATCTCGTGGTCCAGGTCTTATATAAACTCTTTGTATAGGACACCCTCGCTCACACGTCTCCACATGAATGGTCAGGATCTACCATCTGTAGTAGTTTACAATACTTGTAAACCTCTACAAAGTGAGCCGTATCCGTAGTGTCACCAAGATCAAGTATCCCACCTTAATCCTTATACTTCAGATCTATTTAGGTTATCACTTAAGGCACAATCTACTTGTATATCACATATACATGCTTAAGTTCACATAAGATAACCAAGGAGCTTTGTTTATTGGATATGAGTAAATGTAGAATTAAATAACACTTATTTTATTCATTAAACAATGTGCATCTTTACAAAAAAAGAGACTCTGGGAGAATTAGGACACCAATCCCAACAATCTCCCACTTGTTCTAATGACTTTGGAGACTAATGTACAATACAATATAAAAATGCACAATATACAATAAACTAAGGTATACCCCAGTATCATTTCCCACTTGCCCTAGACAAGATACCGCATGTCCCACAGACCCAGACTCTCCAAGTGACCCTCGAACACTTTAGCCGTGAGGGCCTTTGTTAGGTGATCAACAACGTTGTGCTCCGATGTGATCTTCGTGACTATCATATCACCTCGATGCATAATTTCCCTGATCAGGTAATATTTCCATTCTATGTGCTTCCCTGACGATGACTTCGAGGTTCCTTCGAATTTACCACAACCTCGTTGTTATCACAATAAAGAGTGATAGGCAAATCCATATTTGGAACAACTTCCAAACCTGAAAGGAACTTCCTCAGCCAAACAACCTCTTTAGCTGCTTCACAAGCCGATACGTATTCAACTTCCATAGTGGAGTCCATAATGCATCCTTGCTTGATGCTTCGCCAGACTACATCCTCTCCGTTCAGATTAAACACTAACTCCGATGTCAATTTGTGAGAATCTCGATCGATCTGAAAGTCAAAGTCTGTATATCCTGTAAGGATCAGATCCTTATCTCCATACATAAGCATGTAGTCCCTCGTTCTCCGAAGATACTTGAGGATCGTCTTGACCGCCATCCAGTGATCAAATCTTGGATTGGACTGATACCAACTGACAATCCCTATGACATAACAAATGTTGGGTCTGGTACATAATATTGCATATAGCAAGCTTTCTACGGCAGAAGCATAGGGAATCCGTCTCATCTCCTCAACTTCTTGAGGTGTCTTAGGACATTGATCCTTAGACAGAACGATTCTATGCCTGAAGAGTAATAATCCCCTCTTGGTATTCTACATCCTATGCCTGATCAACATTTGATCAATGTACGATACCTGAGACAGGGCTAACCATTTTTTCTTGTGATCCCGAATAATCTGGATCTCGAGAACATACTGTGCCTCACTCAAATCATTCATTTAGAACTGGGCAGCTAGTCACTCTTTAATGTCAGTTAGATACCCTACATCATTCCCAATGAGTAAGATATCATCCACATACAGTACTAGGAAAGCTATTGAGCTATTGATGATCTTCTTGTAAACACAAGGCCCATCAACATTCTGGTCAACGCCAAACGACTTGACAGCAATGTTAAATCTGATGTTCTAAGATCTAGATGTTTTTTTTAGCCCATAAATGGACCTATTAAGCTTGAAAACTCTTTGCTCTTGATCTGAAACTACGAACTCCTCTGGTTGAGTCATATAGATGGTCTTCTCAAGATTACCATTAAGAAAGGCAGTCTTTGAAGGAACTCTTATTCAAGAGTACCTACGAGCGGAAGCGGATCTTTCCAATTGATTGTGAGAGAATTTCCACATATATATTCAAACATACTTTCATGATGAAAAAGGGATCAAGAAATCATACCAGATGAAGATTTTTTCTTCACAGCGAGTTTGAAGCCCAACCGTCTCCCTTGAACAGTCACCACTCAGACAGAAGGAATCAGAAAAGACAACACCACTTAGAGCCCTCAGTATTTTTGGAATGAGAATCCAAAGTGTGGGCTTTGTTCGGATTTGGTAAAGGGAAGGAGGAAGAGCGACCGTACACAACGATCAAGCAAGTGGGAGAAGAGGTCGTCTATCGCATAGACATGATGCTTGATCGTTTAGGTGAAGTATACGACCGTATAGTAAAAGTAAACGATCGTCTATACGATCATGTAGGAAAAGGTAAACGATCGTTTAAATGATCGTGTAGGAAAAGGGCGAGCGATCGTCCAAAACGATCACGTAGGAAAAACTTAGCGATCATCTATACGACCGTTTAGTAAATACCAGGAGCTAAACGATCGCTTAGGAAAAAGGTAAACGATCGTTTAGGTAATAACACACGACGGTGTAATCGGTATACGATCGCTTAGCAATATTGTATATGTAAGCGATTGTTGATGCTTAATTTTATGAAGTGGAAATATGGATGATATGCATTGATGAAATTGCATTGTGCACTCAAGTTTCCTCAGCGGAATCCAAGTGTAAATTCCTCTGAGTTTCCTGGTAAGTCCAGGGTCGAACATAGGGACTTTTGAAAACAAATTGTGTTGGTAATTTTTATGAAAGCCTTGCGGTAACCAAATAAATAAATTGTTGGTTTATTGTTGATTGTGTTAATGAAGAAAATAAATAAAATGCGATGGATTTGAGAAAAGTCAGTTGTGTGATAGATGCACTGAGTATGCGATGAACAGGTTAAGAAGATCTTTAGCTAGCGTTACTTGGGAATGCGTCAGACTATGCGATCATGCTATCGCCATGCACAGCAAGTCATTTTCCAATGCAAATGCAATGCTCCTAAGTTTAGGACGCATGTGTTGAATGAAAAAGTGTCCATAGAGCTTATCCCTAAGTCTCTACTCTTGTCCTATGCGATGATGTAAGATGCATAAAAGCAAGGTGACCACATATAATCATATCTTATCTCTAGGATGCATGTGATGCGTTGATAACAAATAGTGCTCATAAGCTCCTATCTCTTGATTATGCATTCTAATCTGACTCTTTCAAGCCTAGATTCTAATCTGACCTAATCAAGTCTAGATCCTGTCCTTAGACTACCCTATCGAGTATCTCTAATGGACGAATGAAGCATAGATAATACAAGATAATCACATAGTATGAAGATTCCCTAGTTGTGCTAGCTAAGTGCTTCTCAACCCATTCAACTAATTTAGCTACTTATGCGTAAATAACAGAGAGTGAACAGATATAGAGAAATAAATTCCTTTTCGATAAATGAGTGGAATACAAAATGACAATGGAAGTTAAAGGTAGAGAGCCTAGTAGCAATTCCTTGCTGATCGAGGCTTTTACACTGTAATTTCTATTCGGTTCTAAAGATGTTCCCGCTTCCGCAGGCGTCGACCCTCTCTCTGTCCTTGAAGCTTCTGGTGCTCTCCCAAGCTTACTGAAACGATCTATCGGTACAACCTTCTCTCTTGCATTCGCCTTAAAACGAAAGAAAACTATGAACAAGGGCGTGCGAACTTGTGGAACAAAGAATAGTGAACTGGTGACCCTCTTTGATGATTGTACATATGGGACGACTTTAATTCCTGACTGATGTGTCGAATATTTGTCATCGAAAAGCTGAATGTACTTGTGATCGTTATCGGCTGTCAACTTAATTTGGATTCGACTGTCATCGGCTTTCTGTCCCATCGCGATTAATTAGCCTTTCACCCAGATGCGCTCACCATGTTGTGCTGACCAAGTTGCAGCGATCCTTCTCAGGCGAATGTTTGCGAGCACAATCATCATAAAGCCTTGCGGTGAAGTTGCGCTCGACCGATGATTTCCTATGATCGCAATTCTTGCATTGCGTCAATGCATATTCTACACAAAAAAAAAAATCAACTGTTCTAATGTGATGAACGCATGCGACCGCAATATTATGAAATTGATGCTTAATGGATGCAAATTAACATATTTCATCAACGCAATCCAACATTGTTTAAGAACTTAGCACTATGATAACATGCATTTCTACCCGTTATCAATCGTGCAGTCCCTATCATATAGGTACTAATTTTCTAAACGATGACACTATCTTTTTCACAATACCCATGCACCCCGAGATCAACATAACATCTGCTATTTATAATGCACTCGTTTGTTATTTTAAATGAAGAGGCGCCTTCCCATTTCCTTTTAAAACTGTCCAATTAATGTGAACTTATCACATTCATAACTTATAAATTAATATCAAATATTAATTATAATATTTTTTCCTCTACTAGATATAAATCATATTTATATCCAATTTCCTCCAAATTAATGTACCTCATACATAAAGTTAATTATATCATATTTAATTAACTCGTTCAATTATATCATATATAATCGGACTCCCTCTTGTCAATTTGAACATTTCAAATTGACCCAAAAACTGACTCTCAACTTGTATCCAAGCTACCAAGGGGACCTTATGGACCTATGGCTCGAAGCTTCAACGGTACGTGAATAGCTGACTAAACTCTTTAGTCACGATATCCACCATTTGTTAACTGCCAGACATTCCACTAAAGATCGACAATTGAACTCTTCTTGCCATAGATATATTTCTATGTCCATTGGATATAACCAATCATGAGTACGATGACCCTTCACAGATGCTCGTAAGTGCAGTTAGGCCAAATTACCGTTTTGCTCCTTAGTTACATCTCAAGTATCACTGATTCCTCTAATGAACAATATAACATAGTCCAACTATGTGTGAACACTTCTCGGGCCATGAGAAGGTGTGTGGCGCCACATTGTTCAAGCCCTGGAATCAGCCCTTAAGGGAGCTATCTATCTACTTGCCCCTGCCTCGGGGAAGGAGTGAATTCCATCTTGTGTAGTTGAGTTCCCAGCTCTCAAATCAGATGAATCCTCAAAATGGTAGGTTTGAGTTGGCGTTCTGGCCACTCGCACCCATGCAAATCAAAGGACCACCCTCAATGGCAGGAGTTCCCAACTCACTAAGGATTGAGGTCATGTTACCTATGGTCATCGTAATGAAGTGAAGTCTCAGTTATGAACGGTGTTATATAACGAGAAATTAACACTTCGTGGTCAGGTCTTATACAAACTCTTTGTATAGGACGCCCCCGCTCGCATGTCCCCTACACGAATGATCAAGATCAGATCATTTGTGATAAGTCACAACACTTGTGACCATTCCACAAAGCGGGCCGCATTCGTAGTGTTACCAGGATAAGGTTTCCCTCCTATATCCATATACTACAAACTATTTTGGTTATCACTCAAGACATGATCCACTTGTATGTCACCACATACATGCTTAAGTTACATATAGATAACCAAGGATTTTAAGTTAGGTTTGTGGTAAAATGAAAAACATCTAAATGTGCAAAGTCAAGTAGTGAAGTAAATATCATTTATATTATACATCATAAGTGTTCGTATAAAATTGTTTACAAACTACTGGACTTTAGGGCACAAACCCCAACAGTCTTGACGCCCATTTGCCATATTTCATAATAATAAAATGTGACTATGAATAGGATAGACTTTAGAATGACAACAGGTGAGAAAGTTTCCTCATAGTTGATAACTTGTAGAAATACAAATTATTTATACTGCTTTATTTAAATATTGCGGCTAAAAGAGAAGAAAGTTGCGTCAATTGTATAGAAATTAGCTAAGAAATACAATAATTAAAAATTGTCGTCAATACACCCATTAACACCATTGTGATGGTAGAAAAGAGTATTTCAAGTTTGTTTTGCATGATATCCAGTCACCGTATACGCTCATGGCTCAAGAGAGAAAGATTAACGCATCTACGTCGTATTGCGCCCATCATTCAGGAAGGAATAGACAATCAACGCAATGACACGCATGCGACAATTGATCCAGAGCTGAACTTCAACCGCATGCGGTAATAAAAACAACACCGCATGCGGGCACATGATCGAAGATGCAAATGAGCAGCGCAATCACAGAGGATTTTGACATGTGTACAACTAACCGTTGTGCATTTTCGATAGACTGATTGCATAACAGAAGGAATATTTATTCCACTATTCTCGGAATTTCTATAACAATAAAGTGGGGACCACAAGTCAAAGAGTCAAAGCTTTCATCTATAAATACCCTCAAAGAATTCACTGAAAAATATACTTGATACGGGATAATTGATACGAGGCTATTGAGAGAGGCTAATCTGAGTGCTGATCAAAGAAGATCTAGAAAGAACAAAGACAAGGCCAAGAGGTGAGTCTCAGGACAAATCATTCCAAATCCCCATCGTGAAGCTCTGTACCGAGATCAACTCTACCGGTTGAGCAAGCCTGAGAGGGAAGCACATCCTTCCATTCACTCCATCTACGCCGGCAAGCAATCTCTCCATCTAGATCGGTGTCAAGACATTAGCACTCTTCTGTATCTATTTCTAACTCTTATTCATCAATTGTATTTCATCTTCTTAGTCTAAATCATTCACAACCATGTATCAGACGCTTGATTTTATAATTAAATGTCCTGATCACTTTCATTTCCACATCTCTGTCTATTTCTGTTCCTTCATTAATCGTTTCTCCACGATGTATTCTTAATTCCTTGGTGATTAATACAAATTAAACAAGTAACTTATTCTATGCTAAAGAAATAAAATGTTTAGTGAAAGCATGCTAGACGGCATCTTCACTTGTGAGAGCAGAAGTGAAGATGCCATTCTGATCTGTCGAGAGAAGGTTAGAAGAATGCGTTAACTAAAGCAAGAAGTACTTCCAGAGATGGAAGCAACCTTGTGTTCACTACGTTCGTCCTTGTTTCACCATAGAGATGTGGGAAACACAGCCGATCACCGAGAGGTGTACGCCAAGGGAAAGCGGAACCGTACTTATATCTTTAAAGTAATTGAGAAACTTGCGCTGTTTATATTAATTATCCTTTCTCTTTCTGTTTCGCACATAAGCCTTGCCACCGTATAATACGATCTTTGTATATTCTTCACAGTCAGTCTCAACGTCGGTATCTTGTATCATCATAGCTTAGGTTTATTTTATCGCACTTTACTTTTATCGCAATTTACTTTATTATATTATCGCATTTTTACTACTTATCTTTACTTTGCTGCACAATTTACTTTATCGCATGTACAAACCACACTTTTATTAAATTGAAAAACCCTCAGTCACATATATCACAAATATAATGCAATTAACCTAAAACAATCCCTGTGTTCAACCTCTTATCACACCAAGAAACTTGCAGTGAAATTATACTTGGTTTCAATGCAAGGAAACTTGTGACAACGCACAACATACTACAAAAATATTCATTAATAACGCATATCTAGAAGTAGTATCACATATCATCGCAATCATCCAAGCGCTGTATGACATAAGAAGATTAATTTTATTCATTCATATTCATACATGCGTTACAAGTTTATGATGAGCTTGTATGATGATAAAGACTTAAAATTCTGTGTGTCAATAGTCAACTCCCTCAACCTGGGTATAACCCTTTGCCATGAGCCTAGCCTTAAAGGTTTGCAGCTTTCCATCTACACCTCTCTTTTGCTTATAGATCCACTTACACCCAATAGGTCTTACCCCATCAGGTGGATCAACAAGCTCCTAGACGTTATTGAAGTACATAGACTCCATTTCCTGGTTCATTCCCTTAACCCATTCATCTTTGTCAACATCCTCCATTTCTTTCTTAAAAGACAATGGATCCTCGACCCCATCATTCGTAATGGCGTTTTGGGCTTTAGTCAAACCCATGTAGCGATCCGGTGGGTTCATAACCCTCCCACTACGTCAAAGCAGTCTCAACTCTTGAGCTGGTTGACTAGACATCTTGACCTCAACAACTCTTGTTGTGTCGGTATGTTCAACAACTCTTGTTGAACCCTCAGTAGTCTCAGTCTCACTAGAGAGCTCACGTAAAACGAGCTTACTTCGTGGCTTATGATCCCTCATGTGGTCTTCTTCCAAAAATATGGCATTAGTAGAAATAAACACTTTGTTCTCACTCGGATCATAGAAGTATCCACCTCTCGTTTCCTTGGGGTAGCCTACTGATGACGGGCAGAAATGCACGTCATTATAGGCCTTTTATTTAGAATTATGAGGGCTGTTAAGTAGAATACGACGAATATGTTAGGAATTCATAAGAAAAGAGTTTTCATCGATCGACATTAAAAATCTCAGCTAACCCACTATTATGCATTAAATTGTTTATTTTTGTAGCAACCGCAGAAAGCGATCGCATGCCTGGAAGCCAGGCTATTGCAAAGACACCGGATGCAGGGATCTCTCTATCGCAGAGGCGAACGCATACGCTCGACGCACGGATGTTGCGGCCATCAACCGCATGCGTCTATCGCATAGAAGTTGCGGCCGTCAAGCGAATGCGATCATCGCAAGAAGATTGCGACTACATATAATAACCATAATAGAAGGGATGATCACAAGGTTGGTGGAATGCAAGCATGAACGCATACATTGCGATTAGAAATTTCACCTACCACACCGTTAGCAGCAGAGATTCAGAAAAGAACCAACACGTCGCGAGTGTCAGATTCAGAGCAGGTCTATTAATGCTGTCGGCGATCAAGCTCTATAAATAGAAGTCGTTGAGCAGAATTTCAGATCATCCAAGGTTTTCGCCAGAGGCTCCCTGCCTTAGGGTGGATCCTTGTGATCCAGACCAAATCTTGAGACGATAGCTTGAGAGTTCTTCATCCCCTTCAGTCATTCCGAGTGACGACCGGAGCCTTTGTCGGAGTTAGAGCTCGAGAGAGTCTACTCCACTGCCCATCCATGGCACCACCGATAGCCTTGACACACATCTGCTGGAAGCAAGACATTGCTTTCAGCTGCCCCTCCATTTCTCTTCTTTCCTTGTATTGTATTACATTTTGGCTTAAGGAATTAATACATTTTATGATCAATGCATTTCTATATTTTCCTTAGATTCCATCTCCATCTTCATTTACTTAGCATCCTTTACTTTCATTGCATCACTAAGTAAGATTGTTAGAGTATCGCATACTTAATCATGCGGCATAGGAATATGAAGCATGTAACAAACCACCGGGAGGTGTGCATTGCGCGAGTGTTGTGAGAAAACCTTATTTGCTTAGTGTGAATCTACAGCAACGCTCTTCTATAAGCGGATGCAATGCTTGTCTATGAGTAGAATCTGTAGCAATTAACTGCCTGGGAGGGTAAGTGATTAGTTGCATTAAGCAATGTAAGCAAGTGTTCACTAGGGATAGGAATAATCTTACATCAACCAAGTTTATGTGATTACCTTTTCTTATGAGCGCATCATTCATCATTTAGGCATACTTGGGAGAGTAGTCTAAAAATCGAATCTAAGTCTCAGGAGAGCGGATTGGATCGCATAAGCAAGAATGAGGATCTTAGGAATAAGCTCCATTTGCTACTATACAGCACATGCACCCTTTAAGTAGGATATGGTGGTATGCGGTCATCTCGCTTATGTGTGAGAGCATGTGAGCGGGCATATGGAGGCTTAGAAATAAGCTTCTCGACACTATCGCATATACATCACATGCGTCTACATCAAGTGTGTATAGCATGATCGCATAGCTTGTATTGGTTGGGGTTTCCCTTGCGGTCAAGCTTAGTGTTACAGTGAAGACACCCTCACCTTTTCATCTATTTTTCCATGCATTTTACTATGAATCAACAGTTTTCGTGTCTCTACCTCTCATTCATACTTCCACCGCTTAATCTGTTAGTTAGGAGTAGGAGTAGTGCTTAGCCCATAACTCTCATCATTCTTTTATTTATTCACCGCAAACACATTACCACATACATTTAGCTACAAGTCCCTGAGTTCGACCTCGGATCACCCGAGAAACTTGCGTTCTCGTTATACTTGGTGAGAGTACAAGAAAGCTTGTGACAGGAACGCATGGTCATTGCATATGAGATCAACGCATACAATCCATTCCAACGCATGACCACCGACGCATGAGAACCAACGCATAACTTAAGACATGCATCGCATAAATTGCGTTCACAAATTTACGTCACCATCTACAAAGAAACAATCCTTTGAACGTGGTTCCAACTTCTTTGGGATAGTCACAAGCATATGTGCTGGACAACTCTAAATCCTAAAGTGGCGTAAACTACCTTTACAGCCTCTCCATAACTCAAAAGGTGTTTCAGAAACACTTTTCGAGGGAATGTTGTTCAGGATATAACATGCAGTCTGCACTACATAACCCCAAAACGAGTCTAAAAGATAAGCATTACTCATCATAGACTGAACCATGTCCAACAAGGTTCTGTTTCTCCTTTTTGATACACCATTCTGCTGAGGTATACCTGGGGTCGAGAGTTGGGATGCAATCCCATGTTCTATCATATAGTGCTGGAATTGGAGGTCCATATACTCTCCACCACCATCAGATCGTAGTGTGTTTATCTTCTTACCTAACAAGTTTTCAACTTCAACCTTATACTCCTTGAACTTGTCAAGGACTTCAGACTTACATTGCATTAGGAAGAGATACCCAAACCTTGAATAATCATCTATAAAAGAGATGAAATATTCATACTCACCTCGAGCTCTAACATTCATCGGCCCACAGAGATCTGAATGTATAAGCACCAAGGCTTCCTTGGCTCTATAACCTTTTCCAATAAAAGGTCGTTTGGTCATCTTGCCTTTAAGGCATGATTCACATATTGGCAAGGAGTTTTCTTCTAAACTCTTCAGAAGCCCACTTTTCACCAACTTCTCAATCCTATTGAGGTTGATGTGACCTAACCTAAAATGCCAAAGATGGGCGTTTACCTTTAGAGAAACTTTTGGTCTTTTAGCTGTTATTGCCGTACTGAACATTTCAGTGTTAAACAAGACTTTTATGACTAACGGCCTTAGTACATATAAGTTATTTTCCATTGAACCATAACCAATCTCCATTCCATTCTTGAAAATAAACACTTTATTCTCAGAAAAGAAGACGGTGTAGTCTTGTTCAACGAGACAAGAAATCAAGATTAAGTTCCTCTTAATATGAGGAACTACAAAAACATTATCTAGTAACAGAAAATGTTTCTTGTCAACAAATAACTTCAGCCTACCTACAGCAACAGTTGAAACAACCTCACTAGTACCGACTCAAAGAGTCATCTCTCCCTGTGACAACATTTGCCAGGAACTGAATCCTTGGTAAGAGGAACTAACATGATTGGTGGCACTTGAATCAAGGATCCAGGAAGAATCATCATTTTCTATCAGACATTTCTCCAGGACCAATAAATCATATTTACTGTCTTGTTTCCTCTTTTGGAGAGTAGTGGGATAGAGGTTGTTTTCCACGAAATTTGTTTCACACAATTCTTTCCACTGTAAGTAATCGGTCATTTTAAAAGCTTTAGATGGAAATACTAACGAGTTGCTGAAAAGAAAAACACATTGACCTACGTTAGGTTTTAAGCAAATGCCCGTTGTAAAACAAAGCAACATCCAATAAGGTTTTAGCAAAACTAACATGAACCCCGTGTGACATCTAGTTTCGCAATGACGCTTCAAAGGTTTAGGACAAAAGCCGCCGAAGGGAGGTAAGTTATACCTCCTCTGAATTGAAAAGTTCTCAACCAGTCATTAATACCAGAACAACCTTGCTCCTATAACGACTAGCCATCATTGATTTGGCCAAGAGATCATTAACTTACTTAAAATCTCTTGTAAGTGTGACCCACCATTTTAAGCCCTAGAGGTCCGTCCCAAAAGGCCAATCCGAAGGGAAAAAATCCAATTGGGGCAAAACCTAAAGCGACCTTATCCATTTCTGGAGTTCACCTTGATATTGACCAACTGCACAAAACCCATCCGAAGGGGACCCTCTGAAGGAAACACGAGGGCGTACAGAATGATCTCACAGTGTGAACCAATGACAGAGACCATAGGACGTGTTGACATACACCCTTCACCTACTTACTATAAATACTCTCTTCGTCCACCTTGATATTGACTCATGCAAACACCATCCGAATTGGGATTCTTCCTGGCACCACGAGGTCAAACATGAATCTCACAGTGTGAACATACAGGGAGAAACGTGAGTGGAATCATAGACATATCTGATACGCCTCTTCCTCCCACTAAGTGTTTTATAAACTAGTGTTTAGCTTAGAAAAAAACGGCTAAGGATTTTAACTAAGTGACTTTTAGGTTTTCCCAAGAGTAACTTTTACCTTAGATAGTTGAACAACTTTTGCTCATCATCCATTAAACTCTTTAACGGAATCTTTGACCAAAACGTCGCATGCTTGTTGAAAATCTATCTAATTCACCTTTCCAGGTAGGTTCCTAGGTAGGGGTGTTATGTTTTCGTCAACTTAAGAACCCCAGCCTAGCCAGAACCCGCCTTAGACAAAAGGTCCCTTATAGATAGGTTTACAACAAATTTAATATTTTATTCAACCAATTTAATCCTATTAAACCGATTTTAAAAGATTAATCTAGGATACTAAACTCTTTAGAACCACTTGAACTTAGGTCTATCTCAATCAAATTTTAAAACCCTTTTAAAAAACTTGAGTTCACCCTAAGTCCGTATGGAACTCTAAATTATTGATTTTAGGTCTAATTTCCTTTATAACACTTATAAACGGAAACAATCACCATGATGTGAAGCTAACACATGCAAGGCATTCATAACGATTATAAATGGCCTAAGTGTCATGCTCAATGCATTGTCCATTCATTGCTACTTCTTTTATATAACACTTGTACAAAACCGCAATGAAACAAGCAAAACATGCTTCCATTCACCCTTAAACTATAACAATTATAAGAAAAGGATGATGCATGATAATGCTCACTGCATGCAAAATATAACTCTTATATTTCATGATGCATACACATGCTTTCAAGTAATTTCGTCATGCAATATTATAACATGTATAATACATGATGCATGAGTAATTGCACAACCTAAGGTGGGTTTTAACTATATGACAAACACTTTGGCATATAAGTACCATACATCACATGTATAAGCAATTAAAGTTGATGAACCGGGTAAAATTGCTTAAAAAACACAAAAGGAAAGCTAACTATTATAAAGACAAGGAGTCTCCAGTTCAAACAGGCGAACCGGGTCTTGAACCGCTCGAGGAAAGCATCGCTTCTCCAACCATCGTGTACTAAGCATCCTGCAATCATCTACACGATGAAACAAACTCTTTTCTCTATCGCTTACCAACGCTTCTAGAGCTAAACGATCATTTAGCATTCATTATACGATCGTCTAGAAAAATCCAAACGATCGTTTAGCTATTACTATACGATTGTGTACCTTTACTAAGCGATGAAGCCTAAAGTACATGATCATTTAGCGCGCTCTGCACAATGCCTGCCTTCCATGATCGTTTAAGCTACTACGATGCCGGGAAGCACCATCGCTTAAGCGATCATTTAGCTAGCGTCTCCGTATCGCATATGCGTGATCGCATAGGTAGTAACTAAGTGATGAAGCTTGCTAACTACATGATCGTCTAGCGCGTGCCTTCTACTAAATGACGAGCATAGCATGCTCCTTCTACGATCGCCTACCTCTAGCGCCTATTCGATCGGGCAACCATCGCTATGCGATATGGTAAACGATTTATCCCATCGCTTAACATTAATTAAACGATCGATTAGAAAATACTAGACGATCGTCTAGAAAAAACTACTAAACGATTGCTTAGTAAAATCCCAACGATCGTTTACCTGAGGCTACACGATCCGACCAACGCTTGGTCTTCTTCTTCGTTGAGAATTGCATCACCATGCGTCGAAGCTTCATCACGAACGACTCGACGAACTCAAACGTTTTGAATTACAGACTCGATTGTGATGTTACTTTCGCCCAAAAACATAGGGGCCCTTAAACACTTTGTAATACAGAAAGCTTTAACAAAAAGGCAATTTAAACCTGAAACGTTCATCAAATTCATCCACAAATGCAGAAAATGGTTAACCACAAATGCAGAAACCCACCGCGATTGAAAAATGCGTTCAATTCAGATATGTAATTTGGAATATCAGAGAACCTGGCTCTGATACCAATTGAAGGAAATCAGATCTGAGATTTCCATGAGCGGCGGGAGAAAGATTATTCCAAATCACAATCATGAATGAGCAATACATTTACAGTCGACTTCAAACAAGCGATTATACAATTAAAATGCAGAAATTACAGCATGAACAACAAATGAACAAGGAAGAACTCTACGAACATTTGTCTCCTCTCTCCATGTTCCTTGCTCACGAATGCTCGAACAACAGCAACCTCGAACGCTCGATCTACATGACCATAACAAGAACAAACTCTTCGCACTCGTCCTCAATGATCACCTCAGTCACGAACTCCTCCACAACACGAACGACCTCCACAACACCACGAACGGCCTTCAGAAAACCTCGACGATGTCAAGTTGAGTTTGACACCACCAACAAGGCTACCTTGGTATTCTCGGTGTGAGAACCCAGAGGGTGGGCTCTATTCGGATTGGCATGAGGTAGACGAAGGAGGAAACACCGATCGTGTACATGATTGGGCAAGTAGGAGATGGTGAAGACCTATCGTATAGGTCAATGCCCAATCGTTTAGATAAAGCTAAGCGATCGTCTAGCAAAAGCTATGCGAACGTTTAGCTCATCGTTTAGCTCAGTCTATTGCCTACAAAATCTACACAATCATTTACTTAGGGCAACCGATTGTCTAGCAAAACTATGCGATCATTTAGTAAATACTGCACGATTATTTAGCTCTACTTGGCACGATAGTTTAGCTCGCCCAGCCGTCGTTTAGTAAATATGTATTTACTTGACAACATCGTGAGTTTCTTTTGCACAAGAGAAAAATCTCAAAAACTTTTTCAATCGTTTGTAAAATCATCCTTCAAATTTAGGAAAACCATTTTCCTTTTAAACTCACAGTTACCATGAATCCAATAACCATCCACCCATTTGGTTATTAAAGAAAAAGAATTAATTATCCAATAATTAATATTATTATAAATATAAATGATAACCAATTTATCATACTATATTTATAACCTATAGTTTTAATATTTCATCTCATGAAACATATAAACCAAGGAGACCTTATGGACTTGTAGCTCGAAGCTCCAACGGTAGGTGAATAACTGAATAAACTCTTTAGTCATGGGATCCATTATCCATCAACTGCCAGGCACTCCATTAAAGACCGATAGCTGAACTCTCCTTACCACAGATATATTATGTGTTCATCTTAACCAATCAGCAGTGCAACAACCCTTCACAGATCGTTCGTAAGTACAGCTGAGCCAATAATCGTTATGCCCCTATAGTTACATTTGTCTCCTTAAGTGCCATTGATCCCTCTAATGAACCATAAGTCATAGTCCTACTATGACTGAGTCTTCTCTTCTAAAGAGAAGCTGTGGCCACTATGTTCAAGCCCCGGAATTAGCCCTTAAGGGAGCAATCTCTCTACTTATCCCTGCTAATGGTAATTTTTTGATTTCTTTGCAGACTCTCAACCTCTGGCGAATTACGACTTGGAGATCGAGGGAACATTTAGATGGAGACTGAGAGACCGCTAACAGCAACCACAATTAGATAAAGAAGAGATGGCGGAGAAGCCTGGAAACGGAGCACCAAGTGATAACAATGTCATGGCGAATCCAATCTTGCTGGCAAACCATCGCAATAGACCCGTTAGGGACTATGCATCGCCAAACCTCTATGATTTCTCTCTAGGAATCATGAGACCTACCTCCGAAGGAAGGCGTAGATGATCCAGACTGCAGATGATCCAGATGATCCAGATGATCCAGATGATCCAGATGATCCAGATGATCCAGACTGCAGATGAATATCGCCAAACTAATGATGCTGCAGATGATCCAGACTGCAGAACAATTCGGAGGAAGGCGTAGCGAGGACTCGCATGCCCACCTCCGAAGCTTTATTGAAATCTGCAATACTTTTGTGTTCCCGAACATTTCTGTTGAAGAAGTTCGACTAAATTTGTTCCCATTTTCTCTCTACGATCAGGCTAGAAAATGGGCATATTCTCTCGAGCTGGGAGAGATCACTTCATAGGTACAGGTCATGGAGAAGTTTATGAAGAAATACTTTCCACCTACTGAGAATGCCAGACGAAGGAAACTCATTAAAAATTTTGAACAAGACATGGATGAATCGCTCAGCGATGCCTGGGCGAGGTTTAAAAGGTTGGTCAGGGATTGTCCACACAATGGTTTGCTAGACTACCTCCAAATGGAAATTTTTTATCATGGTTTGAATCCCGCTTTGCAGATCGCTGCCAATGCGGCAGCCGCTGGTGGTCTGCTTGATAAAACGTATGACGAGGCGAAGAATATCTTGGATCGCATCTCCAAAAACCATGAAGATTGGAGAGAGAGTGACCAAAGATTGAGACTCAAAGACAATGATGCAAGTAATGGTGCTATTTCTTCACTACAAAATCAGATGACCGCAATGATGAACTTAATCCAAGGAATTGCGATCAGCAGCCCAATACCGCAAAATGGGCAAATCAACGCAATCAGTCAAAACACCGCAAGGTGTGCGACTTGCGGTGATGGGCACGCGATGGAAGATTGCCCACAAAATCCACAATCCATTTACTTTGTGAAAAATAATCCCTTTTCGAATACCTACAACTGATAACTTGTAGAAATACAAGTTATTTATGTTGTTTTATTTAGATATTGCGGCAAAAAGAAAGGAAAGTTGCGTCGATAGTATAAGAATTGGCTAAGAAATACGAAAATTATGAAATGTCGTAAACACACCCACTAAAACCATTGCGATGGCAAAATAGAATGTTTCAGTCTCTGTTTTGCACGGATCAGGTCACCGCATGCGTTAATGGCTCGAAGAAAAAATATACAACGCATCTACATCGCATGCGCCCATTGATAACTTGTAGAAATACAAGTTATTTATGCTACCTTATCTAGATATTGTGGCCAAAAGAGAAGGAATATGCATTGATTGTATGAAAATTAGCTCCGAAATACAATAATTATGAATTAACGCAATTACACCCACTAACATCGTCAAGAGGGTAGAAGAAGATATTTTTACTTTGTTTTGTAGGAAACCAAGTCACCACTTGTGATCAAGGCTCAACGAGAAACTGAACAATGCATCTCTGTTGCATTGCACCCGTCAATGAACAATGAAGAGATGATTAACGCCATGACGGCGTAATGCGACAGTCGATCCCAAGCTGAATTTCAACCGCATGTGGTAATAAAAACAACACCGCATGCGAGCAACTGATCGAAAGATGCAAATGAGCAACGCAAAGGCAGAGGATTGCGACACATGTACAACTAACCGTTGTGCAAATTTGATGGTCTGATTGCAAACAGAAGGAATATTTATTCCTCCATCTTTAGAATTTCCATAACAAGAAGTGGGGTCCACAGCCAATAGTCAAAGCTTTTCACCTATAAATACCCTCATAGAAATCACAGAAGATATACTGGATTCATATATAATTGATACGAGGGCTAATTGCTGCTAAATTACTGAGAGAGAGGCTGAGCTGAGTATTGATCGGAAGAAATCCGGGAAGAAAAGAGACAAGGGCGAGAGGTGAGTCTCAGTGTGAATTTACCAGATCCCCACTGCGAAGCTCTGTGCTTAGATTCTTGCTACCGGTTGATCAAGCCTAAGAGGGAAGCTCATCCTTCCGCACGATCCATCCACATTGGCAAGAAAATCTCCATCCAGATCGGCATTAAGACTTTGGCGCTCATTTGTATTTGTTTCTATCTCTATTTTCATCAAGTGTATTTCACCTTCTTAATCTCTTTATTCACAAATCATGTATCAGACGCTGAATAGAAATGTTGAATGTCTCGATCGATTTCATATCCCTTTCTCTATCTATTTTCGTTCCTCCGTTTATCTCTTTCATCATAAAGCCTTCTTAATCCCTTGGGAATTAATATGAATTAAACAAGTAACTTACTATGTGCTAAAGAAATAAGAACGTTTAGCTAAAGCATGCTAGACGGAATCTCCACCTGTGAGAGCAGAAGTGAAGATGCCATTCTGATCTATCGAGAGAAGGTTGGAAGAATGCGTAAAGTAAGAAGTACTTCCAGAGATGGAAGCAACCTTGCATTCATTACGTTTGTCCCTGTTTCACTACAGAGATGTGGGAACATGGCCGATCACCGAGAGGTCTACGTCACGGGAAAAGCGGAACCGCATTTATGCCTTTAATGCAACTAAGGAACTTGCGATGTTTGTATTAATTATCTTTTCTGTTTCTTCTTCGTACATAAGTCTTGTCACTACATTACACGATCTTTGCATAACCTTCATAGCCAGCCTTGACCTCAGTATCTTGTATCATGAAACCTATATTTTGTATCATTTTAGCTTAGATTTACTTTAACGTAATTTATTTTATTATCGCATCCTTACCGCTTTACTTTACTTAGTCGCATGTTTATATTCTTGTACACAACAACTTTTATTAATTGAAAACCCTTGGTCGCATGTATCACAAGCATAATGCAATAACCTCAAACAGTCCCTGTGTTCGACCTCGGATCACACCAAGAAACTTGCGGTGAAATTATACTTGGTTTCAACGCAAAGAAACTTGTGACAACGCACAACATACTACAAGAACATTGTTAATTAACGCATTTCTAGAAGTAGTATCATATGGGCATGAACCTTGTGTGCATCCTCATCATTTCATCACAGTGCATGCATAACAAGGAATCTAAATTTTGGGTTACAAGTTTATGGCGCCGTTGCCGGGGAACTGGTAATGGGGACTTGGACTTGTTCATTCATTCATATCCATATTTGTATCAGCGCATTGTTTAAGAATAAAATTTGCATTACAAGTTTATGGCACTGTTGCTGGGGACTAGTTAACGGTTTATTGTTTAAGTGTGTTTGTGGTATTTGCAGGACAAATCTCATTGTACTGGCTGTTCAACGCGGAGAGTAGCTTGACGGTTTATGAGTACTGGTGCTGAACCAGAATTCAAAGCTGACTTGAGATCGAGCGTACCTTTCACGCACGGGCACGTCAGAATCGGATAAGGCGAAAGAAAGCAGCGAGTATGGCAGATAATAACGACAATGCGGTTCCCGTAGTAAATCAAAAGGCTATTAGGCCAGCGCAGGATCCTGTTTTCCTGGCTGCGCAACATCCTCATGAGTAATTATGCATCACCCAACCTGTATGATTTTTCGCCTGGGATTTTGAGGCCTATTGTTGAGGAGAACACAAGGTTCGAAATAAAATCGGTCATGCTACAAATGATCCAAAATGCAGGGCAATTTTGGGGTTTGTAAGGTGAAGAGCCGCATGCCCACTTGACCAGCTTTGTCGAAATGTGTAGCAACTTCTCATTACCTGGCATAACCTCAGAGAGTATTAGATTGTATTTGTTCCCTTACATCTTGAGGGATGAAGCCAAGAAGTGGGCTCACTCACTAGAGCCAAATGAGATCACATCATGGGATCAATTGGTGGAGCGATTCATGAAGAAGTTCTTCCCACCGGCCATCAACGCAAGGAGACGAAAGGACGTTTTGAACTTCGAGCAGATGGAAAATGAGACCTTGAGCACCGCCTGGGTGCGATTTAGACGATTAGTGAAAAACTGCCCGCATATCAGGATACCCGATTGCATTTTGATGGAGACATTTTATAACGGCCTGAATAGATCAACGTAGGCTGTTGCTGATGCCTCTACAATAGGAGGTTTTATGAACAAAACGTATACTGAGGCTAAAGTCATCCTTAACCGCATATCACGGAACATGAATGACTGGATTGATGATGACTATGGAGGCCGAGTCGCGAAAGAAGAAAGAATGAAACTGCCATTGTCCCTGCGGAGACAATGACCACGTTGGCTGCTCAGATGGCTGCAGTGACCTCGATTCTTCAATCGATGGCAATAAATCAAGGAGCCATCTCCCAACAATCAACGCAACCCACTGCACCGGCTCAGGTGGCTGCAATAAGTTGCGTTAATTGTGGAGGGGGAAATGTGCCCATCGAATCTCTAGCAAGTATGCGCCATCTAGAACAACCCCTTCAGCAATAACTACAATCCTGGCTAGAGGAGCCATTCTAACTTCGGTTGGGGTGGCAATCCAAACCAAGGGGGGCCAATCAACCATCAGAGTGGCAGTCAAGGAAATCCTCCTTTTCACCATAACTCGAACCAGGGGCAACCAAGGCAATCGCATAATCAGCAACCCTCATCTTCGAACACCTTTAGAAGCTCATTAGAGACCTTGCTAAAACAATATATGGACAAAAATGACGCAGTGATGCAAGCGCAGGCGTCTTCAATTCGAAACTTGGAGATCCAAGTGGGCCAGCTGGCATCTAAGCTGAGAAATAGAGCACCAGGAACGTTGCCTAGCAACTCAGAAGCCCCGGGATCCAATGGAAAGGAACAATGTCCCTAGGACATTGAGTAAGCAAGCCGGACCACCTGCAGGGATGTAGATTGCGCTAATTCAAAGAAACGCATCTTCCGGTCCATATCTCACAACTATGTTTAATGCTTTCTTTAATTTTTGTCTTATTGAATTCTTGAATTGTGTCTTTACTTCTTCATTTAATTCGTATTTTGACTTTATGAATTTAACTCTTCATTTATTTCCTCTGCATTTCTTGTTATACCGTCTTTAATTCTTTGAACTTTTCTGTAATTAATGCGTTGGTTCTTAATTAGTGAATGATTGAGAAATAAAGGGAAATTTATTGTCGCAAGTCATAGCAACTTGCGTTGATGAAAAAAAAAACAATAATAATAATAATCATAATAATAATAAAATCATATAATTAACAACAAGTATACAAGACGATAATGGACGCATCTTGAACTAAGCAAGACACGCTTTGCGTTCATTCAACTCAAATGTGTTGAAACTGATGGGTGTGATGCACGCGTATATGTCCTTTGCCCGTCCTTAGCTAAATGCACTATGTTGAGGTATCCTCCAGAAATGTGTTAGTTAAGGGATGTGTTGTAGGGGTGTATACGTTGTTGCCCGTCCTCGGGGAAGATGCATTTGCATTGATGAGCACATTGCGTTAATCTTTACATTGCGTTCATTCGAATAAAATATTAAAGAAAATTCTTTTTGCATTTGAGAAGTCCAATCGTTTCGTATCCCAAAGCAATGATGATTCTGCAGAAAAAAGGACACTTTTATGAATATTCATAAATGAGGGAAGTTCAAACGATGGGCCTTTTGAGCTTCTCGAGGCCTATTGCCGCAAAAATCGCGTTGGGCCCATTGCGGCCCAACCCTTCCCCGTCTATGAGTTTTTTTACCTCATTTGCACTTTGAAAAACCCTAGCGCCAGTATACGAAACCTTCTTCTTCCCAAAAACCCTAAGGATTTTCCAGCTCTTTCGACCAAGCTCTCATGGCTGACTAAGCTTCTCAATCTTCTACTTCACCCTCAACCCCTTCATCTGACCAAATCGCCATGCGAGAGGCAGCATTCCTTGCTGCCAGTTACCAGCTGGCTGCCCAACCCTATACCGTCTCGAGAATCGCCGGTAGAACCCGGAGAAACCCATTGTCCGTCCAGCCTCCTTAGTTCAAAAGGGGGCACAACATTGAAAATACCCCAGTTTCAACTCCTGCCGTCTTAACTGAGAGTGAGAAAAAGAGGCGTGATGACAAGGAAGTGTTTGACAACATTCTGAGTCATTTGGAGCAAGAAGGAGGATTACTCGAGGCAGGGGTTATAAACCAACCACTGTCCACAAAGGAGGTGGCAGCAGTGGTGGCTGAAGAGGTGGCGATAACTGAAGAAATGGTGGTAGTGGAGGCAGTGGTGATTAAAGAAGAGACAAGAAGAGACACTCTAACCTTATAGACACTTGAGGTAACTGCCAATGCAGAAACCTATGATGGACCCTCCAGAGTTGCGATGGAAGGGATTGCTAAGGAGGCTGAAGTTGTGGTAGAGACTCTTGAAGTTGCAATGGAGACGCAAACAGAAGGAGCTGAAGAGGAAAAGAAGAAGAAGAAAGGAAAAGGGAGAAAGGCTGGAGAAGCTGAGTCATCTCATCATCGCAAGGAGAAAAAGAATAAAGAGAAGAAAAATGATGATGAAGATGATGAAGAGAAGAAGGAAAGGAAGAAGAAGAAGAAGGAAGAGAGAAGAATGCTCCGGCGTGAAGAAAGACGCCTAAAAAAGAAAGAAGAAAAGAAGCAGAGGGTTGCGAGCTCTAAAGGATGGAGAATCAACCTCCATGAAGGAGGATAGGGGGAAACAACGCAATTATTGGAATCGGTGCAACCTGAAACAATGAAAATGGTTGCGATGGAAGAAGGCGAAGAAGGAGAAGATACCCCCCTCCCCCCCCCCCCCCCCCCCCCCCGATGCGGCGTCGCAGGGAGAATGCGCCCCAAGAGTCTTCTGTTGACCCTCAAAGATTAATAATCGCATTAGAAGAAAAAGAAAGAAGAAGAAAAGAAGAGGAGAAGAAGCAGGAGAAAATGGAGTGGGTAAAACTCATCACCGCAGAAGGTCTAAGAAGAAAATTGCATGATGAGGAAGTTCACCGCAATAATGAAATCTCAAGGCTTGAAGAAATAAGACGGATTGAAAAGGAACAACGCCTTTTGTTGGACTCTGAGCAGTTTGTGGAGGAGTTTGAGAGAGAAGAAAGAGAAGAAGAAGAGGAAGAGAAAAAGAAGAGGGAAGAAGAGAAGGGGAGATTGGAAGAAGAAAAGAAGAAGAAGCGTGAAGCTAATAGAAGGTGCCTACAGAAGAAGAAAGGCAAGGAGGTTGCCGAGCGAGAGAAGAAGAAATAATGCAAGAAACGGGAAAGAAAAACAAAGGCAACAATCCCACCTTGCGTTGGCCAAAGAAAAGGGCAAAGCGGTCGCAGAAAGTAGCAAGCCTGCGTTGGCACGTCCATCCAAAAAGAAAGAAAATGATGACTTGTTGATGGAGATGGGCTTTTACCCTATGCCAACGCCACTACCTGACCTCATCACGAGTGTGGTTGTGGAGCATGGCTGGGATACATATTGCTAGTGCCCAACCATTGTTGTTCCAAAGGTAGTGCATGACTTTTACCATGGACGGCTACATGGCACTAGGGATGCGATGACCATAAAAGGGCAGGTGGTGCCTTTCAGTGCAAAGGACATCAATGAGCTATACCAAATGAAGGATAACCTAAATGCACCGGGTAACAAAATCATTGATGATCCCACAGAACAACAGTTGGAAGATGCGCTACGAGTATTAGCGCAACCGGGCACGAAGTGGTTGGTTTCTTTAAAAGGCATCAAAACCCTTGCGTCCAAGACTCTGCTTCCGGAGGCAAGGCTTTGGGTTTATCTGGTTAAGAAGTGGTTGATCCCAACTTCCCATGAAAAGACCATTTCAAAGTATCGAGTTATTGCCGCATACTACATTGCGCACGACATTCCAATCGATGTGGGCCAGTTGATCAAAAGCCAAATTCGAGGCTTTGTGGGGCACATTAGATGACAATATTTCTTCCCATGGACTATCTCAAGTCTGTGCCTATCAGTGGGCGTAGGCATTGAAGGGGAACCCATGGAAGACGTCCATGGCCTCATCAATATCAAAATCCTGAGGCTGCTTCTTAAAGACTCCCCGAATTGCCCAGAGTTACCTTTAAAGAGGCCCGTAATCGATCTCAATACGCCGCAAGTACCCAGGCAAAAGAGACAGCACAGAGATGATAAGGGAAAAGGGAAAGTCCAAGAAGAAACAACGCAAGATCCAGAACTATTGGACCCTTTACCCTTAGTTATCCGCCCTCCAAGACCTTCGAGCTCACCCGCACAACCTTCTTCTCCACTCCATAAGCATTTCACCAATCTTCTCCTCACTCCAAATCCTCCAACCGCATACCCATCAGTCTACTCACCTGTAGCTTCATCACCGCAATCTTCCATTCCACCGCTGCATATTGATGACCCACATGATTTAGGTGAAGGCACCTCTGCCCAACCCCAAAACAATGCTGGCGAGACATCGTAGGTGCAACCTTCCATCCCTTCCTTGGCTGTAGAGTTAGCTGAAATGCGATCTCTCTTTTCCAAACAACAACAAATTTTTGCTCAACAACAAGACTCCTTGAACCAAAGATTTGAGGTGGTAATGGAGCAAATAGATGATATCCAGCGCAATGCTGCCACATCAAAAGAGGCATTGATCAATACTCAATGCAATATTTTTAAAGTCCATCGCCATCAAAGACAGATTGCGGAGAGAAACCATGAGTACTTTAACTTTCTCACAACTTATCTTCATGGTCCCATGATGCCTCCGCATCTCCGGCAGCAACTGAATTTTGAATATGCTCCTGCAACACCACCTCAGAACCCTCCTCCAGATCCTCCAGTTCCTCAACAATAAGTTTTACATTTTTGCGACCATTCTATATTTTTATTCAATTCATTATTTTTCCTAAGTTAACGGAATTCTTTGATTCTTTGTATAAGCAGAAATTTTTGTATTGCGTTAATTTTTAATTCTTTGTATACTTTGTCAATATTCAATACAATTGAGTACATATTCACTCCTTTCTGCCTGTGCCTTTTTCTTTATCATCCTTTGTCAATATTTGTGATGTTCTGATCTTTTATTGTTGCGTTATTCATTGCGCTGCCATGATATAATATATGTTTATACTTAGAAACATTTCCCATACTTTGTAAATTCTGACTAACACTTAGTTAATTCTTAGTTTAGCAGTACTTTACCTTTTATCTTTCAAAGTTCTGCTCAAACCTTATTTTTGAAATTTTTATTCTAAGTGTTTGCCTAGTCTATCCAAAAACCGCAATGAGGACCTTGCTTATCTTTAAATTTGGGGGTGGGGAAGGTCTGAGCAGATAAGATCAAGAATATGTGATGATTAAGAAAATGCGTTCATTTTCCATTTCATATATAAAAAAAAAAAAAAAAATCTTATGCCAAACTCCAATGTCAGTGCAAGGGAAAACCTCAAAAATGTTCCCAACCTGATAAGAGTTTAGTTGTTAAAGAAGCCTGCTCGTAGTTGGATGTCATATGACACTCGTAGGAGCAAGCCAAAATGAAGGTGGGTTTCCAAGAAAAACACAATAAAAGAGAAAATAAAAGAGTGTAAGAGAAAACTCCTCTGAATATCATGAGTTAAAGTTGAAATTGTCACACAACCGTAGTTGGATGTTCGCATGACACCCATGGGAACAAACCAAAACGAAGAGTGTAATCATGACCAACAGTCTGTAATAAATAATGCAAAGTTTGACCGCTACATATAGACATATTGAGTTATTTTGACAAATAAGAGATAAACATTATGTTTTCAAAATTAGAAAAGCATCTTTGAGCAGAATTTTGTTATATAGAAGAATAAAGTAGGCTTTGTTCAGAATTAGCAAGGATAGAAGGAAATTACGTTGTTAAGAAATGGGCCTGAGTGTAACATTCGGAGCAGCCAATCGACGCAAAAATATAGGAGAGGAATTTAGCTTTATTGTCTTAGTAGAAGATATGCTTGAAGACAAACATATATCTAAATTTGGGGGTGTGATAACTTGTAGAAATACAAGTTATTTATGCTGCCTTATCTAGATATTGTAGCCAAAAGAGAAGGAATATGTGTTGATTGTATGAAAATTAGCTTAGAAATACAATAGTTATGAATTAACGCAATTACACCCACTAACATCGTCAAGATGGTAGAAGAAGATATTTTTACTCTGTTTTGCAGGAAACAAAGTCATTGCTTGTGATCAAGGCTCAACGAGAAACTGAACAACACATCTCTGTTACATTGCGCTCGTCAATCAACAATGAAGAGATGATTAACGCAATGACGGCGCGATGCAACAGTCGATCTTGAGCTGAATTTCAACTGCATGCGGTAATAAAAACAACACCGCATGCGAGCAACCGATCGAAAGATGCAAATGAGCAACACAAAGGCGGAGGATTGTGACATGTGTACAACTAACCGTTGTACAGATTTGACGGTCTGATTGCATAACAAAAGAAATATTTATTCCTCCATCTTCGAAATTTCCATAACAAGAAGTGGGGTCTACAGCCAAAAGTCAAAGCTTTTCACCTATAAATACCCCTATAGAATTCATAGAAGATATACTGGATACGGATATAATTGATATGAGGGCTAATTGCTGCTAAATTACTGAGAGAGAGGCTGAGCTAAGTACTGATTGGAAGAAATTCGGGAAGAAAAGAGACAAGGCCGAGAGGTGAGTCTCAGTGCGAATTTGCCAGATCCCCGCCGCGAAGCTTTGTGCTTAGATCTCTACTACCGGTTGAGCAAGCCTGAGAGGGAAGCTCATTCTTCCGCATGATCCATCCACATTGGCAAGCAAATCTCCATCCAGATCGGCGTTAAGACGTTGGCGCTCATTTGTATTTGTTTCTAACTTTATTTTCATCAAGTGTATTTCACCTTCTTAATCTCTTCATTCAAAAATCATGTATCAGACACTGAATAGAAATGTTGAATATCTCGATCGATTTCATATCTCCTTCTCTATATATTTCTGTTCCTCCGTTTATCGCTTTCATCATAAAGTCTTCTTAATCCCTTGGTAATTAATATGAATTAAACAAGTAACTTACTATGTTCTAAAGAAATAAGAATGTTTAGCTAAAGCATGCTAGACGACATCTTCACCTGTGAGAGCAGAAGTGAAAATGCCATTTTGATCTGTCGAGAGAAGGTTAGAAGAATGCATTAACTAAAGCAAGAAGTACTTCCAAAGATGGAAGCAACCTTGCGTTCATTACATTTGTCCCTGTTTCACCACAGAGATGTGGGAATGTGGTCGATCACCGAGAGGTCTACGTCACGAGAAAAGCGGAACCGTATTTATGCCTTTAACGCAACTAAGGAACTTGCGATGTTTGTATTAGTTATCTTTTCTATTTCTGCTTCGTATATAAGTCTTGTCACCGCATTACACGATCTTTGCATAACCTTCACTACCAGCCTTGACCTCAGTATCTTGTATCATGAAACCTGTATTTTGTATCATCTTAGCTTAGATTTACTTTAACACAACTATTTTATTATCGCATCCTTACCGCTTTACTTTACTTAATCGCATGTTTATATTCTTGTACACGACAACTTTTATTAATTGAAAACCCCTGGTCACATGTATCACAAGCATAACACAATAACCTCAAACAGTCCCTGTGTTCGACCTCGGATCAAGCTTGTGACAACGCACAACATACTACAAGAACATTGTTAATTAACGCATTTCTAGAAGTAGTATCACATGGGCATGAACCTTGCGTGCATCCTCATCATTTCATCATAGTGCATGCATAACAAGGAATCTAAATTTCAGGTTACCAGTGTATGGTGCCGTTGCCGGGAAACTGGTAACGGGGACATGAACTTGTTCATTCATTCATATCCATTTTTGTATCAACGCATTGTTTAAGAATAAAATTTCCATTACACCTATCAATCAAGAATGAAGAGATGATCAACGCAATGACGACGCATGCGACAATTGATCAAAAGCTTTAGCGATCAACGCATTTCAACCGCATGTGGTAATAAAAAACAACACCGCATGCGGCGATAGATCGAAGATGTGAAGAGCAACGCATTCGCGGACAATTCTGACAAGTGTACAGCTTTTAGTTGTGCGATCTCGACAGATTGATCGTGGAACAGAAAGGAATTTTTCATTCTGCCATTGTAGAAACTACCATAATTAGATAGTGGGGACCACAAATTCAAAGAGGCAAGGTCTGGCCTATAAATAGCTTCCTCAAATTTGTTGAAAAGGTATATAGATACTGGGGATATATACATACAAAGATATTCTGAAAGGGGAGAGAGGCTGGTTTGAAGAGACTGTATAGAGTAAATCCGGGAGAACTACGAGACAAGGCCGAAAGGTGAGTCTCCGAGCAAAGAATTTTTCCGATTTCCGAAGTTGAAGCTCTGTGCCAAAGATCAATTCTACCGGGAAAGCAAGCCTGAGAAGGAAGCTTTCCTCTCCACCACATCCATATGCCAGCAAGCACAAGTCTCCGATCGGGATCTGTGTCAAGACGTTGACAGTCTTTCCGTATTTGTTTCTATTCTCTGATTCATTTTTTGTGTTCATCTTCTTTAATCCCTCATTCACAAACATGTATCAAACGCTAAATTTTAGAATTAAATGTTATCATCGTCATCGTTATCATCTCTCTGTCTCTTTCCATTCATTTATCATCCATTTTCTCCATGATGTGTTCTTAATCCTCGGGGTAAATAGCGAGAATTAAGCGAGTGAGTTAATCTGTGTCAGGGAATCAATTAAGTTTAGCTAAAGCATGCTCGACGACATCTTCACCTGTGAGAGCAGAAGTGAAGATGTTATTCCGCCTATCGAGAGAAGGTTGGAAGAATGCGTTAACTAAAGCGAGAAGTATTTCCAGAGATGAAACAACCTTACGTTCATCATGTTCATCTCTGTTTCACCATAAACGTATGGGAACGCGACCGATCACTGAAAGGTGTACGCCAAGGGAAAACGAAACCTTAGTTGCGTCCTTAACACAATTGACAAACTTGCGATGTTTTTACTCTTTACTCTTTCTCTTTCTACTTCATTCATAAGACTTGCCATCGCATTCATCGATACTTTTGTACAACTTCACAGCCAGTCCTCGACCCCTGTATCATGTATCATGATCATAGTAGATTAGGATTTTACTTTATCAACACATCTTTACTTTACAATGCATTTTACTTTATCAACGCATTTTTACTTTTAGCGTAATTTATATTTCTGTACAAACCAAAATTCTTTATTCATTATTGTAACCGGTCGCATGTATCACATAAGTATTGCATTTAATGACAACAATCGCCGTGTTCGACCTCAGATCACTCTGAGAAACTTGCGTTGGAATTATACTTAGTTTCAGCGCAAGGAAACTTGTGACACGCACTACTTCATCGCATACTACGAGCATATCACTATCAACGCATACACTTAGAACGTAGTATTGCATAAAATGTCTTTATCGCAAATCACTTGAGCGCATATAGAGCATCATTCATTCATTCATCAGCGCAATAGATAAAGATAACACTCCATTTTTATCCTCACAAGTTTATGGCAACATGAGCTTGTATTACATTCATTCATCAGTTGTGTGTATAAGCGATAAAAAACATAACACAACAATTCGTATCCTTACAAGTTTATGGCGCCGTTGCTGGGGACACGAGCTTGTATGATTCATATTCATATTGTCCATATGCTGAAAGATTAATTTTTATCATTACAAGTTTATGGTAGCCATTGGTGGTCTGCTTGATAAAACGTATGACGAGGCGAAGAATATCTTGGATCGCATCTCCAAAAACCATGAAGATTGGAGAGAGAGTGACCAAATATGAGACTCAAAGACAATGACACAAGTAATGGTGCTATTGTTTCACTACAAAATCAGATGACTGCAATGATGAACTTAATCCTGGGAATTGCGATAAGCAGCCTAACACCACAAAATGGGAAAATCAACGCAATCAGTCAAAACACCACAAGGTGTGCGACTTGCGGTGATGGGCACGCGATGGAAGATTGCCCGCAAAATTCACAATCTGTTTACTTTGTGAAAAATAATCCCTTTTTGAATACCTAAAACCTCGAGTGGAGAAACCACCCCAATTTTTCTTGGAAGAATCAGCAACAGAATTTCCAACCCGTGGCACAGAAAGAAGGGCCACCAGGATTCTTCCCACGCAATAATGGTCAAACGAACAATCAAGCAAGTAGCTCACAACTACCGTAATTCTCTTCTTTGGAAAGCCTATTGAAGCAATACATAGTGAACAACGAAACGGTGCTTCAAAGTCAGGCTACGTCCATCTGCAATCTAGAATTACAGATGGGCCAGATTGCAAGTGAGCTGAAGAGTAGACCGCAAGGGGCTCTGCCGAGTTCAACAGAACTATCACGCAACCCGGGGGGATCAGGTAAAGAGCAATGTCAGGTTGTGACATTGCGAAGTGGAAAGACTATGGAAGAAGAAAAGAAGGAGCATAGTCGGACAGCTCCCATTGCGGCTGAACCTGAAATTGCGGTGACGCAAGAAGATGAAGGAGAAAAAGAAGCAGTAGAACCAGAGGTGGCGTCGACCTTAAAGTCAACTGAGACGGGAACTGTGAAAGTGCAGTTACCCCTTTCCCATAAAGACTAAGGAAGAAAAAGAACGAAGAGGTACAGTACCAACGCTTTCTGTCTATGTTAAAACAATTACATATTAATATTCCTTTCAGTGAAGTGATTGAGGAAATACCTACCTACGCAAAGTTTCTGAAGGATATGGTAACTAAGAAGAGGGGAGCTGGTAAGTTTGTCACGGTGGTGCTAATTAAGAGTTCAAAATCAATCATTCCACCGAAGATGAGCGATCTTGGGAGCTTTACTATTCCTTGCTCCATAGAAGGACTGTACATCGGGCAAGCTCTGTATAACCTGGGAGTGATAACGGGCAGAAATGCACGTTATCATAGTGCTAAGTTCTTAAATAATGTTCGATTGCATTGATAGAATATGTTAAATTGCATCCATTAAGCATAAATTCTATAATATTGCGGACGCATGCGTCCAACGTATTAAAGCAGTTGATCTTTATATTTTTGAGCAGAATAATACGTTAACGCAATGCAAAGGATGCAATCATAGGAATACATCGATCGAGTGCAACTTCACCATAAGACTTCTCATTGATCGTGCTCGCAAACATCCAACCAAGAAGAATCATCGCAACATGATAGGCGTATCCAGACGAAAGGACAATTAAGATCGATGGGACAGAAAGCTGACGACAGTCGGATCCAAATTAAGTTGACAGCCGATAACGATCACAAAGTACATCCAGCTTTATCGGTGACAACTATCCGGCGCATCAATCAGGAATTAAAGCTGTCCCATTTGTACAACCAGGAGAGAGAAGTCGCCTTTCACCTTTGATGCCCTATAAATACCAAGTGCATTCTTCAGAGAAGGGGTTAAGCAGTCGATTACTTCATCACTTTATAAGTTCACACCTCTGTTCATAGTTTTCTTTTCCATTTCACAGCGAAGCTAGAGAAGAGTGGTGATGCCGGAGATTGTCCAAGGCAGCTCGTGAGAGAACCTTGGAGCTTAAGAGCAGAGAACGGGTTGACTCTCGTGAAAGCGAGAATATCTTTAGAGCACGAGTAGAACAGTGTAACACCTGGTGGCAAGAAATTGCTCCAGGCTCTTTACTATACTTGCATTGTTATTCTGTACTTCATCTTTTATCTATTCAATGGAAGTTCTATTTCTACATCTGCTCACTCTCTTAATACGCATTAATAGCTAAACTAGTTGAATGGGTTGAGAAGAACTAAGCTAACATGATCTAGGAAGTTCATTGCTTGCGATTGTCTTGTTTTATGCTGTGAGAAACATCCCTTTAGAGTTGCTCGAGAGAGAATCTAAAGAAAGAACCTAATGTCTCGAGAGAGCTAGGTTAGAATCTGACTTGAATGAGAAAGATTAGGCTTGCATAAACAAGAAATAGGGACTTAGAGATAGGCTCTGTTTGTCAACTTGCATCGCATGCATCCTAGGAATAGGAATGATATTATGTGGTCTCATATCTGTGTGAATATCATGTTGTCATCGCATAAATAGAGATAGAGGTTTATGTGTAAACCCTGTAGACTTATCCCATATTTATCGCATGCGTTCTAGCCTTAGAAGCCGTGGCATTCACGACGAGAGGTGGTTTACTATTGTATGCATGTTGCATGATCGCAACCTAGGGAGTGTTGGCCGAAACCCTTCTCAACCCGTTCATCGCATATTCATCGTATTTTCCATTGCCAACTCTTTTGAACTCTGCCGCATTTATTATTATTTTCATTAATGCAACAACAACCTGACACTTATTTATTTAATCGGTTACCGCAAGTTTTCATAAAAATCTCTAACGCAACTATTTTCACAAGTCTCTGTGTTCAACCCTGGACTTACCAGAAAACTCAGAGGAATTTACACTTGGATTCCACTGGGGAAACTTGAGTGCACAACGCTATCCATCAACACATATCATCCATATTTTCCACACTTCATAAATCTAAGCATCAAGGAGCCAGCATAAATTTGATGCCTCTGTCAATCTTTAGGCAGCTGAATGTGGGGCAACTTGTGCCCACAATAGTGACTCTCCAACTGGCCGATAGATCTCTAGTGCATCCAGAGGGAAAAGTGAAGGACGTGCTGATAACCATTGACAAATTTATCCTACCAGCCGACTTCATCATTTTGGACTACGAAGCCGATAAAGATGTGCCCATCATTTTGGAGCGACCATTTTTATCAACAGGTCGTGCTCAGATTGATGTGCATAAAGGGGAAATCACTTTGAGCATCAACGGACAGAAGCTCAAGTTTAACATAATTCGTGCCATGAAGTTTCCAGATGAAGAATACCTGCATGACTCAGATGATGACCAGAATTTGATTAAAGAAGAAAAGTTTGATGAAGAAAATGAAGAAGAGGATGCCAGTGTATCCGTTGCTGCATATAATGCGATCATGACAAAAACAAGCAAGGAAGAGGAGATGATCGCAAATCAAGAAGAAGAGCCAATAGAAAAAGAAGAAAGAAAAACAACGTAACCATCCCTAGTAGAACCACCAACACTGGAATTAAAGACCCTACCAACCCATTTAAAGTACGCATTTTTGGGGCAGAATGAGAAACTGCCAGTTATCATTTCCTCTGAGCTTAACGAAGACCAAAAGAATGCGTTGATGAGCATTCTAAGGAAACATGTGCAAGCAATTGGCTGAACGCTCGCTGATATTAGAGGAATTAGCCAGCATACTGCATACACTGCATTCCTCTTGAAGAGAACCACAAAGCAACGATCGAACATCAATGCAGACTCAACCCTGCGATGAAAGAGGTCGCCAAGAAGGAGATCATTAAATGGCTAGATGTGGGCATTATCTATCCTATAGCAGATAGCACGTGGGTCAGCCCCGTGCAGTGTGTGTCGAAAAAGGGCGGCATAATGGTAGTCCCGAATGAAAACAATGAATTAATACCGCAAAAGACCATCACTAGGTGGCGTTTGGCCTCTGCAATGCGCTAAGCTGAACGTGGCCACAAATAAAAATCATTTCCCTCTGCCATTCATTGATCAAATGCTAGACCGTCTAGCTGGAATTGACTTTTATTGCTTTCTGGATGGTTATGCCGGGTACAACCAGATTATGATAGCTCCAGAAGACCAAGACAAGACCATATTCACCTGCCCATATGAGACATTAGCTTTTCACCACATGTCGTTTGGCCTCTGCAATGCGCCAAACATGTTTCAAAGGTGCATGATGGCTATCTTTTCAGATTATCTCGAGGACTCTATTGAAATCTTTATGGACGACTTCTCTATTTATGGGAACACCTATGAAGTTTGTCTAGCCAACTTAGAGAAGATACTGAAGAGATGCGAAGAGACGAATCTGGTGCTTGATTGGGAAAAATGTCATTTCATGGTGAAGGAGGGCATAGTGTTGGGACATAAGGTTTCCTGAGAATGGTTGGAGGTGGATAAAGAAAAAATCGAAGCAATTGAAAAACTTCCACCTTCAACAAGCGTGAAGGCTGTACGAAGCTTCTTAGGCCATGCTGGATTTTACAGACGCTTTGTCAAAGACTTTTTGAAAATAGCACAACCACTGATTGCGTTGTTAAAGGCTGAAAGAAAATTTGAATTTGACAACAACTTCCTCAACACATTTCGAGTTTAGAAGAATACGCTGATTACAGCATCCGTATTGATTGCGTCGGACTGGACATTTCCTTTTGAAATTATGTGCAATGCAAGCGGGTATGCGATGGGAGCAGCTCTGACACAAAAGAGAAAAACAATTTTGCATCCCATCGCATAAGCGAGTAAAACATTAAATCCTTCTCAGACAAATTATACCACCACAGAGAAAGAGCTTCTTGCGGTAATTTTTGCGTTGGAAAAATTTTGGGCATATCTGTTGGGAACAAAGGTACTCATCCATACTGATCATTCGACAATAAAGTACTTAATGACAAAGAAGGACACAAAGTCGAGGTTGATCAGATGGGTTCTCCTCTTTCAAGAATTTGACATAGAAATAATTGACCGGAAGAGGATAGAGAACCAAGTTGCGGATCACTTGTCTATACTGGAAAATCCTGAGGTTGATCGCAATGAGTCTGGGGTGAGTGCGGTGTTCCCAGATGAACAGCTATTCCATATTGAAGAATTTCCCTGGTATGCAGACATAGTTAATTATCTAGTTTGCGAGCAATTTTCTGAAGATTACACCTACCATCAACAGAAGAAGCTCAAACATGAATGCAGACATTATTATTAGGATGAGCCGCATCTATATAAAAGAGGGGTAGACCAGATTTTTCGATTATGCGTACCAAATGCTGCTCAACAACATATATTATCGCAATGTTAGACTCACCATATGGTGGACACTTTGGAAGGCAACGCACCGCAGTCAAAGTTTTACAGAGTGGATTCTTTTGGCCCACATTGTTTAAGGATGCAACTGACTACACCATGAAGTGCGATCGGTGCCAACGCATAGGTAACATTTCATGGAAATATGCAATGCCAATGAACACCATCTTGGAGCTTGAATTGTTCGACGTATGGGGGATTGATTTCATGGGACCATTCCCTTCCTCAAATGGTAAGCATTATATTTTATTAGCCGTTGATTATGTATCCAAGTGGGTAGAGGCAATAGCATGCGTCGCAAGCGATGCGGCGATCGTCTCCCAATTCCTGAAAAAACATATTTTCACTTGTTTTGGTACTCCCCGTGCCATCATAAGTGATGAAGGGTCCCACTTTATCAACCATAATATCAAGGAGCTACTACGCAAATACAACATCCTTCACAAAGTGGCCACCGCATACCATCCACAGAAGAATGGTCAGGCCAAGGTGTCCAATCGAGAAATTAAGTTGATACTTGAGAAGGTAGTAAGGCCTTCATGAACAGATTGGGCAACAAAGCTTGACGATACGTTGTGGGCATACCGAACTGCATTTAAAACACCAATAGGTATGTCCCCATATGCGTTGGTATTTGGTAAGGCGTGTCATTTGCCTTTGAAGTTGAAATATAAGGCACTATGGGCAGTAAAGAAGCTGAACTTTGATTTGAAGAAAGCAGAAGAAGCATGAAAAATGCAATTGGTCGAGCTAGAAGAATGGAGGATTAACGCATATGAAAATGCGAAGATTTACAAAGAGCGCACCAAGTGCTGGCACGACAAACACATATGCAGCAAAAACCTCCAAGTCGGGTAGAGGGTCTTACTCTTCAACTCACGTCTGCGGCTCTTCTCGGGAAAACTAGTCACGTTGGTCCAGACCATTCATAGTTAGACAAGTATTCCTGCATGGTGCGGTGGAATTATTAAATGATGACAAAACCAACATATTCAAAGTTAATGGGCAGCGAGAAGGCATATCATGGAGAAGGATGGCATCGCCACGTCGACTCTGTAGAACTAAAGAACTTTGAATAAAGAAGGAAGTAGGTAGTCCTTGCGTTATCAAACGATCGCAATCCATCAAGGACGCAAGTTTTGGGAAGCATCAATTCTTCAATTCTTCTCTACTATTCGGAATTCTCACTATATCTTTTCAGTCTGTATCAATCCTTATCTTTTATTTCTTAAAAAAAAATGGAGATTGCGATAATGAGTTTTGTTTTGTTTAAAATAATTTGATCCTCTATCTGTTTTTCTTGCAACGATTAAGGCACAGGATTGCGGAGATGTTACATGAAGCAACAAATTATCTCACTCCATCACCGCAATCCAAAGAAGAGAGATCGTCGCAAAGATGGATACGTCAATACATAATGCGGGCGACAATGCAAATTTAGGGATGTATTCCTCCTTATCTTTATTTCAAATTTTGCGCTATCGCATCGCATGTTAGCTTTAAAAGTTTTATCACTACATCCTCTTTGATTACCGCAATCATTTGACATAGATAAATTTAGTAAGTTACCGCATGCCGTTTCTTTGCCAAGTATGATTTCAATGATAAAAAACATGCTTCTATTTCTTTCGTATATACTAGATTCATCTTAACTTTAAGATAGTCACCTCATAAAATATTTCTAGAAGTTAGGGGTTTGCTAGCTTTCTTTCAAACTCTCTTTACGAAACTTTCTAAGAACATCGCATGACTTATCTCAATTTTTTGGAAATGAGGACATTGCCGCATTTTAAATTTGGGGGTGAGGTATTTATTTTCAACCTTGCTATTTTGAAAAAAAAAATAAATTTTGAGAATAACAACTCCACTATCAACGCAATGGGAAACCTATGTTGATAAGAGTTAAGTTGTGAAAGGCACTTACCTGTAGTTGGATGTCCGCATGACACACGTAGGGGCAAGCCAAAATGAAAGTAAGTCACCAGGATCAACGCATAAATAAATGACCGCAACTCCACTACCAAGTAGGCATGAGTTTAGTCTGAGAAAGAGCGCATTGCTCGTAGTTGGATGTTCGCATGACACATGTGGGGGCAAGCCAAAATGAAGGCAAGGCACTTGGATCAGCGCAAGGTCAGAGAAAAAAAAATATAACAATGACAAGAAATATGCAAGGATAAAATCATTTGACACTCCGGTGAAAAAATTTTCTTTTTGAAATAAATCATGCAATGTTTCGGAAATTAGTAAAGTCCTTTTAAAGGTTAAGCTTGCAGTCCCTAGGTCTTAGAAATATTTTAAGAAGAGACTTGAATAAGACTTAAGGAAACTTTGGTACATAGGATTTGAACGAAGTATCCTTTAGAAATCTAGGAAAAGAACATTGCGATTGACTTGCTAAAGGAAATCTTTAGCTTATGCTTGAGGACAGACATTGTTTAAATTTGGGGGTGTGATAACGGGCAGAAATACACATTATCATAGTGCTAAGTTTTTAAACAATGTTGGCTTCCGTTGATAAAATATGTCAAATTGCGTCCATTAAGCATCAATTTCATAATATTGCGGTCGCATGCGTTCATCGCATTAAAACAATTGATTTTTGTATTTTTGTGCAGAATATGTGATGATGCAAGGTGGAAATTGCGATCATAGGAAGTCATTGGTCGAGCGCAGCATTACCGCAAGGCTTTGCGATGATCGTGTTCGCAAATATTCGCCCGAAAAGGATCACCGCAACTTGGTCAGTAAAACATGGTGGGCGCATCTGGGTGAAAGGTTAATTAATCGCGATGGGATAGAAAGCTGATGACAGTCGAATCCGAATTAAGTTGACAGCCGACAACGATCACAATACATTCAGCTTTTCGGTGACAAATATTCGACGCACCAGTCAAGAATTAAAGCAATCCTATCTGTACAATCATGAGAGAGAAGCCGACTTTCACTCTGGATGTTCTATAAATACCAAGGGCATCTTTCAGAAAAGGGGTTCACCGTTCAGCAGTTCAAAATTTCATACTTCAGTTCACACGTCTTTGTTCATAGTTTTCCTTTCGTTTTAAGGCGGAGCAAGAGAAGAGTGGTGACACCAGAAATCGCTCAGGGAAACTCAAGAGAGAACCTTGAGGCGAAGAAGCAGAGAGCGAGCCGAATCTCGTGAGAGCGAGATTATCTTTTGAGCACGAGTAGAAAAACAGTGTAAAAGCCTGGGCAACAAGAGATTGCTACCAGGCCCTTTATTCTATACTTGCATTGTTATTTTGTACTTCATCTTTATATTTATATAATGGAAGTTTTATTTCTACATCTGTTCACTCTCTTAGCACGCTTGAGTAGCTAAACTAGGCGAATGGGTTGCGAAGAATTAAGCTATCATGACCTAGGAAGTTCATTGCTTCGATTGTCTTGTTTTATGTTGTGCCAAATACCCTTTAGAGCTACTCGAAAGAGAGTCTAAAGAAAGAACCTAATGACTCGAGAGAGCTAGGTTAGAATCTGGACTCGAGAGAGCAAGATTAGAACTGCATAAACAAGAGATAGGGACTTAGAGATAAGCTCTGTTTGTCAACCTGCATCGCATGCATCCTAGAGATGGGAATGATATTATGTGGTCCCCTTATTTGTGTGTGTGTCATTTCGTCATCGAATAAGTAAGAACAGACTTATGTATAGGTTCTATAGACTTAGCACATATATCGTATGCGTTCTAGCCTTAAAGTCGTGGCATTCGCACCGAGAGGTGATTTACTGTTGTATGCATGTTGCATGATCGCATAGCATGAACGCATCCTAGGAAGTGTTAGCCGAAACTTTTCTCAACCCATTCACTCATCGCATTTCCCGTTTATCAACTCTTTTCAAACTCCGCCGCATTTGTTTATTTTTCATCAACGCAAGTAACAATCCCAACAGTTTATTTATTTATCCAGTTACCGCAAAGTTTTCATAAAAATTACCAACACAACCTGTTTTCACAAGTCCCTGAGTTCAACCTTGAACTTACCAGGAAACTTAGTGGAATTTACACTTGGATTCCGCTGGGGAAACATGAGTGCACAATGCAATTTCACCATCGAATATCATCCATAATTCACTTCATAAAATCGAGCATCAATGATCTACTTGTATATCACATATACATGCTTAAGGTCACATAAGATAACCAAGGAGTTTTGTTTATTGGATATGAGTAAATGTCAGAATTAAATAACACTTATTTTATTCATTAAACAATGTGCATCTTTACAAAATAACGAGACCTAGGGAGAATTAGGACACCAATCCCAACATGGGTACTGTATAAAAACAACAAACAATACTTGATAATGAGGGATTACAATTCGTTTCAACCGAAAGAGGGCTATGCCTTGAACTTGCGGCCGCATTAGGTTGACAGCGACTCAACGTGGACAGAAAAATTCTCATATTTAATATTGTCTCAAGTTTCTTTAGAAGCCTAAGTATCTAATTCTATATTCATATGACTAGCTAAATCTTAAATCATTTTTATGCAATTTCTATATCCTACAGTATACCCTATCTCCAAGCATACATGACAATCCTATCTCTAGGCTCTTAGTCTCGTATTTCTTTGTGAAATTAATTTTTACCTTAATCTTCTTAGCATTAAAACTCAACTAGTATGTTAAATTAAGTGGTCAATTTAGCTTAACAAATTAACATTATACTCAACAAAGGAAATGTAAGAGTCAAGGCGACATGATGAGTTAGCATTTGCTCAAGCTAGGAGATCTTAAGGTATCCACATGATTGAATCCCTTATAAATTTAGTTCATAACTAAGAAAGAAGGAATAGAATTCATTAATTGGCCTATTCAGCTTAACAAATTAACATTATACTCAACAAAGGAAATGTAAGAGCTAAGGCGACATGATAAGTTAGCATTTACTCAAATCACGAGATCTTAAAGTATCCACGTGACTGAATCTATCAGAAATTTAGTTCATAACTTAGAATGAATGAATAGATTTCATTAATTCAAAAGTCATGATTACAATATCAACATTCAAAGAATAAGGAAATAAGAAATAGAAAGCATAAGAGAAAACTGAAATAGTGTTGGAAAAATACAGTAGAAGCACTCTTTGAGGCAAATTATCACCCTTTAATGCCTACTAGGTCGAATTCAACATTTCTCAAAGATTAATTCTCTCTCTACACAGGTTCTCGTGAGGGTATGGATGATCTAGACTCAGGATTATTGTCAAACCGAGCATAGCTCAATTGATATACAAGTATGGGGAACTTCCATTCTTGAAGAGATTCTGGATGGGAGTGGTGAGATTTCTCCTTAGGAATGATGAATCTTCAAGAGGGGCTTCCAATCATTTATACAGACCTAAAGTTGTTGAGTGGAGGTCGAAAATGGTGCTCTAAGAATTTATCGGGCATTTTCGACTGAATAACAACTGTGGACCGAGAAACTCGTACAAATGTGGGATTTTAGAATGTTTTTAAGGTGCACCGTTGCCAAAATGTGCAAAACAGCTAGATTTCTGTTGTAAAAGCTCATAAAAACAACCTAAAATAGTAAAAACACATTTTAGATGGTTAAAACGATATATACTTGAACATTTTATCCATTTTAGACTAGTTAAAGGGGTAAATAACTTCTTTTTAACAAAGGGGCAATGTTTAAAGTACAGCTTCCACCAAGGAAAAGTGCCAAAACATGTATTAAAATCATGCAGTTGAGATATTTATTAATATTTGAATAAATTAATTTAAAATTTCACCGAAGTACGATGTATCAATAATATATTAGTAGTCGTTAAAAATTCATTTTAAGTATATCATTGGTGTATAATATATCAACACTCATAATAAATCCATTTAAAGGCTAACATTGTTGTATCGAGAGTATATCAATTATATTTATTTTAAATAAAATTTTAAGTATAACATTGGTGTATTTAGTAGTATATCAATATCACTTCAAGATTAATTTCAAGTACAACATTGGCGCATTATTAGTATATAATACTTTTTTAAAATACATTGATTCTATTATATTAATGGTAGATAATCACTTGTTCAAAATTTAATTTCAAGTGTAACATTGAAGTACCAATAGTTTATCGATTATATATTCAAAATGGTTACCAAAACGGTGAATTGAACCATGCAAGTTGATGACGATGTACTAAAAAATTTAGGGTCTGTTTGGTAGAGAATTTGAAAACAGAAATTTGAAAACAAGGGATCAAATGAAAATAGAGTTGTATTTTATATGTGTTTGATAGCAGAATTCATAAATTGGATTATAACTTAAACAATTACAAACTAGCTGTAGTTGTCCATTAAGTATTAGTTGACAATAAACTATTATCAATTTATTTATAAATATGGTTTATATTAAAAAATATATATATTATTATTTTATAATATTATATAATTAATAGTATAAATTAAAATTTGTGTTCTTATCATTTGGAAAAAATTTAAATTTAGGTTTATGGTTTCTAATTCAAAATTTTCCCTATGGTTTGATAAAAACTTCATAAATAGTCTCTATATTAAGGCATATTTAAGAGGATATAACAAACCATAGAGACTATATATGAAGTTATATCAAACTATAGGAACTAATTTCTAAAATTTAAAACTATATGGAATAACTTTTAACTTTATCCAACATATAGGAACCAAATTTAGAATTTAACATAATTTATAATACATTATATAATACATATTTTAATTTAAAAATTTTGAAATAAGTTTATAATTTGACATACCATGTTTCTAAATTCTTTTATTTTTTATTTAATATAATTTTATATTTAAAATTTTAAAATTCAAATTTGGATACAACATAAAAATGTTATTTTCAGAATTTATACTATTTAGATCACATAATCCAAAAACAGTTTTAAAAAATAGAATTCGAATTATCTATCAAAAACATATTCACTGAACTCAGTGAATCTGAAAACATAAAACAGAATCCAAATTGCGAACTTCACCGCCCCTTATATTTTAAACAAATGAATGAGTATTCAATTTAAGTTCATGAATAGTAACAAGTGTACGAGTACTCATTGACCAATAAATTTGATATAATGAATGGTAATTTAGTATAACAATTGCATAAATTATTGAATTATAGTAGTTGATTATCGTATCACTATCAAATAAAAGTATATATACCAACCTAAAGTATATCAAATATATTATTAAACGGTGATGCATTGAAAATGGTTAAAGATGGAATAACAAAGGAAATCATTTAGAAAACAATGGCTAAAGTTACCATTTTATAGTCTTTTTTTTCCTTTGTATTATTGCATTAAGGTATTAATTTTACAACTTATTTATATCCTTTAACATAATCTTTCAAGAGTGATCATGTTTTGAATTCACTCACAGAATTCACCTTCTGACCAATTTATGGAAAATTTTATTTTGTGACAAGAATCATTAAGATTTGTTCTTTGTGTTTTACCATTTTGTCCAAATTATCTAATTAGATATCACATTTACTATAAAAAGATAAACACATAAATAATTCAATCAATACCATCTATTTTTATTTTTAGAAAAAAACTAATTTCTCCTCTTCCTAAGTTTAGTTTGGATTATTTTTAAATATAGAAAATTGAACCAAAAAAAATATTTACAAATATATTAAAATTTCACCGTCTATCATGTCTATGATGTCTATTGTGTCATGATAGATATAGTCGTCTATCGTGGTCTATTGCAATCTATCGCAGATAGACGATGATATTTTATTATTATTTGTAAATATGGTAATAATAATTTTAAATAAATCATTATTATTTTGTTCATTATATATTTTCTTTTGTAAGTATAAATCTTATAATTTTTCTTCGTAACTTATCTATTGAATAATTTTTAAATGGGCCAAATCTTATAAAAATTATGTAGACTAAATAAAGACTAGGTTCAAAATAAAGGCCAGATCTATAATTTTACCAAAAGAGTGGTTCTATACTTCAAATTTAAAATTCGGAATGCCCATCACGTGACTATAAATAATTCATATTTTCTTTGAATAAAAATAATAATCCATATTTTCAGGGTGTGTAAAATAAAATCAAATAAATTTTCTAAAAAAAAGGTAGTTTCTTTTTTGTTTAAATATAAAATAAAATCAGATATTTTTATCGCCAATCAGCGATCACTCTTGTAATCAGCCAAATCAAAACTTCAATCCCTCTCACCGCCAATCTCGCCGGAATGGACGCCCCCACGTCGGAGCCACCATATGGACCGCCGCCGCCGGTGCAAAGAAGCTACTGGAGGAGGTGGAGCAAGGAAGATGTTTTTCCAGAAGAGTCATTCCGGGACTGTTCATCGTACAAATATGCTCTGTCGCAAACGTGTTCCCGGCTCAAGGACCGTCTTCTGGACCGCTCCTCCGACGCTAATGAGCTCTTCGAACTTCCTAAGGCCAGCGAAGTCGGGATGAAGAAATGCCTCACTTGGTGGGATTTGATATGGCTCGCTTTTGGTTCTGTAGTTGGTTCCGGCATTTTCACGATCACCGGCTTAGAAGCACGCGATGATGCCGGACCCTCAATTGTGATCTCTTACATAGTTTCGGGCCTATCTGCACTGCTCTCTGTTTTCTGTTATTCTGAATTTGCTGTCGAAGTTCCTGTCGCCGGAGGGTCGTTCTCTTTTCTTCGCATCGAATTGGGAGATTTTATTGCGTTCATCGCTGCGGGGAATATCTTCTTGGAGGCAATTGTTGGTGCGGCTGGACTCGGTCGGTCTTGGTCTTCCTATTTTGCGAGTATGATCAACACTGATAACCCCGATTTTCTTCGGATTAAGGCGAGTTTCTTGTCTGAAGGGTTTAATCTTCTGGATCCAATTGCTGTTATAGTGCTTCTTGTTGCTAATGGTATTGCTATGAGTGGAACGAGGAGAACATCTTTCTTGACATGGATAACTTCTATAATTAGTAGCTTGCTGATTGCCTTTGTGATTGTGGTTGGATTTGTAAAAGGGAATTCTGCAAATTTGGTACCCTTTTTCCCTTTTGGAGCGAAGGGTGTTTTTCGAGCTGCAGCTGTTGTTTACTGGTCTTATACTGGATTTGATATGGTGGCCACCATGGCTGAGGAAACCAAACAACCTTCAAGGGATATACCGATAGGTTTGATTGGGTCCATGTCTGTGATCTCTGTGATCTATTGCTTGATGGCCTTGTCCTTAACAATGCTGCAAAAGTATACAGAGATTGACAGGAATGCAGCCTTTTCCGTTGCTTTTGATAAAATTGGGATGACATGGGCTAAATACGTAGTTAGCATAGTTGCTATCAAGGGAATGACTACAAGCTTGCTGGTGGGATCAATGGGACAGGCTCGCTACACCACACAGATTGCTAGAGCCCATCTGATTCCACCCCTCTTCGCCTTAGTTCACCCGAAAACTGGAACTCCCGTATATGCTACACTTTTGACGACCATAACTAGTGCAATCGTTGCATTTTTCTCCAGTTTGGACGTCTTATCAAGTGTTTTTTCATTCAGCACACTTGCCATTTTTATGCTTATGGCTGTTGCATTGCTAGTAAGGCGATACTATGTTAAGGACACAACACCAAGAAGTGATTATATCAAGTTTCTGATTTGTTTATTTATCATTTTTGGTTCTTGTTTAACATTGGCAGTAGTTTGGAATTTGAATAGGCATGGATGGATTGAGTATGTTGTGCCTGCCTTGATTTGGTTCCTTAGCACGCTGGCTATGTCGTTCCTTCCCAAGTATCGATCACCGAAGGTTTGGGGTGTCCCTCTTGTTCCCTGGCTCCCATCACTGTCCATAGGGATGAATCTCACTCTTATTGGATCTTTGGGTACCGTGGCATTCTTAAGGTTCTTCATTTGCAGCGCAGTAATGCTTCTGTACTATCTGTTTATTGGCCTTCATGCCACATATGATGTAGCGCATCAAGATGGCTTGGGTTCCAAAAATGAGGAGAGAAACGATGATGACAGTAGGGTGGTATGACATATGTTGCATTATATTAATATGTAAATACCTTTCTAGTTCTCGAGTTAGATGCCCATTTTCAGCTTTTCTTCTACTACAAATGGACGTTCTTTGTTGGCTAGCTAGATGAGCCATTTAGTAACATAAGGAGATATCGTCATATTAAATACATTCAGATGATATCCCAATAGATTTTTTTTTTCTGTCGAGCTATTCAGTAATCTAAGTTTTTGGTTTACTAGTTTGAAGTTGTTTTCTGAGAATTATTTTACTCCTTGTGAAGTTTCTTATTTTCTTTACTTGCTAATCTCAATTATTAAATACATGTATATTTACATCTTATATATGAATATATTTGGTAATTGGTAGAGTTACTACTTTTCCTGTATTTGGAACTCAACACGGTTACTACTTACTAGGAATTCCTTACGACAATTATCTTTGTGAAATCACTTGAATTTGAATGTGAAGTTAGATATTCTTTTACTTAGCTATTTGTGCAGGCTTTTGTTTCCTCTCACCTTATATCAGACAGAAGAGTTCAACATACACAGTGGACGTGTGAGAACAATTTTTAAGTTATTGTTTTAACTACACTAACTATAGCTCTACTTGTTTCCTCATCACTAGTTTGTTATTGTGAATTGTTTTAAGGTCTCACTTAAAGATTGGAACTGGTTCAACCATTTGAATTGAAACTGTGCTTACAAGGATCAAGTATGCTCTTTCTGCTCACAACTTTCATAACATACAGAAGGAGAAATTGCCTTCTCAACTGTGGCTGTCCATTGATGATGTTGAATGAGAAATCCTGCTTTGTATTGATATGGTTTGTTCTTCTCGGTTCATCCATATAAATGTCTTCAAGGACTCGAAGTTAGATTTGATTTGCTTTTCGTAATATGCCAATTAGGAACAATTATATTTGCCAAAATAAACGATCTGAGAAGCTTATGGGACTTGAGTGAAAACTAGTTAAAGCTGTTTATATGCAAAGAGAGAACAAATTATGGGTTAAAATTTGAAATTCTTTCATTTTAGTTCTTAAAATTTTGAACCTTCTGTTTTAGACTCCAAATTTGCATGAAGAGTCATTACAGTAATCTATCACACAGGCACATTTATTCATTCAATCTAATGGGTAGATGTTTGCATGAATAAACATAAAGTAGTTTAAGTTAAGGTTAATGTTTCAAAACATATTCAAAGTTATGGTAAATAATTAATGTATTATTATAGTAGGAATTAAAATAACTTTATATGCAAAGTTCAAATACTAAATAAAACTTTGGAAGTTGAGTGATTAAAATAGAATATTTGAACTTTAAGACCAAAATATAATTGATATAAACAAACCTTTTGTTATAATGTTTGGTAAACTCACTTGCCTTGTTTAAACACCTAAATAATAGTAGGGCTAGACATTGTCCTAGTGGTTAGTAATGAAAAATAATAACTGGAACATTATCTTGACATATTTTCATTTTCATTTTTAAGTTGTTATCACAATCTCGAGTTGGCCTAGTGGTTACAGTATAATAAAATTAACATGTTCCAACACTATAACTCTTGATACCAAGAAAAAAAAAACATTGGAAAAACCCTCTTTCCCGACCGAATAAAGTACCCTAGAATATTATAGCTTATCCCAGGGCCACATATATGAGGCGTTGGAATTGACACCCTATATCGACGGGGATTCAATGGTGACATATCTCACGAATTACCTTGATAATGAAATATATCAGGGTTAAACAGTTGTCTCTGGAAATATCATGGCCTGTCTAAACAGATACGGATGAGTTTATCTATGCCTATATATATAGCTTGTTCATGACTAGATGAGATGCCCCTGTTCTCTTATGCTTAAAACAGTGTTGTGAATATGTTGCAGATTGGTTTTCACCATTCCTTTCGTAGCGTTTGTTTGGTGGATTTGATATGGCATAACCTTCGCAGATTCTCTCTTCTTACTTCTCTTTTACTTGGTGGATTGGTTCGATATGATCGTTGAAATTTTGTTATTTCATCAAAGTTGTCAATTGATCAATGTTGGTCAAGTATGGAAATGGACTTTAATTTTTGTTGACATGAATATAGTTCAATGGAGATAGTCTTGTACTATCTACCTCGAGGTTTGAGATTTTGATCCCTTATCCTACATATTATCAAAAACGTTGGGGTTAATGTCCTAAATCTCGTAGGATCCTATAGTTTGTAAATATTATTGAACAAAATCATTGTGTATTTAATAAAATATATAATATTTTATTCAAACTCATTGTCTATTTAATAAAATATGTGATATTTTAGTTGCATTAACCACAAACTAATAAACTAACATCCAAGGTTATTCTTGTAACTTAAACATCTATGTAGAGACATACCGGTCGATCATGTTTAAGTAATAACCTAAATGGTTTGTGGTAGATGGATAAGGCTTGATACCTTATCTTGATCACACTACGAATATGACCCGCTTTGTAGGTGTTACAATTGTTGTAAAGTGCTATAAATGATCTGATCTTGATCATTTATGTAAAGACATGCGAGCGGGGATATTCTATACAAAGGAGTTTGTATAAGATAGGACCACGAAATGTTTAGTCTCATTATATAATGCCGTTCATAATAGAGACTTACATTTCACCCGGATGACCATAGGTAACATGACCTGAATCCTGAGTGAGTTGTGAACTCCTGCCTATGAGTGCGGTCTTTTGATTTGTATGGGTGAGAATGACCAGACCGCCGACTCAACAAGCCTACCATTTTGGGGTTTGTCTGATTGGGGAGTTGGGAACACAACTACACAAGAAGAAATTCACTCATTTTCCAAAGTCGGGGTAAGTAGATAAATTGCTCCCTTAAGATCTGATTCCGGTCTTGAACAATATAACGCCACACTATTTCCTGGGCCAAGAGGGGTTTAGTCATAGTTGGACTATGATCTATTGTTCATTAGAGGGATAAGTGGTACTTAAGGGATTAGATGTAACTACAGGGGCAAAATGGTAATTTTGGCCTAGTTGTACTTATAAGCAATTTGTGAAGGGTCATTGTACTATTGATTGGTTATATCCAATGGACACAAAAATATATCTGTAGTGCGAAGAGTGCAACTGTCGGTCTTTAGTGGAGTGCTCGATAGTTAACGGATGGTAAATAACTTAATCAAGGAGTTTAATTAGTTATTCATGTACCGTTGGAGCTTTAAGCTACAGGTCCATGAGGTCCCCTTGGTAGCCCAATAGGATTAATTGAGAATCAGTTTTTGGATTAATTTGAATTGTTCAAATTAATAGAGGGATTTAATTATATATGATATAATTAAGTTGTTTTAATTATATGTGATATAATTATTATAATGTATTTGATACATTATAGCTTTAGTGAGAGGAGATAAATATTTGAATAAGATTCAAATATAAATTCTATGAATTGGATTCATAGTTACTAAATTTAATATAAATGTGATTTATATTAAATGCCATATAAGAGAGAAACGAAACTATAGATTATATTGTATGTGATTCAATATTAAAACTATAGGTTAAATGTTATATTTGATATAATATATAATTTAATATATATATATTATATGATAAGTTAGTTATCATATTTATATATATATTAAATGTTATTTTTTTAAAAAATAAAAATAAGGAAGAGAGTTACAACTCCCTTCTCCTCTTTTCTCTCCACCCATATAAGTGGGTGGTTGATATATTTGGCATATTGGAAAAGAGTTTTTCTTCTTCTTGCTTCATAGAGAGAGATCGTTTTGTACAGTGAGAAAAGAGACAGAAGAGTTATGTGTTTTGGAATTGTTGCTGAACAATTAACAAATCTTCTTTCTCCTTTCTACTAAATTTCCCTCATTCCAAAATAGCTAGAGCCCACCACTCCTGGGTTCTCTACCTGAGAATACCGAGGAAGTCTTTGTGGTTGTGTTCTTATCTCGATCGAGGTTCTCTTGAAGATAGTCTTCAAGATGTTCAAGGCTTGTTTGAGGGTTTCTTGAAGAAAGGTCTTCAAAGGTAAGGTTTCTAAAACCTTTTGATAGCATACTGTAATTTATGTATAAATGCATATCTAGTTTCTTTGTTTTACTATAAAATTTATATTCAATGAAAATGAGATTTGGGACGATCTTGCTTCTGCTTACAGTTCCCTTCAGTTTGGGTTCCTTCAATTGGTATTAGAGCCAGGTTGCTGGTTATCTGATCCCAAATTCCATTTCTTCTGTTGAATCGATTTTACAGTGATGGTGGGTGTTTCAAATTCTACATTCTGTTTCATGTGATGAATGGTTGTGAATGTGGTTTTGTTGATAGATGTTTCACGATATGATACTCTGTTTTAAGGTTTTCTTTGTTTACAAATTTGGTTTGTAAAGGTCCCTGTGTGTTTTGGGAATGTTCTTGCTATAGAGTCTGTAATTCCAAGTTTGAGTCGCTCGTGCTGTTCTCGGGGAGCTTCGTTGCAGAGCACTATTTTGATGAAGAAGACGAAGAAGTTCTACAAGATCTTGTAGCTATAGCTACATGATCTTGTATCAAATGCTACACGGTCGTGAAGCAAAGTCTACACGATCTTGTAGCATTGCTACACAATCACTGCAGAGGGTTCGTTGAAGGGTGGTTCGGTTCGAGCGGTTCAAGGCCTGGTTCACCTATTTTGAACCAGAGGACTGTTGCTTATGTAATAGATAGCCTTTTAAATTTTCTTTTAGGTGTCCTATCCCGGTCCATCAACTGTTAGTATTAAATATACATGTGATGTATGTTTTATCTTATATGTCATATTGTATGTCATATAGTTTTAAAACCCACAATAGGTTATGCATTTATATCCATGCATCATTTTATATTATAAGTGTTATAATATAATTATACGCATGTTTTAAATTATATAACATGCACATGCATCATATAGTATAAATGTTATAGTATATGTATGCATGCATTATAGCATATCCATGCATCATTTATATTATAATTGTTATAATATATGGTTGAATGAATGTATGAAAAGTATGCTATAGTATGATCCATTATCTAGTTATATAATTATTATATACATTAGTAATGAATGAAGATTGCATGAAGCATGACATTACCTTAGGTTAATTTATAATTATTATGAATAACTAAAGTATGTCAAGCATGCTATGAATGTTTTAATTGTTTCATTTATTTATAATTATTATAACTAAATGAAATTAGAATTAAAATCAATAATTAAGAGTTGCATGCAAACCTTAGGCTATAATCGTTTTTTAAAATTGTTTTAAAACTTGATTGAGATAGACCTAAGATCACATTTCTAATGAGATTAGAAATCTAAGTTTAATCTTTTAATCGGTTTAATAGGATTAAATTGATTCTTAATAAAAGATTAAATATGTAACAAATGTATTTATAAGGGGCCTTTTGGCTAAGGCGGGTTCTGGCTAGGCTGGGGTACTTAAGTTGATGGAAACGTCGCACCCCTACCTGGGAACCTACTTGGAATGGTGAATTAGATAGATTTGTTACATGCATGCAAGTTTGATCAAAGTCTATTAAAGAGTTTAATAAGATTTCAATAAAAATTGTTTAATCATCAAAGACAAGAGTTGTTTTTGAACAAATTAAACAAACACTTAGATAAAATCAGTAGTCGGATTTTTCCTAACTTAATTAACCCTAGGTAAAACACTCAATGAGAGGAAAATGGGGTATATGATACTTCATTTTATCCTTTGCACGTTTCTCCCTGCAAATTCACACCGTGATATCTACACTCGGCCTTGAGGCACCATGGGTGTCCCCATACGTGTGGAATTTGTGTAGGTCAATAACAAGGTGAATGGAGAGAGTGTTTATAGTAAGTGAGAGTGGGGCGTGTGACAACACATCCCTCGATCTCTCTCATTAGGTTAAATAAAGTTTCATGCATCGCCTCATGGCATCGTGGGTGTCCCCCTAAAGGATGGCAATATTGCATGACGCTTTATTCGATCCCCAGAAATGGATAGAGTTGCTTTTTTTTCATATCCCAATCGGTTTTTTTCCTACGGTTGGCTCATTGGGGCGGAACTCTAGAATCTAAAATGAAGGGTTACACTTACACAATATTGTTAAAGATTTAACAAATTCTGGACCGAACAATGATGACTGTTAGTTACAGTGACAAGGTGTTGTTTCTGTCTAATGGTTGAGAATGTCTCATTTCAGTGAAGGGGTACTTGATCATCCTACGGTGACTTTTTGTCTTGCCTCATTGAAACATCATTGCAAAATATATGTAACTTAGGGTACACTAGACTATTTTGCTAAAAATCTGATTGGTTGTCTTAAGTGATTTAATGCAAGTAGACTAAATGTAAAAAGTTTGTTGTTTTTCAGCAAGTTCTTCAAAAATGGCTACTGCTACTTTAAGTTTACTCGCAACGAATAAGTTAATGGGAGAGAATTATGCAAGTTGGGAAAACACAATCAACACTATACTGTCATCGATTACCTTCGCTTTGTCCTGATGGAGGATCATTCTCCCATTCCAGCTGTCAATGCTCCTCGAAATGTTCGGCAAGCATACGAGCATTGTACACGGGCAAACGAAAAGGCCTGAGTGTATATCTTGGCATCCTTAATGAAGTCTTGGCCAAGAAGCATGAGCCCATGCTCACAGCTCGTGAGATCATGGAGTCCCTAAGGGGAATGTTCAGACAACCATCTGCATAGCTCAGACATGACACTCTAAAATACATCTTCAATGCATGTATGCAAGAAGGGGCATTTGTTCAAAAACATGTTCTCAACATGATGGTCCACTTCAATGTGGTGGAGATGAATGAGTCAAGCATCAATGAAGCCAGTCAGGTTAGCTTCATATTAGAATCTTTACTTGAAAGTTTCCTTCATTTCCATAGCAATGCTATTTTGAACAAGATTGACTACAACCTGACCACTCTGCTTGAGATGTAGACCTTCCAATCCTTGATGAAAAGCAAGGAGTAGAAGGGTGAAACAAATGTTGCTTCATCTTCTAAAAAGTTCCATAAAGGTTCAATCTCTGAAACTAAGTCTGTACCTTCTTCCTCTGGCACCAAAAAGTGGAAGAAAAAGAAGGGTGGAAAGGGGAAAGCTAACCCTGTAGTTGCTGCTCAAAGGGGTAGAAAACCCATCAAGGCTGCAAAGGGAATCTGTTTCCATTTCAACCAAGATGGTCATTAGAAAAGAAACTGCCCCAAATACTTGGCAGAAAGGAAGAAGGCCAAATAAGGTAAATATGATTTACTTGTATTGGAAACCTGTTGATGACGGAAATTCAGATTACCAAATCGTCGAGGACTTGATAACTAAAATTAAGTGAACGCACTATGCAATGCATGTTCTAAATGTATGCGTTGATTATCATGCGTCGATGGTCATGCGTTAGAGTGAACTATGCATTAACAAATGTATACGATGACCATGCGTTCCTATCACAAGTTTTCTTGTGCTCACGCCAAGTATAATGCGAATGCAAGTTTCTCTGGTGATCCAAGGTCGAACTTAGGAGCTTGTAGCTAGATGTATGTAGTAATATGCATGCGGCGATTAAATAAAAGAATGGATGGGAGGTTTTAAGCTAACACTACTCCTACTCCTAAGTAATAGACAACGTAATGATAATATGAATGAGAGGTAGAGACACGACAACTGTTGACGTGAAATAAATGGATGGGAAAATAGATAAAAGGTGAAGATGTCTTCATTGCAACCTTTAAGAGTGACCGTAAGGGCAACCTCAGCCAATACAAGCTATGCGATCACGATACACACACTTAAGCCTAATTCTAGGACGTATGCGATGTATATGCGATAGTGCCGAGAAGCCTATGCCTAAACCTCCATAACCCGCTCATGTGCTCTCGCCGCATGAGCGTGATAGCCGCATATCACCACCATATCCTACTTCCTGGACGCATGCAATATCCTTTTCGTAGGGTGCATACGCTGTGTCATAGCAAATAGAGATCATCTCTAAGTTCCCCATTCTTGCTTATGCGTTCCAATCTGCTCTCTCGAGTCTTAGATTTGGGTTTTAGACTACTCTCTCAAGTATGCCTAAATGATGAATGATGCGCTCATAAAACAAGGTAACCGCATGAACTTGGCTGACGCAAGATTATTCCTATCTCTAGTGAACAAAGCTTACATTGCTTGATGCGACCAACCACTTACCCTCCCGGGTAGTTAGTTGTTGCTGACTTTAGTCATAGACAAGCATTGCGTCTGCCTATAGACAGGCATTGCTACAGCTTCACACTAAGCAAATAAGGTTTTCTTACACACTCACGCAACGCACACCTCTCGGTGGTTTGGTACATGCTTCATATCTCTAATTCACATGACTAAGTATGTGATACTCTAGCAATCTCACTAACTGATGCAATGAAAGTTAAGGATGCTAAGTAAAGAAGATGGAGATGGAATCGAAGGAAACATAGAAATGCATTGAACACATAATGTATTAATTCCTTAATCCCAAAATGTAATACGATGCAATATAAGAAAACAAGAGAAAATGAAATGACTAGCTGGAAGCAATGTCTTGCTTCCAGCGGATGTGTGTCAAGGCTACTGTGGTGCCATGGATGGGCGGTGGAGTTAACTCTCTTGAGATCTAGCTCCGGTCGAAGGCTCCGGTCATCACTCAGAATGGAAGAAGGAGATGAAGAACTCTCAAGCTTCTTTCTCACGCATTTGTCTCGCTCACAAGGATCTGCCCTAAGGCGAACCTCAGGCGAAAACCTTGGATGATTTGAAATTCTGCTCAACGGCTTCTATATATAGAGCTTGGATCGCCGACAACATTAATGGATTGTTTTGATTCTAACATTCGCGGCACGCTACTCCTTTTTTGAATCTCTGCTGCTAACGACATGGTAGGTGAAATGTCAACATCATCTTTTGATTTTCCCGAGATATGCATTGATGCGTTCATTCCACCAACCTTGCATTGACCCACTAGTATGCGTTATCGTGTAGCCACAATCGTGCAGTGACCACATTCACTTAATACCGCAACTCTACACGATGACCGCAATCGCTTGACGATCGTAACTCCTATGTGATAGACGCATGCGGCTGATTATCGCAACACCCATACGTTGATCGAATGTGTTCGCCTTTGCGGTGGAGAGTTTCTCCGCACGAGTCGTCTATGCGGTAGTCCGGCTTCCGCATTTGCGTCCACTTCCTACGTTAGCTACAAAATAGACAATTAAACGCATAATAATGCATAATAATGAGTTAGACAAGATTTTCAATGTTGAATGCCGCAATCTCATTTTCTCATGAATTCCTAACATAATTGTTGCCTATTCTGCCTAACAGCCTTCATAATTCTAAATAAAAGGCCTAAGGTGGCATGCATTTCTGCATGTCATCACACCCCCAAACTTAGAATCATGCTTGTCCTCAAGCATGCGTTATACTCAAGAAATTCTAACTCACCTTCTTGCTTTCCTTTGCGATGACCAGCTTCTCAGAATATAATTTACTCATGCCTCTAACCATCGCCGCAATGCTCTCCTCCACTTTGGTTGCTTCTTCACAAAGATATTTTCTAAGTGTAGCTCTGCAAGCCTTTGCTCAAAAACTTTTTATTCATTCACCGCAACTTTGTGTTTAGCTTTTGAGAATGCATTCGTTCAAAACACTTCAAAACTTTGCAATTACTTATTCAAATGCGACATTGAACCTGGTTACGCTCTTCGTTTTGGCTTACCCGCACGTGTGTCGTGCGGGCATCCAACTTGGTTGCGTTCCATATTCAACTCAACTCTTGTCTTGCTAGATTTGGCTTGCGACGGACAGAGAAGTTGCGCTTATACGTTGGTCCTGGCGACTTACTTTCGTTTTGGCTTGCCCCCACGTGTGTCATGCGGACACCCAACTACAGCTAAGTGCCTTACACAACTTAACTCTTATCAACATGGGTTTCTCCATGGCATTGACAGTGGAGTTGTTATTCTCAAAATTCTCACTTTTTTTCTTTTTTTTTTTTCAAATGATCACAATGTAATGAACGCAATTCTCCGAGACCGCTGCCACCCCCAAACTTAGAGGTTGGCAGCGTTCTCTCCGCAAAGCTAAAAGCAAACTCACAGGAATGCGATAATAACCATTTGAGCAAAGGTTTGCACGTAATTAAATTTAAGACTTTCAAAATTTGAAGAAGCTATTAAAGGTAAGAAGCACCTTGCGATGCTTAGTTAGAAGATGCAGTGAATTATACGTACCATCATAGAAACACTGCAAAGCAACCAATCGGGAAAAAATAATTTCAAAAGGATAGTGCATAAAAGATAACAAGAAAAGAACCTTAGGCAAAATAATGCATGTGATCATGTGTTGGAATTCACGCGATCGAAGTCGTGCGTTGAAGGATGGAGGGAATTCTTTTGTTGTACTATGTACCGGGTAGACTTATTGTTGCACCTACAAAGAGTAAACACACCACAACCAAGGAAGAAGCCGCATATCCAAAATAACAATAAAAATGAAAATAAACTAAACTATGAAAGCACGGTAAAGATAGAGTAGAAGACGTCCCTAGAAAAATTGGAGTGTTGTCACCGCAAGGAGTCTTCTATGCAGGAGATTTCTCTCAACTGCTTAGGTCAAGATGCCATGACCATTGGAACATCCAGCAATTGTTGGGCGTATGTTGACCACCATGTGCTTAGAACTGCCTACAGCTCATGCGACTGATTGCGCTTCTACCTTGGGGTCAATATTGGCTTTTGGCGCATCGCCTACACTTCAATATTCATTGCAACTTGGTCACACAAGCTACAATACTCCCAAGATAAAAAGATTGCCTGCAGAGACACAAAACTTAACAAAGAATTAGTTGCCAAGTCCTCGGCAACGGTGCCAACAACTTGATGACGGAAATTTAGATTACCAAATTGTCGAGGACTTGATAACTAAAATTAAGTGAACGCACTATGCGATGCATGTTCTAAATGTATGCGTTGATTATCATGTGTCGATGGTCATGTGTTAGAGTGAACTATGCGTTAACAAATGTATGCGATGACCATGCATTCCTGTCACAAGTTTTCTTGCGCTCACGCCAAGTATAATGCGAACGCAAGTTTCTCGGGTGATCTGAGGTCGAAACTCAAGGACTTGTAGTTAGATGTATGCGGTAATGTGCATGCGGCGGTTGAATAAAAGAATGGATGGGAGGTTTTAAGCTAACACTACTTCTACTCCTAAGTAACAGACAACGCAATGAGAATATGAATGAGAGGTAGAGACACGACAGCCGTTGATGAGAAATAAATAGATGGGAAAATAGATAAAAGGTGAAGATGTCTTCATCGCAACGCTTAAGAGTGACCGCAAGGGCAGTCTTAGCCAACACAAGCTATGCGATCATGCTACACACACTTGAGCCTAATTCTAGGACGTATGCGATGTATATGCGATAGTGCCGAGAAGCCTATGCCTAAACCTCCATAACCCGCTCATGTTCTCTCACCGCATGAGTGTGATAGCCACGTATCACCACTATATTCTACTTCCTGGACGCATGCAATATCCTCTCCATAGGGAGCATACGTTGTGTGATAGCAAATGGAGCTTATCTCTAAGTTCCCCATTATTGCTTATGTGTTCCAATCCACTCTCTCGAGTCTTAGATTTGGGTTTTAGACTACTCTCTCAAGTATGCCTAAATGATGAATGATGCGCTCATAAAACAAGGAAACCACATGAACTTGGCTGACGCAAGATTATTCCTATCTCTATTGGACAAAGCTTACATTGCTTGATGTGGCTAACCACTTACCCTTTCGGGCAGTTAGTTATTGCTGACTTTACTCATAGACAAGCATTGCATCTGCCTATAGACAGGCATTGCTACAGCTTCACACTAAGCAAATAAGGTTTTCTCAAACACTCACGCAACGCACACCTCTCGATGGTTTGCTACATGCTTCATATCTCTAATCCAAATGACTAAGTACGCGATACTCTAGCAATATCACTAAGTGATGCAATGAATGTTAAGGATGCTAAGTAAAGAAGATAGAGATGGAATCGAAGAAAACACAGAAATGCATTGAACACATAATGTATTAATTCCTTAATCCCAAAATGTAATACAATACAATATAAGAAAAGAAGAGAAAATGAAATGACCAGCTAGAAGCAATGTCTTACTTCCAGTGGATGTGTGTCAAGGCTGCCAGTGGTGCCATGGATGGGCGATGGAGCTGAGTCTCTTGAGATCTAGCTCTGGTCGAAGGCTCTGGTCGTCACTCGGAATGAAATAAGGAGATGAAGAACTCTCAAGCTTCTTTCTCACGCATTTGTCTGGATCACAAGAATCCACCCTAAAGAAAACCTAAGGCGAAAACTTGGATGATTTCAAATTCTGCTTAGCGGCTTCTATATATAGAGCTTGGATCCCCGACAGCATTAATGGACTGCTCTTATTCTGACATTTGCAGCGCGTTAGTCTTTTTCTGAATCTCTGCTGCTAACGGCGTGGTAGGTAAAATGTCAACATCATCTTTTGATTTTCCCGAGATATGTGTTGATGCATTCATTCCACTAACCTTGCATTGATCCCACTAGTATGCGTTATCGTGTAGCCATAATCGTGCAGTGACTGCATTCGCTTAATACCACAACTCTACACGATGACCGCAATCGCTTGACGATCGCAACTTCTATGCGATGGACGCATGCGGCTGATTATCGCAACACCCATGCGTTGATCGAATGCGTTCGCCTTTGCAATGGAGAGTTTCTCCGCATGCGGTCGTCTATGCAGTAGTCCGACTTCCACGTTTGCATCGACTTCCTGCGTTAGCTATACAAATAGACAATTGGACACATAAAACACATAATAATGGGTTAGCCGAGATTCTCAATGCTGAAACGTCTTAAGCTTATTTTCTCATGAATTTCTAACATAATTGCCGCATATTCTGCTTAACAGTGTTCATAATTCTATATAAAAGGCCTAAGATGGCGTGCATTTCTGCATGTCATCACCTTTTTAGTGGAGAATGATGATTTTTCCTGGATTATTGACTTTGGGCCACTAACCATGCTTGTTCTTCATTTTCGGGAATTAGTTCCTGGCAGCAACTAGATGCTGATGAGATGACGATGCAGGTTAGAACTGGGCACGTCATCTCAGCTGTTGTAGTGGGAGGTCTCTACTTGACTTTACAGAATAAATTTCTTGTTTAAATGATGTATATGTAGTTCTTGATTTAAAAAGGAACTTAGTTTCTGTAAAATGTTTGCTTGAACATTCTTATAATATCAACTTTCTTTTTAATAAAGTGTTTATTTCTAAGAATGATGTTGATATTTGTTCTGCAAAACTGGAAAGTAATCTTTATGTGCAGACCTTTAGCAACTAATGCCCTACATAACACAAAAATGTTTAAGACTGTAGTAACTCAACATAAAAGATTTAAAATTTCTCCTAAAAAAAATGCTCAACTTTGGCACCTAAGACTAGGATACATCAATCTCAATAGGATTGAGAGGTTGGTGAAGAATGGACTTCTATGCGAGTTAGAAGAAAATTCTTTACCTATGTGTGAGTCATGCCTTGAAGGCAAGATGTCTAAGAGACCTTTTACTGGAAAGGGTCATAGGGCCAAATAACCTTTAGAGCTAGTAAATTCAGACCTCTGTGGTCTGATGAATGTAAAAGCTAAAGGAAATTAGACATGAGGATTTCCATGAGTAGTGGAAGGATTATTCCATATTCCATTTGAATTGAACATAAACAATTACAGTCTAAGAACGGAAACTAACAAGTCATGCACAACACGAAATTATAGCATGCTAACAAGAGTATCACAAGATAGAGTATGTGTACCTTTGAAGAACCATTCTTCAAGAATTCCTCGATCAATCTACAAGTGTCCACAGAAACACGAACGCAACGAACAAACTGCTACAAACAGCAGGAACACAACGAACACAATGAACAGCCTCCACGAACACCAATCGAGTCACACTTGATTCTCGAAGTGAGTGAGGACACCACCACAATGGTTACCTTAGTATTCTTGGTGTGAGAATCAAGGAATTTTGGGCTCTGTATGATCTTGGCTTGAGGAAGATACTGGAGGACAATGATCGTGTAGACGATCGAGCAAGTGAGAGACAACACAATCTATCGTATAGGCGATGTGCTTGAAAGTATAATAAATGGCAGACTATCACATAGAAAAAGCCACTCGATCGTTTAGCTACGATCAACTGATGAACTATCGTATAGTCAAAGCTCCACGATCGTTTAGTCTCTGCCAGCTATCGTTTAGTGAAAATCTTTCCCTTGATAGCTTATCCGTGAGTTATTTCTAAATGAGGCAACTTCTAATTTTAGGAAAACCTTTTTTCTTTTATCTCACGGTTGCCATAAAACCACCAATAACCTCCCACTTAATCGGTTATTAGAGAAAAATATTTAATTATCATATAATTAATATATTATAAATAAATATGATAACTAACTTACCATATTATATTTATAACCTATAGTTTTAATATTTCATCTTATGAAACACATAAACCATGGTTCTTTTTCTATGTTATGGTACTTAATGGAAATCATATTTACATTAATTCATCCACTTGATGCATCTCATACATCACCAACTATATCATATATAATTGAATTTCCTCTTGTTAATTTGAACAGTTCAAACTAACCCCAAGAACTGATTCTCAACTTGAATCCATTGAACTACCAAGGGGACCTTATGGACCTGTAGCTTGAAGCTCCAATGGTATGTGAATAACTGACTAAACTCTTTAGTCACGGGATCTACCATCCGTTAACTGTCGGGCACTCCACCAAAGACCGAAAATTCCACTCTTCGCACTACGGATATATTTCTGTGTCCATATCAACCAATCAATAGCGCGATAACCCTTCACAAATCGCTCATAAGTACAGCTGGGCCAATTTACTGTTTCATCCTTGTAGTTACATCTAACTCCTTAAGTACCACTGATTCCTCTAATGAACAATAAGTCATAGTCCTATTATGATTGAGTCCTCTCTTCCAAAGAGAGGATGTTATTGAAACAGTTTGTACGAACGCTTGTGATGTATAATATATGATATTTACTTCATTTCTTGATTTTGCTCAGTTGAATGTTTTATTTTCTTTACCACAAACCAATATACTAAAATCCCTTGTTGTCTTTATGTAACTTAAGCATGTATATGGTGACATACAAGTGGATCATATCTTAAATGATAACCAAAATGGTTTGTAGTATATGGATATAGGAGGGAAACGTTATCTTGGTAACGCTACGGATGCGGCCCGCTTTTGGAATAGTTACAAATGTTGTGACTTGTTATAGATGGTTTGTGAAGGAACTCTTATTCAAGAGTACATTCAAAACATACTAATATGCATTCATAATGCTAAAGAGATCTAGAGATCATACCAGATAAAGATTTCTTCTTCACAGCGAGTCTAAAACCCAATCGTCTACCTCGAACAATCACCACTCGGACAGAAGGAAACGAAGAAGACACCACACTCAGACCCCTCAGTATTCTTGGAGTGAGAATCCAAAGTGTGGGCTTTGTTCGGATTTGGTAGAGGGAAGGAAGAAGAGAGACTGTACACAACGATCAAGCAAGTGGGAGATGAGGTCGTCTACCGCATAGGCAAGATGCTTGATCATTTAGGTGAAGTATATGATCGTGTAGGAAAAAGTAAGCGATCGTTTAAACGATCGTGTAGGAAAGGGTAATCGATCATATAAACGATCGTGTAGGAAAAGGGTGAGCGATCGTCTAAACGATCGCATAAGAAAAACTAAACGATTTTCTATACGATCATTTAGTAAATATCAAGAGCTAAACGATTGCTTAGGAAAAGGTAAACGATCATTTAATTAATAACGTGTGAAAGTGTAATCGGTAAGCGATCACTTAGCAATATCGTATAAGTAAGCGATTGTGCAGATACTGATTTTCTAGACAATGACACACTTTTGAACACAATGTCCGCGCCCCATGCTCAACACACCGTCAACTATTTATAATACACTCATCCGTTATTTAGAACAGAAGAGACACCATCCAATTTACTTTATAATCGTCCAATGAATGTGATCTTATCATATTCATAACATATAAATTAATATCATATATTAATTATAATATTTTCCTCTACAAGATATAAATCATATTTATATCCAATTTCCTCCAAATTATGTATCTCATACATAAAGTTAATTATATCATATTTAATTAACTCGTTCAATTATATCATATATAATCGAACTCCCTCTTGTCAATCTGAAAATTTCAAACTGACACAAAAGTGACTCTCAACTTGTATCGAAGCTACCAAGGGGACTTATGGACCTATGCCTAGAAGCTCCAACGGTACGTGAATAGCTGACTAAACTCTTTAGTCATGATATCCACCATCCATTAAATGCCAGGCATTCCATTGAAGACCGACAGTTGAACTCTTCTTGCCATAGATATATTTCTATATCCATTGAACATAACCAATCATCAATACAATGACCTTTCATAGATGCTCGTAATTATAGTAGGGAAATTTACCATTTTGCCCCTGTAATTACATCTTCCTCCTTAAGTACCACTGATCCCTCAAATGAACAATACAACATAGTCCTACTATGTGTGAACACCTCTCGGGCAATGAGAAGGTGCGTGGTGCCACATCGTTCAAGCCTCGGGATCAACCCTTAAGAGAGCAATCTATCTACTTACCTCTACTTTGAGGAAGGAGTGGACTCCATCTTGTGAAGCTGAATTCCAAGCTCCCAAATTAGACGAATCCCTAAAATGGTAGGTTTGAGTCGGCGCTCTGGCCACTCGCACCCATGCAAATCAAAGGATCGCTTTTAATGGCAAGAGTTCCCAACTCACTCAGGATTGAGGTCATGTTACTTATGGTCATCCTAGTAAAGTGAAGTCTCAGTCATGAACGGAGTTATATGACAAGACATTAACACTTCGAGGTCAAGCCTTATACAAACTCTTTGTATAGGACGCCCACGCTCGCATGTACACTACACGAATGATCAGGATCAGACCATCTATGACAAGTCACAACATTTGTAACAATTCCACAAAGCGGGCCGCGCCCGTAGGGTTACCAAGACAAGGTTTCCCTCCTATATCCATATACTATAGACTATTTTTATTGTTACTTAAGACATGATCCATTTGTATGTCACTACATACATGCTTAAGTTACATAAAGACAACCAGGGATATTAAATTTATTGGTTAGTGAGAAAATAAAAAACATCTAAATGTGCAAAGTCAAGTAGTGAAGTAAATATCATTTATATTATACATCACAAGTGTTTGTACAAAAATGTTACAAACTATAGGACAATAGACTTTAGGGCATAAACCCAAACAATCTCCCACTTTTCCTAAAGCGAAATAGGGAGTACAAGTAAACAGGTACAAAATAATAAACTAGGGCATAAAAAACCAGTGCAACAAAATCTCCTACTTGCCCTAATCCAGCCGCGAGTGGTCCCGTAGACCCATGCTCTGAAGATGACCCTTAAACACTTTAACTGTGAGAGCCTTCATAAATGGATCAACAACGTTTTGCTCCGAGGCGATCTTCGTGACGATCACGTCTCCTTGATGCACTATCTCGCGGATATGATGATACTTCCACTCTATGTGTTTGTCGTGCCTATGACTCTAATAACTTATAGAAATACAAGTTATTTATGCTGCTTTATCTAGATATTATGACCAAAAGAGAAGGAATATGCGTCAATTGTATGAAAATTAGCTCAGAAATACAATAATTATGAATTATCGCAATTACACCCACTAACATCATTAAGATGGGAGAAGAAGATATTTCTACTCTGTTTTGCAGGAAACCAAGTCACTGCTTGCGATCAAGGCTCAACGAGAAACTGAACAATGCATCCTTGTCACATTGCGCCTGTTAAACCACAATGAAGAGACGATTAACGCAATAACGGCGCAATACGACAGTCGATCCCGAGCTGAATTTCAACCGCATGCGATAATAAAAACAACACCGCATGCGAGCAACCGATCGAAAGATGTAGCTGAGCAATGCAAACGCGGAGGATTGTGACACATGTACAACTAATCGTTGTGAAGATTTGACAGTCTAATTGCACAACAGAAAGAATATTTATTCCTCCATCTTCAGAATTTCCATAACAAGAAGTGGGGTCCACAAGCCAAGAGTCAAAGCTTTTCACCTATAAATATCCCCATAGAATTCAGAGAAGATATACTGGATACGGGTATACTTGATACAGGTATAATTGATACGAGGGCTAATTAAGGCTAGATTATTGAGAGAAAGGCTGAGCTGAGTACTGATCGGAGAGATCTGGGAAGAGAAGAGACAAGGCCAAGAGGTGAGTCTCAGTGTGATTCTACCAGATCTTCACCGTGAAGCTCTGTACTTAGATCCTTGCAACCAGTTCAGCAAGCCTGAGAGGAAAGCTCATCCATCCGTTCCCTCCATCCATGCCGGCAAGAAAATCTCCATCCAGATCGGCGCTAAGATGTTGGCACTTATTTGTATTTGTTTCTAACTCTATTTCATTAAGTGTATTTCATCTTCTTAATCTACTCATTCACAAATCATGTATCAGACGCTAAATAGTTTTATTGAATGTCTCGATCACTTTCATTACCACTTTTCTGTCTATTTCCGTTCATCCATTAATCGTTTTCTCCATGAAGTTCTCTTAATACCCTGGTAATTAATATGGATTAAACGAGTAACTTAATTAGTACTAAAGAGATAAATACGTTTAGCTAAGGCATGCTATACAACATCTTCACCTGTGAGAGCAGAAGTGAAGATGTCATTCTGATCTGTCGAGAGAAGGTTAGAAGAATGCGTTAACTAAAGCGAGTAGTACTTCCAGAGATGGAAGCAACCTTGTGTTCATTACGTTCATCCCTGTTTCACCATAGAGATGTGAGAACATGGTCGATCATCGAGAGGTGTAAGCCAAGGGAAAAGCGGAACAATACTTATATCTTTAACACAATTAAAGAACTTACGCTATTTATATTAGTTATTTTCTCTGTTTCTACTTCACACATAAGTCTTGTCACCGCATTACACGATCTTCACATAATCTTCACAGCCAGCCTTGACCTCAGTATCTTGTATCATGAAACCTGTATCTTGTATCATCTTAGCTTAGATTTACTTTATCGCAATTTACTTTAACGCAATTTATGTTATTATCGCATTTTTACCGCTTACTTTACTTCATTACATGTTTAATTACTTGTACACAAAACTCTTTTATAAATTGAAAAAACCCCTGGTCGCATATATCACAAACATAACGCAATAACCTAAAATAGTCCCTGTGTTCGACCTCGGATCACACCAAGAAACTTGCGGTGAAATTATACTTGGTTTCAACGCAAGGAAACTTGTGACAACGCACAACATACTACAAGATCGTTCGTTAATAACACATATCTAGAAGTAGTATCCCATATCATCGCATAAAATCTATGTCATCAAGTTTATGGCATGGACTTGCATCACATACTAAAAATATGCGTTACAAGTTTATGGCGCCATTGCCGAGGAGTGGTCAACGATTTATTGTTTGAGTCTGTTTTTGGTATTTGCAGGACAGATTTCGTTGTACTAGTTGTTCAATGCGGAGAGCGGCTTGACGATTTATGAATACTGGTGCTGAACCAGACTTCAAAGTTGACCCTGAGATCGAGCGTACATTTCGCACATGGGCACGTCAGAATCGGATAAGGCAAAAGAAAGCAGCGAGTATGGCAGATAATAACGACAATGCGGTTCCCGTAGTAAATCAAGAGGCTGTTAGGCCAGCGCAGGATCTTGTTTTCCTGACTGCTGATCGCAACATCCCCATGAGGAATTATGCGGCACCTAACCTGTATGATTTTTCGCCTGAGATTTCGAGGCCTACTGTTGAGGAGAACGCAAGGTTCGAAATAAAGCCAGTCATGCTACAAATGATCCAAAATGCAGGGCAATTTGGGGGCCTGCAAGGTGAAGTCCCACATGCCCACTTGACCAGCTTTATCGAAATGTGCGGCAACTTGTCACTACCTGGCATAACCCCAGAGAGTATTAGACTATATTTGTTCCCTTACACCTTGAGGGACGAAGTCAAGAGGTGGTCCCACTCACTGGAGCCGAACGAGATCACATCATGGGATCAGCTGGTGGAGTGATTCATGAAGAATTTCTTCCCACCGGCCATCAACACAAGGCGACGAAAGGACGTGCTGAACTTCAAGAAAATGGAGAATGAGACCCTGAGCACCACCTGGGTGCGATTTAAAAGATTGGTGAAAAATTGCCCGCATATCGGGATACCCGATTGCGTTTTGATGGAGACTTTTTATAATGGCCTGAATAGATCGACGCAGGCTATTGCTGAGCCTCCGCAGCACGAGGTTTTATGGACAAAACATATACTGAGGCCAAGGTCATCCTTGATCGCATATCGCAGAACATGGATGACTAGATTGATGATGGCTATAGAGGATGAGGCGCCGAAAGAAGAAAGAATGAAACTACCATTGTCCCTGCGGAGACAATGACCACGTTGGCCGCTCAGATGGCCGCGGTGACCTCGATCCTTCAATTGATGGCAATCAATCAAGAAGCCATCTCCCAACAATCAGCGCAACCCGCTGCACTGACTCAAATGGCCGCAATAAGTTGCGTTAATTGTGGAGGGGCTCATGTAGCAAAAATGTGCCCATCGAATCTCTAGCAAGTATGCACCATCCAAAACAACCCCCTTCAGCAACACCTACAATCCTGGCTGGAGGAGCCATCCTAACTTCGGGTGGGGAGGCAATCCTAACCAAGGGAGGCCAATCAACCATCAAAGTGGTAGTCGAGAAAATCCTCCTTTTCACCATAACTCGAACTAGGGGCAACCAAGACAATCGCATAACTAGCAATCCTCATCATCAAACACCTATGGAAGCTCATTGGAGGCCCTGCTGAAACAATATATGGACAAAAATGATGCAGTAATGTAGGCGCAAGCGTCTTCAATTCGAAACTTGGAGATCCAAGTGGGCCAGCTGACATATGAGCTGAGAAATAGAGCACCAAGAACGTTGCCCAGCAACTCAGAAGCCCCAGGATCCAATGGAAAGGAGAAATGTCCCTAGGACATTGGGCAGGCAAGCCGGACCGCCTGCAGAGATGTGGATTGCACTCATTCAAAGAAATGCATCTTCCGGTCCATATCTCACATCTATGTTTAATGCTTTCTTTAAATTCCTGTCTTATTGAATTCCTGAATTTTGTCTTTAATTCTTCATTTAATTCGTATCTTGACTTTATGAATATAATTCTTCATTTATTCCCTTTGCATTTATTTTTATACCGTCTTTAATTCTTTTAACTTTTTTGTAATTAATGCGTTGGTCCTTAATTAGTGAATGATTGAGAAATAAAGAGAAATTTATTGCCGCAAGTCTTAGCAACTTGCGTTAATGAATAATAAAATAAAATAAATAAAATGAAACAATCAACATCTAGTATGGATGGCGATGATGGACGCATCTTGAACCAAGCAAGACACGCTTTGCGTTCATTCAACTCAAAAGCGTTGAAACTGAGGGGTGTGTTGCGTGCGTATATGTCCTTTGCCCGTCCTTGGTTAAATGCATTATGTTGAGGTAGTGTTGCACTGGTAGCAATATCGTGCGCCCGATCCTCCAAAAATGTGTTCAGTTAAGGGGTGTATTGTGGGGATGCATGCGTTGTTGCCCATCCTCTGTGAAGATGCACTTGCGTTGGTGAACACATTGTGTTAATCTTTACATTACGTCCATTCGAATAAAACATTAAATAAAATTCTTTTTATCATTTGAGGAGTCCAATCGTTTCCTATCCCAAAGCAATAATGACTCTGCAGACGAAAGGACGTTTTTCTGAAATTTCATAAATGAGGGAAGTTCGAGCGATGGGCCTTTTGAGTGTCTCGAGACCTGTCACCACGAAAACCGTGTTGGGCCTACTACGGCCCAACCTATAAATAGGAATCCTTCCTCGTTTGTGAACTCTTTACCTCATTTTGCAAACTGAAAACCTTAGTGCCCAGCATACGAAGCTTTCTTCTTCCCAAAACCCTAGCGAATTTTCCAGTCCTCCTTAGCTTACCATCCATGGCTGACCAAGCTTCCCAACACTCTGCTTCACGCTCAACCCCTTCCTCTGACCAAATCGCCATTCGAGAGGTAGCATTTCTCGCTGCCAGTCACAGACCTACTGCCCAACCACCGTCCAAAAAATCGTTGGTAGAACCCAGAGAAACCCTTTAGCCATCAGACCTCCTCAGTTCAAAAGGGGGCACAAAACTGAGAGCACAACAGTTCCAACACCTGCCGTCTCAATTGAGAGTGAGAAGAAGAGACGCGATGATATGGAGGTGTTTGGTAACATTCTGAGCAATCTGGATCAAAGAGGGGGATTACCCGAGGCAGGGGTTATAAACCAATCACTGTCTACGGAGGAGGTGGCAGTGGTAGTGAATGAAGAGGTGGTGGTGCCGGAGGCAGTGGTGAAGAAAGAAGAGATTGAACGAGGCACTCTGGCCTTAGAGACTCTTGAAGTAACTACCAATGCAGAAACCTATGACGAAACCTCCAAAGTTGCGGGGGAGAAGGTTGTGGTGGCTGAAGTTACGATGGATGAGGTTGCAGTGGAGACGCAACCAGAAGTAGTTGAAGAGGAAAAGAAGAAGAAGAAAAGCAATGGGAGAAAGGTTGGAAAAGCTGAGTGATCTCATCATCGCAAGGAGAAAAAGAATAAAGAGAAGAAGGATGATGATGAAGATAAGGACAAGAAGAAGGAGAGAAAAAAGAAAGAGAAGGAAGAAAGTAGAATGCACTAGCGTGAAGAAAGGTTCCTAAAACAAGAAGAAGAAAAGAATCAGTGGGCTGCTTGCCCGGAAAATGATGGAGAATCAACCTCTGTAAGGGAGGACAAGGGGGAAACAGCGCAATTGATGGAACTGGCGCAACTTGAAACAACGAAAATGGTTGCGATGAAGGAAGGCGAAGAAGGAGAAGATACTCCTCTGATGCGGCGTCGCAGGGAGAATACGCCGCAAGGGTCTACTGTTGACCATCAAAGATTAATCATCGCATTAGAAGAACAGGAAAGAAGGAGAAAAGAGAGGAGGAGAAACAGGAGAAAATGTAGCGCATAAAGCTCATCATGGCAGAAGGAAATTGCAGAAGAAGACTAAAAGATGAGGAAATGCGCAGTAATAATGAGCTCGCAAGGCTCGAAGGGATAAAAAGGCGCGAGAAGGAACAACATCTGTTGCTGGCCTACGAGCAATTTCTAGAAGAGTTCGAGAGAGAAGAAAGAGAAGAAGCGCGAAGCTAATAAGAGGAGCTTACAAAAGAAGAAGGGTAAAGAACTCGCGGAGCGAGAGAAGAAGGAACAGCGCAAGGAACAGGAAAGAAAAAAAAGGCGACAATCCCGCCTTGCGTTGGCCAAAGGAAAGGGCAAAGCGGTCGCAGAAAGCAGCAAGCCCGCGTTGGCAAAGGCACGTCCATCTAAAAAGAGAAAATGACGACTTGTTGATGGAGATGGGCTTTTACCCTGCGCCAACGCCACTATCTGACCCCATCACGAGCGTGATCATGGAGCATGGCTGGGACACATTTTGCCAGTGCCCAACCATTTTTGTTCCAAAGGTAGTGCGCGACTTTTACCATGGACAACTACATGGCACCAAGGACGTGGTGACCATAAAAGGGGAAGTGGTGCCTTTCAGTGTAAAGGACATCAATGAACTATACCAAATGAAGGATAACCCAGATGCACCAGGTAACAAAATCATTGATGATTCCACGGAACAACAGTTGGAAGATGCGCTGCGAGTATTAATGCAACCGGGCACTAAATGGTCGGTTTCTTTAAAAGGCATCAAGACCCTGGCGTCCAAGACTCTGCTTCCGGAGGCAAGGCTTTGGGTTTATCTGGTTAAAAAGTAGTTGATCCCAACTTCTCATGACAAGACCATTTCAAGGGATCGAGTAATGGCCGCATACTGCATTGCGCACGGCATTCCAATTGATGTGAGCCGGTTGATCGCAAGTCAATTTCGATGCTTTGTGGGGGCACATTAGAGGACAATACTTCTTTCCATGGACTGTTTCAAGTCTGTGCCTGTCAGTGGGCATAGGCATTGAGGAGGAACCCATGCAAGAAGTCCATGGCCTAATCAATATCAAAATCCTGAGGCTACTCCTCAAAGACTCCCCGCATTGCCCAGAGTTACCCTTAAAGAGGCCCGCAATCGATCTCAATGTGCCGCAAGAACCTAGGCCAAAGAGACATCGTAGAGATGATAAGGGAAAAGGGAAAATCCAAGAAGAAACAATGCAAGATCCAGAACCTTTGGACCATTTACCCTTAGTGATCTGCCATCCAAGCCCTTCAAGCCCACCCGCACAACCTTCTTCTCCACTCCATGAGCATTTTACCAACCTTCTCCTTACTCCAAATTCTCCAATCGCATACCCACCAATTTACTCACCTGTAGCTTCATCATCGCAACCTTCCATTCCACCACCGCATATTGATGACCCACACGATTTGGGTGAAGGCACCTCTGCCCAACCCCAAAACGATGCTGGCAAGACATTGCAGGCACAACCTTCCATTCCCTCCTTGGCTGCAGAGTTAGCTGAAATGTGGTCCCTCTTCTCCCAACAACAACAACTCTTCGCTCAACAACAAGCCTTCTTTAACCAGAGGTTTGATGTGGTAATGGAGCAAATCAACGATATACAGCGCAGTGCTGCTACGTCAAGGAAGGTGTTGATCAATATTCAACACAATATCTATAAAGTCCATCACCACCAAAGACAGATTGCGGAGCGCAACCATTAGTACTTTAATTTTCTCACAGCTTATCTTCATGGTCCCATAATGCCTCCGCATCTCAGGCAGCAATTGAATTTTGAAGAAGCTCCTTTAGTACCACCTCAAAATCCTCCTCCAGACCCTCCTGCTCCTCAACAATAATTTTTACATTTTTTTTTGTGGCCATTCTATACTTTTATTCAATTCATTATTTAATTAAATTCTTTGATTCTCTATATAGGCAACAATTTTTGTATTGCGTTAATTTTTAATTATTTGTATACTTTGTTAATATTCAATACAAATGAGTAAATATTCACTCCTTGTTGCCTGTGCCTTTTTCTTTATCATCCTTTGTCAATATTTGCGATGTTCTGATCTTTTACTTTTGCGTTATTCATTGCATTGCTATGATGTAATACATGTTTGTACTAAGAAACATTTCCCATACCTTGTAAATTCTGATAACACAGTTAATTCTTAGTTTAGCAGTACTTTACCTTTTATCTTTCAAAGTTCTACTCAAACCTTCTTTTTTGAAAATTTTATTCTAAGTGTTTGTCTAGTCCATCCAAACAACGCAATGAGGACCTTGCTCATCTTTAAATTTGGGGGTGGGGAAGGTCTGAGCAGATAAGATCAGGAATATGCGATCTTCAAGAAAATGCGTTCATATTTCCAGAAAAAAAAAAGAAAAAAAAATTTATACAAAACTCCAATGTCAGCACAAGGGAAAACCTAGAAAATGTTCCCATCCTGATAAGATTTTAGTTGTGAAAGGAGCCTACTCGTAGTTGAATGTTCGTACGACACCCGTAGGAGCAAGCCAAAATGAAGGTTGGTTTCCATGAACAACGTAGTATGAAAAGAGAAAATTGCAAAAGAAAAATAAAAGAGTGTAAGGGACAACTCCTCTGAATATCATGAGTTAAAGTTGAAATTGGCACACAACCGTAGTTGGATGTTCGCATGACACCCGTGGGAACAAACCAAAATGAAGAGTGTAACCATGACCAACAGTCTCTAATAAATAACGCAAAGTTTGACCACCGCATATAGATATATCAAGTTGTTTTGACAAAGAAGAGAAACATTCTATTTTAAAAACTAGAAAAGCATCTTTGAGCAGAATTTTGTTATATAGAAGAATAAAGTAAGGTTTTGTTAATAATTAGCAAGGATAGAAGGAAATTGCGTTGTTAAGAAATGTGCCTAAGTGTAACATTCGAAGCAACCAATCGATGCAAAAAAAATATATATATATATAGGAGAGGAATTTAGCTTTATTGCCTTAGTAGAAGATATGCTTGAGGACAAACATATATCTAAATTTGGGGGTGTGATAACTTGTAGAAATACAAGTTATTTATGCGACTTTATCTAGATATTGGGCCAAAAGAGAAGGAATATGCATCGATTGTATGAAAATTAGCTCAAAAATACAATAATTATGAATTATCGCAATTATACCCACTAACATCATTAAGATGCGAGAAGAGGATATTTCTACTCTGTTTTGCAAGAAACCAAGTCACTGGTTGCGATCAAGGCTCAACGAGAAACTGAACAACACATCTTTGTCACATTACGCTCGTCAAATCACAATGAAGAGACGATTAACACAATGATGGCGCAATGCGACAGTCGATCTCGAGTTGAATTTCAACCGCATGCAATAATAAAAACAACACCGCATGCGAGCAACCAATCGAAAGATGCAGTTGAGTAACATAAACGCAGAGGATTGTGACACATGTACAACTGACCGTTGTGCAGATTTGATAGTCTGATTGCACAACAGAAAGAATATTTATTCCTCCATCTTCAGAATTTCCATAACAAGAATTGGGGTCCACAATCCAAGAGTCAAAGCTTTTCACCTATAAATATCCCCATAGAATTCAGAGAAGATATACTAGATACGGGTATACTTGATACAGGTATAATTGATACGAGGGCTAATTAAGGCTAGATTATTGAGAGAAAGGCTGAGCTGAGTACTGATCGGAAGAGATCCGGGAGGAGAAGAGACAAGGCCGAGAGGTGAGTCTCAGTGCGATTCTGCCAGATCCCTGCCGTGAAGCTCTGTGCTTAGATCCTTGCTACCAGTTCAGCAAGCCTGAGAGGGAAGCTCATCCATCCGTTCACTCCATCCATGCCGGCAAGAAAATCTCCATCCAGATCGGCGTTAAGACGTTGGCGCTTATTTGTATTTGTTTCTAACACTATTTCATTAAGTGTATTTCATCTTCTTAATCTCTTCATTCGCAAATCATGTATCCGACGCTAAATAGTTTTATTGAATGTCTCGATCACTTTCGTTACCACTTTTCTGTCTATTTCCGTTCATCCATTAATCGTTTTCTCCATGAAGTTTTCTTAATACCCTGGTAATTAATATTGATTAAACGAGTAACTTAATTAGTGCTAAAGAGATAAATACGTTTAGCTAAGGCATGCTAGACGACATCTTCACCTATGAGAGCAGAAGTGAAGATGTCATTCTGATCCATCGAGAGAAGGTTAGAAGAATGCGTTAATTAAAGTGAGTAGTACTTCCAGAGATGGAAGTAACCTTGCGTTCATTACGTTTGTCCCTGTTTCACCACAGAGATGTGGGAACGCGGCCAATCACCGAGAGGTGTAAGCCAAGGGAAAAGTGGAATAGTACTTATATCTTTAACGCAATTAAGGAACTTGCACTGTTTATATTAGTTATCTTCTCTGTTTCTACTTCACACATAAGTCTTGTCACTGCATTACACATCTGCGCATAATCTTCACAGCCAACTTTGATCTCAGTATCTTGTATCATGAAACCTGTATCTTGTATCATCTTAGCTTAGATTTACTTTATCGCAATTTACTTTAACGCAATTTATGTTATTATTGCATTTTTGCCGCTTACTTTACTTCATCGCATGTTTAATTACTTGTACACAAAAATATTTTATAAATTGAAAAAAACCCTAGTCGCATATATCACAAACATAACGCAATAACCTAAAACAGTCCCTGTGTTCCACCTCGTATCACATCGAGAAACTTGCGGGGAAATTATACTTGGTTTCAACTCAAGGAAACTTGTGACAACGCATAACATACTACAAGAACATTCGTTAATAACGCATATCTAGAAGTACTATCACATATCATCGCATAAAATCTATGTCATCAAGTTTATGGCATGGACTCGCATCACATACTAAAAATACGCATTATAGACTCCTAGGCTCCTTGGTGTTTGCCACAACACCACTATTGTCACAATAGAGGGTGATGGGCCTAGACATATCTGGAACAACTTCTAGCTCTGTCAAGAACTTTCTGAGCCAGACAGCCTCTTTAGTAGCTTCACAAGCTACTATGTACTCGGCCTCCATCGTGGAGTCAACGATGGACCCCTGCTTAGTGCTCTGCCACACTACAACTCCTCCATTAAGAGTAAATACTGACCTTGAAGTGGTCTTTCGAGAGTCTTAATCAGTTTGAAAGTCAGAATCTTTGTATCTAGTAAGGATTAAATCCCGACACCCATACATGAGCATATAGTCCCTCGTTCTCCGAAGATACTTGATAATGTTATTAACTACAGTCCAGTGACCCTGGCCTGAGTTAGACTGATATCTACTGACTATTCCCACAGCATAGCAAATGTCTGGCCTAGTGCAGAGCATCACATACATTAAACTGCCAACGAAAGAGGCATATGGGACCCGTCTCATGTCCTCAACCTCTTGAGGTGTCTTAGAACACATGTCCTTAGACAAAGTGACTCCATGCCTGAATGGTTGTAGGCCTTTTTTGGAGTTTTGCATCGAGTACTTGAGCAAGATTTTATCAGTATACGAGTCCTGAGACAACGTTAGCACTTTTTTCTTATGATCCTGAAAGATTTGTATACCCAGAACAAACTGAGCCTCTCCCAAATCTTTCATTTGGAATTGGGTCACTAGCCAGTTCTTAACTGTAGTCAGTAGACCTACATTATTCCCAATGAGTAGTATATCGTCTACATACAATACTAAGAAAGCTACTGAACCATTGACTATTTTTTTTTGTAAACACAAGTTCATCAACGTTTTGGTCAAAGCCATACGATTTGATCGTAGCATCAAACCGAATATTCCAAGATCGAGATGCCTACTTCAGCCCATAAATAGACTAATTCAGTTTGCAAACTTTTTCTCTTGACCTTAGGCAATGAATCCTTCGGGTTGCACCATGTAAATGGTCTCCTCAAGATTTCCATTCAGAAATCCGTCTTGACGTCCATTTTCCAAATCTCATTATTATAATAAGCTGCAATGGACAGGAGGATGCAAATTGACTTTAACATGGCCACAGGTGAGAAAGTCTCCTCATAGTTGACTCTCTCCACCTGGGTATAACCCTTTGCCACAAGTCGAGCCTTGATAGTTTGCACCTTCTTGTCAGCACCCCGTTCGCACTTGTAGATCCATTTACAACCTATAAGTCTTACCCTATCAGGCTGATCTACAAGATCCCATACCGAGTTGAAGTACATTGACTCCATCTCGAGATTCATGGCTTTGACCCATTCATCCCGGTCAACATCCTCTATTGCCTTTTTATAGGACAATGAATCCTCAACGTAGCTAGGATTTTCGTTAAACCCAGATAGCGATCAGGCAGGTTTGTAACCTTCCCACTGCGTTGAGGTTCTCTCAACTCTTGAGGTGGAACCAATCTACCAGATGAACTATCATCAACAATTCTGGTTGATGAAGCAGGTCCTTCAACAACTCTTGTTGAAGTTTCAGTTGTTTCTTTGGAAAGCTCACTTAACACAACTTTACTACATGGACTGTGCTCCCTGATATGATCCTCCTCCAGGAAAGTAACGTTCGTGGAAACAAACACCTTGTTTTTAGACAGATCATAAAAGTAACCTCCTCGTGTACCTTTTGGGTAGCCTACAAAGAGACACAACCTCGATCGTGATTCCAACTTCTTAGGATTTGCTTCAAGCACGTGTGCTAGGTAACCCCATATGTGGAAGTGATATAAACTAGCTTTACGCCTGTTCCACAACTCTAGAGGTGTTCTTGCAACACTCTTAGAAGGAACACAGTTGAGAATGTATACCACAGTCTCCACTACGAAACCCCAAAACGAGTCCGGTAAGGAAGCGTAACTCATTATCGAATGAACCATGTCCAACAAGGTTCTGTTTCTCCTCTCTGCTACACCATTTTGCTGAGGTGTACTTGATGCATTATTTTATGAGGTGAAAATATGGAATGAGATGTGGTGATGGAATTGTATTGATGAAATGCATTGAGCAACAAGTTTTCTCAGTGGAATCCAAGTATAAACCCCACTAAGTTTCCTAGTAAGTTCAGGGTCAAACTCAGGGACTTGGGAAAACAGTTTGCAGTGGTAATTTTCAAGAAGAATTTGCGATAACCAAATAATCAAAGAGTTGTTTGGTGCTGTTGTTTGCGGTAATAAAATAAAATAAACAAATGTGGCGGAGTTTCAAAAAGAGTTGATAAAACAGAAGATGCGATGAGTATGCGGTGAACGGGTTGAGAAGGGATTTGGCTAACACTTCCTAGGATGCGTTCATGCTATGCGATCATGCAACACACATACAATAGCAAACCATCTCTCGACGCGGATGATACGGCTTCTATTGCTAGAACGCATGCGATATATGTGATGAGTCTATAGGACCTACACATAAGCCTTTATTCTTATCCATGCGATGACAAAATGACACACACACAAATAAGGCGACCACATAATATCATACCTATCTCTAGGGTACATGCGATGCAGGTTGACAAACAGAGCTTATCTCTAAGTCCCTATCTCTTGCTTATGCAAATCTAATCTTGCTGTCTCGAGTCTAGATTCTAACCTAGCTCTCTCAAGTCTTTAGGTTCTTTCTTTAGACTCTTTCTCGAGTAGCTCTAAAGGGGTGTTGGGCACAACATAAAACAAGATAATCACATGCAATGAAGATTCTAGGTCATGTTAGCTTAGTTCTTCTCAACCCATTCGATACGTTTAGCTACTCATGCGTGCTAAGAGAGTGAACAAATGTAGATAAAGAAATTCCATTGTACGAATATAAAGTTGAAGTACAGAATAACAATGCAAGAAAATAAAGAGACTGGTAGCAATCTTTTGCTTCCTAGGCTTTTATATTGTCTTTTCTACTCTTGTTCAAAAGATAGTCTCGGTCTCGTGAGAGTCGGCCCGCTCTCTACTTTCTATGCCTCCGGGTTCTCTTTCGAGTTGCCCTGAGCGATCTTCCGGCGTCTCTTCCCTTCTCTCACTCCGGCTTAAAATAAAAAGGAAAACTATGGAAAAGGCTATTCTAACTATGGAGAAAATTATCTAAGTATCCGAACTCGCTAAACTGAACCCCTTTTCTGAAGGTTGCCTTCGGTATTTATAGAGCTTCGAGGTGAAAGGCGGCTTCTCTCTTATGATTGCATAGATGGGATGGCTTTAATTCTCTGACTGATGCGCCGAATATTTGTCACTGAAAAGTTGAGTGTACTTGTTATCGTTAGCGGCTTGTCAATATAATTCGGATTCGACCGTCATCAGCTTTCTGTCCCATCGTGATTATTTATTCTTTTCACCCAGATGGGCCCACCAAGTTGCACCGGCTCTATGCGGCAATCCTTGTTGAGTAGATGTTTGTGAGTATAAATCACTGCAAAGCCTTGCGGTAATGCTGTGCTCAACCGTTGATTTCTTGTGATTGCGCTTTTTGCCTTGCGTCAACGCATATCCTGCATAAAAATACAAAACTTAACTGTTTCTATGCGATGAACGCATGCGACCGCAATGTTATGAACTTAATGCTTTTTGGACGCAATCTTATATATTTTATCAACGCCAGCCAACATTGTTTAAGAACTTAGCACTGTAATAACGTGCATTTCTGCTTGTTATCATACCCCCAAATTTAAACAATGCTTGTCCTCAAACATAAGCTAAATATTTCCTTTAGAAAGTTGATCGCAAATCTCTTTTCCTAGATTTCTCAAGGATACTTCATTCAAATCCTATACACCAAAATTTCCTTAATTCTTATTCAAGTATCTTCTTAAAATATTTCTAAGACCTAGGGACTGCAAGTTTAACCTTCAAAAGGACTTTACTAGATTCCAGGACATCGCATAATTTATTTCAAAAAAACTTTTTTCCCTGTGTTATCAAATGATTTTTATCCTTACATATTTTTGACATTATTATTTTCTTCTGACCTTGCACTGATCTAACTGCCTCACATTCATTTTGGCTTACCCCCATGTGTGTCATGCGGACATCCAACTACGAGCAAGGCGCTCTTCCTTAGACTAAACTCATACCTACTTGGCAGCGGAGTTGCGGTCATTTATTTATGCATTGATCCTGGTAACTTACTTTCGTTTTGGCTTGCCCCCACGTGTGTCATGTGGACATCCAACTACAGGTAAGTGCCCACAAAAAAAAAAAAAACTTGATGATGGGAAATTAAAAGTCAATTACTCGACAACTAAAATTCCGTGGACGCAGTATGCGATGCATGTTCTTAAGGTATGCGTTGATTGCATGCGCCGATGGTCATGCGTCCTGTCACAAGTTTTCTTGCGCTTATGCCAAGTATAAAGCGAACGCAAGTTTCTCAAGTGATCCAAGGTCGAACTTAGGGACTTGTAGTTGGATGAATGTGGTAATATGCATGCATTGGTTAAATAAAAGAATGGTGGAGGGGTTGTTAAGTTGACACTACTCCTACTCCTAAGTAACAGACAACGCAATGAGAATATGAAAGAGAGGTAGATACACGACAACTCTTGACATGAAACAAATGAATGGAAAAATAGATAAAATGTGGAGATGTCTTCATTGCAACCCTTAAGAGTGACCGCAAGGGCAACCTTAGTCAACGCAAGCCATGCGATCATGCTACACACACTTGAGCCTAACTTTAGGACGTATGCGATGTATCTACAATATTGCCAGGAAGCCTATGCCTGCCTAAACCTCCATAACCCGCTCACATGCTCTCGCCGCATGAGTGTGCTAGCCACATACCACCGTATCCTACTTCCTGGACGCATGCAATATCCTATCCGTAGGGTGCATACGCTGTGTGAAAGAAAACTAAGCTTATCTTTAAGTTCCCCATTCTTGCCTATGTGTTCCAATCCGCTCTTTCGAGTCTTAGATTTGGGTTTTAGACTACCCTCTCAAGTATGCTTAAATGATGAATGATGCGCTCATAAGACAAGGTAACCGCATGAACTTTTCCGACATAAGATTATTCCTATCTCTAGTGAACAATAACTTACATTATTTAATGCAACCACTTACCCTGTCGGCCAATTAGTTGTTGCTGACTTTACTCATAGACAAACATTGCGTCTGCCTATAGACAGGCATTGCTACAGCTTCACACTAAATAAATAAGGTTTACTCACACACTCACGCAATGCACACCTCTCGGTGGTTTGTTACATGCTTCATATCCCTAAACCACATGACTAAGTATGCGATACTCTAGCAATCTCACTAAGTGATGCAATGAAAGTTAAAGATGCTAAGTAAAGACGATGGAAATGGAGTTGAAGGAAACACAAAAATGCATTGAACACATCATGTATTAATTCCTTAATCACAAAATGTAATACAAAACAATATAAGAAAAAAAGAGAAAATGAAATGACCGGCTGGAAGCAATGACTTGCTTCCAGTGGATATGCGTCAAGGCTGCCGGTGGTGGCATGGATGGGCGGAAGAGCTAACTCTCTCGAGATCTAACTCCGGTTGAAGGCTTCGGTCGTCACTTGGAATGGATGAAGGAGGTGAAGAACTCTCAAGCTTCTTCTCATGCATTTTTCTGGATCGCAGGGATAAACCCTGGGTTTCAGGGATAATCCTTGGATCAATTGGAATTCTGCTCATCGGCTTCTTTATATAGAGCTAGGATCACCGACAACATTAATGGATTGCTCTAATTCTGACATTCACAACACGTTTAGTCCTTTCTGAATCCCTGCTGCTAACGACATGGTAGGTGAAATGTCAACATCAACTTTTGATTTTCTTGAGATGTACGTCGATGCGTTCATTCCACCAACCTTGCATTGATCCTTTATGTGCTATCGTGTAGCCGCAATCATACAGTGATCGCATTCGCTTAATACCACAACTCTACATGATGACCGCAATTGCTTGATGAGCGCAACTCCCATGCGATGGAAGCATGCGGGTGATTACTGCAACACTCATGCGTTGATCGAACACGTTCGCCTTTGCGATGGAGAATTTCTCCACATTTGATCTTCTATGCGGTAGTCTGGCTTCCACATTTGCGTCCACTTCCTATGTTAGTTACAAAAACAAAACATTGAACGCATAATAACGCATAATAATGGGTTAGTCGAGATTCTTAATGCTGAACAACGCAAGATCATTTTCTCATGAATTCCTAACATAATTGCCCCATATTATGCTTATCGGCCCTCATAATTCTAAATAAAAGGCCTAAGATGACATGCATTTCTGCATGTCATCAGTACTCGGTGCCGAGAGTTGGGAAACGATTCCATGTTCTAATAAATAGTCCTGGAAATCAGAATCCAAAAACTCTCCACCTCGATCTGATCGAAGTGTTTTTATGCGTCTATCCAAAGCATTCTCAACTTCGGCCTTAAATAATTTGAACTTTTCAAAAGATTCAGATTTTCGTTCCATCAGATAGACATACCCATATCTCGAGTAATCATCAATAAAACTAATAAAGTACTCATAGCCTCCTCAAGCTCGCACATTCATAGGACCACAAAGGTCAGAATGTACTAATTCAAGAGGCTCTTTGGCTCGATAACCATTTCCAGTAAAAGGTCGTTTAGTCATCTTACCTTCAAGGCAAGATTCGCACACTGGTAAAGAATTTTTCTCTCACTCGCTTAGAAGGTCATTCTTCACCAATCTCTCAATTCTACTGAGATTGATGTGCCCTAATCGAAGGTGCCAAAGTCATACATTTTATTTTGGAGAAACTCGTTGGCATTTAGATTGAATTACGGCAGATTTAAACATCTCTATGTTATGGAGGGAACTTAAGGCTAAAGGTCTTAGCACATACAAGTTATTTTCTAGTTTAGCTGTACAAATTTCAACACCATCCTTACGAATAAACGCTTTATTTATTTTAAAAGAAATAGTGTAATTGTATTGTAACAGACACATTACAGATATAAGGTTCTTTTTTAGTTCAGGAACTACAAAGACATCTTTTAATATAAGAAACCTATTCTGTAAAGTAAACTGGATGTCTCCCACTGCCACAGCTGAGATGACGTGCTCGGTGCCTACTCGCAACGTCTTCTCACCAGCCTCCAACTGTTGCCAGGATCTAATCCCTTGAAAAGAAGAACATACATGATTAGTTGTGCCTGAATCTACTATCCAAGCAGAATCATCATTCTCCACTAAACAAGTTTCTAATACAAGTAAATCATATTTATCTTTGTCTGTCTTGGCAGCCTTCTTTTCCTTCAGATAACGAGGACAATTCCTCTTCTAGTGTCCATCCTGGTTATAGGGGAAACATTTTCCTTTTTCAACTGGTGGTGGACGCTTCTTCTGGGCGACAGGTGGCGAGTTAGTAGACGCATTCCCTTTTTCTTTTACCACCCTTCTTCTTCTTCTTCCCCTTTTTAAAGTTAGAACTTGAAGGTGTAGACTTTGTTCCTGAGGTCGAATCTCGATAGAACTTTTTAGAGGATGAGACAACATTTGCCTCACTGATGATGGGCAAAAATTTACGTTGTTATAGGCCTTTTATTTAGAATTACGAGGGCTGATAAGAAGAATATGCGGCGATTATTCTAAGAATTCATGAGAAAGTGAGCTTGCATCGATTAACAATGAAGATCTCTACTAACCCACTAATTATGCGTTATTTTGTGTCCAATTGTCTATTTTTGTACCTATCGCAGGAAACGATTGCATGCAGTGAATCTCGCCTTCGCAGAGGTGTCGCATACGCGATCGCATACGTTCGACGCATGGATGTTGCGGCCATTAACCGCATGTGTCCATCACATAGAGGTGGCGGCTACAGAGTATAACCATAATAGAGGGATGACCGCAAGGGTGGTGGAATGCAATGATACTTCAGAAACCAAGCACGGACGCATATCTTAGAAGTATCAAAAGGTGATGTTGACATTTCACCTACCATGCCGTTAGCAGCAGAGTTCAGAGAAGGTCCATCACACCATTAGCAATAGAAATTTAGAGGACCATTAGTGCAATTGGCGATCAAGCTCTATAAATAGAGGCCTTTGAGCCTAACTTGAAATCATCTGGGGTTTTCCTCCTTTGGGCAGATCCTTGTGATCCAGACGAAAGCATGAGAAGATATTCTTGAGAGTTTTTCATTCCTTCTACCATTTTAAGTGACGACCGGAGCCCCGCCGAAGATAGATCTCGAGAGAGACTACTCCACCACCTATCCATGGCACCACTGGTAGCCTTGACACACATCTGATGGACGTAAGATATTGTATTACATTGTGGCTTAAGAGATTAATATATTTTGTGATCAATGCATTTCTCTATTTCCTTCGATTCCATCTTCATTTCCTTATCATCCTTTACTTTCATCGCAAAGACTAAGTAAGATTGCTAGAGTATCGCATACTTAATCATGCGGCATAAACATATGAAGTATGTAGCAGACCATCGAGAGGTGTGCATTGCACGGTGTCGTGAGAAAATCCTATTTGATTAGTGTGATGCTATAGCAACGCTTGTATATGAGCTGTTCAGTGGTAGCTAACTGCTCAGGAGGGTAAGTGGTGGAACGCATTAAGCAAAATAAGCAGTGTTCCTAGAGATAAGAATAATCTTATGTCAACCATGTTTATGTGATTACCTTGTCTTATGAGTGCATCATTCATCATTTAAGCATACTTGAGAGAGTAGTCTAAAAACCAAATCTAGGCTTGAGGGAGTCAGATTGGATCGCATAGGCAAGAATAGAGGCTTAGAGATAAGCTCTATTTACTATTACACAGTGTATGCTCCCTACAGATAGGATATGAAAGTATGCGGTCACATCGCATGCATCCAGAAGTAGGATTGCGGTCACATCGCATGCATCTAGAAGTAGGATACGATGGTATGTGGTCATCTTATTTATGTGTGAGAGCACGTGAGCAAGAATAGAGACTTAACATAAGGCCTCTCGACACTATCGCATATACATCGCATGCGTTTTTGTCAAGTGTGTGTAGCATAATCGCATAGCTTGCGCTGGCTGGGGTTACCTTTGCGATCAAGCTTAGCGATGCGGTGAAGTCATCCCCGCCATTTTATCTATTTTCCCATACCTTTTATTACGCATTAACAGTTGTCGTGTCTCTATCTCTTATAGTCATACTTCCACTACTTAATATGTTAGTTAGGAGTAAGAGTAGTGCATAGCCCATAACTTTCAAATTCTTTTATTCTTCGCCGCAAACACTTTATTTCATAACATTTAGCTACAAGTCCCTGAGTTCGACCTCGGATCACCCGAGAAACTTGCGATCTCGTTATACTTGGCGAGAGAGCAAGAAAACTTGTGGCAGGAACACATGGCCATCAAACTTATATTGCATATCCCTTAGTCCAACACATGATCAGCGACGCATGGAGAGCAAACGATGAACGCATATTTATTTACCTCTATTTTTCCACCCATCAAGTTTTTGGCGCCGTTGCCGAGGACTTGGAAGTTAATAGTTTGTTGAGTTTTGTGTTTCGGAGGCACCCTTTTTACCTTGGGAGTATTGTAGCTTGTACGACCAAGTTGCAAATAATATTTGAAGTGTAGGCGATGCATCGAAAACCAGTATTAACCCCAAGATAGAAAGACAATCAGTCACATGAGCTGAAAGCAGTTATAAGCGCGTGACGGCCAACATGCTCCCAATAATTGCCGAAAGTTCCAATGGTTAGGGTGAGCCTCTTGACCTAAGCAGTTGAGATCAATATCCTGCATAAAAGACTCCTTGCGGTGGCCTCACTCCAATTTCTCCAGGGAAGTCTTCTACTCTTATCTTTACTTTGCTTTCCTAGTTAGTTTATTTTTATTGTTATTTTGGATATGTAGTTGCTTTCTTGGATATGGTGCATTCGCTCCTTGTAAGTGCGACAATAATTCTCCTCGGTGCGTAGTTACAACGAAAGAATCCTCTCCATTATTCAACACATGGCTTCGACCGCATGAATTCTAAAGCATGGTCGCAGATGTTATTCTACTCAAAAGTTCTTTTCTTGTTATCTTGTATGCATTATCCTTTTGAAATTCTCTTTTGTCTGCTTACCTACCTTTGCGTTGCATCTATGATGGTACATATAATTCACTACATCAGCTAACTAAGAATTGCAAGGCTCACCTTGCTTTTAATAGCTTCTTCAAAGTTTGACAGTTTAAGTTTTGTTATGTGTAAACCTCTTCTCAAACATTTGTTACCGCATTCCTGATGAGTTTGTCTTTAGCTTTTCGGCAAGAGCGCTGCTGCTCTCTAAGTTTGGGGGTGGCAGTTGATGCATTATTTTTATTAAGTGAAAAGATGGATGATATGCGTTGATGGATTGCATTGTGCATTTAAGTTTCCCCAGTGAAATTCAAGTGTAAATTCCTCTGAGTTTCCTGGTAAGTCAAGGGTCGAACACAGGGACTTGTGAAAATAGTTATGTTGATAATGTTTATGAAAACTTTGTGGTAACCAAGTAAATAAATAACTTGTGGGTGTGTTGTTGCGTTGATGAAAAAGAAGTAAATAAAGGCGGCGAATTTGAGAAAGAGAGTTGCATTGATAGAAGCAATGAGTATGCGATGAACGGGTTGAGAAGATCTTTAGCTAGCGTTACTCGGGAATGCGTCAAACTTTGTGATCATGTTACAACCATGCACAACAAGTCATTTCCCATTGTAAATGCGATGCTCCTAAGTCTAGGACGCATGTGTTGAATGCAAAATGTCCATAGAGCTTATCCCTAAGTCTCTACTCTTGTCCTATGCATTGATGCAAAATGCATGAAAGCAAGGTGATCGCATACAATCATATCTTATTGCTAAGATGCATGCGATGCGTTAATAACAAATAGTGCTCATTCCTAAGCAACTATCTCTCGTTTATGCGTTCTAATCTGATTCTTTCAAACCTAGATTCTGACTTGACCTTCCCAAGTCTAGATCCTGCCCTTAGATTACCCTCCCGAGTATCTCTAATAGACAAATGAAGCATACATAAACAAGATAATTGTAAAGAATGAAGATTCCCTAGTTGTGCTAGCTAAATGCTTCTCGACCTATTCAACTAATTTAGCTACTCATGCGTGAAGTACAGAGAGTGAACAGATATAGAGAAAGACACTCCATTCTTATAACTAAGTTGAGTACAAATGATAATGGAAAATAAAGGTAGAGAGCCTGGTAGCAATTCCTTGCAGACCGAGGCTTTTTACACTGAATCTCTATTCTGATCTACAAATATTCCCACTTTCACAGGCGTCGGCCCTTTCTCTGTCTTGGAGCTTCCGGTGCTTTCCCAAGCTTGTCGAAACGATCTATCGGCACACCTTCTTCCTCGCATCCACCTTAAAATGAAAGAAAACTATGGACAGAGACGTGAACTTGTAAAGTGATGAAGTAATCGACTGCTTAACCCCTTCTCTTAAGAATGCACTTGGTATTTATAGAGTTTCCATGGTGAAAGGTGGCTTCTCTCTCCCGGTTGTACAGATGGAACAACTTTAATTCCTGACTGATGCGCCGGATAGTTGTCATCGATAAAGCTAAATGTACTTCGTGACCGTTATCGGCTGTCAACTTAATTTGGATCCGACTGTCGTCAGCTTTCTGTCCCATCGCTCTTAATTGTCCTTTCACCCAGATGCGCCCACCATGTTGCACTGATCAAGTTGCGGTGATTCTTCTTGTGGTGAAGTTGCGCTCGACCAATGTATTCCAATGATCACAATCTTTGCATTGCGTTAACGCATATTCTACACAAAAAAGTAAAGATCAACTGCTCTAATGCGTTGGACGCATGCGACCGCAATATTATAAAATTTATGCTTAATGGACGCAATTTAACATATTTCATCAACGCAATCCAACATTGTTTAAGAACTTAGTACTATGATAACGTGCATTTCTGCCCGTTATCACACCCCCAAATTTAAACAATGGTTGTCTTCAAGCACAAGCTAAAGATTCCTTTAGCAAGTTAACTACAAAGTTTTCTTCCCAAGATTTCTCAAGGATACTTTATTCAAATCCTATATACCAGAATTTTCTTAAGTCTTATTCAAGTCTCTTCTTAAAATATTTATAAGACTTAGGAATTGCAAGCTTAACTTTCAAAAGAACTTTACTAAATTTCAGAACATCGCATGATTTATTTCAAAAAGAAAATTTTCCTCCAGGGTGTCAAATGATTTATCCTTGCATAAAAAAAATTCTTTATTGCTATTTTTTTCTGACCTTGCGCTGATCCGAGTGCCTTGCCTTCATTTTGGCTTGCCCCCACGTGTGTCATGCGGTCATCCATCGACGGGTAAGTGCCTTTCACAACTTAACTCTTATCAACATGGGTTTTCCATTGCGTTGATAGTGGAGGCGTTATTTTAAAAAATATAGATATTATAAACATACATACATATATATATATATATATTTAATAGCAAGGTCGAAAATAAAATACCTCATCCCCAAATTTAAAATACGACAATGTCCTCATTTCCAAAAGAAATTAAAATAAGTCATGCGATGGTCATAGAATGCGTTGTAAAGGGAGTTTGAAATAAAGCTAGCAAACCCTTAACTTCTAGAAATATTTCATGAGGTGACTATCTTAAGATTTAAGTTGACTCTAGTATATACGAAAGAGATAGAAGTATATTTTTCATCATTGAAATCATACTTGGCAAAGGACAACATGTGGTGAACTACTAAATTTATCCTTGTCAAATGATTACGGTAATTAAGGAGGTTACGGTGATAAAATGTAAAATGCAATGTGATAGTGCAAAATTTGAAATAAAGATAAGGAAGAGTACATCCCCAAATTTTGCGCTGTCGTCCGCATTGTGTATTGATGCATCCATCCTTACGGCGATCTTTGCTTCTTTGGATTGCGGTGATGGAATGAGATCATTTGCTTCTTCGCAATCCTGTGCCTCAATCCTTGTAAACAGACAAAGAGAGTGTCAAATGATTTTAAAAGAAAACAACAAGTTTTTGTTTTTTTTTTTAAGAAAAATAAGTGAAATTCTGATAATAGTAAATTGACGAAGAGTTAAATGTTCAAGAGTTGAGTAAGGGATAGTCCAGGTTTTTCAACTTTTTAGAGACTGTTTCTGGCTGGAAATCTCCTCCGCAATATGCCTTTATCTGTTGTCCTTTAACTTTAAATGTTTGACTGCCATCCTTGGTGATCAGTTCCACCGCACCATGTGGAAATATTTCTTTGATGATGAAGGGACTAGACCAGCACGATTTTAATTTTCCCATGAAGAGCCACAATCTCGAATTGAAGAGTAAGACCTTTTGCCCGACTTGGAAGTTTCTAGTGCATATGCGTTTATCATGCCAGCGCTTGGTGCGCTCTTTATAAATCTTTGCATTCTCATATGCGTTGACCCTCCATTCTTCTAGTTCGACCAACTGCAGTTTTCATGCTTCCCCTGCTTTCTTCAAATCAAAATTCAGTTTCTTGACCACCTACAATGCTTTATACTCCAACTCCAAAGGCAAATGACACACCTTGCCAAATACCAATGCATAGGGGGACATACCTATTAACGTTTTAAATGCGGTCCGGTATGCCCACAATGCATCATCAAGCTTCATCATCCAATCTTTCTGCAAAGGTTTTACCACCTTCTAAAATATCAACTTAATTTCAAGATTGGACACTTCAGCCTGGCCATTTGTTTGCAGATGGTATGCGGTGGCCACCTTGTGGAGGATATTGTATTTACGCAGCAACTCCTTTATATTGTGGTTGACAAAGTGTGATCCTTCATCACTTATGATGGCACGGGGAGTACCAAAATGAGTGGAGATATTTTTCTTGAGGAACTGGGAGACTACCGCCGCATCACTTGCGGGGCATGCAATTGCCTCTACCCACATGGAAACGTAATCGATGGCCAATAAGATATAATGCTTGCCATGTGAAGGAGGGAATGGTCCCATGAAATCAATCCCCCGGACGTTAAATAATTCCAGCTCCAAGATAGTATTCATTGGCATTGCATTCTTCCATGAAATGTTGCCGATGCGTTGACACCGATCACATTTCATTGCGTAGTCAGCAACATCTTTAAATAATGAAGGCCAAAAGAATCCACTTTGCAAAACTTTTGCTGCAGTGTGTTGCCTCCAAAGCGCCCTCCATATGGCGAATCGTGGCACTGTGACAATATGCATTGTTGAGCAGCATTTGGTACGCATAATCGAATGATTTGGTCTGCATCTCTTCTATACAGATTCGACTCATCCCAATAATAGTGTTTTCATTCATGCTTGAGCTTCCTATATTGATGGTAGGTGTAATCTTTAGGGAATTGTTCACAAACCAAATAATTAACGATGTCCGCATACCAGGGCAATTCTTCTATGTGGAACAGCTGCTTTTCTGGGAACACGACACTCACCTCAGATTCATTGCGGTCAACTGCAGGATTTTCCAATCTAGACAAGTGATCCGCAACTTGATTCTTTGTCCCCTTCCGATCAATTATTTCAATATCAAATTCTTGGTCATTGCCGAGTGATCAGTCTCGGCTTTGCGTCCTTCTTTGTCATCAAATATTTGATTGCCGAGTGATCAGTGTGAATGAGTACCTTGGTTCCCAATAGATATGCCCGGAATTTTTCCAACGCAAAAATCACAGCCAGAAGTTCTTTTTCCGTGGTGGTATAATTGATTTGAGTAGGGTTCAGAGTTTTACTCGCATATGCGATGGGGTGCAAAATAGTTTTCTTCTTTTGCGCTAATACGGCTCCCATCGCATACCTGCTTGCGTCGCACATGATTTCGAATGACAGTGTCCAATCCGACGCAATCAAGACGGGCGCAGTAATCAGTGCATCTTTTAAAACTTGGAATGCGTTGAGGCAATTATTGTCAAATTCAAACCTTCTGCCTCTAACAACGCACTTAGTAGTCGTGCTATTTTAGAAAAGTCCTTGACGAATTGTCTGTAAAATCCAACGTGCCCCAAGAAGCTTCGCACAACCTTCACGCTGGTTGGGGGTGGAAGCTTTTCAATCGCGTCGATCTTTGCTTTGTCCACCTCCAACCCTTCTCGGGAGACCTTGTGTCCCAACACTATACCCTCTTTCACCATGAAGTGACATTTTTCCCAGTTAAGCACCAGGTTCGTCTCTTCACATCTTTTCAGAATTTTCTCCAAATTGGCCAGGCAGACTTCATAAGTGTTCCCATAAACGGAGAAGTCATCCATAAATATTTCCACTGAGTCTTCAAGAAAATCTGAAAAGATCGCCATCATGCACCTCTGGAACATGCTCGGCGCATTGCAGAGACCAAACGACATGCAACAAAAAGCGAATGTCCCATATGGGTAGGTGAATGTAGTCTTGTCTTGGTCTTCGGGAGCTATCATGATTTGATTGTACCTAGCATATCCATCCAAGAAGCAGTAAAAATAATTCCCTTTTAGTCTGTCTAGCATTTGATTAATGAATTGCAGAGGGAAGTGATCTTTCTTTGTGGCCGCATTCAATTTACGGTAGTCCATACATATGCGCCATCCTGTGATGGTTCTTTACGGTATTAATTCATTGTTCTCACTGGGGACTACCGTCATTCCGCCCTTCTTTGGCATATATTGCACAGGGCTAACCCATGTGCTATCTGCAATGGGATAGATAATGCCCGCATCCAGCCATTTGATAATCTCCTTTTTGACGACCTCCTTCATCGTAGGGTTAAGTCTATATTGATTTTCAATAGTTTCTTTGTGGTCGTCCTCAAGACGAATGTGGTGCATGCAGTACGTGGGGCTAATTCCTCTGATGTCAGCGAGCATCCAACCGATTGCTCGCACATGTTTCTTGAGAATGCTCATCACTGCATTCTCTAGATCTTCGTTGAGCGCAGAGGAAATTATCACTGGTAGCTTCTCATTCTGCCCCAGAAATGCGTACTTCAAATGTGTTGGTAGGGTCTTCAGTTCAAGTGTTGGTGGTTCCATGAGGGAAGGTTGCGTTGTTTTTCAATCTTCTTTTGGCTCTTCTTCTTGTTGCAATCATTTCTTCTTCTTTGTTTGTTTTTCCTATGATCGCATTGTAGGCAGCTACGGATGCATTGGCATCCTCTTCTTCACACTCTTCATCAGACTTTTCTTCTTCAATCAAATTCAAGTCATCGTCAGAATCTTGTAGGTCTTCCTCATTCGGGAATTTCATGGCATAAATTATGTTAAATTTGAGCTTCTGTCCATTTATGCTCAAAGTGATTTCTCCCTTGTGCACATAAATTTGAGCACGATCCGTTGATAAGAAAGGTCGCCCCAAAATGATGGGCACAACTTTGACGGCCTCATAGTCTAGAATGATGAAGTCAGCTAGCAAAATAAATTTATCAATTGTGATCAGCACATCCTTCACCTTACCTTCTGGGTGAACCAGAGATCTGTCAGCCAATTAGAGAGTCACTGATCTGGGCACTGATAACTTGTAGAAATACAAGTTATTTATACTACTTTATTTAGATATTGTGGCCAAAAGAAATTAGTTAAGAAATGCAAGAATTATAAATTGTCGTCAATACACCCACTGACACCATTGCGATGGTAGAAAAGAATATTTCAAGTCTGTTTTGCAGGAAATCAAGTTACCGCATGCATTCATGGCTCAAGAGAAAAAGATCAACGCATCTACCTCACATTGCGCCCATCATTCAGAAATGAATAGACGATCAATGCAATGACGGTGCATGCGACAATCGATCAAGAGCTAAGTGATCAACACAACTTCAACCGCATGCAGTAATAAAAAACAACATCGCATGCGGGCAAACGATCGACGATGCAAAAGAGCAACGCAATTGCGGAGGATCCAGACACGTGTACAGTTAACCGTTGTGCATTTTTTATGGGATTGATCGCGTAATAGAAAAAATATTCATTCCACCATTTCCGGAATTGCCATAACAATAAAGTGGGGTCCACGAGTCAGAGAGTCAAAGCTGAACCTATAAATAGCCTCTAAAATTTTATGAGAAAATATACTTGATACGAGCATATTTTGATATTTGTATATTGAGAGAAATATTGGTCTGAGTGCTGATCGGAGAAGATCCGGGACGATTTAAGAGACAAGGCTGAGAGGTGAGTCTCAGGGAAAATCCTTTCAATCCCCATCGTGAAGCTCTGTACCAAGGTCACTCCTACCAGACGAGCAAGCCTGAGAGGGAAGCTCTTCCTTCCATTCACTCCATTCGCCGGTAAGCACATCCACCGTCTAGATCTGTGTCAAGACATTGGCACTTTTCTGTATTTGTTTCTATCTCTTATCATCAATTGTATTCATCTTCTTAATCTCTACCATTCACACCATGTATCAGACGCTAAATATTAGTATTGAATGTCATGATCATTTTCATCTCTATCTTTCTGTCTATTTCCGTTCCTCCATTAATCGGTTTCTTCATGATGTTTTCTTAATCCCTTGGTAATTAGAATGAATTAAACAAGTAAATTAATATGTGCTAAGGAAATAAATATGTTTAGCTAAAGCATGCTAGACGACATCTTCACCTGTGAGAGCAGAAGTGAAGATGTCATTCTGCCTGTTGAGAGAAGGTTAGAAAAATGGGTTAACTAAAGCGAGAAGTACTTCCAGAGATGGAAGCAACCATGCGTTCATTACGTTCATCCCTGTTTCACCACAAAGATGTGGGAACACGGCCGATCACCGAGAGGTGTACGCCAAGGGAAAGTGGAACCGTAGTTATATTTTTGACGCAATTAATGAACTTGCGATGTTTATATTAATTATCCTTTCTATCTCTGTTTCATACATAAAGACTTGCCACCGCATACCACGACCCTTTGTATAATCTTCACAGTCAGTCTCAATCTCAGTATCATGTATTAGTATCCTGTATCTTGTATCGTAATAGCTTAGGTTTACATTTATCGCATTTTATTTTATTACCGGAACTTTACTTTACCGCAATTTTAAATACCTGTATAAACCAATCTTTTATTAATTGAAAAACTCCCGGTCGCATATATCACGAATGTAACACATTAACTACGCAATCCCTGTGTTCGACCTTGGTTCATTCTGAGAAACTTGCGGTGAAATTATACTTGGTTTCAACGCAAGGAAACTTATGACAACGCATAACATACTATAAGCATTCCATTAATAATGCATACATCTAAAAGTAGTATCGCATATCATTGCATCATCAAATTTCATGTCAACAGGCATGAGTTTCCCCACATTTAATTGTCTAAAGATTGATAGCGGCATCAAATTTATGCTGGTTCCCAGGTCACACAGGGCTTGCCTAATATAGAGTTCTCCTATGGAGCAAGGAATAGTGAAGCTCCTAGGATTGCTCATCTTTGGTGGAATAATTGATTTGGAACTTTGCGTTAATCCACCATGGCAAATTTTCCAGTGCCTCTTTGCTTAGTTACCATGTCCTTCAGAAACTTGGCATAGGCAGACATTTCCTCAATTGCTTCATTGAAAGGAATGTTAACATGTAATTGCTTTAACATGGATAAAAAGCGTTGGTACTATACCTCTTTGTTTTTCTTCTTTCTTAGCCTCTGAGGGAAAGGTGGTAACTGGAATTTCACGGTTCCTGTTTCATTTGACTTTGAGGTTGACGCAATCTTAGGTTCTACTACTTCATTTTCTCTTTCCTCTTCCTACATTACCGCAATCTCAGGCTAAATTGCGATGGAAGTTGCTCTACTCTAATCCTTCTTTTCTCCCTCCACAGTCTTTCCACTGCGCAATGTCACAACCTGACATTGCTCCTTACCTGATCCCCTTGGGTTGCGTGGAAGCTCGGTAGAACTTGGCAACGCCCCTTGGTGTCGATTCTTCAGCTCATTCGCAATCTGGCCCATTTGCAATTCGAGGTTGCGGATGGATGTAGCTTGACTTTGAAGCACTGTCTCGTTTTTCTCTATATATTGCTTCAATAGGCTCCCTAGAGAAGAAGATTGTGTTGGTTGTTGCGAGCTACTTGCTTGGTTGCTCTACTAACCGTTGTTGCGTTGGAAGAATCCTGGTGGCCCTACTTTTTGCGCCACAGATTGAAAATTTAGCAAAATTGGGGTGGTTTCTCCACCCGGGGTTATAAGTATTTGAAAAGGGATTATTCTTTACAAAATATACAGACTGTGGATTTTGCGGGCAATCTTCCATCGCATGCCCATCATCGCAAGTAGCATACCTTATGGTGTTTTGACTTATTGCATTAATTTGCCCATCTTGCGGTGTTGGGCTGCTGATTGTCATTCCTTGAATCAAATTCATCATTGTGGTCATTTAGTTTTGTAACGAAATAATGGCACCATTATTTGCGTCGGAATCTTTGAGTCTCAATCTCTGGTCACTCTCCCTCCAGTCTTTATGGTTCTTAGAGATGCGGTCCAGAATATTCTTTGCCTCCTCGTAAGTTTTATCAAGCAGACCACCAGCGGCTATCGCATTGGTAGCGGTCTGCGAAGCAGGATTCAAACCGTGATAGAAAATTTCCATTTGAAGGCAGTCTGGTAGCCCATTATGCGGACAATCTCAGACCAACCTTTTAAACCTCGCCCAAGCATCACTGAGTGATTCGTCCATATCTTGTTCAAAATTTGTAATAAGCTTTCTTTGTCTTGCGTTCTCGGTAGGTGGAAAATACTTTTTCATGAATTTCTCCACTACCTACTCCCAAGAAGTAATCTCTCCTGGTTCGAGCGAATAAGCCCACTTCCTAGCCTGATAACAGAGAGAAAATGGGAACAACGTTAGTCTAACTTCTTCAGCAGAGATGTTTGGGAACACAAAAGTATTGCAGATTTCAATAAAACTTCGGAGGTGGGCGTGCAGATCCTCGCCACGCCTTCCTCCAAATTGACCTGTAGTCTGGATCATCTGCAGCATCACCGGTTTCATCTCGAATCTACTTCCGTCGAGGGCAGGCCTCATGATTCCCAAAGAGAAATCTGGAGGTTCGATGATGCATAGTCCCTAATGGGCTTGTTGCAATCGTTTGCCAACAGAATCGGATTCGCCATGACATTATTATCATTTGGTGCTCCACCTCCATGCTGCTCTGCCATCTCTTCTTTATTGGATTGTGGTTGCTGTTGGCAGTCTCGTAGTCTCCTTCAAAATGTTCTCTCAATCTCCGGGTCGTAGTTCACCAGAGATTGAGAGTTCTGTAAAGAAATCACAAAAATTATCATTAACAACTACTTTGCCGAAGTCCCTGGCAACAACGCCAAAAACTTGATGTGTTATTTTTATTAAGTAAAAAGATGGATGATATACATTGATGGATTGCGTTGTGCACTCAAGTTTCCCTAGCAGAATTCAAGTGTAAATTCCTCTGAGTTTTCTGGTAAGTCCAGGGTCGAACACAGGGATTTGTGAAAATAGTTGCATTGATAATGTTTATGAAAACTTTGTGGTAACCAAGTAAATAAATAATGTGTGGGTGTGTTGTTGCGTTGATGAAAAAGAAGTAAATAAAGGCGGCGGATTTGAGAAAGAGAGTTGCATTGATAGATACAATGAGTATGCGATGAACGGGTTGAAAAGATCTTGAGCTAGCGTTACTCGAGAATGCGTCAAACTTTGCAATCATGTTACAACATGCACAGCAAGTCATTTCCCACGGTAAATGCGATGCTCTTAATTCTAGGACACATGTGTTGAATGCAAAATGTCCATAGAGCTTATCTCTAAGTCTCTACTCTTATCCTATGTGTTGATGCAAAATGCATGAAAGCAAGGTGACTGTATACAATCATATCTTATTGCTAAGATGCATGCGATGCGTTAATAACAAATAGTGCTCATTCCTAAGCGCCTATCTCTCGTTTATGCGTTCTAATCTGGTTCTTCCAAACCTAGATTATGACCTGACCTTCCCAAGTCTAGATACTACCCTTAGACTACCCTTCTGAGTATCTCTAATAGACGAATGAAGCATACATAAACAAGATAATCGTAAACAATGAAGATTCCCTAGTTGTGCTAGCTAAATGCTTCTCAACCTATTAAACTAATCTAGCTACTCGTGCGTGAATTACAAAGAGTGAACAAATATAGAGAAAGACATTCCATTCTTATAACTGAGTTGAGTACAAATGATAATGGAAAATAAAGGTAGAGAGCCTGGTAGCAATTCTTTGCTGACCGAGGCTTTTTACACTGAATCTCTATTCTGATCTACAAATATTCCCGCTTTCGCAGGCATCGACCCTCTCTCTATCTTGGAGCTTCCGATGCTTTCCTAAGCTTGCCGGAACGATCTATTGGCATACCTTCTTCCTCGCGTCTGCCTTAACATAAAATAAGACTATGGACAGAGACATGAACTTGTAAAGTGATGAAGTAATCGACTGCTTAACACGTTCTCTGAAGAATGCGCTTGGTATTTATAGAGTTTCCATGGTGAAAGGCGGCTTCTCTCTCCCAGTTGTACAGATGGGACAACTTTAATTCCTGACTATTGCGCCGGATAATTTTCACCGATAAAGCTGAATGTACTTCGTGACCATTATCGGCTATCAACTTAATTTAGATCCGACTCCCGTTAATTTTCTATTCCATCGCTCTTAATTGTCCTTTCACCCGGATGCGCCCACCATGTTACACTGACCAAGTTTTGGTGATTCTTCTTGGGTGAATGTTTGCGAGCATGATCAACGCAAAGTCTTGCGGTGAAGTTGCGCTCGACCAAAGTATTCCTATGATCGCAATCTCTACATTGCGTTAACGCATATTCTGCACAAAAATGTAAAGATCAACTGCTCTAATGCGTTGGACGCATGTGACCACCATATTATAGAATTTATGCTTAATGGACGCAATTTAATATATTTCATCAATGCAATCTAATATTGTTTAAGAACTTAGTACTATGATAATGTGCATTTCTGCCCGTTATCAACAGTGGTCCCAGAAAATGCGTCTATCACATTGCAATGCTATTCAAAAAAAAAATTAGGAATAAAAACTCCATTGTTAGCGCAAAGGGGAAACTCAGGCTGATAAGAGTTAAGTTATGAAAGGCACTTACCTGTAGTTGGATACTTCGCATGACACACATGCAGGTGAGCCAAAACGAAAGTAAGTGGCCAGAATCAACGCATATGCATAACTCCTCTATCTGGCCCAAGCCCGAATTAAGCCAAGGCAAGAGTTGAGTTGAATATGGCACACAACCAAGGTTGGCTTCCCACATGACACCTATGGGGACAAGACAAAATGAATAGCGTAACCAGGTTCAATGCCGCATTCTAATAATAGATCGCAAAGCTTTGAATTGGTTTAAACGAACACATTGTTAAAAGCTAAAAGCAAAGTTGCTGGAAATGAGTAAAAAGTTTTCAAGTAGAGGCTTGCCGAAATTAAGCTTAGAAAAGAACTTTTTAAAGAAGTAGCTGAAGTTGAGGAGAGCGTTGCTGCCAAGGTTAGAGGTAGGAGTAAATTATATTCTAGGAGGCTGGTCATCGCAAAGGAAAGCTAGAGGGTGAATTATGAATTTCTTAAGTATAATCCATGCTTGAGGACAAACATGATTCTAAGTTTGGGGGTGTGATGATGGGCAGAAATGTACGTTATTATAGGCTTTTTATTTAGAATTATGAGGACTGAAAAGAAGAATATGTGGCGATTATTCTAAGAATTCATGAGAAAGTGAACTTGCGTCGATCAATAATGAAGATCTTGGCTAACCCACTAATTATGTGTTACTTTGCATCCAATTGTCTATTTTTGTAGCTATCTCAGGAAACGATCGCATACAGTGAATCTCGCCATTGCAGAGGCGCTGCATATGCGATTGCATACATTCGACGCATGGATGTTGCAACCATTAACCGCATGCGTCCTTCGTATAGAGGTTGCGGCTATAGAGTATAACCATAATAGAGGGATTTCCACAAGGGTGGTGGAATGCGATGTTACTTCGGAAAACAAGAACGAACGCATATCTTGGAAGTATCAAAAGGTGATGTTGACATTTCACCTACCACGTGGTGACGTAAATTAGTGAACGCAATTATGCGATGCATGTCTTAGATTATGCGTTTGTTCTCATGCGTCGGTGGTCATGCGTTGGAATGGAATGTATGTGTTGATCTCATATGCATTGACCATGCGTTTCTATCACAAGTTTTCTTGCGCTCTCGCCAAGTATAATGAGAACGCAAGTTTCTCGGGTGATCCGAGGTCGAACTCAGGGATTTGTAGCTAAATGGTATGCGGTAATGTGTTTGTGGTGAATAAATAAAAGAATGATGATGGTGATAAGCTATGCACTACTTCTACTCCCAACTAACAGAAAACATTGGAAGTATGATTGAGAGGTAGAGACATGGCAACTGTTAACACATAGTAAAATGCATGGAAAAATAGATGAAAAGGTGAGGGTGTCTTCACTACAACACTAAGCTTGACCGCAAGGGCAACCTCAGCCAACACAAGCTATGTGATCATGCTATACACACTTGACGTAGACGCATGCGATGTATATGCGATAGTGTCGAGAATCCTATTTCTTAACCTCCATATGCTCGCTCACATGCTCTCACACATAAGCAAGAAGACCGCAAACCACCATATTCTACTTAAAGGGTGCATGCACTGTGTAGTAGAAAACGGAGCTTATTCCTAACTTCCCCATTCTTGCTTATGCGACCCAATCCGCTCTTCCGAGACTTAGATTTGGTTTTTAGACTACTCTCCCAAGTATGCCTAAATGATGAATGATGCTCTCATAAGACAAGGTAATTGCATAAACTTGGCTGACGTAAGATTATTCCTATCCCTAGTGAACACTTGCTTACATTGCTTAATGCGACCAACCACTTACCCTCCCGGGCAGTTAGTTGCTACTGATTCTACTCATAAACAAGCATTGTGTCCGCTTATAGACAAGTGTTGCTACAGCTTCACACTAAGCAAATAAGGTTTTCTCACAACACTCACGCAACACACACCTCCCAGTGGTTTGCTACATGCTTCATATTCCTATGTCGCATGATTAAGTATGCGATACTCTAACAATCTTACTCAGTTATGCAATGAAATTAAAGGATACTAAGTAAATGAAGATGGAGGTGGAATCGAAGGAAAATATAGAAATGCATTGATCACAAAATGTATTGATTCCTTAAGCCAAAATGTAATACAATACAAGGAAAGAAGAGATATGGAGGGCAAGCTGAAAGCAATGTCTTGCTTCCAGTAGATACGTGTCAAGGCTGATGGTGGTGCCATGGATGGGCGGTGGAGTAGACTCTCTCAAGCTCTAACTCCGGCAAAGGCTCCGATCGTCACTCGGAATGGTTAAAAGGGATAAAGAACTCTCAAGCTATCTTCTCATGCTTTGGGCTGGATCACAAGGATCCACCCGAAGGTAGAAACTTGGATGATTTGACATTTTTCTCAACTGCTTCTATTTATAGAGCTTGATCCCCAACAGTATTTATGGACCTGCACTGAATCTGACACTCGTGGCGCGATGGTCCTTTTCTGAATCTCTGCTGCTAACAATATGGTAGGTGAAATGTAAACATCACCTTTTGATACTCTTGAGGCATGAGTTCATGTTTTCATTCCACAACCTTGCGGTCATCCCTCTATTATGGTTATTATTCTGTAGCCGCAACTTCTGTGTGATGACCGCATTCGCTTGACGGCGGCAACTTCTATGCGATGGACGCATGCGGTTACTAGTTGCAACATCCATGCATCGAACGTATGCTTCGCCTCTACAATGGAGAGATCCCCACATGTGGTCATCTTTGCGAAAGTCTGGCTTCCGCGCATGCGATCGCTTTCTGCGGTTGCTACAAAAATAAACAATTGAACGCATAAGAACGCATAATAGTGGGTTAGCTGAGATTCTTAATGCCGTTGGACGCAAACTCATTTTCTCATAAATTTCTAACATAATCGCCGCATATTCTACTTAACAACCCTCATAATTCTAAATAAAAGGCCTATAATAACGTGCATTTATGCCCGTCATCACCATGTCGTTAGCAGCAGAGATCCAGAGTAGGTCCATCACGCCATTAGCAGCAGAAATTTAGAGGACCATTAATGAAGTCGACGATCGAGCTCTATAAATAGAAGCCTTTGAGCCCAACTTGAAATCATCTAGGGTTTTCTGCCTTCGGGCAGATCCTTGTGATCCAGACGAAAGCGTGAGAAGATATTCTTGAGAGTTCTTCATTCCTTTTACCATTCTAAGTGATGACTGGAGCCCCACCGGAGATAGATCTCGAGAGAGACTTCTCCACCGCCCATCCATGGCACCACCGACAGCCTTGACACACATTGCTAGAGTATCACATACTTAATCATGCGACATAGACATATGAAGCATGTAGTAAACCACCGAGAGGTGTGCATTGCACGAGTATTGTGAGAAAATCCTATTTGCTTAGTGTGATGCTATAGCAACGCTTGCCTATGAGCTGTTTAGTGGTAGCTAACTGCCCAGGAGGGTAAGTGGTGGAACACATTAAGCAAAATAAGCAGTGTTCCTAGAGATAGGAATAATCTTATGTCAACCATGTTTATATGATTACCTTGTCTTATGAGTGCATCATTCATCATTTAGGCATACTTGAGAGAGGAGTCTAAACACCAAATCTAGGCTTGAGGGAGTCAGATTGGATCGCATAGGCAAGAATAGAGGCTTAGAGATAACCTCTGTTTGCTATTACACAGCGTATGCTCCCTACAGATAGGATATGAAAGTATGCGGTCACATCGCATGCATCCAGAAGTAGGATATGGTGGTATGCGGTCATCTTGTTTATGTGTGAGAGCACGTGAGCCAGAATAGAGACTTAACATAAGGCCTCTCGACACTATCGCATATACATCGCATGCGTCTTTGTCAAGTGTGTGTACTATAATCTCATAGCTTGCGCTAGCTGGGGTTACCTTTGCGATCAAGCTTAGGGATGCGGTGAAGTCATCCCTGCCATTCTATCTATTGTCCCATACATTTTATTACGCGTTAACAGTTGCCGTGTCTCTATCTCTTACAATCATACTTCCACTTCTTAATCAGTTAGTTAGGAGTAGGAGTAGCGCATAGCCCATAACCTTCAAATTCTTTTATTCTTCGCTGCAAACGCTTTACTTCATAACATTTAGCTACAAGTCCCTGAGTTCGACCTCGGATCACCTGAGAAACTTGCGATCTCGTTATACTTGGCGAGAGAGCAAGAAAACTTGTGGCAGAAACACATGTTCATCAAACGCATATTGCATATCCCTTAGTCCAATGCATGACCAGCGATGCATGGAGAGCAAACGATGAACGCATATTTATTTACCTCCATTTTTCCACCCATCACTCACTCCCTTTTTCTCCATACTTTTCAACAAGGATTGGTAAGTCTACAACTCGTTGAGAAGAGTGGTAAGGGAGTAGTCCACTTACTTTAGAATCGTATTGCTAACAAAGTAGAGGAAGCTCTCCGGCAATGAATGTAGGATAATGCTAACCTGACTTCCCTTATCGATTTTAGACCCATTCATCTCCGCCACGTTAAAGTGGACCATCATATTCAACATGTGTTCACGAATAGAATTGCCTTCCTCCATTTTGGAGCTGAAGATGTATTTCAGAGCCTCATGCTTGAGCTGTTCAGATGGTTGTCTAAACATTCCCTACAGAGACTCCATGATCTCACGAGCTAAGACCATGGACTCGTGTTTCTTGGCCAACATGTCACTAAGAATGGCCAGAATATAGGCTCGGGCCTTCTCGTTTGCCCGTGTCCAATGCTCGTATGCCGTCCGAACATTTAGAGTAAGAAGAGTTCTGTGGTCGGTCTTTAGTGGAATTCTCGACAGTTAACAGATGGTGGATCTAGTGGCTAAAGAGTTCAGTCGGCTATTCACATACCGTTAGAGCTTCGAGCCATAGGTTCATATGGTCCCTTTGGTAGCTTAGATAAAGTTGAGAATAAGTTTTTGGGTCAGTTTGAAATGTTTAAATTGACAAGAGGGAGTTCGATTATATATGATATAATTGAACTGGTTAATTATATATGATATGATTGACTAAATGTATGAGATGCATTATTTTGGAGTAAATTGGATATAAATATGATTTATATCAAGTAGAGGAGAAAAATCTATAGTAGATATATGATATCAAACTATAGGTTAAGAATATAATATGATTAAATTAATTAATTAATTAATTGGGCAGTTATGTGATATTGGCCGAGTTTTTCTCCAGAATCGTTCAAAAGTGAGAAGTTCGATTCAGTTCTTGTAACTGAAGAATAAAAATGAAAATAGTTTTTCATTTTGCAAGCATACGTAAGATATTCGAAAAATCGCTCACGGTATGAAAGTATATGATCGCCTAGTGTTGAAAGCCTATACGATAGCACCCGTCTTCCTAAACGATCGCACACCCGTGTACTAAACGATCGCCTACGATTTCTAAACGATCGCTTACGTTTTTTAGACGGCCGCTTAGCACGACGAGCAGAACTAAACGATCGCTTAGCTAAACCTACATCATTGTGTACCCCGACCTAAATGACAAGCACCCGACTATACAATACTCATCCCTTTCTCCCATTTCCTTGTTCATTTTACACGATCACTTTTCCTTCTCCCTTCTACCAATTCCATCAAAGTCCACCCTTTCGATTCTCACTCCGAGCATACCGAGGGCTTTGAGTGGTGGTGTCATCCCTAGTTGCTTTGTGTTCGTGCGCTACTGATCATGTAGACGATCATGCTACTGCTAGGTGACTACTTGCTGGACGAGAAGGAACGAAAGGAGTTGTTCGCGTTGGACCGAGTTCTTTTGAAGACCGTCTTCAACTGGTAAGTCTCTCAGTCTTTTGTATTTGTTTGTCAAAGCATGCCAATAAATAATGTTTACAATGCATATCTGTATGTTAGAAAGTATGTGTGGTAATTCTGTCACAATGAAATCAGAAAGATCTGCTTCCGCTCATGAATACTCTTAGAAAAGAGATCCTTCAGGTGTGGCCACTATGTTCAAGACTCGAAATCAGCCCTTAAGGGAGCAATCTATCTACTTACCCCTGCTTCGGGGAAGGAGTAAATTCCGTCTTGTGTAACTGAGTTCCTAGCTCCCCAATCAGACAAACCTCTAAAAAGGTAGGCTTTTTGAGTTGGCAATGTGGCCATTCTCACCCATACTAATCAAAGGACCGCCCTCATAGACAGGAGTTTCCAATACACTCAGGATTAAGGTCATGTTACCTAGGTCATTTAAGTGAGATGTAAGTCTCAATTATCAATGGCGTTATATAAAGAGACTAATCATCTCGTGGTCCGGTCTTATACAAATTCTTTGTATAGGACATTCCCACTCGCATGTGACATGAGTGGCTAGGATCAGACCATCTGTAGCAGTTTACAACACTTCTAAGCCTCTACAAAGTGGGCCGTATCCGTAGTGTCACCAGGATATGGTATCCCTCCTTAATCTGTATACTACAAACCTTTTAGGTTATTACTTAAGACATGATCCATTTGTATATCTCATATACATGCTTAAGCTTACATACAATAACCACAGATCTTTGTTTATTAAATATTAGTAAATGCAAATAAAATCACTCTTATTTTATTCATAACAATGTGTACAAAGTTTATAAACTATGAGACTTCAGGAGAATTAGGACACCAATCCCAATAAAAGATAGGGGTGGTTATGAATATTTCATCACTTTTACTGATGATTATTCAAGATATGGGTACATTTATTTAATGCAACATAAGTCTGAATCTTTTGAAAAGTTCAAAGAATTCAAGGCTGAAGTTGAAAATGCAATAAACAGAACGATTAAAACATTTCGATCTGATCGAGGTGGAGAGTTTATGGATTTAACATTCCAGAACTATTTGATAGAATATGGAATAGTATCCCAATACTTAGCACCTGGTACACCTCAGTAAAATGGTGTATCAGAAAGGAGAAATCAAACCCTATTGAACATGGTTCGGTCTATAATGAGTTATGCTTTTTTACTTGGCTTGTTTTGGGGCTATGCAGTAGAGATTGCAGCGTACATCCTGAACTGTGTTCCATCCAAAAGTGTTGCCAAAACACCTTTGGAGTTATGGAATGATCGTAAAGCTAGTTTATGTCATTTCAGAATTTGGGGTTGCCTAGCACATGTGCTTGAGGCTAATCCTAAGAAATTGGAACCACATTCAAGATTGTGTCTATTTGTAGGCTACCCCAAAAGAACAGGAGGTGGTACTTATTTGATCCTAAAGAAAATAAAGTTTTTGTATCGAAAAATGAAAATTTTCTTGAAGAAGACCATATAAGGGAGCACAAACCCAAAAGTAAGTTTGTGTTGAATGAAATTTCCAAAGAAACTACTGAATCTTCAACAAGAGTTGTTGAAGAACCTAATACCTCAACAAGAGTTGTTGAAGTATGATCATCTAGTAGGTCAAATCTACCTGAAGTGTTGAGGTAACCTCGACGTAGTGGGTGTAGGAGTAAATTAGCATGCAAAATAAGTAACAAGAATCAATAAGCACTCTAATTCATTAATTTTGGCAGAAGCTAAAGCATGCTCATCTAACATAAGAGGGTTTGAACTCATACCTTTGTAGAACTCTTCAAGATCTCGATTCTTAGTTGTTGTCTTATCCAAAACTTGCTGTGAACTACCTCAAGATCTTCCCCACTATCCTCTTGGAGCTATAGAATGAGTTGTGGGACTCAAGAACAGCTTGAACGAACAGAAACAAGGAGAGTAGCTCACTGCTATAACCCACTTTGAAGAACAATTCTTCAGCTCGCTTTTTTCTTAAAAAACTCTTTTAATGCATGCCTTAATTCCACTCCAATCTTATTTATTTATTGCAGGTTAACATGAAAAGAAGAAGGCTGCATGAGATGCAGCTCATGCTTGGAATTAATGAAGCATAGTTGAAGATGATAATGGAAAAACTTATTTTTCCATTTTGTGTGAATTTTTCCAATTTCTCAAAAACCAAATGATTTCAATAAATCAATTTGATTTTAAAATTTAAAATATTATTATTTTTATAAAATTAATTTCATAAATTAATTTTATAATAGAATTAATAAATAATTATTTAAATAATTCAATTAATTCTAATTAATTTAATATCAAATATTAAATTAATTTTTACACAAATCTACCTTCATATATTTAAATCATATTTAAATATAATTTCTCCTATTCCATTTAATTCTAATTTGAACGTTTCAAATTAACTTATCATGCTACTCTAAAGCTAATCCATTTACGAGCTAGTAGGGGGACCTCGTGGACCTACAGATCATGGGCTCCAACGATCCAAGATTAATTGGCTAAACTCATTATACCGAATTAACCCCCATTCGTTAACTAATGGTTCACTCCACTAAAGCCCATAGTTGAACTCCCCTCATTATCGATATATTATGTCCACTTGATATAACCTTGATCAGTAAGTCGATCCTTCACAAGTTGTTCGTAATCACAGCTAGGTCAAGATCACCGTTTTACCCGTGTGAATACATCTCGTTCCTTAAGCTCCTACTGACCCTCTAATGAACAATTTTTGATTCATAATATCTTGAATCAAGTCCTTTCTCTATCATGAAAAAGCGGGGCTCCGATTGTTCAAGACCTAGAATCAATACTTAAGAGAACAACCTATTTGTAACCCTAAATCAGGTAGGAGTAAATTTCATCTTGCAGGGCTATATCTCCAGCTATTCATCCGGTCTTATCCCAAAATGGAAGGATTATTGAGCAGTGTTATTAGACTACTCTCACCCATGCAGATTAAAGGATAATCCCAAACCAACAGAAGTTCATAGCTAGCTCAAGATTAAGATCGAGTTAACCTAGGTTACTAAATAATGAAATAGTAAGTTTTAACAGTAAATGGTTGTTATAAAGAAAAGTGACTATTTTTGTGGTCCGGTCTATATGCAAACTCATTGCATGGGATGCCCCTACTCACATGTCTCTACATGAATGATCTGTGGATCACATCATTTGTATTACCTTACAACAATTGTAACATTTACAAAATGAGCCACATCCAATAGTGTTACCAGGATGAGATACCCAATTTCATCCATATACTTATTAGACCATTTAGGCTATATACTATTAACTTGATCCTATTTATGTCACCACATAAAGTTAAAGTATTCAGACTATAGCCATGGATATGTTTATCGGGTTTTCATAATATAATGCAAAATCAACAACTTTATTGAATAAATTACTCAATAATATTTATTGATAAACAGAATGTTCAACACAAACTGTGAGTTCTAGGACATTCCCAACAGTGGGAGGGTTTTGAACCCACCTGTACGCTATATGGGTATAATAGAAATCCTGGCTATGGTGGTTGATGGTGAAGTTGAGGATCCATTGTCTTACAAGAAAGGCAATGGAGGATATTGACAAAGATGAATGGGTCAAAGCAATGGATCTCAAAATGGAGTCTATGTACTTTAATTTCGTATGGGATCTTGTAGATCAATCTGATAGGGTTAAACCTATAGGTTGTAAATGGATCTACAAGATGAAATGGGGCACTGATGGGAAGGTGCAAACCTTCAAGGCTAGACTTGTGGTAAAGGGTTATACCCAGGTTGAGGGAGTTGACTATGAAGAGACTTCTTCACCTGTTTCCATGCTTAAGTCTATCCAGATCCTCCTGTCCATCGCCTCATATTATGACTATGAGATTTGGCAAATGGATGTCAAGACTGCTTTTCTAAATGGCAATCTTGAGGAGACCATTTACATGGTGCAGCTCGAGAGATTCATAACTCAAGGTCAAGAGCAAAAGGTTTGCAAGCTTAATCGGTCCATTTATGGACTGAAGCAAGCTTCTCGATCTTGAAGCATAAGGTTTGATACTGCGATCAAATCTTATGGCTTTGATCAAAACGTTGATGAGCCTTATGTATACAAAAAGATCACTAACAGTTCAGTAGTTTTTCTAGTGTTATATGTAGATGATATCCTACACATTGGAAATGATGTAGGTTTACTGACTGTAGTTAAGAACTGGCTAGCGACCCAATTCCAAATGAAATATTTGGGAGAGGCTCAGTTTGTTCTAGGTATTCAGATCTTCAGATATCGAAAGAAAAAAATGTTAGCTCTATCTCAAGCATTGTATATTGACAAGATGCTTGTCAAATGTTTGATGCAAAACTCCAAGAGGGGATTACTGGTTTTTAGGCACAAAGTTACATTGTCTAAGAAACAGTGTCCTAAGACACCTCAAGAGGTTAAGAAGATGAGACGGATCCCCTATGCATATTATGTGGGCAGCTTGATGTATGCGATGTTATGTACTAGACCTGACATCTGCTATGTAGTGGGGATAGTAAGTAGATATCAATCTAATCCAGGATTATATCATTGGACCACCGTTAAAAACATCCTCAAATATCTATGAAGAATGAGGGACTACATGCTCATCTATGGTTCTAAAGATTTGATCCTTATGGGGATACACAGACTCTGATTTTCAAATTGATAAGGATTCTAGGAAATCCACATCATGATCAATGTTCACTCTTAACGGAGTGGCAGTATATGGCGAAGCACCAAGCAAGGGTGCATTGCTGAATCCACCATGGAGGCTGAGTATATAGCAGCTTGTAAAGCTGCTAAGGAAGTTGTTTGGCTCAGAAAATTCTTAACTGATCTAATAGTTGTTCTAGACATGTCAAAGCCCATCACACTTTATTGTGATAATAGTGGTACTGTGGTTAATTCAAGAGAGCATAGTAGTCACAAGCGCGGGAAGCATATAAAGCGGAAATATCATCTCATCTTTGTGTATCAAGGAGACGTGATTATCACGCAGATAACTTACGTGTTATGCCCTAGTTTATTATTTGTGTACTTTGTATTTTGACTATATTGTACACCCCACAAGCTTTAGGTCAAGTGGAAGATTGTTGGAGTTGATGCCCTAAATCTCATAGGGTCATATAATTTGTAAACATTATTGAACAAACTCATTGTGTATTTAATAAAATATATGATATTTTATTCAAACTCATTGTCTATTTAATAAAATATGTGATATTTTAGTTGCATTAACCACAAACGAAACTAACATCCAAGGTTATTCTTGTAACTTAAACATGTATGTAGAGAAATATGAGTGGATCATGTTTAAGTGATAACCTAAATGGTCTATAGTAGATGCATAAGGCTGGATACCTTATCCTTGTGACACTACGAATATGACCCACTTTGTAGGTGTTACAATTATTGTACAGTGCTACAAATGATCTGATCTTGATCATTCATGTATAGGCATGTGAGTGGGAATATTCTATACAAAGGAGTTTGTATAAGACAGGACCACGAAATGTTTAGTCTCATTATATAACGTTGTTCATAATAGAGACTTACATTTCACCAGGATGACCATAGGTAACATGACCAGAATCTTGAGTGAGTTGTAAACTCCTGCTTATGAGAGCGGTCCTTTGATTTGTATGGGTGAGAGAAGCCAGATCATCGATTCAACAAGTATACCATTTTAGGGATTTGTCTGATTGGGGAGCTAGGAACACAGCTACACAAGAAGAAATTCACTCATTCTCTGAGGTCGGGGTAAGTAGATAAATTGCTCCCTTAAGAGCTAATTCCGGGTCTTGAACAATGTGACGCCACACCCTCTCATGGCTCGAGAGGGGTTTAGTCATAGTTGGACTATGATCTATTGTTCATTAGAGGGATCAGTGGTACTTAAGGAGTTAAATGTAACTATAGCGGCAAAATGATAATTTTGGTTTAGCTGTACTTACGAGCAATTTGTGAAGGGTCATCGCACAGTTGATTGATTATATCCAATGGATACAGAAATATATCTGTAGTGTTAAGAGTGCAACTTTCGGTCTTTAGTGAAGTGCCTGACAGTTAACGGATGGTAAATAATTTAATTAAAGAGTTTAATTAATTATTCATGTACCGTTGGAGTTTCAAGCTACAAGTCTATGAGGTCCCCTTGGTAGCTCAATAGGATTAATTTGAATTGTTCAAATTAATAGAGGGATTTAATTATATATGATATAATTAAGTTGTTTTAATTATATGTGATATAATTATTATAATGTATTTGATACATTATAGCTTTAGTGAGAGGAAATAAATATTTGAATAAGACTCAAATATAAATTCTATGAATTGGATTCATAGTTGTTAAATTTAATATAAATGTAATTTATATTAAATGTCATATAAGAGAGAAAAGAAACTATAGGTTATATTGTATATGATATAATATTAAAACTATAGATTATATGTTATATTTGATATAATATATTATTTAATATATATATATATATATATATATATATTATATGATAAGTTAGTTATCATATTTGTATATGTATTAAATGTTATTTTTTAAAATAAAAATAACGAAGGGAGTTACAATTCCTTTCCCCCTCTTTTCTCTCCACCCACGTAAGTGGGTGGTTGATATACTTGGCATATTGAAAAAGAATTTTTCTTCTTCTTGCTTCATAGAGAGAGATCGTTTTTGACAGTGAGAAAAGAGACAGAAGAGTTATGTGTTTTGGAATTGTTGCTGAAAAATTAGCAAATCTTCTTTCTCCTCTCTACTATGTTTCCCTCATTCCAAAATAGCCAGAATCAACCACTCATGGGTTCTCTACCTGAGAATACCGAGGAAATCTTTGTGGTCGTATTCTTATCTTGATCGAGATTCTCTTGAAGAGAGTCTTTAAGGTGTTCGAGACTTGTTCGAGGGTTTCCTGAAGAAAGATTTTTAAAGGTAAGATTTCTAAAACCTTTTGACAGCATGCTGTAATTTATATATAAATGCATATCTTGTTTCTTTGTTTTACTGTAAAATTTATATTCAATAAAAAGTTGGATTTGGGGCGATCTTGCTTCCACTTATGGTTCCCTTGAGTTTGGGTTCCTTCAAAAAGAACAATCGTATGATTCTATCAATTGCAGCGGAAGCACAAGGATCATCTAAGCATTCACATTCACTAATTTTGGCATAATATAAAGCATGTTTCTGCAGAAAAATGGGTTTCAAGACATCCTCTTGTAGAACTTCTTCAAGGCTTCTTCTCCAGCTGCAATCTTCTTCATATCTTGTTGTAGACCACCTCAAGATCTTTGTTAAAACATATCATAATATGCCTAAGCTTAATATGCCTAAGGTTGTGTCTAAGCATATTAATCTAACTTTGTGTCTATATGTCATTATTGTGGTGTTGAAGGCCATATTAGACCTAAGTGTTTTAAATTGAAATATGCTCATACTACTTCTCCAAGAAGAAATTTTTCTCAAAGGGCAAAGTTTCACAATGCTCCAAGGAATAATTTCTTCAAGAAATGTAGAGTGCATAAATTTGTTGTAAGAAATAAATCTTTGCATAATGTTGTTTGTTTCTCATTTGGCAAGTTTGGACATACAACTTATTCTTGTTACTTGCCTATGCCTTAAATGTCTATGCAAAAATGAAATGGATTCCTAAGTTTGTCAATGCTAACCATCTAGGACCCAAACAAGTGTGGGTACCAAAGAATCAAACTTGAACATTTGTGTTTGTAGATTTGTTTGAAATCCTCTAAGAAAAACAAGTGGTACTTGGATAGTGGTTGCTCGAGGCGCATGACGGGAGACCCATCCAAGTTTGTCTCTCTCTCCAAAAAGAATGGAGGTCTTGTAACCTTTGGTTACAAAAGAAAGGTAAAATAATTGGTAAATGTAGTATAGGTAATGAATCTTCTATTTTAATTGAAAATGTACTTTTGGTTGATGGTTTGAAGCATGATTTACTTAGTATTAGTCACTTGTGTGATAAAGGCTTTAGAGTTGTGTTTGATAAAAAGAATTGCTTTATTAAAAATGCTAGTGATAGAAAAATTATATTTGTTGGAAATAGAGATGAAAATGTTTATACTATTGATTTGAATGATTGTCCTATTAATGATAAATGTTTATCGGTTTTGCATAATGATTCTTGGTTATGGCATAGATGACTAAGACATGCTAGCATGCACTTAATTTCAAATATTTTCAAGAATTCTTTGGTTAGAGGTCTTCCCAAATTTAAATTTGAAAAAGACAAAGTTTGTGATGCTTGTCAAATGGGTAAGCAAACTAAGTCCTCTTTCAAATCTAAAAATGTAATCTCTACAACTAGACCCCTTCAACTATTACACATGGACTTATTTGGCCCTTCTAGAATTACTAGTTTTGGAGGGAACTATTATGCCTTTGTGATAGTTGATGATTTTTCAAGATTTAGTTCGGTTTTGATGCTAAAACATAAGGATGATGCTTTGAAAAGCTTTTCTAGTTTTGCAAAAAGAGTTCAAAATGAAAAGGATTTTTTTATTTTTAAAATTAGGAGTGATCATGAAGGAGAATTTGATAGCAATGCTTTTGAAACTTTTTTGTGAAGAAAATGGTTTTCTCATAATTTCTCCACTCCAAGAACTCCTCGACAAAACGGTGTAGTTGAAAGGAAAAATCGTACTTTGCAAGAATTTGTTAGATCAATGTTGCATGAGTATAATTACCTACATACTTTTGGGCGGAAGCCGTTACACCGCTTGTTATGTTTTAAATAGAGTTTTAATTAGACCTTCTTTGGATAAAACTCCTTATGAACTTTGGCATAACAAAATTCCAAATATTGGGTATTTCAAAGTTTTTTGTTGCAAATGTTTTATTTTGAATAACAAAGAAAAACTTGGAAAATTTGATTCTAAGACGGATGTTGGTATTTTCCTTGGTTATTCCTCTACTAGTAAAGCTTATAGAGTTTTCAATAAAAGAACTTTAGTAATTGAGGAATCTATGCATGTAGTATTTGATGAATCTTGCAATGTTATTTCTAATGAGCCTATTTATAGTGATGTTTTAGAAGGAAAATTTGGAGATTTACTTGTTAGTGACAAAGGCAAGAAAATTGTTTCAAGTAAGCAAGAGGTGAGCTTAATTGAAAAGAACGAAGTTGGTTCTTCATCCATGCCTAAAGAGTGGAGGCATGCTCCTTCCCATCACAAAGAATTAATTCTTGGTGATCCCGAATAAGGTGTGAAAACTCGTTCCTCTCTTAATATGTTTAATAATCTTGCTTTTGTTTATCAAATTGAACCAAAAAATTTTAAAGATGCCGAAAATGATGAATTTTGGATTTTAGCTATGCAAGAAGAATTAAATCAATTTGAAAGGAATAAAGTTTGGGAGTTAGTCCCTAGGCTCTCTCATGCTTCTATAATTGGAACTAAATGGGTCTTTAGAAATAAAATGGATGAAAATGGAAATATCATTAGAAATAAAGCTAGACTTGTAGCTCAAGGTTATTGTCAAGAGGAAGGAATAGATTATGAAGAAAATTTTGCACCCATTGCTAGATTAGAATCTATTAGAATGTTGCTTGCTTTTGCTTCTTATAAGAATTTCATTTTGTATCAAATGGATGTGAAAAGCATTTTTAAATGGTTATATCATGGAGGAAGTTTATGTAGAACAACCTCCAGGGTTTGAATGTTATGATTTTCCTAATCATGTCTATAAGTTGAAAAAGGCTCTTTATGGCTTAAAACAAGCTCCAAGAGCTTGGTATGATAGACTTAATAATTTCTTGCTTGAGAATGGATTTAAAATGGGTAAAATTGATACTACTCTCTTTATTAAGACTAAAGAAAATGATATGCTTTTAGTAGAAAAATATGTGGATGATATTATTTTTTGTTCTACTAATCCATCTTTGTGTGAAGAATTTTCTAAGTGTATGCATAGTGAATTTGAGATGAGTATGATGGGAAAACTTAGCTTTTTCCTTGGACTCCAAATCAAACAACTCAAGGATAGTATTTTCATAAGTAAAAAAAAATACACAAGGGATTTTCTCAAAAGGTTCAAATTCAATGAAGGTAAAATTGGAAAAACTCCTATGAGCACATCCACTAAGCTTGACAAGGATGAAAAAGGTAAGTGTGTGGATATAAAAACTTATAGAGGTATGATTGGATCTTTACTTTATTTAACCGCTAGTAGACCTGATATTATGTTTAGTGTATGTCTTTGTGCTAGATTTCAATCTTGTCCTAAGGAATCACATTTACATGCCGTTAAAAGAATTTTTTAAATATTTGCTTGGTACTATTGATTTAGGCTTATGGTATCCTAGAAATGTTGAATTTAATTTGGTAGGATATTCCGATACGGATTTTGTGGGTAGTTTACTTGACCATAAGAGTACTAGTGGGACTTGTCAATTTCTTGGTAGTTCCTTAGTTTCTTGGTTTAGTAAAAAGCAAATTTGGTTGTCTTATCCACTATCGAAGCGGAATATATTGTAGTTGCTAGTTGTTGTGCTCAAATTCTTTGGATGAAACAAACTCTTTGTGATTTTGGATTAAAGTTTGATAATGTGCCTATATTTTGTGATAATACTAGTGCTATTAATTTGATTAAAAATCCTATACACCACTCTAGAACTAGGCATATTGATATTAGACATCACTTTATTAGAGAGCATGTGCAAAATGATAATATTACTTTTGAATTCATAGGCTCTAATAATCAATTAACGGATATTCTTACCAAGTCTTTGAATGAAGAAAACTTTTGCAAAAATAGGCTTGAGCTCGGTATTATTCGTTGTGATGCCTCTTGATTTTATAATTTTACTTGTTAAATCTTTTAGAAGGCATTTTGATAGGGGGAGATATGGAAAGCATGTGTTAATATTCTTAGGGGGAGTTGTAATAAATTTATTTTCATGTTTATAAGGGAAATATTTATGTAGTTCTAAATTTTTCTTAATTATTCTTTTTGATTATTCCAAAGGGGGAAAAGTTTAAGAAAAATATGCTATAAATTTGTTATGATTTTGATTGTATTAATTAGGGGGAGAATTTATTTTTTGAGTGAATTTCAAGAATGATCTTTATGGCGATATGTTGAATTTTATTATGTGCTAAATATGGTTTACATGTATTTCAAGCTATTTTTCTTGAATGGTTTGTCATCATCAAAAAGGGGGAGATTGTTGGCTTTTTGGCCATTAATCTCAAATTCATTAATTTTAATTAATTAATTAATTAATCAATGTTTTGATGATAACAAACATAATTCTTAATTACTGAAAATCTTAGTGTTTTAATATGTTTATAGCATAGAGCTCGGAACAACGATTCCAACACCTCTTGAATTACTCAAATCAGAGTTAAAACGAAGACGATATGACCGAAACAATTCTATAGAGAAAATACCGTGGTGAATGACGTGGCATAACCAGACCATTTGCATGTAGACATGTGGCAACATACTATTGAATGGTGGATCATTAACATATGATTGACATTCTATTTTTGGATTGATTTAAAATAAAAAAAATTGAAATTTAAAAGAAATTTAAAAGGAAAATAAATTTAATATTATTGTATGTTTGTGTCTAACTGCTAGTTTTTTACACATGGTATGTTTTTTTTAATTTTTGGATTGACTTTAAAAAGAATGAATTTAAAAAAAAAATGAATTAAAAGGAAAATGAATTTAATATTATTTTATGTTTGTGTCTAACAGCTAGTTTTTGACACATGGTATGTTTTTTATTTTTTGGATTAATTTTAAAAAGAAAAGGAATTTCAAAAGAAAAGAAATTTAATATTATATTTTGTTTGTATCTAACGACTAGTTTAGTTTAAAATCTCCACCATTGATTTTTCTTTTCCAAAATCTAATGGTCCAAATTAATTGTGGTTTCTAAAAAATTTTCCATCTCTATATAAACCATTTTCCTCTCCAAATTTTAAACCAACAAATTTTACATTTCATAATCCTCCAAAACTCAAAAGTTCCATTGTTGCTCTCTCTAAGTTCCCAATTTTTTTCTTTTCATCTTATTCTTGAGAGAGTGTTATTGTATTGTGAGGATAAATTTGTTGAGTGCTTAAACTTGTAAATCTACTCTAGTGAGAGTTGTATTGTGTTCTTCAAAAATTCCAACATTTGTAACAGTTTGATCCTAAACCGTGGAAAGGATCGAGTTTTCTCTTGAACCCGTAAAATGAGCGGTGGTGTAACGATTGGGCTCTAATCCATGGAAAGAGTCGGAAAGATTTTATTCAAATTCCCAAGAGGCGCTTGGGGAGTGGAGTAGGTCGAGTTTGACTGAACCACTTTAAAAATTACGGTGTCTTCTTCTCTAACTCTTTCCTTTTTATTTTTGCAATTAATTTAAGCAATTTATTGTATGTTTTTGTTTGTTCTTATTTATTTGCTAAAATTTGATAGAATTAAATTATCACATTTTTGCCATCTTACTTCTCGCTTTAGTTAACGCATTCTTCCAACCTTCTCTCGATAGGCGGAATAACATCTTCATTTATGCTCTCACAGGTGAAGATGCCATTGAGCATGCTTTAGCTAAACTTAATTGATTCCTTGACATAGATTGACTCACTCGTTAATTCTCGCTATTTACCTCGGGGATTAAGAACACATCATGGAGAAAATGGATGATAAATGTATGGAAAGAGACAGAGAGATGATAATGATGACGATGATAACATTTAATTCTAAAATTAAGTGTTTAATGCATGTTTGTGAATAAGGGATTAAAGAAGATGAACACAGACGATGAATTAGAGAATAGAAATAAATACAGAAAGAGTGTCAACGTCTTGACACAGATCCTGATCAGAGACTTGTGTTTGCCAGCGTATGGATGTGGTGGAGAGGAAAGTTTCCCTCTCAGGCTTGCTTTCCCGGTAGAATTGACCTTTTGTACAAAGCTTCAGCTTCGAGAATCGGAAGAATTCTTTGCTCGGAGACTCGCCTTTCAACCCTTTCTTGTAGTTCTCCCGAATCTACTCTGTAAAGTCTCTTCAGACCAGCCTCTCTCCCCGTATCAGTATATATTTCAACGAATTTGAGGAAACTATTTATAGGCAAGACCTTGGCTCTTTGAATTTTTGGTCTCCACTGTCTAATTATGGTAATTCCTACAATGGCGTAATGGAAAATTCCTTTCTGTTCCATGATCAATCCGTCAGAATTGCACAACAAAAAGCTGTACACTTGTCAGAGTCGTCCGCGAATGCGTTGCTTTTCACATCTTCGATTGATCGCCGCATGCGGTGTTGTTTTTTATTACCTCATGCGGTTGAAATGCGTTGATCACTAAAGCTCTTGATCGATTGTCGCATGCGCCGTCATTGTATTGATCATCTCTTCGTTCTTGATTGGTGGGCGCATGCGATGTAGATGCGTTGTACATTTTGTCTTCGAGCTATTAACGCATTCGGTGACCTATTTCCTGCAAAACAAAGACTGAAACATTCTATTTCGCCATCGTAATGGCGTTAGTGGGTGCGTTTACGACATTTCATTATTTTTGTATTTCTCAGCCAATTCTTAGACTATCGACACAACTTTCCTTTCTTTTTGCCGTAATTTCTAAATAAAACAGCATAAATAATTTGTATTTCTACAAGTTATCACACCCCCAAATTTAGATATATGCTTGTCCTCAAGCATATCTTTAACTCAGGCAATTTTACTCAATTCTTATCCTAACTTTGCGTTTGTTGGTTGCTCCGAATGCTCCACCTCTACAACATTACTTAACAACGCAATTTCTTTCTATCCTTTAACAATTCATCAACATGCTCTACTTTATTCTTTTATACAACAAACCTCTACTAAAAAATTCCCTTCTTGTTTTGAGAAGAATGTTTACCTCTTCTTGCAAAAACAACTAGGTGCGTCTTTATGCGGTGGTCTGGTTTGCATCATTTTATTAGAGACTGTTGATCATGATTACACCCTTCGTTTTGGCTTGCTCCCACAGGTGTCATGCGAGCATCCAACTACGGTTGTGTTCCAATCTTAACTTCAACTCTTGATTTTCAGCTAAGTTTTACTTTTGCTGGTCAGAGAAGTTGTCTCTTGTATTCTTATTTCTCTCTTTTTTTTCTTTTCATATTGTGTCGATCTTGGAAACCTACCTTCGTTTTGACTTGCTCCCATGGGTGACATGCGAACATCCAACTACGAGCAGGTTTCTTTCATGACTTAACTCTTATCAGGTTGAGATTTTCCCTTGCGCTGACATTGGAGTTTTTATGATTTTTTTTTTTGATAATGAACGCATTTTCCTGATAATGACCGCATCTGCTTGATCGCATCTGCTCAGACCTTCCCCACCCCCAAATTTAGAGATGTGCAAGGTCTTCATTGTGTTGTTTTAGACAGAAAAGACAACACTTAATCAAAATTTTGAAAAGAAGGTTTGAGCAGAGTCTTGAAATAGAAAAGGTAAAGCAGTGTTATAGCTATGAGTTATCTAAGTGTTAGTCAGAAAGTGCAAAGAGTAAGAAATGTTGCTAAGGGTATGCATACTACTCATCATGGCAGTGCAATTAATAACGCAAAATAAAAGACAAGGAATATCGCAATAATTGACAAAGGATGATAAGTAAAGAGGCTAACGCATAGTGAAAGAATAGTTATTCAGTTGAATTAAAATTAACTAAGTATATAAAGAATTACAATCATCGCAATACAATATAAAGGATCATCTAAGCATCAATTGCAATGGAAGCACAAGGATCATCTAAGCATTCAAATTCACTAATTTTGGCATAATATAAAGCATGCTTCTATAGAAAAATGGGTTTCAAGACATACATCTTGTAGAACTTCTTCAAGGCTTCTTCTCCAGCTGCAATCTTCTCCATATCTTGTTGTAGACCACCTCAAGATCTTCCCCACTATTCTCTTGATGCTCTAGATTGAGTTGTGGGACTCAAAATAAGCTTGAATCAAAGGATGAAGAAGAAAAGCTCACTACTGCAACAAGGTTGAAGAACCTTTCTTTAAACCGGTTTTTCTCTCAAAAACCTTTTGATTGCATGCCTGATTTTTACTCCAATCTCTTCAATATATTGCCGATCAACATGCAAAGAGAAGATTTGCATGAGTTGCAACTCATGCTTGGAGAAGACAAGGCAAAATGGTTGCTCCATGTGTGAGCTAGTTATGTGATGGATAATGGAAAAACCCATTTTTCCATTTGTGTTTTAGTTTTTCTTTTCCTTTTTTGATTTTAAAAATGAAAAATTAATTAATTTTATAAATTAATTATTTAATAAATAAAACTTAATTAATTTAGTATCAAATGTTTAATTAATTTTAACACATATCCATCTTTATATATTTAAATCATATTTAAATATAGAAATTCTCCTATATCGTTTAATTCTAAAATTAAACATAATTATATCTCATATAATTACTAATTCCCTTAATTCTTTTTTGAACATTTTAAATTAACTTATCACACTATTCTAGAGCTAGTCCGTTACCGAGCTAGTAAGGTGACCTCGTGGACCTACAAATCATGGGCTCCAACGATCCGAAATTAATTGGCAAAACTCATTAGACCAAATTAATCTCCATTCATTAACTAATGGGTCACTCCACTAAAGGCCATAGTTGCACTCCCCTCACTGTAGATATATTATGTCCACATGATTTAACCATAATCAGTAAGTCGACCCTTCACAGGTTGTTTGTAATAACGGCTAGGTCAAATATCTGTTTTACCCCCGAGATTACGTCTTATTCCTCAAGTCCCTACTGATTCTCTAATGAAAAACTGGTTTGTGATCCAATCACCAAACCAAACTCTCTCAAACCAGTGCGAGGGTGGGGCCCCTTGTTCAAGATCTGGATTTAGTACTTGAGAGAACAACCTTTCTCCTATCCCTAAATCAGGTAGGAGTGAACTCCATCTTGCACCCTATGTCCCCAGTTATCTATCCGATCTTACCCCTGAAATGGGAGTCTTATTAAGCCGGCGTTGTTGAGCCAACCCTCAACTATGCAAATCTAAGGGCAAATTCGAATAAACAGGAGTTCATAGTTATCTTAGAATTAAGATCGAGTTACCTAGGTCATCCAGGTGAAATAGTCAGTCTTAAACAGTAAACAGCGTTATAAAGTAAGAGTGACTTATTTATTAGTCCGGATCTTATGCAAACTCATTGAATAGGATGCCCCCACTCCTCATGTCATAACATGTACAAATTAGGATCACATCGTATGTAGCACTTTACAACTATTTGTAACAACTACAGAGTAGGGCGTATCCAATGGTGTTACCAGAATAAGGTACCCAACCTCATTCATGTACCATAGATCATTTTGACTATTTACTCGAATCCGATCCAGTCTTATATCTCCACATAAAGTTCAAGTACTCATACAATAGTCATAAGTCTTAGTTTATTGGATTTAGACTTTCATACAATTTATGAGATTAATAACAAGTATATTGATAATAGAAAATGTTTATCATTTTACAAATTACGAGTTTTAAGACATAAAACCCAACAATGATATTTGATGTTTTATTTTAATATTACAATTTAGAAAATAATTAGCCAAATAGGATACTTTTAAAAATATTGAGAAGTATATGGTAGTGTGGTAGCCTTTTTAAAAGTTCAAGGGTCATTTTTTTTTAAAAAATGATGTCGAGTCCTCAACCTTCGACATGCTCCTTGTCGAGACTTGAAGTCTCGACCTATATAGGTCAAGTTCCCAACACTCGACATGCTGCGCTCGCCTGCCAAGATTCTCTGTGCCGAGGATGTAACCCTTCTCTAGACTTAAAGTCTCGATCTGTCCCATCCCCTCTTTAATCAGCTCACCTGCTTATAGTGATTAAAGTTGCTCACTGTTCACCTGCCGCATTAATCCGTGGATCGAGTTTTCAGAACTCAACCTATGTCAATAGAAAGCCCTCACTCTCTTCTTCACATTACTCTCTTCCTCTTAGATTACTGATAACGGGCAGAAATGCATGTTATTACAACGCAAACACAAAGATATAAAACAATGTAGGAATGCGATGGTAAAAACATGTAAAATCGTGTCCAAAAGCATTAAGATGAGAACATTGCGATCGCATGCGCCCATCGCATTAAAGCAGCTAATTTATTTATTTTGTGTAGAAAAATGCATTGGCACAAAGCAAATTGCGATCCAAGGAATTTGGTGCCCGAGCGCATTAGAAGATTGCGACCGCAAAGCTATGCAATTGTATGTGCTCGCAAATATCTGATCAAGAAGGTGGCCGCATAAAGACGGCGCATCAAGGTTAAAGCATAATAAATCATGATGGGACGAAAAGCTAATGACGGTCGAATCCAAATTTAGTTAACAAGCCGTTAATGACACACTGTAGCAAGTACATTCACTTTTCGGTGGCCATTAATCGGCGCATCAGACAAAGATTTAGTGAACTCCCATCATTGCAATCATTTGAGAGAAAAGCTTTTTCACCTTGAAGCTCTATAAATACAGAAGGCCACCATTGTTCAAAGAGTTCGAAGCTTTGAAGTTCGAAATATACATAGTTCTCCATATACATAGATGATAGATCATAGATAGTCATAGTCTTTAATTCCTATACTTAGAAGGCAGAGGCGAGCGAAGAGAAGAAGACACGGAATGATCATTTATGGTTAGCTCAAGAGACTGTCGGGAAGCGCTGAGAACGGAGAGAGGGTCGATACTTGCGAAAGCAAGAACATTCTTTTGGGCAGAGTAGAGTAAAACACAGTGGAAAAGCCTCGGGGAGCAAGACATTACTACCGGGCGTCCTATCCCTACTTTCCATTGTCGTTTTGTATTCTGATTTTATTTATAAAATGGAATTTGCATCTCTACATCTGTTCAATCTCTTCACATTGCGCATGAGTAACTAAATTTCTGAATGGGTTGAGAAGCACTTAGCTAGCATGTCCTAAGATCTTCATTTTATGTGATCATCTTGTCTTATGTATGCGTCCATCACACTTTAGAGATACTTGAGAGAGTAGTCTAAAGAAAGAACCTAGATTTCAGAGAGTTAGGTTAGAATCTAAGCTTGAGAAAGTCAGATTAGAATTGCATAAGCAAGAGATAGAGACTTAGAGATAAGTTCTGTGTGATATTGATAACTTGTAGAAACACAAGTTATTTATACTGTTTTATTTAGATATTGTAGGGAAAAGAGAGGAAAGTTGCGTTAATTGCATAGAAATTAGCTAAGAAATGCGAGAATTATAAATTGTCGTCCATACACCCACTAACATGAACAACGCATCTACGTCGTATTGCGCTCGTCAATCGAGAATGATAGACGACCGATCAAGAGCTAAGCGATCAACACAATCTCAACCGCATTCGGTAATAACAAATAACACCACATGCGGGAAAACGATCGAAGATGTGGAGCAACGCAATTGCGGAGGATTCTAACGCATGTACAGTTGACCGTTGTGCATTTCTGACAGGATTGATTGTGTAACAGAAGGAATATTCACTCCACCATTTTCGGAACTGCCTTAACAATAAAGTAGGGACCACAAGTCAGAGAGTCAAAGCTTAGCCTATAAATAGCTCCGGCCATTCCACTAAAAAAGGATGCTTGAATACATAGAAAAGTGTATATACTGATCTGAGAGAGAGACTGGTTAAGCGACTAACCAGAGTAGATCCGGGAAGAATTAAGAGACAAGGCCGAGAGGTGAGTCTCCAGGCAAAGAATCCTTCCGATCCTCGCCGTCGAAGCTCTATATGAAGGTCACTTCTACGAGACGAGCAATCCTGAGAGGGAAGCTCTTCTCTTCATCCATTCCACACGCCAGCAAGCAAAACCACCGTCCAGATCTGTGTCAAGACATTGACACTCTTCTGTATTTTTTTCTATCTCTTTATCATCAGTTGTACTCAACTTCTTAATATCTATCATTCACACCATGTATCAAGCGCTTAATCTTAATATTGAATGTCATGATTATTTCCATTATCATTTCTCTGTCTATTTTCGTTCACCCATAATTCATTTTCTCCATGACGTTTTCTTAATTCCATGGGTAATTAGCAAGAATTAAGCAATTAAATTAATTAGGTTAAGGAAATAATTGAGTTTAGTCAAGGCATGCTAGACGCCATCTTCACCTATGAGAGCAGAAGTGAAGATGTTATTCCGCCTATCGAGAGAGGGTTGAAAGAATGCGTTAACTAAAGCGAGAAGTACTTCCAGAGATGGAACCAACCTTGTGTTCATCACGTTCATCCCTGTTTCACCATAGAGATATGGAAACGTGGCCGATCACTGAGAGGTCGCCAAGGGAAAGCGAAACCTTAGTTACATCTTTAACGCAATTAACAAACTTGCGACATTTGTACTAATTATTCTTTCTCCTTCTGATTCATCCATAAAGACTTGCCATCCCATACCACGATCCTTTGTATAAACTTCACAGCCAGTCTCGAACTCAATATCATGTATATCATGTATCTTGTATCACATTAGCTTATTTTTATTTTCATCGCAATTTATTTTATTAACACAACTTTAGTTTATCTGCACAATTTTATTTTACCGCAATTTACTTTCCTGTACAAATACACAATCTTTATTAATTGTAAAAACCAGTCGCATATATCACGAATGTAACACATTAACGAAAAAAATCCCTGTGTTCGACCTCGGATTACTCTGAGAAAATTGCGTTGGAATTATACTTGGTTTCAGTGCAAGGAAACTTGTGATAACGCATTACTCCATAGCGTACTACAAGCATATAGTTAACAATGCATCTATCTAGAAATAGTATCGCATAAAGTTTGCATGAGCAACAACACAGCATAAGATTACATTTTGCGTTACAAGTTTATGGCGCTGTTGTTAGGGACTGCTAATGGTTAGTGTTGAATACTTTTGTGGCATTTTGCAGGACAGATCTCTTTGTACTGACTGTTTATCGCGAAGAGTAGTCTGATGGTTGGACTTGATCCAGAAATTCTAAGCTGACCCAGAGATTAGGTGTATTTTTCACGCAGGAAAACATCAGAACCAAATTAAGCGCTGGACTTTCAAGACCTACGGTTGTGGAGAATGCAAGGTTTGAGATAAGGTCGGTCATGCTTCAAATGATCCAAAATGTGGGACAATTCGGATACAAGGAGAAGACCTGCATGCTCATTTGACCAGCTTCGTAGAAATGTGCAATGCATTCTCCATACCTGGTGTGACTCCCGAAGAAATTAGATTGTATCTCTTCCCATACACACTGTGGGATGAGGCAACGAGGTGAACAATGTCCTTGATGACATTGTGCAGGAAAGCTTGACTGCCTGCAGGGGATGCTATTGTGGTAGCTCTAAAAAACTCTTTTAATCAGCATCTCTATATCTATGTTTATTTGCTTTCTTTACAGCTTTCATTTACTGCTTTCTAAATTGCTTTATTTACTGCTTATTAGAATTAGCCTTTAATGCTTTATGTATTTCCATGTCATGTTTAATTTCTTTAATTTGTATGCATTAGTAGTGCTGTTCTCAAAATTTCTGTGAATGACTGAATAAAACGATGAACACCACAAAGTCTTCCAGACTTGTGTTAGGGATGAATTAAAAAGGAAAAATACAATTGGGTATGCAACGTGATAATGGGTGCATTTTGTGATAACAAGATACACTTTGCATCCATTCTAACCAAATGTATTGCGTTGAGGGGTGTGTTGCACTCGTATGTATTGTTAGCCCATCCTTAGCGAAAACGCACTATGTTGAGGTAGTGTTGCGTTGGTAGAAGTACCGTGCGCCGTCCTCCATAAATTCGTTGAGTTAAGGGTTGTGTTGCGGGGATGCATACGTTGTTGCCCATCCTCAGCAGAAATATGTATTTGTGTTAATGGAAGCGTGGTGTTAATTTTTAATCATGCACCCGTTTAAATAAAAAACAAAAGATAATTTCATTCATTATTTTTCTATGTATAGAAGCTAAATCTTTGATTCTTTGTACATGCTAAAAATTTTGTATTGCGTTAATTGTAATTCATTGTATACTTAGTTAATTTTTAATACAACTAAGTAACAATTCTTTCAAGTACGCAATAGCCTCTTCTTTATCATCCTTTGTCAATTATTGCGATGTTCTTGATCTTTTATTTTTGCGTTATTCATTGCACTGCCATGATGAGTTATATGCATACACTTAGAAACATTTCCCCCACTTTGTATCTTCTAACTAACACTTAGTTAATTCGTGGCTATAGCACTATTTTACCTTTTATCCTTCAAAATTCTGCTCAAACCTTCTTTTCAAAATTTGCTAAGTGTTTGTCTATTCTGTCCAAACAACGCAATGAGAACCTTGCGCATCTCTAAATTTAGGTGGGGAAGGTCTGAGCAGATGAGATCAAGTAGATGTGGTAATTAAGAATATGCGTTCATCATTATTAAAAAAAAAAAAAAAAAAAAAAAAAAAAAAAAAAAAAAAAAACTCCAATGTCAGCGCAAGGGAAAACTCAAAAACAATCCCAACCTGACAAGAGTTAAGTTGTGAAAGAAGCCTGCTCGTAGTTGGATGTTCGCATGACACCCATGGCAGCAAGCCAAAACGAAGGTGGGTTTCCAAGAACGACACAATATGAGAAGAGAAAAAAATAAAAGAAACAAGAGACAACTCTAAAATTCAAGCGTTAAAGTTGAGATTGGCACACAACCATAGTTGGATGTTCGCATGACACCCGTGGAAACAAGCCAAAACGAAGAGTGTAACCATGATCAACAGTCTCTAATAAAGGACGCAAAGTTTGACCACCACGTCAACACGCATCAAGTTGTTTTGACAAAAAGAGGTAAACATTCTTTTTAAAACTAGAAAGGCGTTTTTTAGTAGAAATTTGTGGTATAGAAGAATAAAGTAGAGCTTTGTTAGGAATTATCAAGGATAGAAAGAAATTGTGCTGTTAAGTAATGTTGCCTAGATGGAGCATTCGAAGCAACCAATCGATGCAAAAATTTAGGATAGGACTTGAGCAATATTGCCTTAGTAGAAGATATGCTTAAGGACAAGCATATATCTAAATTTAGAGGTGTGATAACTTGTAGAAATACAAGTTATTTATACTGTTTTATTTAGATATTGCAGCCAAAAGAAAGGAAAGTTGCGTCAATTGTATAAAAATTAGCTAAGAATGCGAGAATTATAAATTGTCGTCAATACACCCACTAACATCATTGCGATGGTAGAATGGAATGTTTTAGTTCTATTTCGCAGGAAATCAAGTCACCGCATGCGTTCATGGCTCAAAGATAAAATGAACAACGTATCTACGTCACATTATGCCATCAATCAAGAATGATAGACGATCGATGCAATGACGGTGCATGCGACAATCGATCAAGAGCTAAGCGATCAACGCAATCTCAATCGCATGCAGTAATAAAAAACAGCACCGCATGCGGGCAAACGATCGAAGATGTGAAGAGCAACGCAATTGCGGAGGATTCTGATGTGTGTACAGCTGACCGTTGTGCATTTCTGACGGGATTGATTGCGTAACAGAAGGAATATTCACTCCACCATTTTCGAAACTGCCTTAACAATAAAGTGGGGACCACAAGTCAAAGAGTTAAAGCTTAGCCTATAAATAGCTCTGGCCATTCCACTGAAAAAGGATGCTTGAATACATGGAAAAGTGTATATACTGATCTGAGAGAGAGACTGGTTAAACGACTAACCAGAGTAGATCCGAGAAGAATTAAGAGACAAGGCTGAGAGGTGAGTCTCCGGGCAAAGGATCCTTCCAATCCCCACCGTCGAAGCTCTATACGAAGGTCACTTCTACCAGATGAGCAAGCCTGAGAGGGAAGCTCTTCTCTTCATCCATTCCACATGCCGACAAGAAAAACCACCATGCAGATCTGTGTCAAGACGTTGACACTCTTCTGTATTTGTTTCTATCTCTTTATCACCACTTGTACTCACCTTCTTAATCTCTATCATTCACACCATGTATCAGACGCTTAATCTTAGTATTGAATGCTATGATCATTTCCATTATCATTTCTCAGTCTATTTCTGTTTACCCATAATTCATTTTCTCCATGACGTTTTCTTAATCCCATGGGTAATTAGCAAGAATTAAGCAAGTAAATTAATTGGGTTAAGGAAATAATTAAGTTTAGTCAATGCATGCTAGACGGCATCTTCATCTGTGAGAGCAGAAGTGAAGATGCTATTCCGCCTATCAAGAGAAGGTTGGAAGAATGCGTTAACTAAAGCGAGAAGTACTTCCAGAGATGGAAGCAACCTTGCGTTCATCACGTTCATCCCTATTTCACCATAGAGATATGGGAACGTGGTCGATCACCGAGAGGTGTACGCCAAGGGAAAGCGGAACCTTAGTTACATCTTTAGCGCAATTAACAAACTTGCTACGTTTGTACTAATTATTCTTTCTCCTTCTGATTCATTCATAAAGACTTGCCATCGCATACCACGATCCTTTGTATAAACTTCAGAGCCAGTCTCGAACTCAGCATCATGTATATCATGTATCTTGTATCACATTAGTTTAGCTTTATTTTCATCGCAATTTATTTTATTAACACAACTTTAGTTTATCTGCACAATTTTACTTTACCGCAATTTACTTTCCTGTACAAACACACAATCTTTATTAATTGTAAAAACCGGTCGCATATATCACGAATATAACACATTAACGAAAACAATCCCTGTGTTCGACCTCGGATTACTCTGAGAAACTTGTGTTGGAATTATACTTGGTTTCAGTGCAAGGAAACTTGTGATAACGCATTACTCCATAGCGTACTACAAGCATATAGTTAACCACACATCTATCTAGAAGTAGTATCACATAAAGTTTGCATGAGCAACAACACAGCATAAGATTACATTTTGCATTACAACTATCATGCATCACATGCACCCTAGAAATAGGATATGATAGTATGCGGTCGCCTTGTGTATGTGTGTACTATTCATCATCGCATAGACAAGAATAAAGGCTTAGACATAAGTCCTATAGACATTATCGTATATATCACGTGTGTCTTAAAATTAGAAACCATGGCATTTGCATTGAAAGATGACATGCTGTTGTATGTGTCATGATCGCATAACTTGAACTCAATCTTAGGAAGTGTTAGCTAAATTCCTTCTCAACCCGTTCCCCGCATATTCATTGTAACTTTCGTTGTCATTAACTCTTTACTCAATTCTGCCGTATAAGATTTATACTTTACACAACATACCAACCAAATATTTGTTTTTGTCACCGCAAAGGAACCAAAATTTACTGTCGCATATTGTCTCAGTAGTTCTTGTGTTCGACCCTGGACTTACCAGGAAACCTAGTAAGGTTTATACTTGGATTTTACTGGGAAAACTTGCATGTGCAACGCATAGTTCACCACCACAATTTCACATCATTATTTCATCTCATTCACAACGCATCAATTATTGTCACTCTCACTCTCTTCTTATCTTTCCTCTTAGATTACTCCCATTCTCTTCAGATTACTCACTTCCTCCCACTCTCTTCTGTTCTTTCGTATGTGAGTACTTTTCCCCCACACGTTTTCCACTCTTCTTCAAAAAATTGTTACTAAATATTCTTATTTTCCACATTCGTCCATCAAATTGTGAGGTTTATACATTCATTCTATTAAATTTCTATTTTTTAAAATAATTATAAATTTTGTTCCTATTCTATATTTTTTTAGTTTTTATTATTGTTTGGGAAACAAAGAACGAAAAAGAGGTATGTTCACTCAACTAAATTCCTATTTTTTTAATTAAAAAAACAAGTTATAGATCATATACTCATTATTATATTTTTTTGTAGTTTTTGTTTTGGATAACAAATAACAAAAAAAGAGGAACCATTATCACTTCAAGGAAAAAAAGTAGGACCGCTATTGAATTTGTGAGTTTAATTATTATTTATTCTACCTTTTTGTTTTTAATACTCTTTGATATTTATATTATGCAAGATATACCATTTTAATTCATTGTATATCGATGTTAGTAGTTTTTTAATATTATTTATATATTGATGTTATTAGATTTACCATGTTATTTTTTTTAATAGTCGTTGAATTCAAGAATATTTATATATTGATGTTAGTAATGTTTTCTCTATAGTTTAATATTATTATTTATATTATGTTAGATCTAACATGTTAATGTTTTTTTTTTAATTTAAACAATACTAGATTTTGTTAATATTAGAATTGCTACATCAGTTGCTTCAAATGGACATCTTCTTCCTCTTGCATTCACCGTTGCAGATGAGAAGTCTGCGGACTCATGGGGATGGTTCTTGAAATATTTGAGAGAAATTGTTACACATGAAGAGGTGTGCTTAATTTTTAATTGATATGTTGGCATTATCTCAATAGTGAGCAATCTAGAAAATGGCTGGACAAGACCAAAATGTCACTATTGATTCTGCTTACGACATATTGTCTGCAACTTCAACAAAAAATACAAATTCAATATATTAAAGAATTATGTTTATCTTTCCGAATGTCAATTCCAAATTCAAAAGTTTAATAAAGCCATTGAGGTCATCAAAGGAATAAATCAGAGCTGTTTGAGTTTTTTTTTTACAATATTGGTATTGTGTAATGGACTTAAGCACATGATGGAGGGTTTAGATACGGGTGAATGACAACAAATTTATCAGAGTGTATCAATGAAGTCCTCGAAGGAGCTCGAATGTTGATAAATGTTCTTGTTCAAATAACCTTTTTCAAATGCATAAATTATTTTGAAAAAAGAAGTCAAGAAATAAGAGCTGCATTAGAGCATCGAGATAAATACACCCGATAATAGTTTTTTTTTTAAGTAATCAACAATTTGTTTCGAATATATTTGTAATATGAGTAAATATTCAGGTACGCACATGTAAAAATTTTGAAATGAGCTGCAAGATCTAGTAAACATGAAGGAGTGTTTCATGTGAAAACCGGACGTCACAATCTCAATGCTAAAGGAGGAAATGTTCAAATACTAAGACTAAATGGGTCCGAGCGATACTGTTCATGTAACAAATGGCAAGCATTTGGCATTCTATGCTCATATTTTAGGGTGGTTTGCTCAAGTTTTAACATGAACTACGAAGATTTTATTGGGGACTGCTATAAACTGTCAACGTATACTGCATGCTACTCTCCTCAATTTAAACCTGTACCGCATGAAGATTACTGGATCATACCCTAATATGCCTGTCTTACGATCCATCATCAAAACTTTGTAGACCAAAGAGTTCACGATACCATAATGAGATGGATTGGATAGAACCAAGCGATCAATTAGGTCACAATAGAAAGAAGCGTCCTTCATTACAAAGACAAGTTCTAGACAGTTAAGGATTTTTATTGTTAATATTTTTATCTTGTAGTTAATTTTTTTATTGTATAATTAATTTTTTTATTATGTAATTAATTTTTTTCTTGTGTAAATAATAATTTTATTGTGTAATTAATTTTTTTTATTGTAATTTATTAAATTGTACACTATTATTATGTTTTACTTAAGAAATAATTTTTTTTTTCTTTTAGATCATGGCTTTAAACTCTGGATCGATTGATCTTGATGTTTTATATGATCAATCTATTCATTGATTAGTTGTATGAGAAGATCGTACCATATGCGAGTTATACTATAGACGTGATAACGGGCAGAAATGCACGATATTACAGTGCAAATAAGTAAAACAATGAGGGAATGCAACGGTAAAAATATACAAAATCATGTCCAAAAGCGTTAAACTAAGAATATTATGATCGCATGCGCCCATCGCATAAAAGTAGCTAATTTACTTATTTTGTGTAGGAAAAATGCATTGGCGCAAGTAAAATTGCGATCCAAGGAATTCGGTGTTCGCGCGCATTGAAAGATTGCGATCGCAAATTCATGCGATCGTATGCGCTTGCGAGAAGTTGCTCAAGAAGGTGGCTGCATAAAGACGGCGTATCAAGGTGAAAGCTTAATAAATCATGATGGGACAGAAAGCCGATGATGGTCGAATCCAAATTTAGTTGACAAGCTGTTAACGACACACTGTAGCAAGTACACTCAACTTTTCGGTGACTAGTAATCGGCGCATTAGAACAGAAGATTTAAGGACCGCCCATCATTGCAATCATTAGAGAGAAAAGTTTCTCCACCTTGAGCTCTATAAATATCGAAGGCCACCAGGAGATAACAAGTTAGATCATATACAACGTAGATAGTCGTTAGTCTGTTCATAGTTATTCATATACTTAGAAGATAGAAACGAGCGAAGAGAAGAAGATGTTGAGAAATCATTCCCAGATAGCTCGAAAGACTGCCAGGAAGCGCTATAAACGGAGAGAGGGCCAACACTTGTGAGAGGAAGGATATTCTTTTGGGCAGAGTTGGAGTGAAAAGACAGTGTAAAAGGCCACGGGAAGCAAGACATTGCTCCTGGGCTTCTTATCTCTACATTCTATTGTTATTCTATATTCTGCATTTAATCTATAGACGATGGAAATCTTATTTCAACTTATGTTCAATCTTTCCACACTTCGTATGAGTAGCTAAATTTCTGAATGGGTTGAGAAGTACTTAGCTAGCATGACCTAAGATTTACACTTTATACGATCATCTTGTCTTATGTATGCGTCAATCACCCTTTAGAGATACTTGAGAGAGTAGTCTAAAGAAAGAATCTAGACTTGAGAGAGTCGGGTTAGAATCTAGGCTTGAGAGAGTCAGATTAGAACTGCATAAGCAAGAGATAGAAACTTAGACATAAGTCCTATTTTCTATTATGCATCACATGCACACTAGAAATAGGATATGATAGTATGCGGTCACCTTGTGTGTGTATGCATCATTCATCATCGCATAGACAAGAATAGAGGTTTAGACATAAGTTCTATCGACATTATCGTATACATCGCATGCGTCGTGGAAATAGGAACTATGACATTTGCATTGAGAGATGACATGCTGTTGTGTGTGTGTAGCATGATCGCATAACTTGAACGCAATCTTAGGAAGTGTTAGCTAAATCCCTTCTCAACTCGTTCATCGCAGACATCGAGGGATGATTGTTCATCTCATTATCCCACTCTACGCTAGAATACGACCATTACTTCGTACATCCGGATTTTATGGAGTGGCCACCTTGGGAGTCGTTCAGTTAGATTGATATCTCATCACTGCACTGATTGAGAGATGGACCCCTGAGACGCATACATTTCCTGTGCCTATTAGAGAGTGCAATAGCACCTTACAGGACATAGAAGTCTTGTTTGGATTACCTATTGACCGTGAGCCAGTTACCGGAGTAATGCATGATAATTGGTTAAATATCTGTCAAATGTTACTCGATGTGACCCCACCTGCTGATAAAATTAAAGGATCGAGCTTAAATTTAACATGGTTAGGGACATAATTTCGTGAGCTTGTTGATGATGCAGACAAGGAAGCTGTCTTGAGATATACACGAGCATACATACTACAGATGATGGGTGGAAGTCTGTTTTCTGACAAATCAAGTCATTTCGAGCACTTGATGTTCCTCCCATTGTTAGCTAACCTCTATGATATGGGACGGTATTCTTGGGATGGAGCCTATTTGACAAGGTTGTATAGATAGCTATGCAAAGACACAACACCCGATGTTGGTGAAATTTCTAGGCTTCTGATACTTTTGCAAGTATGGGCTTTAGAACGATTTCCAACAATGGCTCCACAACTCCGACATGTTAATGATTTTCAATTAGTTGGACGAGCTTACGGTTCTCAATATGTTATTGTATTCAATTTAATTTAACAATTATTTTTATATGACTGATCTAGTTAATTTAAAATCTAAAATATTAATTTAATAATATAGGTGGAGAGATAAATTTTGTGTAACTAGATCAGCTACACGTGTAGTTAGCTAGTATAGATACATGCTTGATCTGCTTCAACCTGATCAGGTACATTAATACTGAACCTAATTGAATTTTTTATACATATTTTTAATGTTGTTGTTAAAAATTTTTAATATAATATTTTATGTTTCAGATTATTTGGGAGACTTACAAAGCTGTCATGGATACTTTGTCCAATTTCTGTATAAACAGTCATAACATATGGTGGATGATAAGTCCTCTCATATGTTTTCACATTGGTGAGTGATAACTTCCTAACAGGTAGGGGGTGGAAACGATTCGGTTTGGTGGTCAAACCGAACCGAACGATTTGGTTCGGTTTCAAATTTAGTTTTGGCATTTTAAAAAAATCTATGTTATAATTTTTTAATTAAAAAACGGTTTGATTCGGTTGGGTTTTAAATTCGATTTTGTTCTTTAAATTAAAAACAGTTTGGATATACTATTTTTGAATAAATATATATATATATATATTAGTTAAAAACGGTTCGATTAGGTTTCAAATTCGATTTTCGAAATTGAAATCGAATCGAACCGAATTAATTTGGTTTCAAAATTTCTTCAAATCGGATCGAACAACATTTTTCGGTTTCACTGAGTTTTCGGTTCGATTCGATTCGATTTTTGTGGTTTGAATGACCACCATTACTAACAAGCCATCAAATAATTTGATTTCCAGCAAGATATCTCATCGCCTTGTAATACTGGACCCCTACTGCATGACATCAGCCTAAGAACTGGAGATTGATTTTTGCACATTTGGTAGTGCGATGACACTATCGTGCAAGGTTTATTGCAATGAGGGTTTCAATTGGGCAACTTGATAGGGATGCAACTCAAAATTACATCAGTTGGTACAATAATATTACAAGGCACTACGTTACTTGTCCGAGAGCAGCTGTGAGTTATCTGGTACATAATTAAATATTGTTTAGTTATTCTTAATTTAAATTTATTTCAAATATTTTCTAATTGTTTTATAATTCACAGAAATTGATCAACAGTAGCCTTCATGATGTTCAAGTGAACCAAACCAGGTTCTTGCTTTATGCAGTAATAACGAGAGTTATATGAAAGAGATACATTATCTGAACGATATACCTATTGCTTCTCCACTAGTTCTTAGACGTAGGGAACTTGCTCGAGGAGAAGAAGATGAGTTTGATGAGGTCGTCCATAAAGTGAAAGAATTGCCTCTTATGATGCAAACGCAAAACAGACTGGTTATGTTAGTCCAATAATGATAATGCTAACATTTGGTTCAGGATATTATGATTCAGAGGTCGATCCATCATCTTCATACATGCATGGACACATAGGCGTGGCCGTGGAGAGCATAAAAAATATTTATACTATGAAGTATCTATAGAGGTACTAGAGCCACCAAAGCAACATCAAGGGGGACCAGAGTAACATCGAGAGGAATTAGAGCAACCTAGAGTTCAAAGTCGACAATGAAAACCAACTCAAAATTGACGATATCTACCTTGTGGGACACATTTTATGGAACACGAGACATATGCAGTGGAATAAGGATCTAACTACACTCTAATTGCTTCTAACTAGAAGGAAATTAGCATGCAAATGAAGGAAAAAACAGTAAATTAATAGGGATAGAATACAACTTTTGTAGCTCCCGAAAAATGCCTTTCCTCACTGAATCTTGACTTGAACTCTTTCGAACCACTACTAGAGCTGACCTACTATCCTCTGGACTCAGAACCGGGTTGTGGGACTCGATGGATGAAGAACCCGAAAGAGAAAAAGAGATGGAAAAAGAAGATGAAATTTTGGGTTGGGTTTGGGTTTTGAATTTCACTCAAAAATAATGATTTTTCCAGCCCAAGTTCAGAAAACAATTTTGGCAAAAATGGCATAAATCTTTCAACCAATTTGAAAGCCCAAATTTATAGAAAAAAACCATGCAACAATTGCATTAATCAAATTCATAAAAACCCAACAACTCAAAATCCACTATCTAAGTGGACTTGATGTCTCTACTATAAACCAACACCTAGCCCACTATTATGTTAGTGGAATTATCTAACAAAAGTTTGGATTTTCCCACTAACTTTAGTCGAAGGGCAAAATAGTCATTTTGTCAAAGTCAAACTTTGACAGAAAAGTCAACATTTTGACTTGTTATGATTTTTTTCGTGTTGACTAATTTTGACCTCCCGAGCATGAATCCGCATTCATTTTCTCGAAATTTAAATCACATTTGAATATAAGGTCAGTCAAAGTTTGACCTATCAAAGTCAAAAGTCAACTCTTTGACTTTTTACATCTTTGACCATTTCTATTATTTTCGAGCTTCCGAATATGAACGTATTCATATTTAAATCACATTTAAATATTAAAGCTGTATCTCTAAACTGAAAAACCGGCCACTATATCACATATACTTGTCGGTTTATCTCTTTTAACCTAATTCGAACGATTTGAATTATTCTATCATACTGTTCTAAGTTTATTCCATATGAGCTAGTAGTGGAACCTAATGAACCTATACATCATGGGCTCCAACGATCCGAGATTAGCTGGCTAAACTCTTTAGACGGAGCTAATCAACATTCGTTAACTCACGAGTCATTCCATTATAGTCTCATAGTTGCACTCCCCTCACTATAGGTATATTTGTGTCCATATGATATAACCATGATTAGTAAGCTAATCCTTCACAAGTTGTTCGTAATCTCGGCTGGGTCATAAAAACCGTTTTACCCCCAAGACTACATCTGGTTCCTTAAGTTCCACTGATCCTCTAATGAACAATTGGTTTAAGGTCCAACCTATAAACCGAACCTCTCTCAGGCCAAGGAGAGGGTGGGGCCCCTTGTTCAAGACCTGGATTCAGTACTAAAGGGAATAACCTATCTACTATCCCTATAATGGGTAGGAGTAAATTCCATCTTGCACCCTATGTTCCCAGCTATCTGTTGGATTTTATGTCCTAAAACTCGTAGTTTGTAAATTAATAAATATATTCTGTTTTGTTTTTCGATAAAGTTATTATTGAAATTGTAATCTTGAATCCAATAAACTAAGGTTCCGAGGCAATTTAATGTAATTTGAACTTTATGTAGTGACATAAATGTGGATCAAGTTCAAATATATAGCCAAAATGGTCTATAGTATATGAATAAGGTTGGGCGCCTTATTCTGGGAACACTATGGATGCGGCCCACTTTGTAGATCGTACAAATGATGTGATCCTGAATCGTTCATTTAGAGATATGTGAGTGGAGGTATCCTATGTAAAGAGTTTACATAAGACTGAACCATGAAATGTCACTTTTTACGTTCTAAATGCCGTTTTATGTATAAAACTGACAATTTTGTTAATTAATGACCTAGGTAACTTAATCTTAATCCTGAGCTAACTATGAACTCCTGTTCACTCAGAATTATCCTTAGATCTACATAGGTGAGGGCAGCTCAATATCGCTGGCCCAATAAGCCTCCCATTTCAGGGGTAAGATCGGGTGGATAGCTGGGAACATAGGGTGCAAGACGGAATTCACTCCTACCCGTTATAGGAACGGTAGATAGTTTGTTCCCTTTAGTACTGAATCCAGGTCTTGAACAAGGGACCCTACCCTCTCCTTGGCTCGAGATGGATTCGGTTTATAGGTTGGACCTTAAACCAATTGTTCATTAGAGGATCAGTGGAACTTAAGGAACAAGATGTAGTCTTGGGGGTAAAACGGTTTTTATGACCCAGCCGAGATTACGAACAACCTGTGAAGGATTTACTTACTCATCATGGTTATATCAAATGGACACAAATATATCTATAGTGAGGGGAGTGCAACTATGGGACTTTAGTGGAATGACCCGTTAGTTAACGAATGTTGATTAGCTCCGTCTAAAGAGTTTAGCTAGCTAATCTTGGATCGTTGGAGCCCATGATCTATAGGTCCATTAGGTTCCCTTACTAGCTCATATGGAATAAACTTAGAACAGTATGATAGAATAAATTGAATTGTTCGAATTAGGTAGAGAGAGAGAAACCGACAAGTATATGTGATATAGTGGTCAGGTCTTTTTTAGCTTAGAGATACAGCTTTAATATTTAAATGTGATTTAAATATCAAGAATATGAATACGTTCATATTCGGAAGCTCAAAAATGATGGAAATGGTCAAAGTTGTAAAAAGTCAAAGAGTTGACTTTTGACTTTGAAAAGTCAAAACTTTGACCGACCTTATATTCAAATATGATTTGAATTTCGAGAAAATGAATGCAGATTCATGCTTGGGAGGACAAAATTAGTCAACACGAAAAAAATCATAAAAAGTCAAAATGTTGGCTTTTTGGTCAAAGTTTGACTTTGACCAAATGACTATTTTGCCCTTTGACTATAGTTAGTGGGAAAAACCAAACCTTTGTTGGATAATTCCACTAACAAAATAGTGGGCTAGATGTTGGCTTATAGTGGGGACATTAAACCCACTAAGTGAGTGGATTCTAGGTGTTGGGTTTTTGTGACGATTTTTCATGCAATTGTTGCATGCCTTTTTTCTATAAATTGGGCTCTTCAATTTAGTTAAAAGACTTTTGCCATTTTAGAAAAATTGTGCTCTAAATTTGGGCTGGAAAATCCAATGTTCTTTGAGTGAAATAAAAACCCAAACTCAAATTCATCTTATTGTCCATCTCTTTTCCCTCTCTCGGTTCTCTTCATCCACCGGGTCCCACAACTCGATTCTGAGTCCAGAGGATAGTAGGTCAACTCTAGTGGTGGTCCAAAACAGTTCGGGTCAAGATTCAACAAGGAGAAGCGGTTTTCGGGGGCTTCAAAGGTAATATCCTACACTTTTTAATCCACTGTTTTTTCCTTCATGATGCATGCTTATTTCCTTTAATTTAAGAGCAATTAGAGTGTAATTAGATCCTAATTTCACTGTGTATGTCTCGAGTGTCATCATGTGGTGTCAGAGCATGCTAGAATTACTATCAATTGCTTTTGGTGGGTGTTTTTTTTCCTATCTATTCAAGTGTTGAATGAAATGGGGACTAAAGTGGATTTATTATGATTTTGGCATTTTTTCTCTTTAAATTTCTTATGGAAATTTGTAATTGCCCACTTGTTTATGATCATTAATGTGTGAAAAAGGGTCTGTAAATTTTTTTGGAGTCATTAGAGTTGAAATTAGGCTGTAATTTCTTGATTCCGTGAGAGAGAACAACATCAAAATTGAAGAGGAAAAAACTTACAAACCCGAATTAGCTTCCAGACTCGAGAATGACTCCCAGACCCGACTCGTAGCCCGGATCCGACTCGGTTCGGAGAAGACTCGAGGCCACCAGCTGTTAACAAGTTTCCGACCCGTCCAGCGACCCGCTCGTCCGGTCACGTGCCCCTGGATTTGTACGCCTACCCCGCCCGGATCCGATCCGTTCGCCCGCTCCGCTTCGTGCAGCCTCGCACGCCCATTCGCCCCCTGCCCGAGACCCGATCCGCGACCTGCGCCTCTGTTGACCGCCCAGCGAGAGTTGACTAGCCGGTTCAGACGGTTTGATTGGCCCATTTGACCTGGTTGAGTCGATTTGACCGGTTCAGCTTGGTTTTTGGTGTTTTCAGGCCGTTCGAGTGATTTCTGAGCGGTTCCTGAGGGTTCAAAGTGTTTGAAGCCGATTCAGGGAAGTTGGTTGCTGAATTTTGTAATAAATTAGTTATTTGTTTGTTTTTAATGCTAAAAATCGGTCCACTTTAATGTTGTTTACTTATTATGCATGTGATGTATAATGTTGTTTGATTATGTGTACATATAGTATGCCATATAGTTTTAAAACCCCACCATAGGAAAAACATGTGACATGCATTTGTTATATCTTATAAGTGTTATAAAATATATACTATGCATGCTTAGTTTTAATATAAGTGTTATATTAAAGCATGTTTGATTGAAGGAAGCATGTTTTAGATGAATGCTCTAGGGTTATAATTGTTATAATTTATTTTATAATTGTTATAAAATAACCTAGACCTCTAAAATCTATAATAAAGATAAGATGCATGCTCATTTAGGGTTAACCATCGAGCAATCCCAATTTTCATAGAAAATAGGTCGATTTCTTGTAAAATCGAAGTTACAAGAAAACTCACCCGGCAAGATCTTCTCAAAAAGTCAGATAAGATGACTAAGGTTGAAGGTTTTTAAGTTGACGGTTCATGGAACACCTACTACCTGGAGATCGAGCCGGCGTCTGAGTTAGGTTTTATGAGCATGCATGAGCAGTGTGAGGTAATAAAATTTGTTTATCACCTAGACATCGTAGATTAAAAATCCAATATAAAAGATATACTCGGATGAATCACCTAGACTTAGGATATGTTTTAGTTAGCCGAAATGTATCGCTAAGTATTTTATACCCTAACCGTCTAGAACACTTCCGCTGGAGAGAAGTAATGTACTTTTAGCTCTAGCGTCCCTAAGAGTTCATACCGTGAGATTCATGCTTGGCTTTGGGCCGCCCTGGGAGCGGACTCCATTCGGAGAGTGTTTGCATGAGTCAATACCAAGTTGAATAGGGGAAGTTGTTCATAGTAAGTGGGAGAAGGAAGTGTGTCAACACATCCTACAGTCTCTTCCATTAGGTCGCATCGTGAGATTCCTATAAAGCATCTGCATGTCTGCCCTGGAGCGACCTTACCAATCGGAGGACTGTATTATAGGATTTAGAACTCTGCGAACTCTAGAAATAGATAGGGTCTCTCAGGTCCATTTTCATGCTTGTCTTTCTAACTTCAGGAGCATAATGATTTCGATCTTTGAGGTCTGAAAATGGAGGGTCACACTTACGAGAATTACTAAGTGTTAATAAATTCTTGACCAAAGTAGCGATAATTGAGTTACTATAGGAATAAGAGTTATTCTGGTGATATTATCTAGTCAAGATAGTCTTGGTTCAACGGAGGAATAGTCGATCACCCTTCGGTGGAGGTTATTCTAAACCATTGAAATATCGTTGCAAAATATAATAATGAAGGGTACATTATTAGTTTTTTTTGCTAAACTTGATTGGATTTAACAGATTAATGTTTTTACTAAAAAGGATATGTTTTTCTTTTCAGCATGACTAGCTCTTTAGATCAACTCTTAGCTTCTGAGAAACTAAACGGCGATAATTACTCAACATGGAAAAACAATATGAATTCAACACTAGTAATAGATGACTTAGATTTGTCTTAACTAAGGAATGTCCTCAGGCCCCTGCCTCGAAAGAAGCACAAGGTAAATATGATTTACTAGTTGCTGAGACATGTTTAGTGGAGGATAATACCTCAACCTGGATATTAGATTCAGGAGCCACTACACATATTTTCTTTTCTTTTCAGGAAACTAGTTCCTGGAAAAAGATTGAAGAAGGTGAGATCACTTTCAAAGTTGGAACAAGAGAGGTTGTCTTGGCCGAAGTAGTGGGAGACTTGAAGTTATTTTTCGACGATAGATATATCATACTTAAAGATGTTTTGTATGCACCTCTTATGAAGAGGAATTTAATATCTATCACTTGTATTATGGAACAAATGTATAAAATATCTTTTGAAATTAATGAAGCGTTCATTTTCAGAAAAGGTATTCAAATTTGTTCTACTATACTTGAAAACAAATTTTATAAATTAAAACCAACTAGAGCAAAATTTGTCTTAAATACTAAGATGTTTAGAACAGTCGAAACTCAGAATAAAAGAAAAAAAGTTTCTTCTAATGCCTATCTATGGCACTTAAGACTTGGTCACATAAATCTCAATAGGATTGAGAGATTGGTTAAGAATGGACTACTAAATCAGATAGAAGACAATTCTTTACCTCCATGTGAGTCTTGTCTTGAGGGAAAAATGACTAAGAGATCTTTTACTGGAAAAGGTCTCAGAGCTACAATATCCTTAGAGCTCGTACATTCGGACCTCTGTGGATCGATGAATGTCAAAGCTCGAGGTGGGTATGAATATTTCATCAGTTTTATTGATGATTATTCAAGGTATGGTCATATTTACCTAATGCATCACAAGTCTGATTCTTTTGAAAAGTTCAAATAATATAAGGCTGAGGTTGAGAACCAGTTAGGCAAAACAATTAAGACACTACGATCAGATTGAGGTGGGGAGTACATGGACTTAAGATTCTAGGACTATATGATAGAACACGGAATCAAGTCACAACTCTCTGCACCTAATATGCCTCAGCAAAACGGTGTATCTGAAAGAAGAAATAGAACCTTGTTGGACATGGTTCACTCAATGATGAGCTTTACTGAGTTACCTGATTTCTTTTGGGGACATGCATTAGAGACTGCTGTCTATATTTTAAATAATGTTCCCTCTAAAAGTGTTTCAGAAACACCTTATGAGTTATGGAAAGGGCGTAAAGGCAGTTTACGTCACTTTAGGATTTGGGGATGCCCGGCACACATGTTGGTGCAAAATCCTAAAAAATTGGACCGTCGTTCAAAACTATGCCTATTTGTAGGTTATCCAAAAGAAACAAAAGGTGGTCTATTTTATGATCCTCAAGAGAATAAGTATTTGTATTGACAAATGCCACATTCTTAGAGGAAGACCACATAAGAAGTCATCAATCTCGCAGTAGACTAGTATTGAATGAAATTTCCAAAGACGCTACAGATAGAGCTAGTTCATCTACTAAAGTAGTAGATAAAACTAGTACATCTGGTCAGTCACATCCTTCTCAAGAGTTGAGAATGCCTCGACGTAGTGAGAGGGTTGTTCATCAGCCTGACCATTACTTGGGTTTTACAGAAACATAAGTCGTCATACCTGATGACGGCATAGAGAATCCATCGACCTATAAACAGGCAATAAAGGATGAGGACTGTGATTAGTGGGTCAAAGCCATGGACCTCGAAATGGAGTCTATGTACTTCAATTCTGTCTAGAAACTTGTAGATCAACCAAATGATGTAAAATCAATTAGTTGCAAGTGGATCTACAAGAGAAAACGAGACCAACCGGTAAAGTACAGACTTTTAAGGCTCGACTTGTGGGAAAGGGTTATACCCAGAGAGAGGGAGTGGACTATGAAGAAACTTTCTCTCCCGTTGCCATGCTTAAGTCGATTAGAATACTCTTATCCATTACCACCTTTTATGACTATGAAATTTGGCAGATGGATGTCAAGAAAGCCTTTCTAAACGGCGATCTTGAGGAGAGTATCTATTTGGCTCAACTAGAGGGGTTTATTGCACAAGATCAAGAACAAAAGGTTTGTAAGCTTCAAAAATCCATTTATGGGTTAAATCAAGCTTCTAGATCTTGGAATATAAGATTTGATACTGCGATCAAATCTTATGGCTTTGAACAGAATGTTGACGAGTCTTGTGTTTACAAGAAGATCGTCAATTCTACTATAGTGTTCTTAGTTTTATATGTTGATGATATTCTACTCATTGGGAATGAAGTAGGTTACCTAATTGACATCAAGAAATGGCTAGCAACGCAGTTTCAAATGAAATATTTAGGAAATGCGCAGTATGTTCTCGGGATTCAGATTATTCGAAACCGCAAGAATAGAACACTAGCCATGTCTGAAGTAATTTATATAGACAAAATGTTATCTAGGTATAAGATGCAGAATTCCAAAAGATGTCTGTTACCTTATAGATATGGAATTTATTTGTCTAAGGATCAATGTCCTAAGACACCTCAAGAGGTTGAGGATATGAGACGCATTCCCTATGCTTTCACAGTAGGGAGCCTGATGTATGCAATGTTATGTACTAGACCTGACATATGCTACGCAGTAGGGATAGTCAATAGGTATCAGTCCAATCCTAGATATAATGATTGGACCGTCGTTAAAAATATCCTCAAGTATCTTAGGAGAATGAAGAACTACATGCTTGTGTATGGTACTAAGGATTTGATCCTTACTGGATACATTGACTCTGATTTTCAAACTGATAAAGATGCTAGAAAGTCTACATCTGGATTAGTGTTTACTCTTAATGGAGGAGCAGTAGTGTGGAGAAGTGTAAAGCAAAACTGTATTGTGGACTCCACAATGGAAGCTGAATACGTAGCTACTTGTGAAGCAGAAAAGGAAGCAGTATGGTTGAGGAAATTCTTGATAGATTTGGAAGTAGTTCCAAATATGCATCTGCCTATCACCCTATATTGTGATAATAGTGGTGCAGTTGCAAACTCAAGAGAACCAAGAAGCCACAAGCGCGGCAAGCATATCGAGCGCAAATACCATCTGATCCGGGAGATTGTACATCGTGGAGACATTGTAGTGACCCAGATATCTTCTGAGCAAAACATTTTTGATCCTTTTACAAAGGCCCTCATGGCTAAAGTATTTGAAGGTCACCTACAGAGTCTAGGTCTAGGAAGTTTGTAAACTAGAACAAGTGGGAGAATTTTTTGGTATATGGCCTAGTTTATTGTATTCATATGTTTATTGTACTCATATGTTTCTCACTTAAATTCAACATTGTGATACTCCACTAGGAGTTTTAGTCCAAGTGGGAGTTTGTTGGATTTTATGTCCTAAAACTCGTAGTTTGTAAATTAATAAATATATTATGTTTTGTTTTTCGATAAAGTTGTTATTGAAATTGTAATCTTGAATCCAATAAACTAAGGTTCCGAGGCTATTTAATGTAATTTGAACTTTATGTAGTGACATAAATGTGGATCAAGTTCAAATATATAGCCAAAATGGTCTATAGTATATGAATAAGGTTGGGCGCCTTATTCTAGGGACACTATGGATGCAGCCCACTTTGTAGATCGTACAAATGATGTGATCCTGAATCGTTCATTTAGAGATATGTGAGTGGAGGTATCCTATGTAAAGAGTTTACATAAGACTGAACCATGAAATGTCACTTTTTACGTTCTAAATGTCGTTTTATGTATAAAACTGACTATTTTGTTAATTGATGACCTAGGTAACTTAATCTTAATCCTGAGCTAACTATGAACTCCTGTTCACTCAGAATTATCCTTAGATCTGCATAGGTGAGGGCAGCTCAATATCGCTGGCCCAATAAGCCTCCCATTTCAGGGGTAAGATCGGGTGGATAGCTGAGAACATAGGTTGCAAGACGGAATTCACTCCTACCCGTTATAGGGAAAGTAGATAGGTTGTTCCCTTTAGTACTGAGTCCAGGTCTTGAACAAGGGGCCCCACCCTCTCCTTGGCTCGAGATGGATTCGGTTTATAGGTTGGACCTTAAACCAATTGTTCATTAGAGGATCACTGGAACTTAAGGAACAAGATGTAGTCTTGGGGGTAAAACGGTTTTTATGACCCAGCCGAGATTACGAACAATCTGTGAAGGATTAACTTACTCATCATGATTATATCAAATAGACACAAATATATCTATAGTGAGGGGAGTGCAACTACGGGACTTTAGTGGAATGACCCGTTAGTTAACAAATGTTGATTAGCTCCGTCTAAAGAGTTTAGCTAGCTAATCTTGGATCGTTGGAGCCCATGATCTATAGGTCTATTAGGTTTTCCTACTAGCTCATATGGAATAAACTTAGAACAGTATGATAGAATAATTTGAATTGTTCGAATTAGGTAGAGAGAGAGAAACCGACAAGTATATGTGATATAGTGGTCGGGTCTTTTTTAGGTTAGAGATACAGTTTTAATATTTAAATGTGATTTAAATATCAAGAATATGAATACGTTGATATTCGGAAGCTCGAAAATGATGGAAATGGTCAAAGTTGTAAAAAGTCAAAGAGTTGACTTTTTACTTTGAAAAGTCAAAATTTTGACCGACCTTATATTCAAATGTGATTTGAATTTCGAGAAAATGAATGCAAATTCATGCTCCAGAGGTCAAAATTAGTCAACACAGAAAAAATCATAAAAAGTCAAAATGTTGATTTTTTGGTCAAAGTTTGACTTTGACCAAATGACTATTTTGCCCTTTGACTATAGTTAGTGGGAAAAACCAAACTTTTGTTGGATAATTCCACTAACAAAATAGTGGGCTAGATGTTGGCTTATAGTGGAGACATTAAGCTCACTAAGTGAGTGGATTTTAGGTGTTGGGTTTTTGTGAAAATTTTTCATGCAATTGTTGCATGTCTTTTTTCTATAAATTGGGCTCTTCAATTTAGTTAAAAGACTTTTGCCAGTTTATAAAAAGGGTGCTCTAAATTTGGGCTGGAAAATCCTATGTTCTTTGAGTGAAATAAAAACCCAAACTCAAATTCATCTTATTTTCCATCTCTTTTATCTCTCTCGGTTCTCTTCATCCACCGGGTCCCACAACTCGGTTCTGAGTCCAGAGGATAGTAGGTGAACTCTAGTGGTGGTTCGAAAGAGTTCGAGTCGAGATTCAACAAGGAGAAGCGATTTTTGGAGGCTTCAAAGGTAGTATCCTACACTTTTTAATCCACTGTTTTTCCTTCATGATGCATGCTTATTTCCTTTAATTTAAGAGCAAATAGAGTGTAATTAGATCCTAATTCCACTACGTATGTCTCGAGTTCCATCACTATCCACCTGATCTTACCCCTGAAATGGGAGGTTTATTGGGCCAATAATAATGAGCTGCCCTCATCTATGCAGATCTAAGGATAATTCTGAGTGAACAGGAGTTAATAGTTAGCTCAGGATTAAGTAGTTACCTAGGTCATCAATTAACGAAATAGTCAGTTTTATACATAAAATGGTGTTTAGAACGTAAAAAGTGACTATTTTATGATTCAGTCTTATGTAAACTCTTTACATAGGATGCCTCCACATGAACGATTTAGGATCACATCGTTTGTACTAACTACAAAATGGGCCGCATCCATAGTGTCCCCAGAATAAGGCGCCCAACCTTATTCATATACTATAGACCATTTTGGCTATATATTTGAACTTGATCCACATTTATGTCACTACATAAAGTTCAAACTACATTAAATAGCCTCAGGATCTTAGTTTATTGGATTCAATATTACAATTTCAATAACAATTTTATCGAAAAACAAAACAGAATATGTTTATTAATTTACAAACTACAAGTTTTAGGACATAAAATCGAACAACATTGATTTTTGTATTATTATTTTTAAATGAATGAGATACATTGAATTGTTGTATTGATATGAACATTTTAATTTATATTTTATTATTTTCCAATTATGAACAATAATTGTAATATGAAAGAAAAATGATTGAGAATTTGTTATTTTCTATGATGTTTCTTAGAGTTAATAGTTAAGGATGTAAATTTTATTTATTATTAAGAAATACAAGGACATCTTTAAAGAAGGTAAAGGAATAGAGACAATTGCAAATATAGACATTAGACCCAATGTATTAGTAGATATAAAATAAGGTTAGAAAAATTGTAAATATGACCAAATTTAAATAGTTTATCCGTGATAGACCATATTATTGGTAGGAGTCTATCAGTGATAGACGGTAAGAGTCTATCAACAATAGAAGTTTATCGCTGATAGATTTGAGAGTCTAACAATGATAGAAGTCTATCGCTGATAAACTTGTCAATATTTATAATTTTTTTAAATGATGTTATACAGTTAGTTATTATTCCTAAAAATGCTACCAATTGTAATTATCCAAAGGAATATAGTGCATATATTTTTTTAAACAAGGTAAAGGAATTATCTTAAAAAAAAAAAAACAAAAAGAGGGTCGAGTGTTTAACACTTGACCATGTAAGGGGTGTCGAGTGTCCAACACTCGACACATGAGGCATACCGAGTGTTCAACACTCGACATACATATAATTTGAAAAAAAAAAAGCATACAAGTCAAATCGGAAACACTACCATATTTCTATACTTATTTTGAAAACTACAATATTTCACTAAATATTTTTAAAACTTACAATATTCATCCAATTTTATCTATGATATTTGTATGTAATAATCTCTATTTTATTCAGGATCTTATTTGTTCCTTTTGTACCAGTGTCATATTCCATCTTTACTTTGCTGCATATTTGGTTTTATTGAGATTGTTTTCCTTCCCTGTCTTTTATTGTCAAATGATGATAGAGATGAAGTTGTTATGTATAGACACATACATTCAAATATAAAAATATTAATGGACAATTTTGTTTAGACAAATAAATGTTAAACAGTTAACAAAAAGAATAATAAAAGGGTATTGAAGAAGAGAGGAGAAGAGAGAGGAAAAATAGATAAGAGGGTATTGACTGCTGGAAAAATAGATAAGAGGGTATTGACTGCTTTTGTTCCTATACTAATAGTAAATATATTCTGGTCGGTTTTTTTTTTGCAAAAACTTAAGGGTATTTTTTATCCGAAACACTATTAATTTCTATCCAAAACTAATGATAAGAATATTTTTAAAAAAATTCTTTTTGTAAGTTTAAAAACATCTTTTGAAAGTTTCAGGATATTTTTGATAAAAAATAAAAAGTTTAGGTGTATTTAGCATTTACTACATCAATTGTACCTTTTTTTTTTTTTTTTTTTAATAGCTACTTGAATCATCACTCTTAAACATGTACCAATTACTTTTAACTTTTGAGTGTTTTTTCCTTAAATTTGTTTTAGAATTTTCAAAATAATATTTTTATTATCTATATAATACTATGAAAATTATGAAGCGTTATTATTATCTAAAAGTACTTTTTAATTGCTATATTACCGTTACTTTTCATAAATATTTTAAAACTACATTTTAAGTAAAAATTCTTTAGAACTTAAAAAAAAATGGAATGATATAGTAATCCAAATTTTTGTTCTAAATCACCACTGTTCCATTCTTTGTTCATATTCTTGTTTGAAGTTGTAAAAAATTTACTCTAAAAGTAGCTTTGAGATATTTACAAAAGATTGAAACCTTTGAAAGAATAGGGATATTTTTTAAACATAACATAAAGTTAGAAGTTTTTTTTTTCATAATTATAAATGACGTAATATTTTTTTAAATATAAAGTAAGAACTTGAGTTAGTAAAATTCAGATTTAATTTTTAATTTTTGCAAAATGCTTGATAAAACTGGGCTAGGCACGTAGAATTCAGAGTCTCAGACCAATCCTATTCTACCATCCAGTGTGGCTTTTCTTTGCCATAGTTGCAATTATATTAATCGTAATTTTCGATAATATTAGCCTGTATATCAAAACTTTCCTACTAAAAATAGTATGTTATATAAATGACTGTTCATGCTCGAATTTTTTTTAAAAAAATTGGAACATTTAAAATAAACTAAAACATAGAACTAACATGAAATATTTGAAAAATCCCATAGAATGCAAAATTGCTGCTGTATTAAGCTTTTTTTTCCCTTGAAGCATGAAACTTGAAAGTAATATCAAAAAATAATTTTTATAACAATTTTATATAAATATAAATTGCTGTTGTATTTGTTGTATTGAGAAAATTTGACCCTAATTTAAATCAACAAGACATTCAATTGCTGTTGTATTGGATTTTATTTAATCTAATTTTGAAATTTCTGAGACCAAAATTGAGGTAATTAGAAGATATCGTTGGATTATTTTGATTGGTTTGATTTTAATTTTGGATTTTATTTTGAATTTTGGATTAAATTGAATTTTGGAATTTAATTAAGTGATAATTTGTGATTTAAAATAAAAAGATTTGTGAATTTGGAATATAAAAAAAAGGAAGGCTTGTGTGTGTATATGTGTGTGTGGTTAAGTAATTAAAAGAGAGAGAAGGAAATAGAAAGGGTTGTTCACTGTAGATATATAGATCATGGGCTCCAACGATCCGAGATTAATTGGCTAAACTCATTAGACCAAATTAATCTTCATTCGTTAACTAATGGGTCACTGTAGATATATTATGTCCACCTAATTTAACCATAATCAGCAAGTCGACCCTTCATAGGTTGTTCGTAATAACGGCTGGACCAAATATCTGTTTTACCCCGAGATTACGTCTTATTCCTCAAATCTCTACTAATCCTCTAATGAACAACTGGTTTGTGATCCAATCACCAAACTAAACTTTCTCAGCCCAGTGAAAGGGTGGGGCCCCTTGTTCAAGACCTGGATTCAGTACTTGAGAGATCAACCTTTCTTCTACCCCTAAATAGGATAGGCGTGAACTCCGTCTTTCACCCTATGTCCCTAGCTGTCTATCTGATCTTACCCCTGAAATGAGAGTCTTATTGAGCCGACGCTGTTGAGCCAACTCTGAATTATGCAAATCTAAGGGCAATCCCGAATAAAGAGGAGTTCATAGTTAGCTCAAGATTAAGATCGAGTTACCTAGGTCATCTAGGTGAAATAGTCATTCTTAAACAATAAACAACGTTATAAAGTAAGAGTGACTTATTTCTTGGTCCTGATCTTATGCAAACTCATTGTATAGGACATCCCCACTCCTCATGTCATAACATGTACGAATTAGGATCACATCGTACGTAACACTTTATAACTCTTTGTAACAACTACAAAGTAGGCCGCATCCAATGGTGTTACTAGAATAAAGTACCAAGCCTCATTCATGTACCATAGATCATTTTGACTTTACTCAAACCCGATCCAATCTTATGTCTCCACATAAAGTTCAAGTACACATACAATAGTCATGACTCTTAGTTTATTGGATTTAGACTTTCATATAATTTATGAGATGAATAACAAGTATATTGATAATAGAAAATGTTTATCATTTTACAAACTGCGAGTTTTTAGGACATAAAACCCAACAGTTCAAATTAGACTTAAACGAAATTGGAGAATTAATATTTAAATATGACTTAAATATATGAAGGTGAAATTATGTAAAATTAATTTAATATTTGATATTAAATTAATTATAATTTTTAAAATTTTTTAAATAATTATTTATTAATTTTATTAGAAAAATTAATTAATAATTTTTTATTTTTGAAATCAAAATTGTTTTTCAAAATTCAAATTTGGAATTTAGAAAAATACACAAAATGGAAAAATGATTTTTCCATTGTCATCTTCAAGTAGCTCACCCATAACCCACCACCTTTAGTCTTCAATTACTCCAAGCATGTGCTGCATCTCATGCAGCTATCTTTCTTGCATGATGGTTTGCAATATATTGAAGAGATTTGAGTGAATTTGTGGCAATGCAATCGTAAGAATTTTTACTAAAAAATTTGGCTGAAGAAGGAGTTCTTCAAGTAGGTTGCTGCTGTGAACTATTCTCTAGATTCCCTTGATTCAACCTTATTTTGAGTCTCACAACTCAATCTAGAGCTTCAAGAGAATAGTGGGGAAGATCTTATGGTGATCTGCACAAAGATTTGAAGAGTTTTGCAGCTGGAAATCGAGATTTCAAGAGGACTATAAAGGTATGACTTAAAACCCATTTATTTTTTTATAAGCATGCTTTAGTTTATGCCAAAATTAATGAATTAGAGTGCTTCATGATCCTTGTCGCTTTCGCTGCATGATGATACAATCCAATAGCTATTAATATAGAAATTAAAGAGGAAATAAGGGATGTTCTCGTATAGTTCCTTCTCCCATGAACAAATGATCACAACAACCTAAAACCGAACACCACCACTCAAAAACTGCATTATTATCGAAGGGTAGAGAATCTCTGAGGGTATGTGGGCTTCGCGTATTAATCTTTGGAAGGGAATTGATTTTGCTTGAGAGTAAAAACTACAGAGAGAGTTCTTCCTTTGTATTTTGTGTTCTTCATGAGAATGCAGGAAGAAGAGAATAAAATCCTTAAACTCTCCATCTCACTCAAACACATAAAAGAGGGTGGCGAGGGGGGGAAGTTATCAAATAACTCATTCCCTTATAACTAATTATTAAAAAATAATTTAATTATATATATATATATATGTGTGTGTGTGTGTGTGTGTGTGTGTGTGTGTGTGTGTGTGTGTGTGTTATATCTAATATAACATATGACATATAGTTTATATTATATCACATACAATATAACCTATAGTTTAATATTATCTCATTTAACCCAAGTATTTAATAAGAATCACACCCATATTAATTTTCGTCTATAGTGTTTATATGAATCACATTCATATAATTAATATTTGAATCATATTCAAATATTTATTTTCTCTCAAATAAAACTTTATATTATAATGTATCATATACATTATATTAACTATATCTCATATAATTAATTTTATATTAATTATATCTTATAAAATTAATTCTCTCTATTAGTTTGAACAATTCAGATTAATCCAAAATTATTTCAATTTTCATTAATCCCAATTAAGCCGACGAGATGACTTTATGGACCTATAGATTGAAGCTCCAATGGTACTTGATTAATTAATTAAACTCTTTAATTAAATTAACCAACTTCTATTAACTGCCGGTCACTCCACTAAAGACCAACAACTGCACTCTTCGCACTATAGATGTATTTCTATGTCCATTGGATATAACCAAGCGACAGTGTGTTGACCCTTCATAAATTATTCGTAATTACAATTGTGATACCCTCACCTTTTCACGATTTCTTAAGGAGTAGAAAGTAGCTTAATATACAAGTTTGAAGCAAAAAGTTTTCCTAAACCATGCTTTAAAAAAAGAAAATTTTCTAACTGTAGTAGGTTAAGAGCCCAAAAATTTGGCTAAGTATAGAAGTATGTGTTGACCCTATCAAATGTGTTACTATGGGAGCCATAGGCATTGGTCTTGTCTTTAGAGGTTAGACAAGTCCATTTAATGGCTAAGTTTTGGTCGTGAAAATGGTGGCCGGGCGTGGAAGCAGCCTAGGCGATGTCTTGTGCAAGTGATGCGTTGATTTATGATGCGATAATGTGTGTATGTGATAATGTGCAGATGCGATGATCATATAAGTTTTCCTAACAAAGCCCAAGTATAAGCCTTCTTAGATTCCTGGTAAGTCCAGGGTCGAACATAGGGACTACTAAATAGATATACGACAGACTCTTTGATTCTATTGTGGTGGTGAAAAAAAAGTAAATGGTGTTTTGATTTAGATTTTTCTATGCGACGGAGTTGAATGCGGAATGATGAAAGCATAGAGTTACAATAAGTATACGTTGAAAGGGTTGAGAAGGGCTTTAGCTAACATTTCCCAAGATTGTGCACAAGTTATGTGATCATGCTATACCCAAATATCAGTACTACATTTCTCAATGCAAAATGCCACAATTCCTATTTTTAGGATGCATGTGATGTGTATGAGAAACAACAGATAGAACTTATTTCTAAGTTTCTACTCTTGCTTATGCGATCTAATCCGACTCTTTCAAGCCTAGTTTCTATCTTTAGAATACTCTCTAAAGTATGTCCAAATGATGAATGACGCACACATAAGACAAGATGATCACATAAAATGCATAGCTTAGGTCATGCTAGCTAAGTACTTCTCAACCCATTCAGAAATTTAGCTACTCATGCATGGTGTGGAGAGATTGAACATAAGTAGAGATGAAGTTTCCATTTTCTACAAATAAAGTATTTGAGTACAAAATAGCAAATGGATTTCAGAAATAACAAGCCTGGTAAGTAATATCTTGCTTCCCGTGGCCTTTTACACTACTCTTTATCACTTCAACTCTGTTCTAGTTGCAGATTCTTGCTCTCGCAAAGGTTGGCCTTCTCTCCTTGATATTGCTTTCCTACAGTCTCTCAATCTGTCTGGGAGCGATTTCTCTCGACTTCTCCTCGTCTCCTTGCTCTCCGTTCTCTCTATATATATGTTGATCGCCTCTCTCTCTGGTGGCATTCGGTATTTATAGATTTCAAGGTGAAGCAGCTTTTCTTACAAATGATTGCAATGATGGGCGACATTAATTTCCCTACTCTGTTGCGCCGTTTAAAAGTCACCGAAAGTTCAATGTACTTGCTACAGTATGGTTTTTAACGGCTTGTCAACTAATTCGAAATCGACCATTATCAGCTTTACGTCCCATCATGATTTTTTATGTTGTCGCCTTGATGTAAGGTCTTTATGCGATCACTTTTTTGAGAAACTTCTCACGACCGCATGACTTACGATCGCAACTTTAACGCGCTTTCGCATTATGCCCTTGGATCGTAATTTCATATGCGTCCACGCGTTGTACTTGCACAAAATAGGTAAATTAACTGTTTTTATACGATCGCAATTCCTTTCAGTTTGGCGCTTTCAGACATGATATTGCCTATTTTACCATCGCTTTCTCTCATTGTTTACTAATTTGAGCTGTAATAACTTGTATTTCTACTAGTTATCAGTAGGCTTAGATAACAAGGTTGGATGCATACACCATGCGTTGTTGTGTGCGACCAAGCTAGGCACGAAGCGTTGGGGGGTGGCACTCGGCAAGGCAAGGGACGAGCATTGAGTAACACCATGCGTGAACGTCGGGATGTTGGCCAAGGCGTTGGCGAGTGAGTTGTTGTACGATGGCATGAGGTTAGGCGATGGGGATAGCCTAAGGCAAGGCGATGAGCTTGTGACAGGCATTAATCGAAGAACATGCGGCCAGGCATGGCATTGGTAGACGCGCACAAGTAGGTCAGTGGATGCCAAGCGATGCGCATGGCAACGCTCGATTGCATGCAAGGATGGGCGCTAGGTGCGCGACTGGTGAGCTATGCGATGCCTAGACCATGTGGTGCCGATGAGCTATGCGATGAGGCTGGGAGCTATGTGATAAGGCTGGGAGCTATGTGATAGGGCTAGAGGCTTGTGCACATGGCAAGAGACCTTAGGCAAGGGGCTTGTGCAAGCATTTACATATGAGCCAGGTTAGGTAAGTGTTGGGCGCAACGACATGCGTTGAGTCTATACGACACCTAGAAGCTAAAGCCACGGTAAGGGAAAATAGAGGTTGGATTTAGACTAAATGATGGCGAGTTGAACGCATAGAGGAAAGTTGGATGCATAAGGTGACTGTGAAGCAACCATGCACTCAACTATACGTTAATGTAAGGAGTTTGGAGGACAAGTTAGGGGAAAAACAATGGATACATGGCTTTATCAAGGGAAGCACCAGATAACCAAAGAAAGAGGTAGCTGCATAATAGAACATGCAAAAGGAGACATATGCGTTGGGCATGTTTGGGAAGGACAACTCAAACCCATGCAAGTAAGTGGTGTCAAGGACCCTTATGCTGGATAATGCACGTGGCTGACACTTAGATTTTTCATGCAATACAAATGGCATGCATTAAGGTTTGGGCAGTAGATATCACGAAAGGGTGGTGTCTACCATCCTCACGCCTCCTTTCAGGTTCTAGAGGAATATTCGGGATGGGGTATGACAAGTTGGTAGTAGAGCATAATATTTTTGGGAAATGGTACATTAGGCTAAGTATAGTAATACTATAATATGTCTAATATGTTATATATTATAAGAAACCATGCCCCGAAAAAGTGGTAGACTTCGCAAGCAACTACCAACAGGGGCTTATCATGCTACCTCTAAAACGACAGAGGGAGATCATAGTGGATCTAGTCGTCCACAAGTAAGAACTGAAGAGGAAGAGCAACTGTTAGGGAAGTTTGCATGGTAATTAGAGGGAGGGTCAGTGGACCTGGGAAAACGATTTGGCATCGAACGGTTGAAGGCATTAGGTGCCACAACCTTTGAGGGAACTATGAACCAAGCTAATGTTGAGGCTTAGTTCGTGTTGATCGAAAAATGTTTCAGAGTAATGCGATGCTCTGATGATAGGAAGGTAAATTTGGGTACCTTTTTATTTCAAAAGAGAGATGAAATTTGGTGGCGTATGTTAAAAAGTAGGAGAAGGATAGGGGATGAACTTACTTGGGAAGAATTCAGTAAGCTTTCCATGAACAATTTTATCCCCAAACGTTTCACGAAGCAAAGTGAAATGAATTTCTGAATCTCATACAAGGCTCATTGTAAGTAGCAAAATATGAGTAGAAATACACTTAGTTCAGTAGATATGCCACCAGTATGATTGAGAATGAGGAAGAAAGATGTAAAAGGTTTGAGATGGGATTACATCCTGAAATTCGCAGTCAGTGTTGATAGATTGGAATTTTCTAAACTAGTGGAAGCAGCGATGCAGGTGGAAGTCAGTCTAGACAGGCCTACAGAGTGAGAACCCGAGGATTGGAAGGAGGAAAGTTAGAAAGTTACATTAGGGGTTTCGAGAAAGAAAATATCTAAGACCGGTTCCAAAAAAAAAGATGAAGATAGAACCTTCACAGGAAGAGACACACACTCAATACCCTGGAGAATCCATCGCGAGTGTTACCCGGAAACCATTGTGCTCTAAGTGAAGGTGGTGCCCGATAACTTGTAGAAATACAAGTTATTTATGCTGTTTTGTTTAAATATTTTTGCCAAAAGAAAGAAAAGTTGCGTCAATTGTATGAAAATTAGCTAAGAAATGCAAGAACTATAAATTGTCATCAATACACCCACTGACATCATTGCGATGGTAGAAAAGAATATTTTAAGTCTGTTTTGCAGAAAATCAAGTCACCGCATGCGTTCAAGGCTCAAGATAAAAAGAACAACGCATCTACGTCGCATTGCGCCCATCATTCAGGAATGAATAAACGATAAACTCAATGACGGCGCATGCAACAATCAATCAAGAGCTAAGCGATCAACGCAATCTCAACCGTATGCAATAATAAAAAACAACACCACATGCGGGCAAACAATCGAAGATGTAAAGAGCAATGTAATTGCAGAGGATTCTAACGCGTGTACAGCTGACCGTTGTGCATTACTGACGAGATTGATTGCGTAACAGAAGGCCACCATTTTCAAAACTGCTTTAACAATAAAGTGGGGTTCACAAGTCAGAGAGTCAAAATTTAGCCTATAAATAGCTCCGGCTATTCCACTGAAAAAATATGCTTGAATACAGAGAAAAATGTATATACTGATCTGAAGGAGAGACTAGGTGAGCGACTAATTAGAGTAGATCTAGGAAGAATTAAGAGACAAGGCTGAGAGGTGAGTCTCCAGCCAAAGAATCCTTCTGATCCCCGCTGTTGAAGCTCTGTACGAAGGTCACCTGTACCAGACGAGCAAGCCTGACAGGGAAGCTCTTCTGTTCATTCATTCCACACGCTGGTAAGCAAAACCACCGTCCAGATCTGTGTCAAGACATTGACACTCTTCTGTATTTGTTTCTATCTCTTTATCATCACTTGTACTCATCTTCTTAATCTCTATCATTCACACCATGTATCACATGCTTAATCTTAGTATTAATTGTTATGATCATTTTTATCTCCATCTTTCTGTCTATTTCCATTCATCTGTAATTCACTTTCTCCACGATGTTTTCTTAATCCCATGGGTAATTAGCATGAATTAAGCAAGTAGTTAATTGGGTTAAGGAAATAATTATGTTTAGTCAAAGCATGCTAGACGACATCTTCACCTATGAGAGCAGAAGTGAAGATGCCATTCTGCCTATCGAAAGAGGGTTGGAAGAATGAGTTACTATAGCAAGAAGTACATCCAGAGATGGAAGCAACCTTGTGTTCATCACCTTCATCCCTGTTTCACCATAGAGTTATGGGAATGTGGCCGATCACCAAGAGGTGTACGACAAGGAAAAGCAGAACCTTAGTTATATCGTTAACGCAATTAACAACCTTGCGATGTTTGTACTAATTATTCCTTCCCATTTCTGATTCATACATAAAGACTTCCCATCGCATACCACGATCCTTTGTATAAACTTCGCAGTCGGTCTCAAACTCAGCATCATGTATATCATGTATCTTGCACCTTGCATCACGTTAGCTTAGGTTTATTTTTATCGCACTTTATTTTATTAACGCAACGTTAGTTTATCTGCACAATTTTATTTTACCATAATTTACTTTCCTGTACAAACACACAATCTCTATTAATTGTAAAATTCGATCGCATATATCACAAATGTAACACATTAACGACAACAATCCCTGTGTTCGACCTCGGATTACTCTAAGAAACTTGCGTTGGAATTATACTTGGTTTCAGTGCAAGGAAACTTGTGACAACGCATTACTTCATAGCATACTACAAGCCTATCATTAACAGCGCATAGTTAGAAGTAGTGTGCATAAGCGATAACACAACATGACATTCCATCTACATTCCATTTCTATGTCATCAAGTTTATGGCAACATGAGCTTGCATGATTCACTCATCCGTATTCATATTTGTTTGCATGTTGTAAGTAGTATGAATAAGCATAAGATACAACAATGTTGTAAGTAGTTAGTTATGATCCAATTTCAAGGACGAAATTTTTTAAGGAGGATGGAATTATGATACCCTCACCTTTTCAAGATTCCCTAAGGAGTAGAAAGTAGCTTAAAATATAAGCTTGAAGGAAAAAGTTTTGCTAAACTATGCTCTAGAAGAAAATTTTTTTCTAAGTGTAGTAGGTTAAGAGCCCAAAAATTTGGCTAAGTATAGAAGTATGCGTTTTCCCTATCAAATGTGTTGATATGGGAGCCATAGGCATTGGTATTATCTTTAGAGGTTCGACAAGTCCATTTAATGGCTAAGTGTTAGCCGTGAAAATGGTGGCCTAGCGTGGAAGCAGGCTGGCGATGCTATGTGCACGCTTAGATAACAAGGTTGTACGCATATACCATGCGTTGTGGTGTGCGACCAAGCTAGGCACCAAGCATTGGGATGTGTGCTCGGCAAGACAAGGGACGAGCATTAAGTAACACCATAAGTGAACATGGGGACGCTGGCCAAGGCCTTGACAATTGAGCTGTTGTACGATGGCATGAGGTTAGGCTATGGGGACAACCTGAGGCAAGGCGATGAGCTTGTGGTAGGCGCTGGTTGAAGGGCATGCGACCAGGCGTGGGATTGGCGGACGCACACAAGCAGGTTAGTGGATGCCAAGTAATATGCGCGGTGAACACTCGGTTGCACACAAGGCACTAGGCGTGCGGTTGGTAAGCTATGCAATGCCAAGACCATGCGGTGCCGAGGAGCTATGCGATGAGGCTGAAAGCTATGTGATGAGGCTGGGAGCTATGCGGTGGAGATAAGTTGATACGTGCGGAAAGAGGCCTTAGGCAAGGGGCTTGTGCAAGCGTCGACACATGAGGTAGGTAAGGTAAGCATTGGGCACAAGGGCATGTATTGAGTCTATGCGATGCCTAGAAGAAAAAGCCACGATAAGGGAAAATAGAGGTTGGATTTAGACTAAGTGATAGCAAGTTGAACACATAGGGGAAAGTTGGATGCATGAGGTGGTTATGAAGTAACCATGCACTCAACATATGCGTTGATGTGAGAAGTTTGAAGGACAAGTCGGGGGAAAAACTATGTATATGTGGCTTTATCAAGGGAACCACCGGACAACCATAGAAAGAGGTGGCTGCATAATAAGACATGCAAAAGGGGACATAAGCGTTGGGCATGTTTGGGAAGGACAACTCAAACTCATGCAAGTAGGTGGTGTCAATGACCCTTATGCTGGACAATGCATGGGGCTGACACTTAGACTTTTCATTCAATATAGATGGCATGCATGAAAGGTTAGGCAGTAGATATCACGAAAGGGTGGTGTCTACCATCCTCACGCCTCCTTTCGGGTTCTAGAGGTGTACATGGGAGGGGGTGTGACAAGTTGGTATCATAGCATAATATTTTCTGGAAAGGGTACATTAGGTTAAGTATAGTAATACTATAATATGTCTAATGTGTGATATATTATAGGAAACCATGCCCCGAAAAAATGGCAGACTTCACAAGCAACCACCAACAGGGACTCATGATGCAACCTCTAACACGACAGAGTGAAACAAGCCACTCTCACCTATGAAGGCCCCATGCAGATCAAAGGACCGCCTTTATAGGCAGGAGTTCACAACTCATTCAGGATTTAAATCAAGTCACCTATGGTCATCCTGGTGAAATGTAAGTCTCTTCTAGCAATGGTGTTATAAGGTACCCAACTTTATCCATCAACTATAGACCGTTTAAGTTATCACTTAAATATGATCCACCTGTATGTCTCCACATACATGTTTAAGTTACAGAAGATAACCATGGATCTTTGTTTATTGGTTTTTATAGGTTAATGTAACTAAATGTCAAATAAAATACTTCCTATTTTATAAGATAAATAAATTGTTTGTACAATACAATTACAAACTACAAGATCACGAGATTTAGGACATCAACCCCAGTGAAAGACATCCAAATGAGGAAAATGTAGTGGTAGATGCTCTTAGTAGAAAGATAGCTTATTCAACAGCTTTAATTATCAAACAGACTCATCTATGCAATGATTTTGAATGAGCTGAAATTGCAGTAATAGTGGGAGAGACCACTGCACAGTCGACACAGTTAAACCAACCTTGAGGCATAAGATTATTGTTGCACAACAGAGTGATTCTTTCCATGTTGATAAATTTCTTCAGGTAGAGTTAGGACGAGACAGTAAGTTCTTAGTATCCTTAGATCATGGTCTCCTTTATCAAGGACGCTTATGCGTACTTGCAGACAGTAACCTTAAGAATGAATTATTAGTTGAAACTCATAGTTCCACATTGTTGATACATCCTCGTAGCACCAAGATGTATCGGGACTTGAAATGGTACTTCCGGTGGTATGATATAAAGAAAGAGATAGTTGAGTTTGTCAGTAAGTGTTTAGTGTGCAGTAGGTGAAAGCCCCAAGGCAGAAGCCAAAAGGTTTGTTACAGCCCTTGAGCATACTAGAATGGAAGTGGGAGAAAGTGTCTATAGATTTCATTGTAGGTTTGCCAAGAACAATAAAAGACTATACAATAATACAGGTTATAGTGGGCAAACTCACTAAGTTAGCACATTTTATTCCAGGGAAGTTTACATATTAAGTGAATAGGTGGGCGTAGTTATATATGAAAGAAGTGGTGAGATTGCATGGGGTGCTCATGTCTATCGTGTCTAATAGAGATCCTCTCTTTATATCTAGTTTTTGGAAGATTTTTCAGTCAGCTTTAGGCACTCAGTTAGATTTCAGTACAACTTTTCACCCACAGACTGATGGTCAAATGGAGCATTCGAACCAAACATTGAAGGATATGTTACGCGCTTGTGTATTGGAGTTTTCAAGGAGTTGGAACTCTCATTTACATTTGATGGAGTTTGTTTATAATAATAGTTACCAGACTACTATTGGCATGTTCCCATTTGAAGCCTTGTATGGGAAGAGTTACAGGTGTCATGTTTACTAGGACAAGGTCGGTAAATGAAAATTGTTAGGACTTGAGTTAGTATAGATCACAAATGAAGCAATACAGAAGATTAGAGCACGGATGCAAACAACTTAGAGTAGACAGAAAAGTTACACCGATGTTAGGTGTAAAGACCTGGAATTCAAGGTATGTGATAAGGCATTTTTGAAAGTAGCACCTATGAAGATGTTTTGAGTATGGTAAAAAGAGGAAGCTAAGTCCACGTATTATTGGGCCTTTCGAGGTTTTAGAGCAAATTGGCCTTGTAGCTTATCGATTAGCCTTGTCACCATCTCTTTCAGCAATTCATAATAATTTTCATGTCTCCACGTTGAGGAAGTATGTCGCATACCCGCCTTATGTGGTAGACTACAAGCCTTTGCACTTGAGTGAGGACCTGAGTTATGAGGAGAAGCCTATTCAAATTCTTACAAGGAAATGAAAACTTTACACAATCAAGAGATATGCTACTAAATGTTCTATGGTAGAACCATCAGTTTGAAGAAGCAACTTGGGAGTGGGAGGATGAGATGAAAGTAGAATACCCAGGGCTCTTCCAAGGTTAAAACTTTCGAGGACGAAAGTTCTAAAGGTGGGAATAATATAACATCTCGAGTTGTAGTTAAATTTAAATTAATTTTCTATTGGATTTTATTTCTTTAATTTTGGAATATTTGAGGCCAAAGTTGAGATAACTAGAAGATATAATTGATTTTTTTATTTTATTAATTCGATTTTAATTTTGGATTTTATTTTGAGAAGTTTTGAATTTTGGATTAAACTGAATCTTGGAATTTATTTAGGGCTAGTTGCATAAATAGAATTCAAGTCCAAAATAATAGAATATATAGTACAAGGATAAAATAATTGCAAATATAGATAAAAAAAATTGGTAAAAGACTAAAAAATTCATGCCTAGCCACCATTTTGTTCGCTTTTTTCCGATTTTCTCAAATTAAAAGCTATCACTGATAGCTATCAGCTACTATAGCTGATAGCTTCTATCAATTGCTATCGATGATAGTTGCTATCAGCGATAGCTTTCAATTTGAGAAAATTTAATATAATCTTGAAATATTAGCTTTTAATTTTCTATCAATTATTAGTAGTTATCATTGATTCACTTTCATTAATTGGAATCAACGTTGAAATATTAATGCTTAAGGCTATCAATGGCTATCATTGATAGATTTATAAATAGTGATCAACTTTGAAAGAAGACCGACAACTTTGATTACCATAGTAGTTATCACTAATAATCTTTTATCATGGCTCTCACTGATAACAGCTACCAGTCGTGATCACTGATAGACTTTCATCAATTAGAATCAACCTTGAAATATTAACACTTAAGGCTATCAATGATTGACTTATATAACTGGTTATCACCTTTGAAAGAAACTCAATATATAGATATCACCTAAGTTTTAGCACCGATATCACTAACATCATTCATATTGTAGTTATCAATGATAGCTTCTTTCACTGATAACATCACTAATAAGATGCTATCAATGATCTCACTGATATCATGTTATCAGTGATAGTTTTCTATCACCGATAACGTGCTATCAGTGGTAGCTTCTATCAACGATAACGTGCTATTGGATAACTTCTATCATCGATAATATGCTATTAGTATTAGCTTCTATCATTGATAACATGCTATCAGTAGTAGTTTCTATCAATCATAGCCATTGAACACTTTTTTGCCCCTTTTTTGTCCTTTCCAAACATTTATAAGTCTCTTTTCTTTTCGATGATAGCTCCTATCACTGATAAACATGCTATTAGTGATAACTTTTAGGCATTCCACTTACATTTTAGTTCGAGATTCAACTTTATTAATTAAATTCACTAAGTTGGCTATCAATGATAGATTTCTATAAGTGACTTCAATATTAATGGCTATCACTGATAGACTTTCATTTGCTATTTATATTTATTATTTATCAGAATAATCAAACTTGATGATTGGCTTGTTGGTGTTAAGTCACTTATGAATTGAGTACTTTTAAATCCTACGTATGGAACTCAGTCTCATAATTCTTGTGAAAAAAAAAATGGAAGAAGAAAAAATTCAAATAAAGGAAAGAAAAATTTTAAAAATAAGAGAAAGAGAATAAGCAAAAACTGGAAAAAAAAAAAAAAAAAAAAAGGAAAGAAGATTAAATAGAAAGAAAAGGATAAAAAAAAAGAAAGGAAAAAAGGAAGAAATGAAAGAAAATAAAAAAGAAAGGAAAGAAAAAGAAAGGGAAAAAGAAAGAAATGAAAGAAAATAAAAAATAAAGAAAAGAAGCAAAAATCAGATAAAGAAAAGAATAAATTTTTTTTTAAAAAAAAAAAAAAAGAAGAAGCAAAAACTGTGAAAGAACATAAAATGAAAAAATGAAAATAGGGAGGGAATAAGCAAAAATCGAAGAAGAGAAATAAAATAAAAAGTCTAAAAAAATAGGTGTACAACAATATAAGACGAGAGAAGGCGAAATTGAAAATTAAAAAAAAAAAATCAAAGATTGACTAGTCAACTCATCTATATTTGTAAATATTTTAAAGATGTAATATATTTTTAGATTTTTTCTCTTATTCTACTGTGTATTACAAATATCCATTTATTTAAGTGATAATTTGTGATTTGTCTACAGTAGTTCGTCGGCCATCACTCGGGTTTGTCTATCTAGTCATGCACCACTCACCTGCAGACCGTCCATTCATTGTCCTTTGCGAGATGAAGTTTAGCCCATCGCCAATCGTTTTTCTGCACCTTCTGCGAGTCGTCTGTCGCTATCCAGTCGTCAAAATCTATCACGCCGCCGCTGCCCCTATCCACTGCCCTCGTCGCCAGATTTTGTTGAGGTTTTGAGTAAGCTTCTTTAATTACAAGATTTGGGTGTTAATGGATGGGTTTTATGGTGACCTTTTAACATTTAGGTTAAAATACTTGTACCTATCTAGTGTTGGGTGTAGGTTCGAGATTTTGAAGAGAGATTATGACGTTGTCCAACAAGATTTGAGGATGATTGATGAGTTTCCTTTGGGTTCTTGTTCTACCTTGAATACCCATTAAGTTTGTTATGAATTTAATGTTCACCCATAATATTTGGGTCTTAGATTGGAGTTTTGAAGGCTGTTAGCGTGCTGAGCAGCGAAATTCATTCAACAACGTTTAATATGTTTTTGGTAAGAAGTAAGACTTTGTAACCCTTAGGAAAATTATTGCTTGTTGGAATTTGGGTTTAAACCTTAGTATTGAAATTTTTTCATAGGTTGAATTCATTGTTCGGAGATAGAAAGGGGTTTGGGATCTAGCTACACTTTGATTAAGTTGCTTGGAGATATTTGGAATAGATTTATTATGGAATTAGACCCTAAATGTTTGATTTAATTTTTGGCTCATGTCTTAGGATTGATTCAAAGGGGAGAAGTTAGATAGGGGAGGCTGATTCCTTGCAGAGTATAATCTAGGCTCAATTTCGAGGTTAGTGGCTTTACTATCAGAATGATCTCGTGTTGGGCATTTTAGATCCTCAGTTTCAATTGGAAATAAGTAAATTCAGAGGCTAGACCACAAGAATTTTTTGTATGTTGAATGATTCAGTTGTTGGGTTTTATGTCCTAAATTCGAAGATAGTAAATGTTATCAATTGACCAACATAAAAAAAGAGTTATGAATGTTAAATAAAAAAAATGTTATTGTTTGTATTGTTGTCTATTTTGCCTTAATAACCCTAAATTCAATAAACTAACATCCAAGGCTGTTTTATGAGTCTTGAACTATATGTGGAGACATACAGGGATCAACATTCAAGATACAACTTAAAGGGCCTATAGTATAGGGAAAAGGTTGGGTACCTTATCTTGGTAACACTATAGATACGAACCACTTTGTATTTGATACAAATGTAATCATCCAACATGTTTGTGTAGGTGACATGGGAGTGGGGGTATCCTATGCTTTGAGTTTGCATAAGATTAGACTGCGAAATAGTAACCACTAGATGTAACACCGTTGATTAGTTAGGTTTCTATTTCAATAGAGTGACCTAGGTGACTTAGACTTAATGTTGAGTATATTATGAACTCCTGTTGACGTGGGATTGGCCTTTGATTCGTATGGGTAAGGGTGGTCAGATCGTCGATCCAATACGTCTACCATTTTGGGAACAATATCGAATGGGAGTTAGGAATATAATAATACAAGATGGAATTCACTTCTTCCCGCCTTAAGGGTAAATAGATGAGTGTTCCCTTTAGTGGTATCTCTGAGAGTTGAACAAAAGGTCTTACCCTCTTATTGGTTCAAGAAGGGTTTCTATTTATTGGTTGGACCATAAATAGGTTGTTCATTAGAGAAGAGCTGATACTTAAGGAGTTAGAGGTAACTCAGGGGTAAAATGGTAATTTGACCCAATTAGAGTTACAAACACTCGTGAAATACCAAGTTGTTAGTATTGGTCTATATCCATGGACATAAAAATATATCTGTAGTGAGAAGAGTGCAGTTGTGGGTCTTTAACGAATTGTATCTCCAGTTAACGAATATTGATTAACTTGGTTAATGAGTGTAACCAATTAATCTGATATTGTTGGAGCTTCTGAACTACAGGTCCTTTAGGTCCCCTCGTTAGCTCACTAAAGGATACATAAGGAATAATTTGAACTATTCAAATTAATTTGAGGAAACTATATATTAATGTGATTAATATATAATTAATTATGGATATGATCTATAATTCAATTAGAAAGTAATATCTGAATAAGATTCAAATTAATTAATTCAAATAAATTAGATTCACAAGGAACTAAAGAGAGGTTTTGCACATATATATGGGATGTATATAATAATTAAATATACACATTAAATTGTGTTTAATATATAAATAGTTATTTAATTATTGTATAAATTAAAATTAAATAAGTGTTATTTAATTACTAATTAATTAAATAAGTGTTATTTAATTAAATGAACTAATTAATTAAATAAATGTTATTTAATTAATTATAGAAAAGAAAAATATATATATTGGGAAAAAGGTTTGACCTTTCCCTATATAAAGACCTCCCTATGACCCTTTGGGAATGCATTGAATACACAATTCTCATTACAAAGAAACTCTGACAATACACAACTCCCTAGCGTTATTATGTAGAATTTTCTCTGAACCTCTCTACTCTCCAAAACCTTATTCTCCTCTTCCTCTCCCAATAATTGGATACCACCTAGCTATTGAAATCCTAGAGAATAATGAGGTAACTCTCATGGTAGTGTTCAAGGTTGCTCAAGGAATTGTTTGTGATCAAGACCGTTTAGAGATCTATTCGTTGAAACCTTAAAGAGGATTGTTTGTGGCACTTGGGGAATCTACAAAGGTGAGGATCATTCTAATCCTTTCCCCAATAACATGTTAATTTATGTGTTTATTCATTCAATTTAGTATAATGATTTTGTTTGTTGTAAAAACCAAATCATGGGATGTAAGGCGTTCTCACATGAGATGCTTTCGGTGTAGGATTTGATCCCTTCTATTCATATTAGAGCCAATTCTTACACCTTTGTTCTTTGTATTTTTCAAAAAAAAAAATCATTTAGAGGTGAGTTTTCATATTCTGCATTATGAATGTTTGAATGTTGGTTTGCAAAATTGGATGTTTTCAATTTTGGCCCTAGATTAATTTTTAATTTGATTAACTTGTAAGGGCTTGTTGTATTTTTGGGCAATTTAATTCATGCTTCTAGTCTGTAAGTGATGGAATGAACACATGTGTAAGAGAAGAAAAATAGATCTAGAGTACTCTAATTAGGTTAATCACAAAGGATAAGCATGCAATTAAAACAAGTAAAAGGGGAAGTAGAAATATAACCTTTTTGAACTTTGAATCTTCTTCAAATTAGCTCTAATCTCCTCACGAACAGTTCGTACACCACCACGATAGTCATCCCGACTATTCTCCAGCCTTAGAATGGGATGGTGGGATTTGGTGAGTGACTAATTTGGAGAGGAAAAAGCTAAGTCTTTGAGAGAAAAAAACTCATGAGATTATCACATAATCTCATCAATTTCCACTTGGTCAAAAGTTCTAAACAATCATAAACTCTTCCTTTTAAATACCATTACATGCAAAACATGCAACTTTGAGTTTGATGAGAATTTGATAATAAAAAACTCACAAAATCAAAGTGGGATTTAGTGGGGCAAGTGTCTTCAAATGAAGAAATACTTAGCAATGCAAAAGTTGGCATTTCCCACTCATAAATGTTGGATCTTTCTACTAACTTGGTCAAAGATCAAAATTTGACTCTCAAAATCCAAAGTCAAAAAAATTCACTTTTTGACTTCAAAGTCAAAATTAACCAATTTGACTTTCATTGCATTTTTTACCTAGTCAACAATTTTATTTTTAATGCAATTTTGACCAATTCCATTTAATTTCAAAATTAATTCTAATAATCAATTTCAAAATTAAATTAATATTCAATAAATATTTTAATAATTTAATATTAAATCCAACACTAATCCCAATCAATATGAATCACTATTCATAATCTTGATATTTAAATATTATTTAAATATCTCCTATTATCTCTCTCTTTATGTTTAATTCACAGTTAAACATTATGTTAAATATATCGTATATATTTAATGCTTTGCTCCAAAAATCAAATTTGAACACTTCAAATTCGTACGTCACAATGTTTGAAGGTTTAGTCCGATATGAGCTAGTAGGAGGATCTTATGAATCTACAGATCATGGGCTCCAACGATCTGCGATTAATCGACTAAACTTGTTAACCTAATTAACCACCATTCGTTAACTACTGGGTCACTTCACTAAAGCCCAATAGTTGAATTTTCCTCACTATAGATATATTATGTCCACTCGATATAACCATGACTAGTAAGTCAACCCTTCATAGGTTATTCATAATAACGGCTTGGTCAAAAGTTATTTATACCTGAGATTACATCTTGCACCTTAAGTCCCAGTGATCCTCTAATGAACAATTGGTTTGTGATCCAATCAATAAACTGAGTCCCTCTCGGAAAAATGAGAGGGTGGAACCTGTTGTTCAGGACCTGGAGTGTTCGGATCGAGGATTGATGTCATTAATTCGACTCCAAATTCAAGCAAAAGAAAATTTGTAAAATCACTAAACTACTCCTATTACTACTAAAACGTAGCAACAACGGTAAGTGTGGGGTCAAACCACAGAGAAGCGAAGAATTAATTTCTTTTTGGATTAGATTTGACCGTGGAAAATAGTAAAAAACTATGTTTTGGTTTGTGGTTTTGAAATTTAAAACATGCGAGTAAAAGTAAAGTGCAATGGATATATGAAATGGTAATGGATTCGTGTGGTTCTCGGATCAAGTAGCCATTCAATGTAAATTAAATCATTGATTTCAACCAAAATATCATATACTCGAATTATGAATGTATAGCAACTCAATTGATGCGAATTGACTAATCTCTATAAGCTCAAAAATCAATTAATTCAAACCGATCGAGCATTCTAATTCGTAATTAAAGCTGGAAAGCCATGTCCTAACTAACTTACATGCTCCTAGATGCAATTGGGTCCTCAACGACCATAAAGAACTAGAAACAAATGCATTAAGATTCAGGATTCAACTATGTTGATTAAGTGCCAGGAAAGCCGTGTTCAAATAATCAATTTGTTCCTTAAATCTAGATTAAACGATGCAAAGATTCATGGATAGCCTAAAAAAACCTAAGCTTGCTCATCTAATCTATGCTACAAGGGTAAATTCAAAGCATGGACGATATAAGGATGCGTGCGAGCTTGAATTTAACTAGCTAAGACATGCATTCATGATAGGGGCGTCAATCTAACACATAAAAGCAAGTCCAAATTAAAAAGGATTTAAAGAAAACATAATTCTGGATTAAAGCATACAAATTGAACTGGAAACTCATCAAAATACAAAGAACGTTGATTTAATAACTAAATGAAAGATTACTTCATCGATTCATAGAAAAACCAACGGGATACGTTCTAGTACACGTTCATAATCCGAAAATAAAATAAATCTAACCTAAGGACACTAAATATTGAAGGGAATAGAAGTAAAAGGAAGTCTGACTTCGGCCTCCAATGCATTCAGCTCCAAGAATCGGCCTATACCTCCAAAATTCAGCCTAATCTCTTCCCTAAACGAAAAGGTGATTTTATACAAAAAAATACGGGGCAGCATTGCAACATTTGGAATAGCGTTGCAACGCTATTGTGGCTGAAGGGCTGCATCAGGCAAGAAGTCCAATGTTGGCCTTGATGCTACCTTATGTGCGTGCCTCAGACTCGTCCGTCAAATGTCGTAGCGTGAACGTTGCAACATTGCTGCTTCTGCTAGATACTCATTACTTGATGCTCAATAGCTCGATACTCGATCCTTGGTCACTTGTTAGCATTTTCTTGATTACTCAACGACCTTCTACTGAATGGTACTCGATGGTGCTTCATACTTGGTGAAACTCGATGGCAATTTAGTCTTTTCAACTCATTTGAAGCCCGAATGTTCAAATTAACTCCAAATTAACCTTGTTCTTCATTAAATGATTAATTCTACCTCTTGATTGCTCATACCTACAAAATAGAAAAATAAACACATAAAATCCACTAACGAGCCCAAATTAAGCTAGGAATATTAGCTCTTTTTTAGATCTAACAAACACCCCCAACTTAATTCTTGCTCATTTCGAGCAAGGTAGAAACACACAATCAAGTAAAAAATAACTAAAAAAAATGCTAGCTTAATTCGCTGAGTAGTTACTCCAATCTCAACAGTTAGTTAGAATGAAATTTGTAATCAAGAACAAAAATCAATTATGATCAATCAATGAAGCACAAGTTTAAAAATGATTCCCGATCTATCCATGCATGAGTGAGCATAGAGTTTTGCTAGTTAAGCTTGCACAGCCCGAAAAAGTTTTATAAGGTCCTCATCCCCTTTTTCCTTTACTCTGGTTCGGTTATCAACTTTGGACATACCACACTTGCAAACAAGAGGGCAACACTTAGACAAGGGTGCCTAAACACACACAAAAAACATAAAGGGTATTTCTTTTACCTAGAGGGCTAGCTTTCACACCCCACTACCGGGAACCTATCATCTTTTCTCGCGGGCCCTAACTAAGCACGATAGAGGTAGCTTTTTTCACCTCTATTCATGCACATACACACACTATTTTTTTGCAGGCACATCGACAAATGCCTTATTTTTTTATTATTTTCTATTTTTTTTAGGAATTGCAACTAATTTGCTTTTCTTTATTTTTTAATTTTTTTATTAAAAATAAAAATCTAACCTAAAAATAAAAGAAAAAGGAAAGAACAATAAAAAAAAAAAACAAATCTAACCTAATAAAATGAAACAAAACAGAATAAAACAAAAAAGGAGAAAAAAAAATTTAAAACTTGGCTGCCTCCAAGAAGCACAATTTTTTAATGTCGATTGCTCGACATGACCTATCTTCGATCAAGGTACAAAGAAATTCTCGTATTTCTCTGGTCTTTTCTTAGATGAGTCAATATGGACAGGTAAAGCCATAAGGGTCCCCATCTTTTGAAAAGAACCAGAAAGGTCGAATTTTGGATTTTTAATTTTTATAAAAGGAAATAACATAAAAGGCTCAAAGACCGACTCAATTGACTCCAAGGTGAAGGCAAAAAAATAGGACGAGGCTTGGAAGCCTTTGACTCTTTTACTTGAAATTCTTCCAAAGTAAGCTCATACTTATACTTAACCTCAAAAACTTGTTCTTCAGACGACAGAGGATAAACATCATCATCTGAATCAATCCATGCATATTCCATCACAAGGTCGGCCTCTGTGCCATAGACATGGGATGGCTCAAAATTATTATCTGCACACTCAGAAAAAACATTAGTACATTCACACTTTAAATAATCCAACTTGGGGGACCAGCTGCTCTGCAGAATTATAGATGCTCGTATCTCCACTACTCACCTTGGCATTCTCAGAATATGATTCTCAAGACTCCTCTTGTTTCCTAACTGATTTAGTGATCTAAGCGATGTGGTCACTTAGAGTTTGAAGCTCAGCTCTAACCTCACGTTCGAAATAAAGGTCATCTTGCTGGAAACTGTTAGGTTCTTGATAATAGTGGGGACATTCCTGCACAGTCTCACCAGAGTGATTAGAAAGTTCCTTAACTATATCCTCTAAAGAAATACCTGTCTGGGAAGGCTGATAATATCCGCACTCAGGACCGTACGAATTCTGAGCCTGCATATTAGCCATAGCTTGTACAACAGAGGTTATTTCATAAATTTGATCTCTAAGGCCACAAATCTCTCTTACCTCTAGTGTTTCCTGTTGTTCTGCATATTGAAACGCATACATGTTTATATTTGATACCATTGAAAAAATAAGTAGACACGAAAGAAAGAAAATATATATTTTTTTAGTTTTTAAAGTCTAACAGTCAATTCTAACTAAAAGTTATTAATTTCCTTCCCTCCCCGGCAACGACACCATTTTTTGTTCGATTTGAAGTCGAATTAATGACATTGATTCTCCACCCAAACAAAAATGGTGTCAGGAAAGTCGTGCTTAAATAATCAATTTGGTTGAATCTTGAATCTTAATGCATGCGTTTCTAGTTCTTTTTGGCCACTGAGGACCCAAATGCATCTAGGAACATGTAGATTACTTAGGGCGCGGTTTTCCAACCTCAACTACAAATAGAACGCTCGATCAATTCAAATTAATTGATTTTCAGGCTTACAAAGATTAATTAATTCGCACCGATTGAGTAGTTATGTTGCATAATTCGAATATATAATATTTTGGCTGAAAAAATGATTTAATTTACAATGAATGGCTATTTGATCCAAGAACCACATAATAACAGGCAGAAATGCATGTTATTACAATGCAAAGTTATAAAACAATGCAAAATTGCGATGGTAAAAATATACAATATTGCGTCCAAAAGCATTAAGTTCACAACATTGCGATCGCATGCGTCCATCACATTAAAACAGCTAACTTATGTATTTTATATTGGAAAATGCGTTGACACAAGGCGAAAATGTGATCCAAAGAAATTAACGTCCAAGCGCATTAAGAGATCGTGAACGCAAGGCTATACGATCCTTTGCGCTCGCGAAAATCTGCTCAAGAAAGTGGCCACATAGAGCTGACGCTTCAAGGTGGGTGCATCTGAGTGAAAGCTTAATAAATCACAATGGGACAGAAAGCTGATGACGGTCGATTCCGAATTAAGTTGACAAGTCGTTAGCGATATACTGTAGCAAGTACACTCAACTTTTCGATGACAATTATTCGGCGCATCAGACAGAGAATTAATGCAATCCCATCAATGCAATCATAAGAGAGAAAAAGCCTTTCACCCTAAAGCTCTATAAATACCGAAGGCCACCTCTAGTGAAGGAGCTTGCTCAGTTTACACAATTCACCATATAGATAGAAGTTAGCCTTGTTCATAGTTTTTCTTTTACTTAGAAGGCGGAAGCGAGTGAAAAGAGATTACACCGAGAGATCGTCCTGGTGAACTCGAAAGACTGCCGGGAAGCATCGAAATAAGAGAAAGGGTCAACCCTTTGAAGCAAGAACAACTTTTGGGCAGAATAGAGATAACACAGTGTAAAAGCCTTGGGAAGCAAGATATTTCTACCAGGCTCTCTACCCTTATTTTCCATTGTCATTTAGTACTCGGAACCTATTTATAAAAATGGAAATTACATCTTAATATCTGTCCACTCTCTTTACATTACGCATGAGTAGCTAAATTTGTCGAATGGGTTGAGAAGCACTTAGCTAGCATAACCTAATATCTTCATTCTATGCGATTATCTTGTATTATGTATGTGTCATTCATCCATTAAAGATATTCAGGAGGGTAGCCTAAAGATAGAATCTCGGCTTGGAAAAGTCAGATTAGAACCGCATAATCAAGAGGTAGAAGCTTAGTTGTTTGCTATTAACGCATCGCATGCACCATAGAGATAGGATATGATTGTATGCGGTCGCCTTGTCCTTGTGTGCATCTTTCGTCATCGCATAGGCAAGAAGTAGAGACTTAGGAATAAGCTCTATAGACATATTGCATTCATCGAATGCATCCTAAAATTAGAAGCTACCGCATTTGCATTGGAAAATGAACTGTTGTCGCATGAGTGTAGCATGATCGCATAGCTTGAACGCATTCTTAAGGAACGCTAGCTAAAGACCTTCTCAACCCATTCCTCCACATACTTAGTGTATCTGTCGTATAATTACTCTTCCCTCAAATCCACCACATACATTTTATACCTTAAGCAACAAACCAAACAAAACTTTGATTTATTTGTTACTGCAAAGTAATCTAAAATTACCATCGCATACTGTTTTCCTTAGTCCTTATGTTCGACCCTGGGCTTACCAGGCAACTCAGTAGGATTTATACTTGGGTCTTACTGGCTACTTGATCTAAGAACCACACGAATCCATTACCATTTCATATATTCATTGCACTTTACTTCGTCTTGCATGTTTTCAATTTCAAAAACAAAAACCGAAACCCAATTTTTATTGTTTTTCCACGGTCAAATCTAACCCAAAAGATATTAATTCTTCGTTTCTCTGTGGTTCGACCCCATACTTGCCATTGTTGCTACGTTTTAGTAGTAATAGGAGTAGTTCGGTGATAATATATATTTTCTTTTGTTTCAGTTTTGAAGTCGAATTAACGATATCGATTCTCGATCCAAACAAAAATGGCGTGAGCAACACAAAAGTAGAGGATTGAGACACGTGTACAACTAACAATTGTGCAGAACTGACGATCTGATCGAGGACAAAATTTCTTAAGGGGGAAGTAATTGTGAAACCCAGATCTCCATTTTCCTACTTAAATAAGTGATTAAGGGGCTAATTAGGAGAAAGTTAAATCCTATGTTATGTAAATAATCTAATAATTTTACAATTGTCATAATAATTGTAATAATTGTCACCTTCTGTGGATCAACAATTAGTAAGAGTGAATGTAAACTATAATGGTTAGGTATTATAATTACGATAACCGTATTTGATTCTAGAGTACGAGTAAAGAGGACCCTAAAAGGATAAAAAGAAGAGAAAACCTTGAAGACGTAAATCCTGAATAGTGAGGAAAGGATTGAAGAACTGAGGCAAATATAGAAAATTATTTGGAAAAATTTGTGTGGAAGTTGCATGGAGATAAACCATATTCTCAGTAGCTAACGAGATTGGAGGAAGTTAGAGAGAATGGAGAGAGCGAGATTAGAGCGTGAGCAAGACTGGTTGAGCGAGAGAATGGGAGGGAGCGAGAATGGTTGAGCGAGAGAATGAGAGAGAGCGAGACTGGCTGAGCGAGAGAATGGGAGAGAGCGACACTGCCGAGATCCAAGCTAGCGAGAAGGCTGGAGAGAGCGAGATCCTTAGTGAGAGTGGAGAAAGCGAGAGTTTGAGCGAGAAAGTTGGAGAGAACGAGAGTAGAGAGAGCGAGATTGTGAGCGAAAAATTGAGAGAGAGCGAGAGTGGAAAGAGCAAGACCAACGAGAAAGTGGGAGAGAGCGAGAGCGGAGAGAGCGAGAGCAGCCTGAACGCCTCATTCGAACGTCATGCCCACGCGATCGAAGGAAACCGCCTATGCATCAAACGGTCGGGCATTTATGTGTTGAATTTGGCCACGATCTTATAGATTATGCATTAAAAACCCTAAATTGAATACAAACAAAGCTTGAAGACGTAAGGGCAAACGTCAATTAAAATTTAGGTGTCCGATTAAGAGAAATTCTTAAACCCTAAGAAATTGTGTTGGATGCGTTTGGGAAGAACACATTGAACCAAGGTGAAGTCAGCTTACGTTGATAAAAGGAGGATTAAACATTTGGCCATGCAGCCAAGTAGATGGTGTTAACACCATAGGAGGCTTGGACGCCTATAAATAGAGCCGTTGGGATTTCATTTTCAAATCACAAATCATAAAATTTTTAAAAGAGGGGGAGATTAGAGTGCATTAGACAGTGAGGGTGGAGGAGAATGTATCAACTTGAGACGAGGAGATCTCTCAATCTACTCGAGCATTTGATGTAATTTCAAAGCCATCTGAGAGATTAGAGAGTCTTGTTTTCATGGTGAGGTTTCCGGAGAAGAAGCTCTAAGGAATTGGGCTGAAGAATGAGGAAAAGACAGAGGGGTTTACTTAATAAAAGATGGGCCTACTTAATCCGTTATAGTTTATCTCCTTGACTGAATGTTGCAGTCGCATCCCTCTTCCAGGCTGAGAAGGTGGTCTGGGGGCAGGGTGTGACAACGCCTGTCTATGGGTTAACACATTACTTGTCTATGATTGAAGTCAACAACAATCAACTGCCCAAGAGGGTAAGTGGTTAGACGCATTAAGCAAGGTATGTGTTGTTCACTAGGGATAGTAACAACAGTAGGTCAGCGAAGTTTATGTAATTTTCTTATATTATGTATGCTTCATTTGTCCATTAGGGATACTCGGGAGGGTAATCTAAGGATAGGATCTAGGCTTGGGAAGGTCAGGTCAGAATCTAGTCTTAGGAGAGCCAAATTAGAACACATAATACCAGAGATAGACGCTTAGGAATGAGCATTATTTGTTATTAACGCATCACATGTATCCTAGAAATAGAATAGGATTGAATGCAGTCACCTTGATTTCATGCATTTTGCATCATCGCATAGGAAAAAAGTAGAGACTTAGGGATAAGCTCTATGGACACTGCGATCAATACATGCGTCCTAGAATTAGGAGCACCGCACTTCCATTTTAAAATGACTTGTCGTGTATGGTTGCAGCATGATTGCATGGATTGCGATGACTAGGGTTGCCCTTGCAATCACTTTTAAGGGTTGCAATGAAAACATATCCACATTTTATCATTTTCTCATTCATTTATTTCATGTCAAGGTTTGTCACATCTCTACCTTTTATGCATATTCTCATTGCGTTGTCGGTTAAATAGGAGTAGGAGTAGGATTAACGTAGCAATATCCCCTCCATTTTTTTATTCAACCGCCGCATGCACAATCACTGCAAACATATAGTTACAAGTCCCTGTGTTCGACCTCGGATTACCCGAGATACTTGCGTTCATGTTATACTTGGCGCGAATGCAAGAAAAATTGTGGTAGGATGCATGATCATCGCATACATTGTTGGCGCGTTTTCATTCCAACGCATGACCATCGACGCATGGCTATCAATACATATTTTAGGAACATGCATCACATAATGCTTCCAAGGGAAGTTGGTTGTCGAGTAAAATTGACTTCCAATTTCCGCACATCAGACGCCCCCAACTCTTCATGTCAATACATGAATGAACTAGGATCATTTCGTTTGTAGCACTTTATAATAAATTGTAACAACTACAGAGTGGGCTGCATCTGATAATGTTATCAGAATAAGGTACCCAGCCTTATTCATATACTATAGACTATTTTGGCTCCTTACTGAATTTGATCCACTCTTATCTCTCCACATAAAGTTTATGTATTCATATAATAGCCATGGATCTTTAGTTTATTGGATTTAGTTTTTACAAGTGTAATTCACATATTCAATTTATGGAATAAACGTCAACAACATCTTTATTAATAATAGAATGTGTTTAACATTACAAACTGCGAGTTTTAGGACATACAACACAACAGTAAGTCCGTGTTAATCGATAGAGCAACTTTTGTTGAAGAAATTGGGATCAAACGAAGGTGTTTGGGGCAAGTTCAGACTTGAATTCGTGCAGAACGAGACTATTCTGCTGATCAGCGTCACGACACAACTATCGCAGTGTTGCAACACTGAAAGGCAAATGTGTTGAGCAGTGGTCTCTGCCTCAGTATTGCAACACTCCGAAGTTTGGATGGAGCAATGCGGCGCAGGGAGGACAATTTAATCTAAAATTCCTTATTTGTAATTTTAATGTATATTAATTAATTAAATTAATATAATAGTGATATTAATTTTGTTTTAAGTGCCAAAATCGTTCCAATTTTTGCTATTTAATTTAATTATGCAATTGGATGTATGTTTTAAATTATTTATTTTTGGAATTCATATTACATATTCTATGTCATATAGATTAAAAAGTACTCACCTTAGGATAAACATGTACTTGCACCATAATTAAATATAAAGGGTTATATTTTATAGATACATGATTGAATTAGCATGCACATGCATCCTAATATAAGAGTTTTGTTAGTGATGTTTGAGTTACCTAAGCATGTCCATGCATCATACTATATATTAAAATTGTTCTAATAAATAGTGGAATGATGTATGTGAATGCATTATGTGTTTATAGATTTAATAATTCATTAATTTATAAAGAGTTAAAGTATAATGAGATTTATTAAAATCTATAATCTAGATTGGATGCAAACATAAGTCCAAATTATTTTAAATGGTTTAAATTTGACTTATGTTATTTCTAATGGGATTAGGAATAGGTTAATCTTTTTAATTTTTTTTAATAGGATTAAAATGAATTTCAATAAAAAATTAAATTTATAAGATACTTTCCCATGAGGGACCTTTGTCTAAGGAAGGTTCTGTCTAAGAGGGGGTATTTAAACTGACGAAAACGGAATACCTCCACTTGGGAACCGACCTGACAGGTGAATTGGGAATATATTTTATAAGCATGCAAATGATTGATTTTATTAAAAGAGTTTAATAAATAAAATCAAGTGTTGCTAAACCATTCAATACAAATGTTATATTGAGCAAATGTAAAGGACTTAAATAAATTCATTAGCCCGATTTCAACCAAGTATAATAAAATCCTAATAAAATATTAGAATACTTTAGTAGGGTTGGTATATATGATATATCAAATTTTAGCTCTCACATCCCCAAGAGTTCACACCGTAAGATTCATGCTTGGTTTCGTGTGCCCTGAGTGCGACCTCCCTTCAGAAAGTGTTTTCATGAGTCAATAACAAGGAAAATAGGGAAAGTGTTTATAGTGATTAGGAGAGGGACGCGTGTCAACGTATTCAACAGTCCCCACCATTAAGTTGTACCGTGAGATTCCTATGGTCCACCTGCATGTCGTCCTAATGCGACCACCCCTTCGGAGGGCCTCATCATAGAGATCGAAAAAACACAAACTCCAGCAATGGATAGAGTTTCTTAGGTTAATCTTCAACAGTTTTCTCTTCCTTCGATAGTCTATTGAAGTGTACCTCTAGGATCCGAAAATGGGAGGATCACACTTACAGGATTTAGTTAATGAATCCTTGACCGAAACAACGGTAGCTAAATAATATAGGAATAAGAGTTATTTTGGTATCAGTGATTGGTTGAGATTGTCTCGATTCAGGGGAGGAGTAGCTGATCACCTTTCGGTGGCTATTGCTCTAAACCTCTGAAGTATCATTACAAAAACTAAAATCAATAGTTAATTTAGGATTCTATGATTACAAGGAATTAGTTCTAAACCTCTGAAATATCGTTACCTGGATACTTGATTCAGGAGCCCCTAATCACATATATTCTTCTTTACAGGGATATAGTTCCTTCTAGTAGCTAGAATAGGGTGAAATGACACTCAAGATTGGAACGGGAGACGCCATTTCAGTGCAATAGGAGCTGCAAAGTTGTCTTTTGGAAATAAATTTTTGTTTTTAGAGAACTTATATATTGTTCCCAAGATGAAGAGGAACCTTGTTTCTATTTCCTGTTTCACTGAACAATCATATTCAGTTTCTTTTAATTCAAATGAAGCTTTCATTATAAAAAATGGTGTGATTATTTGTTCGACTAAACTAGAAGGCAACTTATATTATAAAGACCAACTGAATCAAAAGCACTTCTAAATCATGAGATGTTTAAAATTGCTAATACTAAAAACTAAAAGACGAAGAAATTCTCCAACTAACAATGATACGTACATTTGGCATCTGAGATTAGGCCACATAAATCTCGGTAGGATCGGGAGATTGGTAAAGAATGGACTTTTAAGCAAGTTAAAAGATGATTCATTAACTCCATTTAAATCTTGTCTTGAAGGAAAAATGACTAAAAGACCTTTTAGTGGAAAAGGTTATAAAGCCAAAGAACCCTTAGAGCTCATACATTCAGATCTTTGTGGTCTGATGAATATAAAGGCTAGAGGAGGGTACGAATATTTCATCTCTTTTATAGATGATGATTCGAGGTATGGTTACTTATAGCTAATGGAACATAATGTTGATGAAGGTGCAAATACTTTAGGTTAGCCTCATCCTTCTCAATCATTGAGAGTGTCTCGACATAGTGGGAGAATTGTGATAAAATCTGACCATTACATGGGTTTAACTAAAACTCAGGTTGTCATACCAGATAAGGGTGTTGAGGATCCATTGTTCTATAAACCGGCGATGAATCACATAGACAAGAACCATGAGTCAAAGCCATAGACCTTAAAATGGAGTCCATCTACTCCAATTTAGTATGGGAGCTTGTAGATTTACTTGAAGAAGTCAAACCCATAGGATGTAAATGGATCTACAAAAGAAAGAGAGATGTAGTTGGAAAGGTAGAAACCTTCAAAGCTAGCATTGTAGCAAAGGGTTATACCCAAAGGGAAGGGGTTGACTATGAGAAAACTTTTTCCCCTATTGCTATGCTTAAGCCTATAAGAATTCTCTTGTCCATAGCCATATATTATAACTATGAGATAGGGCAAATGGATGTCAAGATTGCTTTTCTGAATGAAAATCTTGAAGAGAATATCTTTATGTCTCTGCCCGAGGGGTTCATAATCCAAGATCAGGAGCAAGAAGATTGCAAGCTGAATCGATCCATTTATGGGTTAAAATAGGCATCTAGATCTTGGAACATTAGATTTGATATAATGATCAAATCTTTTGGTTTTTATCAAAACGTTGATGAAATTTTTATCTACAAGAAAATGATAAACGATAAAGTAGCTTTTTTAATATTTTATGTGGACGATATCCTACTCATTGGGAATGATGTAGGGTACCTTAGTGACATTAAAGAATGATTGGCAGCCTAATTCTAAATGAAAGATTTGGGAAAGGCACAGTATGTACTTGGGATTTAAATCATCAGGGATCGCAAGAATAGAATGCAAGCTTTGTCTCAAGCAACTTATATCAATAAAATGTTGACTTGATATTCGATGCAGAACTCCAAGAAGGATTTGTTACCTTTCAGGCATGGGGTTCACTTGTCTAAGGAACAATGTCCTAATGTACCTCAAGAAGTTGAGGATATGAGACATATTCCCTATGCCTCAGTTGTGGCCAGCTTAATGTTTGTTATGCTCTACACTAGGTTAAATATTTGTTATGCAGTGGGAATTGTCAGTAGGTACCAGTCCAATCCAGGTTTAGACCACTAGATAGCAGTTAAGAACATTCTCAAGTATCTTAGGAGAACGAGAGACTACAAGCTGATGTATGGAGCTAAAGATTTGATCCTTATAGGGTACACATATTCTGATTTCAAAACTGACAAGGATTATAGGAAATCCATGTCAGGATCAGTGTTTACCCTGAACGGGGGAGCTGTGGTATGGCGTAGTATCAAGCAAGGATGCATTGCAGATTCTACTGTGGAAGCTGAGTATGTAGCTGCTTGTGAAGCAGCAAAGGAAGCAGTTTGGCTAAGGAAGTTCCTAAGTGATTTGGAAGTGGTTCCAAATATGGACTTTCCCATCACTTTATACTATGACAAAAATGAGGAAGTAACCAACTCTAAAGAACCTCGCAGTCACAAACAAGGAAAACATATTGAGTGGAAGTATCACCTGATACGGGACATTGTGCAAAGTGGAGAAATGATCATCACAAAGATTGCCTTAGAGCATAACATTGTTGATCCATTTATGAAGACTCTCTCAACTAAAATATTTGAGGGTCGTCTATAAGACATGTACATTATATAATTGATGATGGAAAATTAGAGGTCAATTTTACTCAACAACTAAAATCCCGTGGATGCGGAATGCGATGCATGTTCCTAAGATATGTGTTAATAGTCGTGCATCGATGGTCATGTGTTGGAATCGATATGCGTTAACAAATGTATGCGATGACCATGCGTCCTGTCACAAGTTTTCTTGCACTCACGCCAAGTATAACGCGAATGCAAGTTCATCAGGTAATCTAAGGTCGAACACAGGGACTTGTAGCTATATGTATGTGGTGATGTCCATGCGGCAGTTTAAATAAAAGAATGGAAGGGAGGTCGCTAAGTTAATCCTACTCCTACTCTTATCTAACAGACAACGCAATGAGAGTATGCATGAAAGGTAGATATATCACAAACCTTGACATGAAATAAATGTATGGGAAAATAGATAAAATGCGGAGATGATTTCATTGCAACACTTAAGAGTGACTACAAGGGCAACCTTAGTCAATGAAAGCTATGCGATCATGCTACACTTATGCACAACAAATCATTTTCCAATGAAAATGCGATGCTCTTAAGTCTAAGACGCATGTGTTGAATGCAAAAGTGTCCATAGAGCTTATTTCTAAGTCTTTAATCTTTTCCTATGCGGTGATGCAAAATGCACACAACGCCGTGGTGACTGCACATAATCGTATCCTATCTCTAGGATGCATGCGATGAGTTAATAGCAAACAGTGCTTATTTCTAAGCTCCAATGTCTTGTGTTATGTGTTCTAATCTGACTGTCCCAAGTCTAATTTCTGACTTGACCTACCCAAGCCAAGATCCTGTCCTTAGATTACCCTACTATGTATCCCTAATGGACGAATGAAGCATACATAATACAGGACAATCGCATAAACTTTGCTGACCTGAGATTGTTCCTATCCCTAGTGAACAATGACTTACATTGCTTAATGCGACCAACCACTTACCCTCCCGGGCAGTTGGTTGTTGCTGACTTTACTCATAGACAAGCAATGCGTAGCCTATAAATAGGCATTGCAGCAGCTTCACACTAAGCAAATAAGATTACTCACACACTCACGCAACGCACACCTCTCGGTGGGTTGTTACATGCTTCATATCCCTAATCCACATGACTAAGTATGCAATACCTAAGCAATCCCACTAAGTGTTGTAATGAAAGTAAGTACGTAAGTAAAGAAGATAGAGATGGAGTCGAAGGAAATGTAGAAATATATTGCACAAAAAATGTATTAATTCCTTAATTTCAAAATGTCATACAATACAATATAAGAAAAGAAAGGAAAATGAAATGACCAGCTGGAAGCAAAGATTTGCTTCCAGCGGATGTGCGTCAAGGCTGCTGGTGTGCCATGGATGGGTGGAGGAACTGACTCTCTCGAGATCTTGCTCCGATTGAAGGCTTCGATCGTCACTCGGAATGGATGAAGGAGGTGAAGAACTCTCAAACATCTTCTCATGCATTTGTCTGGATCGTAAGGATCTGCCCTAGGCGAACCTCAGGCAAAAACCTTAGATAACTTGAAATTCTGCTCATCGACTTCTATAGAGTTTGGGTCACCAAAAGCATTAATTGAACTGCCCTGAGTCTGACATTCGGCACGTTAGTCCTTTCTGAACCTCTTCTACTAATGACGTGGTAGGTGAAATGTCAGCATCATCTTTTGGTTTTTCTCAAGGTAGATGCGTTGATGCATCCATTCCACCAACCTTGCATTGATCCCATTAGTATGCGTTGTCGCATAGATGCAATCTTTTAATGACCTCTTCGCTTAATACCGCAACTCTACACGATGACCACAATTGCTAGGTGAGCGTAACTCCCATGTGATGGATGCATAGAAATGTGTACTGCAACATCCATGTGTTGATCGACGTGTTCGGCCTTGCGATGGAGTGTTTCTCTGCATTCAGTCGTCTATGCGGTGGTCCGGTTTCCGCATTTGCGTCCATTTCGTGTTTTAGCTACAAAAATAGAATATTGAACGCATAATAACGCAAAATAATGGGTTAGCTGAGATTCAACATGCTGATCGACGCAAGCTCACTTTCTCGTGAATTCTTAGCATAATTGCCACATATTCTACCTAACAACCTTCATAATGCTAAGTAAAAGGCCTAAGATGATATGCATTTCTGCATGTCATCAATAATCTAGGGCAAGTGGAGATGTGTACTGGGTATATAGATGCCCTAGTTTATTGTATTAAGAATTATCTCACCTTTTGCATTGTGTACAACCCACTGACTATAGTTTTAGTCAAGTGGGAGTTTGTTGGGCTTTATGCCCTAAAACTCATAGATAGTAAATGTTATTAACTGACCATCATTAATAAAGAGTTGTGAATGCTAAATCAATAAATATTAATGTTTGTATAGTTGTCTATTTTTTCTTAATAATCCTAAATCCAATAAACTAACATCAAAGGATATTTTATGAGTCTTGAACTGTATGTGGAGACATATATGGATCAATGTTCAAGATATAGCCTAAAAGGTCTATAGTATAGGGATAAGACTAGGTACCTTATCTTGGAAGCACTATTGATACAATCCACTTTGTATTTGATACAAACGTAATGATCTAACATGTTCGTGTAAGTGACATGCAAGTTGGGTTATCATATGCAATGAGTTTTCATAAGACTGGACCGCAAAATAGTAACCACTAGATGTCTCCGAGACTTGAATAAATGGTGTTACCCTCTCATTGGCCCGAGAAAGGTCTCTAGATGAGCACTGGTACTTAAGGAGTCTGAGGTAACCCAAGGGTAAAACAGTAATTTGACCTAGTTAGAGTTACGAACAATCGTGAAGGACTAAGTTGTTGGTATTGGTCTAGATCCATGGACATAGAAATGTATCTGTAGTAAGAAGAGTGCAACTGTGAGTCTTTAGTAAAGTGTACCCACAGTAAACGAATATTGATTAAGTTGGTTAATGAGTTTAACCAATTAATCTCATATTGTTGGAACTTCTGATCTACAGGTCCATCTAGTCCCCTCGCTAGCACACTAAAGGATACTTTAGAGGGATAATTTGAATTGTTCAAATTAATTTGAGGAAACTATATATTAATGCGATTAATATATAATTAATTATGAATATGATCTATAATTAAATTGGAAAGTAATATCTGAATAAGATTCATTAATTCAAATGAATTAGGTTTACAAAAAATTAATTAATAGAGAGCTTTTGCATATATACATGAGATGTGTATGATAATTAAATATATACATTAAATTGGGTTTAATTATTGTGCAAATTAAAATTAAATAAGTGTTATTTAATTCGAGTAATTAATTAAATACGTGTTATTTAATTAAATGTGCTAATTAATTAAATAAATATTATTTTAATTAATTATAGAAAAGGAAAATATATATTGAGAAAGGGGCTTAACCCTTCTCTATATAAAGACCTCCCCATGACGCTTTGAGTATGCATTGAATACACAATTATCATTATAGAGAATCTCTGATATTACACAATCCCCTAATGTTATGCAGAATTTTCTTTAACTTCTCTACTCTCTAAAACCTTATTCTCCTCTTGGATACCACCTATCCCTCTATTGAAATCCTAGAGAATAATGAGATAACTCTTGTAGTATTGTTTGAGATCACTTAAGGAGTTGTTCGTGACAAGACCGTTTGGAGATTCATTCATTGGAACCTTGGAGAGGATTGTTCATGGCACTACGGGAATCTACAAAGGTAAGAACCATTCTAATTCTTTCCTCAATATCACGCTAGTTTACATGTTTATTCATTCAGTCTAGTATGACGATTTTGTTTATTGTAAAAATTTCCCATCTAACACTAGTCAATTTTCCTAATCCTTTAGGTTCACTTCTAAGTTACCGGGAGCCGATGAGTTCTCTACCATGTTACCATGATCCTTTGGGTTCATTACCATGTTCAATATCATGATCCTTCAGGCTCACTATCGTGTTCAACTTTGAGGACCAACAGGTTCCTTCCATGTGTTGTGTGCCTTTGAACCATCAAATATTTGTTAGAATGGGTTGTTCACTTAATGGCCATCCATCATTTCATGTTTCCATGTTCCAAGTTTTCGTGTTTCCTATGATGGATTACAATATGCTTGTCCCACCAATAAGCATGCATTTGTAGATATGTATGCATAGCATGACCCCAGTAGTAGGATTACTTACTGAGTATTTTATACTCATTCTTTAATATGTTATGTTTTTCAGGTAAGGATAAGGATACATCAGCGAATGACAAGAGGAATTCGTGATCGTGCCACTGGGACTAGTCAGATGCTTCCACTCATATGTCCATGTTTTCATGTTTTAAACATCAATTTTGTCATTGAATTAAGAAACTTTTAGTTTTTGCATTGTTGAATGTTTTAGATAAAATTTTTTAGTGTTGCTTTATATTTTTTTAAGGGTACCCAGATAAAAGATTTTCAGTTAGATTTAATAAAAGTTATTTAGTTTATAAAATTTATTTGGTTTTAGCAATTCATAAAAAAATATCATTTTGAGATGTATGCATGCATGTAGTAATGTTCTAGTATAAGTTCTAGGGAGCTGGGTCATTACAATTTGCTTCAATCGTTTTTCTTTCTAAATTTAAAGAAGTGTAATTCCTCGTGTTAGATGATTAGGAAGACTGATTGTTTATTGTTTCTACAGTTCTGCTGGATGGTTTTTTTTACAGGTAAAATGTCGTATAATTTTTTCTGATATTTGTTGGGAGCATATTGTCGTCTAATCAGCAGTTTCAGTTTGGAAACATATTTTCCTTATTTCTTTTCAGAATCGTAAGCACACTTTCATAAATATTTTCGGTGAAGATTTGCTCCTTTTCTGGTGTTATCCTTTTAGTAGCTCATACATAATGGGTGCTTGCTCTCATTTAGGGTTAGCCCTTTTATTATACTAGTTAAAAGGTATGTGCAATGCAAATGAATAGATTTTGTTAAAATTTAAATTTTTATTGTAGATTTTGAATATTGAATGGATATATACATCATTTAGCTTGATAATAAGCATTTGACATCAATTTAATAATGAAGAAAATAGTCATAAAACTTTACTTTGTTTTAGGTTAATTGCCATGAAAATAAAATAAATTGAATATAGTTGAAAATCTTTGGAATATAAATTTCTACGGTGAAATATAAATGGTGAATAAATATATTTTTCATTAAGTGAAAATTATAAATATACTTGACCTTCAATTCTAAAATAATGGAAGAGATAGAATTAAAATACATATGATTATTTGATATAAAAGTTATAAATTATAAATATAATTTATCAAGGGGCAACATAATAAAGTATTAAAAAAATATTATATTATATATTCTTAAAATTAAAAGAATTAAACAAAAGGGAATAATTTAGATACAAAATCTTCTTTCTTTTGAAAAAAAGTTGAATATTCGTAAAATCAGAGGAAGAACTCCAAATAGTTTTTGAGTTATATTTACATGCATTTTCAAATAGGTTATTAATAAATGATAATATCTTCTTAACATAAAAAAGTAGAATTGTTTACAAACATAAACTTATTTTTAAAATTTGAACATTTATACAATGTAAAAATAATGAACATATTGTAGTGAAAATTCAATACAAATACTCTTACTAAATTAATGAAGAAATTCCAAAATATTAAATTTGGGACCAATTAGGAGTTGACATGTGCCCCAAATTGAAGTTGAAGAAAAAATTTGATGATGCCACGTGGTTTCATCATGATCGTTGAATTGGATAAAATTAACTTAGACCAATTTATTATATTATTATTTGGGTTAAAGTTTCTAAATCCAAAAATAGGTTGAATTAGACCCAGATATATAATCAGACCTAAATCCAACTAATTGGGCCCGAGAGTCATACTCATAGATCAACCAAGCTCAAATCCAACTAATTGGGCCCAAGAGTCAGGCCCATGGGTGAACGAAGCCCAAGCCCATGAAGCCCACCTAAGAACTGTATAAATAGAGAAACTCTTTTCATTTGCGGGGATCAGCAATTCTACATTCAGAGGGCCTAGAGATAATTAATCAACAAACAGAAGACTCTCAAGACTCCTGAAGCTACAATCCTAGAAGACAGAAGACCCTTGAAGACCCAAAGACTCTTTCAAGACTTCTATTTCAAGAACGCTTGGCGCTTTTCTTCTTCAAGTCAAGCACATCCATTCCACCAAGAGAAAATAAGAGGATCAAGTACTAGAGATCGAACCACATTACATCAAATCAACATCAATACCAACACCAACTCAAGTTCAACTCCACGAAATACGTTTCCAAGACTTCTACTTCAAGAATGCTCATAATGAAGGATTTCTTGATCCCCGAGCCGAAGCAGACCAAGAAGGAATTAAAGGGCATCGAGAAGATTCTGAAAGACGACACGAAGGAATCAATGGTCATTAATACGTCCCGGTTGAAGTCTTCCTCAAAATGGAAAGAGAAGAAGACGTAAAAAAAAGACGAAGGAGGTGAAAGACGTCGCCTAACTTTAAAGGAGTGGTAGGAAAAAGTCTATCTATTCCCCGACTCCGACGTCGTGGATATGCTTGAACAACTGTTGAAGAACAATCTTATCCAGCTACTGGAATGTAAATAACCGGAACAAGCCGGCAAAGTGGATGATCCCTATTACTGCAAGTATCATAGTGTCGTTAGCCACCCAGTCAAACAATGTTTTGTATTGAAGGAGCTATCAACATGGATGATCACAATTACTGCAAGTCTATTCACATCCTCATGTCCATTGCAGCATATTATGACTATGAGATATGGCAAATGGACGTCAAGATTAATTTTCTAAATGATAATCTTGAGGAGACCATTTATATGATGCAACCCAAGCGATTCATAGGCCAAGGTCAAGAGCCAAAGGTTTGCAAACTACATCGGTCTATTTATGGGCTGAAATAAGCGTCTCGATCTTGGAACATTCGGTTTGATACTGTGATCAAATCGCATGGCCTTGACCAAATGTTGATGAGCCATGTGTCTACAAAAAATCATCAACAGTTCAGTAGGTTTCCTAATGTTGTATGTAGATGATATCCTACTCATTGGGAATGATGTAGGTCTACTGACTGCAGTTAAGCACTAGCTAGCGACCGAATTCCAAATGAAAAATTTGGGAGAGGATCAGTTTGTTCTTAGTATTCAAATCTTTCGGGATCGGAAGAAGAGAGAGCTAGCACTGTCTCAGGCACCAAATATTGACAAGATGTTGTTCAAGTACTCGATGCAAAACTCCAAAAGAGGCCTACTATCTTTCAGGCATGGTGTTACATTGTCTAACGAAATGTGTCCTAAGATACCTCAAGAGGTTGAGGAGATGAGATGGGTTCCCTATACATCTATCTTAAGCAGTTTGATGTATGTAATGCTGTGTACTCGACCAGACATCTGCTACGCTGTGGGGATTGTCAATAGGTATCAGTCTAATCCAAGACAGGGTCACTAGACCATGATCCAAAACATCCTTAATTATCTTTAGAGAACGAGGGACTACATGCTTGTGTATGGATCTAAGGATTTGATCCTTACTGGATACACATACTCTGACTTTTAGACTGATAAGGCCAAGTATGTAGTGGCTTGTGAAGCTGCTAAGAAGGTCGTTTGGCACAAGAAGTTCCTGACTGATCTGGAAGTTGTTCCAGACATGTCTAGGCCCATCACCCTCTATTGTGCTAATAGTGGTGTTGTGGTGAACTCTAGGGAACCAAGGAGTCACAATCGCGGCAAACATATAGAGCGAAAGTATCATCTCATCCACGAGATAGTACATCGAGGGGACGTAATCGTCACAAAGATCACTTCGAAGCACAACGTTGCTGACCTGTTTATGAAGGCTCTCACGGTTATAGTTTTTTACGGTCACCTTCAGAGCATGGGTCTACGGGACCGCCCGCGGCTGGACTAGGGCAAGTGGGTGATTTTTTTTGTATTGGTCCTTAGTGCCCTAGTTTGTTGTTTTGTACTAGTTGTTTTGTACACCCCACTCGCTTTAGGACAAGTGGGACATTGCTTGGGATGAAACCCTAAACTCTCGTTGAGTCCTGTAGTTTGTAAACACCTGTATTGAACAAATGCTCGTGATGTAATAATATAAGATATTTTCTTCACTATTGTCTATGAAACATGAGATATTTTATTTGCTTTACCACAAATCAAAAAACTAAGATCGTGTAACTTTACTAAACAATCAAGCACCAGTCTATACGATAGCCTACGTGACAACTTGACTAAACAATCAAGCACCAATCAAGCACCAGTCTGGCTTATGAGAGCCTACGTGACAGCTTCAAGTGTTGACTAAACGATCGTGTACACGTGCATTTATCTAAAAGATCGTATAGGTTTTACTAAGCGGTCGCACGCCTAAGTGAGATTCACTAGACGATCGTGTAAACAATCAAGCCGCATTACCTAAAAGATCGTGTAACTTTACTAAACAATTAAGCACCAGTCTATACAATAGATGCTAAACTCTCCACTTGCTTAGTCGTTGAGTGTGATCGTTCTTTCCTCCTTCCGTCTACCAAATCCAACAGAGCTCACACCTCCTAGATTCTCACTCCGAGAATACCAAGGTCAGTGAGTGGTGGTGTCTCAGTTGGTACTTGTTCATGGAGAAGTTTGTTCGCTTGCTAGGCGACAATGAGAGATTTAGGTATACGTTTGCAGCGACAGCAAGAGGTACTGATCCTGACGAGAGCGAGAGCAAAACAGAAGAAAATTTTTTCAAAGTTAAGTCTCCCGTGCCTTGTCTTTTTTATTGTTAAAAGCATGCTGTAATTTGTTCTGAAATGCATAACCTGTTTTTATGTTTGTGAATGCTTGTATTTCTGTCACAATGAATTTGGAACAATCTTGCTTCCGCTCATAGATTCTTTTTGAAAGAGTTCCTTCATTGATCGCATGCTTTGATCTCAATGAAGCTATGTTTTGGCCGCATGCATTGCCACAGCTACAGAGTGATAGCCATGATAGAAGTATGATCGCAAGAAGTGGGTGGAATGCATTAATCCTGTAAAAGAAACGAATACAAACGCATACCTCGGGATGTCTGAGCCACTCAACAGACCTTCTGAAAAATAGTCAGACCACGATGTAGTGTTGACATTCTCACCTACTGCATCATTAATGGCGGTGATTCAGAGTGGGATTATCAAAGTTGTCAGCATTTGGCTCTATAAATAGAGCCTTGGAGCCCAAGTTCAAGCATCCGGGACTTCTACATTGGGTAGACTCTTGTGATCACAGACAAGAGCATGAGCAAGAATTTCTTTGAGATTTCTTCATGTCCACAACTTCCTCCAATTGACGACCAGAGCTTCGCCGGAGATAGAGCTCGAGAGGGATTACTCCACCATCCATCCATTGCACCACCGGCAACCTTGACACAAATCTAATTGAAGCAAGAGATTTTCTACATCTAGCCTTCCATCTCTCTTCTCACCTCTGTATTGTATTACATTTTTTCTTAAGACATTAATACACTTTGTAATCAATGTATCTCTTTAGTTTCTTCAATATTATTTTCATAGCTATAACCAATTGCCCGAGAGAGTAAGTAGTTGTAGAACTCACTAAACAAAGTAAGAAGTGTTCCTAAACATAATTTATGCTCAACGCAACAACAATCATGTGTTATAAAGATATAATGTATGTGTCTTACCACCGAGGGTGTGCGATGCGCGAGTGTAGCGAGCTGGGATTACCCTTGCGACTATAATTAAGGACTTGGCAATGTCTTCTCCCCAACCCTACTTCTCCATGCATCTTATTACGCATTAACAGTTGCCGCATCCCTACTAACTCTCATAGTCAAACATTAATTGTTTAGTTTGTTTAGCTTGGAGTAGGAGTAGCGAACAGTTAATCAGCTTCTTTCCTTTTATTTTTATTCTCCACCTCAAACACATTACTTTACATTCAGCTTTTAGTTGCAAGTCCCCGTGTTCAATCTCGGATCATCTCGAGAAACTTACGATCTTGATATACATGGCGAGAGAGCAAGAAAACTTGTGATAGGAACACATGATCATCGCATACACATTTAACGCATAATGCATATTCTTCAGGCCATCTCATGACCATTAACACATTATCAAAAGATAATTTATCCCCAACATAAGCCAAAGGAGACAAGAGATTGAACCTTATGGCTTGACTTTTTCTTTTACTTAGCATTTTCATTCACTGTCCTACTTGATTGAACTAAGATTATATGTATCAAGACATATTTCTTTAATTCAATCTCCATTTCAACCATTCTCCACATCTCCATCTGTTAATATACTAAGTTGTATGTGTATGTGAATCTTTTGGTTTGATAATTATATAATGTTTGTTGCTTGATTCACCTGATCAATTGATTGAAGTGAAGAAGCATTTAGTTAATCAAAAGAGTAGTTATCTTTAGAACACATCAAGCTAGGGCATGAGTAATTTTAGAGATAACATCATTCATGTTATTCCCTATTCATTTTCTCTAATGCATGCAACCTAGAGATAGGATAACTATGGCATCCACATCGAGAGACGTTAAGCATAAATTAAAGAATAGACTTCAAACACATCACACACATACAGTTAGATTTTAGCAGACATTTTCACCATCTCCATTTCATTGTCATTGTGCTTATATAGGCTTGTTGTTCTCACTAGGAAATCAGTGCACATCATCTAACGATCAATCCAATCATCCATGTACCTTCTTCCCCATTATCTAAACTTCTACTTCCTCTTGCATGCATGCTAGTAGTTTAGTGTACATAGTCAATGCATATCGACCAATTACTAACCCTCTGCAATAGATCCAAAGATTACGCCTGCGTTAGTTTACTCTAGATTCCCCACTTTCGACCCTTGGATTTTCAAGACACTTAAGTTAGATTTATACTTGTGTCTAATTTAAGAGAACTTGTATGCAACTAGCAAGGTGTGCTTAAGTCTATCCTCTATCCAACGCATAGCATCATCTTCATACCAAGAGATATTTTAATCATCTTTCCCATAATCATTCATTCTCATCATCATTTATCTCCAAAAGCACAAACACAGTTAAAACAAACAAGTTTCTGGCACGTTACCAAGGATTCTAGTGATGGAGCTAACCTGAATTTGGACAATATCTTTTTGTAGAAGTTTCGATCGAATGTGTATTACAAGTTAAGCCTGGATTTGTAAACTTTTTAGAAGCAAAGCGAGAACTCTGGAACTCAGATACGATCAAGAGACTGAAATGACCTTCAGTTGGAGAAACAGATGCAATAGACATCGAAGGTTAAGGCAACAACAAATGGCAAATAACCAAGATAACCAATATTTGGCTCAACAACAAGCATCCAATGTATGAATATGCATCACCTATGTTATATGGTTTTTGGCCCGGGATCATTTATCCAACGCCTGACTAGACTCAGTTTGAAATCAAATTTGTCATGCTACAAATGTTATAGACTGTAGGACAGTTTGGTGGTGCCTATGGTGAAGACCCTCATGCTCACGTGAAATGCTTTTTGGAGACTGTAATCCATTCATGACCCCTGGAATCACGCCAGAAGCAATCAAATTATCCCCATTCCCATATTCACTCCGTAATGAAGCCAAGCAATGGGCGAGCTTTTTGAAGCTGGGAAAAATAACAACATAGGACAAGCTAGTAGAGAAGTTCATGCAAAAACACTTCCCTCCCATGGTCAACATAAGAAGGCATTAGAATCTGAGACACTCAGTGACACATCGGAAAGATTCAAATGGTTGGTAAAAAAAATTGTCCTAACCACAGATTGCCTCTAACTATCTAGATGGAGACCTTCTATGGAGGATTGAATAAAGAATCTCAGATGGCAGCGGACACAGTTACCGCATGCACCCTTATGGACAAATCTTACAATTAAGCCAAGAAGACTTTGTAACGCTAAAAATTGTGTATCTTATACTTATTCACACTATTTACAGCATGTGGACAAACATGAATACGGATGAATGAATCATAGAAGCTCATGTTGCCATAAACTTGATGACGAAAAGATGAAAATGGAATGTGGATGGTGTGTTATGCATGACTACTTCTAGATATATGCGTTGTTAACTATATCCTTGTAGTATGCTAAGGAGTAATGCGTTGTCACAAATTTCCTTACAATGAAACCAAGTATAATTCCAACGCAAGTTTCTCGGATTGATCCGAGGTCGAACACAGGGATTGTTGTCGTTAATGTGTTACATTTGTGATATATACGACCAATGTTTTTATAATTAATAAAGATTGTGTTTGTACAGGAAATTAAATTGCAGTAAAGTAAAATTGTGCAAATAAACTAAAGTTGCATTAAGAAAATAGAGTGCAATAAAAATAAACCTAAGCTAACGTGATGCAAGATGCAAGATACATGATATACATGATGCTGAGTTTGAGACCGACTGCGAAGTTTATACAAAGGATCATGGTATGCGATGACAAGTCTTTATGTATGAATCAAAAATGGGAAGGAATAATTAGTACAAACATCGCAAGGTTGTTAATTGCATTAAAGATATAATTAAGGTTCTACTTTCCCTTGGCGTACACCTCTCAGTGATCAGCCGCATTCCCACATCTCTATGGTGAAACAGGGATGAACGTGATGAAGGCAAGGTTGCTTCCATCTCAAGAAGTATTTCTCACTTTAGTTAACGCATTCTTCCAACCCTCTCTCGATAGGCGGAATGACATCTTCACTTCTGCACTCACAAGTGAAGATGTCGTCTAGCATGCTTTAACTAAACATAATTATTTCCTTAACCTATTTAATTTACTTGTTTAATTCTTGCTAATTACCTATGGGATTAAGAAAACATCATGAAGAAAGTGAATTACGGATGAACAGAAATAGACAGAAAGATGGAGATGAAAATGATCATAACAATTAATACTGAGATTAAGCATCTGATACATGGTGTGAATGATAGAGATTAAGAAGATAAGTACAAGTGATGATAAATAGATACAAACAAATACAGAAGAGTGTCAACATCTTGACACAGATCTTGATAGTGGTTTTGCTTGTCGGCGTGTGGAATGGATGAACAGAAGAGCTTCCCTATCAGGCTTGCTCGTCTGGTAGAGGTGACCTTCGTACAGAGCTTCAACGGTGCGGATCGGAAGGATTCTTTGTTTGGAGACTCATCTCTCGGCCTACTCTGATTAGTTGCTCAACCAGTCTCTCTCTTAGATCAGTATATACCTTTTTCTATGTATTCAAGCATCCCTTTTCAGTGGAATAACCGGAACTATTTATAGGCTAAGCTTTGACTCTCTGACTTGTGGTCCCCACTTTATTGTTATGGCAGTTCCTGAAATGGTGGAGTGAATATTCCTTCTGTTACACAATCAATCCCATCTGAAATGCACAACGGTCAGCTGTACACGCATCAGAATCCTCCGCATTTGCGTTGCTCTTTACATCTTCGATCGTTTGCCCGCATGCTGTGTTGTTTTTTATTACCACATGCGGTTGAGATTGCGTTGATCGCTTAGCTCTTGATCGATTGTCGCATGTGCCGTCATTGCATGGATCGTTTATTCATTTGTGAATGATGGGCGCAATGCGATGTAGATGCGTTGTTCTTTTTATCTTAAGCCTTGAATGCATGCGGTGACTTGATTTCTTGCAAAACAAACTTTAAATATCCTTTTCTACCATCGCAATGATGTTAGTGGGTGTATTGACGACAATTTATAACTCTCGCATTTCTTAGCCAATTTCTATACAATTGACGCAACTTTCCTTTCTTTTGGCCACAATATCTAAATAAAACAGTATAAATAACATGTAGGGCCAGAGTCGCATCCAACATCAACCATTAGCATAAACCTAAGATTGGACTAGAGGGGTACAACCATACATACCCTTCTAGTCCCTAACATAAACTTGACATGAAATTGGGTCTAAAGGGGTGCAACCATACATACCCTACTAGCCCTGGAAGCATAACCTTTATCTAATAAAAATTTAATCTTATTTCATCATTGTGAACAAACATAATGCATGGGGTCCCTTGTCGAGAAACGTATTTTTATTGATGTAATGCAACATATCAATAATATAATTATGCAACATAATAAAGGTACACTACCATAAAACACTAAAAGAAAGGGTGAGATAAACTACTTACCTCGACTGCGATCCTAATTATTCCTTCTGATTTGGTCCTATAAATTTTATAAAGAACACTTATGATTAAATCTAGTTTTAAGACTATTTGATTAAGGAATTTGATGAACATAACTTATTTATTTACAAACTTATGATTGTTAAATATTGAGAGTATTAGTGTAATTATGTTGAGTAGTAGTAATAGTAGTAGTAGGATAATAATAAAAACAACAACAATAATAGTAGTAATGATAGTAACAGTAGAAGGATAATAATAATAATAATAACAACAAGAATAGTGATAATGACAATAATCATAATAATAATAGTAGTAGTAATAGTAATAATATAATGATAATAATAATAATAGTAATGGTAATAGTAGTAATAATAGTAGTAGTAGTAATAATAATGATATTATTATTATTATTTTTTTTAATATTAAGAGGAAGAAGAAGAAGAGAGATAGAGAATGAAAAGTTCATATTTAGCATTGTATTAGTAATAATATTATTATTAGTAGTAATACTATGTAATAATAATGATAATGACAATAATATTAACAAAATTGGAAATCAATAATACTATCATTAAATTAATATTGTTAATAACAATAGTAATACAAACAATAAGAATTTTAATAATAGTAGTAGTTTTAGTGAAACTTCAAACTTTACTAGGTAAAGAATGTGAAAATTTAATATCAATCTTTCAATTACTAAGGTCACCTTCATATGTTGATTGTAATTTTAAATTATGTTGAGTTTAAACTCGACATTCAACTAAGTGCCTAAAAGATCTTGATTGAAAGAAACAAAACCTCAAAAGTAAGAAAGCTTACTTGTATGAATCCCAAAATTCAAGAAATGCTTCAAAAGGATTTTGATCCTCCCATTTTCTTGTTGCAAAACAACACACCAAGTCTATTTATAGACATCTCTCCACCGCTTTTCATTTTTATTATTATTGTTATTATTTATTTATTAATTATTTTTTTTAACCGACTTAGATATCTTTCTTCTTTCTTCTTTATTTATTATTGTTTTTCTCTCTCACCTATTAACCGACTTTATTACTTGTTGTTGTTTGTTTTTTTTTTTAATTACTATTTTAAACTTTCTTCATATTTTAATAGTTTTTATTATTAATAAAATCATTTCCTATAATCTCTCTCTTTTTAAAAAAAAAAAGTGTTATTATATTGTTATTATTCTTATTTTAATTAGTTTTTATTATTTTCTTGCTATCTCTTTTCTTACTAACTCAATTCAACTTTTATTATTTATTATTATTTAAATTTATCTAGATATTTCTCAAATGTTCTTAGTTATTTTATCTATTTATTTTGTTCTTAAACTTACTAGATTTTTCTACTTAAAAATCATCCCATATCATCACTATTTTATTTCTTAGAAATTTTATTACTTTGTTATTTGTTTAATTACCAAACTAATGTTTTGTGTGTTTTCCTTATTGTTTATGTACCACTTTTATTCTTAACTTATGAAAATTAAAATTGGTCTTCTCGAACTAGTCTTAGAATTAATTTAAAATTAAAATTCAACTTATAATTTTCCGTAATATTTATATACATACTTGGGTTTGTTACACTATTTCCCAGCAATACTGAAGCAGCCGAATAGAATAATGGAAAGGAGCAATGTCAAGCAGTGACATTGCATAGTGGTAGACTACTAGTGCAAGAGAAGAGAAAAGACCCAAGAAAAGATAATCATCATCCTTCAATGGCTATAGATACACCTAAAAGAGTTGAATCAGAAAAAACACCTGGCTCTACTAGTCATTCTCAACCAAGTACGTCCAACGTAGGGGTACATGATTGTTGGTTCTCGAATCGATGTCATTAATTCGACTCTAAACCGAAAAAAAAATATTTATAAACCACCAATACCTAACAAGTAGCATAAGCGGCAAGTACAGGGTCAATCCATAAGGAAGACTTATTTCTAATCTTTTCTTAAGCTAAATTCAACTATAAAAGTGATAAAAACAGGGGTTGTGATAAAACGAAAAACATACTTGAAACTAAAAGAAAAAAATAAATGTAAACAAAGATTGGTCAATCTCATTTTTAATTCAAGTTAGACATTCTTTGCAATTTCTATTATTTATTCCCACAATTTAATTATGCTATCGAATTATGCACACAACTACTTGCTTGACTCGACTAAACTAACTTCTACAATAGCAGACAACTAGCAAAAGTCTAATTAAGAAAGTGTTCTAAACATTGATTAAAGTTGGAAGACCTAACTCTAATAAACCTATATGCTTCTAATCCTATTAGGTTCGATAATATCCATATCGAATAGAAAACATATGCATTAAGTTCGAGAATTTGATTGTGTCAATTAATCATCAAGATAGCCATATTCAATTAATCAAAATTATCTTTGAATCTAGCAATTAATGTATTCTTGGAATAGCCAACAAATACTCAATTAACTAGCCACTTAGTAGATTTTAGCTAGACATTCTTATATATGAATACATTCAAGACAACATATTCAAGCAAGATTGTAGCAAAATTAATAATCTTGGCTATACATGCTCAAAAGATAAAGATCCATAAACATGATTTTAGAAGTTCAAATTGATTCAAAGAAGCATATATTCATATTGCAATTTGTTAAAGGAAAGCAAAAAACTCAAGAAATGTACAGAGAATTCTTGAACTAGAGATGAAATTGAAGAAATTACTTCATAAATTCATTGACAAATCCATGAAGAAATTCATTACATTGTTTACAATTAAAAAATGAAATGAAAATCTAACCTAATTGGAACAGAATTATCAAGGAGATGAATTGATATTAAGAGAAATTCTGGACTCCATGAGAAAAATTCTACTCCCATTCCTAAAAATGAAAGAAAACCAATTATATTTGCAGCTATGGTATCGTGACGCTATGGATAGCATTGCAACACTAATTCGCAAAAAAGCCAAGAAGCGTTTGGTGAGGATCGAGACACTTAGCTGACGCTTGGTTGTGCAAGGTGTGTGCGCACGCGCGACCATTTTTGTCAAACTTCGAAGCGTTATGACGCTCCTTCGTAGCATTGTAACGATGCCCTGTTGTGCAGCAATATGATGTATTTTGTCTTTCAGCGTTTACCAAAATATATTTATCAAAATATTTTGGTAAATATTTTGACTCTATTTAATTTTGTTGATTTCTTGGTTCTTCTTGATCCTTTTTAGTCCAAACTTCTTGTGATAACTCCTAATTTCTCTCAGGACTATTTTACCTATAAAATTGACATATTAAGTAAAGAATGAAAGTAGATTTGAGTGAATTATCATAAAAAAACATAGCTCTTTTAAGACCTATCACTGATGTGCGTCTGAATGCACCTTTTCCCGACACCTATAGAAGAAGAATGACGAAAACAAGTTTAAATGCTTCCTTGATGTTCTTAAGCAGTTACAAATCAATATTCCACTCATTGAAGCATTAGAACAAATGTTGAATTACGTGAAGTTTTTTAAGGATATCTTATCGAAGAAAACGAAGATCAACGAGTTTGAATACGTGCCATATACTTAGGAGTGTGACGCACTGATTAACAAAAAAAATCCTGAGAAGTAAATAAACCTAGGTAGCTTTACAGTCCCATGTTCAATCGGAAGAACCGATATGGGCTATGCTTTATGTGATTTGGGAGTTAGTACCAACCTGATACCCCTCTCGATTTGAAAGAAGCTCGGGATTAGTGAAGCAATTCCCACCACAGTAACGTTACAACTTGCTGACAGATCCATCACATACCCAGAGAGGAAGATTGAAAATGTATTAGTAAAAGTTAACAAGTTTATTTTTCTAGTGGACTTTATTATTCTGAATTATGAAGATGACAAAGACGCTCCAATCATTCTCAAACGCCCATTTTTAGCCATAAAAAAAGTCTTTATTAATGTACATAATGGGGAACTGACCATGCATGTGGATGATCAGGAAGTAAAATTCAATGTGTTAAACACATTGAAGTTGCCCGATGACGCAAAATCTTGTAAATTCATTGAATCAGCTCAACTACTTAAGGAAGAAGAGAACCAAGAAGTGGACCAAGGGTGTGAGGTCCATTAATGGAGTGAGAGCACAAGGAAATTTCAGCCACTATATCTGGATGAGTAACAGTCAAAGCCAATGCTCCCATCTTTAAAAGGTCCACCAATGCTTGAACTTAAATCTCTTCTGGACCTTCTTAAATATGTTTTTCTTGGCAACAACAATACCCTACCTGTTAAAATTTCATCTAAACTTTCTCCTACTAACGAATAACTTTTATTACAGATACGCTAGCTGACATCAGAGTGATCAACCTTTCTTATTGTATGCATAAGATCAAATTGGAAGAAGGGAAAACATGATCAATTGAGCCCCAACGCAGGCTCAATCCTACTGTGAAAGAGGTACTAAAGAAAGAAATCATCAAATGGCTAGACGTAGAGGTTATATACCCCATTATGATACTAGCTAGGTAAGCCTAGTGCAAAAGAAAGGCGGCACGACTATGGTGATTAATAGCAACAACGAGTTAAATCCATCTAAAATTGTCACTGGATGGCGCATTTGCATGGACTATAGAAAATTAAATGCGTCGACTAAGAAGAACCATTTTCCATTCCTCTTCATTCATCAAATGCTAGACAGACTGGCCGAAAAGAAGTTTTACTACTTTTTGGATGGTTACTCTGGCTATAATCAAATCCTCATTGTCCCAAAAGACCAAGATAAGACAACATTTACTTGTCCTGTTGGAACATTCGCGTTTCGACGCATGCTCTTTAGGTTGTGTAACTATAAACCCCGTACTCCATTTTTCCTACTTAAGTGTATAATGGGCATGCTAAGCAAATACTAAGGATATGTTAAAGTAAAGTTGTGAAAGGAAGTAAAGGAAGTAAAGAAAGTAGGAAGATGGAGAAGAAAATTCTAAGTAATAGAAAAACCTAGTCTTGGGTGAGTTTTAGATAGTTTAACAAGTGAAAAATTGGCTAAGTATAGAAACCAAGAGTGGTCATGCGTTGGTATGGGGAAGTAGTGATGCATGAGGCATCGTGTGTAGCAACCAAGGCTTGTAAAGGTTATGGGAGGCTAAGTGTTAAAGCCAAAGACAAACTATGCATTGGAGCAAAGGATGAATGCATGAGTCGACGGATTTTACATGAAGCGTTGACAAGGCATGCGGCAGCAAGGAGTTTACAAGTTAATGAGCATGCGGGCAAGGTATGTTGAGCGTTGGCGCAAGGCAAAGAGCTGAGCCTAGCGCACGTGTGCAAGGGATGCACTGAGGCTTGTGTGATCATGCAGTAAGGAGGAGTCGTCGTGCAACGAATAGGCCAGGTGTAAGCGAGGAAGCACTCGATTGCACAAGAGAAGGGCGTTGGATGTTGGCGCATTACACGAGGATGATCACATAGTGCTTACGGGGCTGCACCATAAGCGCTTAGCGCTAGCCGATGGTGTATACAATGTGCGCAGGGCTAGATGATGAGCGCAAGGCCCTGAGCGTTGAGGCTGGGCGGGCACGCTAACAATTGGGCGATGATAAGCACAAGGTGCTGGATACTCGATGCACACTAAAGCTATGCGATGAAGTGAGGAAGGCTGTGTGATTTCTTTGAAGCATTGGCAGTCTTGGCATAAGGTACATGAAGCATGCGATGCGATGCTCTGTGGTTGAGTGTTGAGGAAGGCTTAATGCTTGGTTAATGATATGTTAAGACTAAGCTATGCGTGGATTATGCAACAAGAGGAGGGACACGATAGCCTCAAGGTGTGTTATACATTGACCAAGTTGGGCGATGCATTATCTGAAAGAGGCATGCAGCCATGTGGTTGCAGGCGTTGGGTTGAGAGCTGAGCGTTGCGTTGATTACCAAGAGCAAAGGATCAACTTAATGACCCTTGCATTGATGTCTAAGACCAATAAATCAAATTTACTACCTTTAGACATCCTCCTCTTTTTGAGAGTAGTGCGATCTGAATCAGAACCTAGATAAGCTCCAAGTTGCATGTTAGAGAACATTTCTCTTCTATGAACCTCAACAGAGTCAGCAACATTTGTTTCCTCTTCCTGGAGTTTATCTTGGGAACTGACACTACTGGTTTTGTCATCCATCCCTCTGTGCTCAAAAAGTAAGAACTGTTGTTCAAACAAATCTTGCAACGAGTCCATGATCTCATGTGCAATGACCATGTTCTCAACCCTTTTGGCCAAAACATTAGATGTGCTAGCCAATATGTGAAGTTGGGCCAATGAATTAGCCTTCATCCACACCTCATATGCATTACGAACACTTCGCGGTGCATCAAGGGTCGGGACTTGAGGACACTCCTCAGCCATGACAAATTCGATGTTGTTTACCACGAAATACGTTTTACAAGACTCTTTCCACTATATGTAAAGGCAATAAATGGAAATACAAACACGTTGCTGAAAAAAAACACATTCACCTACGTTAGGTTTTAAGCAAATACCCGTTGAAAAACATACAACATCCAATACGGTTTAGCAAAACTAACATGAACCCTGTGTGACATCTAGTTTCACAATGATGCTTCAAAGGTTTAGGAAAAAAACCGTCAAAGGGAGGTCAATTATCCCTCCTCTGAATTGAGAAATTCTCAACCAGTCTTTAATACCAGAACAACTCTCGATTCTCTAATGACTAGCCATCATTGATTTGGTCAAGAGATCATTAACTTACTTAACAATCTCCCATAAGTGTGACCCGCCATTTTAGGCCCTAGAGATCCGCCCCAAGTAGCCAATTCAAAGGGAAAATCTGATTGGGTCAAAACCTAAATTGACGCTATCTATTTCTAGAGTTCACGTTGATCTTGACCAACTGCACATAACCCATCCGAAGGGGGATGCTTCCAGCGCACCACGAGGGAGAATAGAATGATCTCTCGGTGTGAACCAATGACAGAGATCGTAGGACATGTTAACACACATCCTTCACCCAATTCTATAAACACTCTCTCCGTTCACCTTGATATTAACTCATGCAAACACCATCCGAAGAGGGATGCTCCCAAGGTATCACAAAACCAAGTATGAATCTCACGGTGTGAATATAATGGGAGAAACGTGAGTGGAATCATTGACATATCAGATACATCTCTTCCGCTCACTAAGTATTTTATAACCTAGGGTTTCGTTTACTTAGAAAAAACATGGCTAAGAATTTTAACTAAGTGACTTTTTAGGTTTGCCCAAGAGTAACTTTTACCTTGGATAGTTGAAACAACTTTTGATCATTATTCATTAAACTCTTTAACGGAGTCTTTGACCAACTGTCGCATGCTTGTAAAAAATTTATCTAATTCACCTTTCCAGGTAGGGGTGTTCTATTTCCGTAAGCTTAAGAACCCCAACCTAGACAGAATCCGCTTTAGACAAAAGGTCCCTTATAGATAGATTTAATACAATTTTAATCTTTTATGCTAATCAATTTCATCCTATTAAATCAATTCAAAAAGATTAAACTAGGTTACTAATCTTATTAGAACCTTTGAAAATAGGTCTATTTCAATCCAATTTTAAAATCCTTTTAAAAACATGAGTTCAATCTTATTACATATTAACACTTTGTAATTTAAAGAAAGCTTTAAACAGATGAGTTTAAATCCATAAACATCCATCAACGCCATCCACAAACACATTTAACAATTAAACGCAATGCAGAAAACCCACCGCGACTGTAAAAGAAGTTCAAAACAGAAGTGAAATTTGGAATATTGGAACAACCTAGCTCTGATACCAATTGAAGGAAATCAAACATGAGGATTTTCATGAGAAGCAGAAAGATCGTTCCAAATTTCAATCGTATATGAACATTAACAAGTACAATACAAAAACGGAAAAACCAGGCTATGCACAAATCGAAATTACAACATGCTTTTCTACAGATCAAGGGATAGAATTCACAAACCTTTGAAGACTCATCTTAGACACCCTTGACCACGAACGCTCGAACAGACTCCAAGACTTCAAGCTGACCACTCGAATAATATGACCGCTACACAGCACGATCAACGTGACCACGAACACAATGATCACCAAGGACACGAACACAGCGAACTTCACACGAACACCATGAACGACCTCCAAATAACCTCGACTATGTCGAGTTGAGTATGACACCACCACAATCGCTACCTTGGTATTCTCGGTGTGAGAATTCAGAAGTGTGGGCTTTGTGTGGACTTGGTTAGAGGCGAAACTGGAGAAGAACAATCGTGTGAACGATGGAGCAAGTGGGAGATGTCAAAATCTATCGTATAGACGATGCCCAATCGTTTAACAAAAGTTATGCAATCATTTAGCTAAACCTGCATGATCATTTAGCTCATCGGCCAGCTAAGTGTCTATCATATAGAAATACTCCACAATCGTCTAGTCTCTCTGATGCTGTCATTTAGAAAATTTAGTTTACTTGAAAATCTTTCCGTGAGTAATTTTCGAGAATGGAACTCAAAACAACAACTACTAAATTTAGCAAAACATTTTTCCTCTTATCTTATGGTTACTATGAAACCACCAATAACTTCCCATTCAATTGGTTATTAGAGAAAAAGAGATAATTATCCAATAATTAATATTATTATAAATATATATGATAACTAACTTACCATACTATATTTATAACCTATAGTTTTAATATTTCATCTCATGAAACATATAAACCATAGCTATTTTTCTATTCGATGGCACTTAATGTAAATCTCATTTACATTCATCCTCCACTTGATGTATCTCATACACCATACCGATCATGTCATATATAATCGAATACCTCTTGTCAATTTGAACATTTCAAGTCAACACCAAGAACTGATCCTCAATTTGAATCCATTGAGCTACCAAGGGGTCCTTATGGACCTGTAGCTCGAAGCTCCAATGATACGTGAATAATTGACTAAACTCTTTAGTCACGGGATCCACCATCTATTAACTGCCAAACACTCCACTAAAGACTGAGAGTTGAACTCTTCTTACTACAGATATATTATGTGTCCATCTTAACAAATGAACAGTGTGAGAACCCTTCACAGGTCGCTCGCAAGTATAGCTTGGCCAATAACTGTTATGCCCCTATACTTACATCTAACTCCTTAAGTACCACTAATCCCTTTAATGAACATAAGTCATTGTCCTACTATGATTGAGTCCTCTCTTCCAAAGAGAAGTTGTGGCCACTATGTTCAAGCCCCGGAATCAGCCCTTAAGGGAGCAATCTATCTACTCACCCCTGCTTTAGGGAAGGAATGAATTCCATCTTGTGTAACTGAGTTCCCAGTTCCCAAATCAGACAAGTCCCTAAAAAGATAGGCATCTTGAGTTCACAATCTTGCCACTCTCACCTCACCCATACTAATCAAAGAACTGCCCTCAAAGGCAGGAGTTCCCAAAACACTCAAGATTGAGGTCATGTCACCTATGGTCATTTAGGTGAGGTGTAATTCTCTGGTATCAACGCCGTTATATATAGAGACTAGTCATTTCATGGGCCGATCTTATACAAACTCTTTGTATAGGACACCCGCGCTCGCATGCCTCCACATGAATGGTTAGGGTCTGCCATCTATAGTAGTTCACAACACTTGCAAACCTCTATCAAACGGGTCGTATCTGTAGTGTCACCAGGATAGGGAATCCTTCCTTAATCCTTATTCTACAGACCTATTTAGGTTATCACTTAAGGCATGATCCACTTGTATATATACATGCTTAAATTTACATACAATAACCATGGAGCTTTGTTTATTGGATATGAGTAAATGCCAAAATGAAATGACTCATATTTTATTCATAACAATGTGTATATATTACAAACAACGAGACTCCAGGACAATTAGGACACCAATCCCAACATTGACACACCCTTCACCCACTTACTACGAACTACTTCCCCTATTCACCTTGTTATTGACCCACGCAAACACTTTCTAAAGGGACGTTGCCACTAATAGCAACTCGAAGTCGAGCATGGATCTCACAGTGTGAACTTTTAGGGACGTGAGAGCTAGAAATAATATATCTCATATACTACTATATACATTATAAAACTTATAATATATAACAAATGCATGCCACATGATTATCCTATGGTGGGGTTTTTGAAAAAAAAAAACTTTATGCCATACTTTATGCACACATAATCAAACCATATTATACATCACATGCATAATAAGTAAACAACACTAAAGTGGACGAATTTTGGCATTAAAAGCAAACAAACAACTAAATTATTACATAATTCAGCAAGCAGCTACCTCGAACCGGCTTCAAACACTTTGAACCAACCCGAACCGGTCAAAAACCACTTGAACCGACTTGAAAACACCAAAAACCAAGTTGAACCGATCAAATCGGCTCAACCAGGTTAACTGGACCAGTCCAGACCATCTGGACCGGCTAGTCAACGTGCGCACATGAAGTCAATGCATGGAACACGCAGGTCGACGGGGCACAAACCAAGTCAGGAAGTGGGCGCATGAGTGGGTCGGGTCGACGAAGCAGTTGGAACATGCGGGGCTGCTGACGAGATCGGGTCAGAAGGGTCACGAGCAGGTCGGATCAGACGAAAAAGTAGGCGTCCGCGAGAAGCTTCAACAACTGAGTGGGTCAACAGTCTTTGGGTCGGGTCTGGGAGCGGGTCTAGAAGCAACTTCTGGGTCAGTGAGCTTTTCTTTACAAAAAATGCAGCTGTCTCTTTCCCAAAACTGAGCAATTACAGCCTAAAAATGACTCTAATGACTCTAGCAAATTTACAAATCCTTTTCCACACATTAATGCTCATAAACATGTGAGCAGTTACAAAGTTCAACAAGAAATAAAATGAAAACTAATGCCAAAACCGTAATGTATCCACTTTAGTCAACCATACATTCATCACATGAATGACACCCACCAAAATGCAATAGAACATTATAAGCATGCTCTGATACCATTTGATGGAACATAAAGAACACAAGCACTGCGAAAGCAATGAAATCGACAGAATTTGATTGCAATGAAAACAAGAATAAGCATGCAAAAGGGATAGAAAATACAACCTTTGAAGACTCCACCGCAAACTTCCCCTCCCGTGCATGAACGACACCACCAACAGTAAATCCCCACTATTATCCGGTTGAAGAACATTGTTGTGGGACAGCTTTGTTAGTGTAAATAAGGGAATTTCACTATAGAAAGAAGGAGAGTAAAGGAGAGTTGAGGTGGAACGTTTAGGTCAAAAGTTGTGGAAGCATTTGTCTTGTAAATTTAAAAAACAAAGCCATTTATAGAGAAAACACCTATTTTGCATGTCTTCCACTTCAAACTCCACTAGCATGTAATCTCTAGGTGTCAAGCTTGGGAAATCCCACTTCAAAGTCCACTTAGTTAGTGGGAAAATCCAACAATTGGATTTTTTCACTAACTAATTTTTTATTTAAAAAAATGAAATACAATTTTCAAATTTTGAAAATTATTTATTAACACAATTTCAATTAAATAAAATAACCAAATTTAATATCACATATTAAATTGTCTTTGAAACCTTGCTTTGATTAATCACATTAATCAAGTTTTAGAAAATACTTTCATGCTAATGATCAAGTATACTCTAAAAAATAATTAATTAATAAATTAATAATTTAATTGTAAATTATATCTCATATAAAATACAATTTTCCTTAAAACCCGAATTTGAACATTTCAAATTCTTACTTCACCTAATTCTTCAATTTTGTCCGTATTGAGCTAGCAATGAGACCCGATGGACATACAAATAATGGGCTCCAACGATCCAAGACTACTGGTCTAACTCTTTAACCTAGTTAATCAATATTCGTTAACTAATAGGACTATCCACTATAGTCTGTAGTTGCACTCCTTTCACTATAGATATATTATTTGTCCATTTGATATGACTGTCATCAATAAGTTGATCCTTCACAAGTTGTTCGTAACCTCAGCTAGGTCAAATACCGAAATACCCTTAAGTTACATTTTTTTCTCCTTAAGTACCATTGTCCCTCTAATAAACAATATATTTAGGATCATAACCACTAAATCCATTCTCTCTCAGGCCGACGAGAGGATAGGGCTCCTTGTTCAAGATTCGAGATCAGACCTTAAGGGAACAACCTTTCTACTATCCCTAAAATAGGTAGAAGTGAATTTCATCTTGCAAATTCTATGTCTCCAGCTATCTACCCGGTCTTATCCCTGAAATGGGAGGCATATTGAGCAGCAATGTTAAGCTTACTCTCACCTATGCAGATTAAGGTACAATCGCGAATAAACAGAAGTTCATAGACAAATCAGGATTCAGATCAAGTTATCTATGTTATCAAGAAGTGAAATTAATCGGTGTTAACAGTAAATGGTGTTAATACATAACAATGATTATTTCGTGGTCTGTCTTACACAATCTCATCGTGTAGAACACCCTCATTCACATGTTTCTACATGAACGAATTGATCACGTCGTTTATGACACTTTACAACATTTGTAACAATCATAAAGCTCGTATTCAATAGTATCTCCAGAAATAGGTACCCAACCTAATCCAAGTACTATAGACGGTTTACGCTATTTTACTTGAACTTGATCAAGTTTATGTCTCCATATAAAGCAAGGGTTCGTAGTTTATTGGATTTATAGTTATTAAACAATCGAAAACACTTGTCTGAATAAACTTCATAGATGTTTACTATTTACAAAACTACAAGTTTTAAGACATAACGTAGTCCAATATTATGAAGTCAACAGGTAAAATAAATATATCCACCTTCACAAGCACATCTTCCAATTTCCCTTCTAGATGCACTAATGAATGGTTTGCCAATTGCAAAGTGACTATTGTGAGTGCAAGCTATCCAATTCCCAATCTTGAACACTGATAATGGCATAAGATTGACATTGGCTCCCAAGTCGCATAGGGTTTGCCCTATGTGGACTCCCCCGATTGAACAAGGAATAGTAAAACTTCCTGGATATTTCATCCTAAGTCGAACATTCTCTTGTATAATTGCACTACACTCCTATGTCAATGCTACCGTTTCATGGCTACCCATCTCTCTTTTCTTTGTAAAAATATCTTCAAAATTTTTTTGCATAAGATGGCATTTGTTCCAACGTCTCAATTAGTGGGACATTGATATGCAATTGTTTTAACACTCCAAGGAAACATTGAAATTGTCCTTCATCATTCTTTCTCCTCAATTATTGCAGATAGGGAAGGTTATATACTTCTGACACATTTGAAGTTAAAGTTCCTCAGTTGAATCTCTATGTTCCTCTAGTCTTTCATGCAATGGAAATCGTGTAGTTCTGTTAGGCTGTTGATCTAAAGATTGTCCATGCACCGCATGGATAGATTTTTTTATTTAATTTTCTCTTTTCTGATTTTCCTTCATTGTTCGATCGCTTCTGAATGTTGCCAGATGACATTGTTCTTTACCTGAACTTTCCGCATTAAGAAGAACTTCAGTGTTTCTTGGTAGTGATCCTCGTGGTATGGTTTTCAATTCTCCAATGATCTAGCTTATTTAAAGTTCAAGATTTCGAATGGAGGACACTTGACTTTGCAGAACCGCCTCATTTTTCTGGATGTATTCTTTTAACAGATTTTCTAGAGGTGAAAAGTTGTTGGTTGTTGTGATGGGCTTGACACCTGTTAGTGTCCATTTTGTCCTTGATGGAACCCAGGTGGCCCATTTCTAAGGGCTCAATGATGGTTGGTGTGTACTTACTGATTTCCACCCAAAGAGAAATTTAAGTGATTTCGCCAACTAGGGTTGTAGATGTTTGAAAATGGGTTATTCTTCATAAAGTAAACTGATAACTTGTAGAAATACGAGTTATTTATGCTACCTTATCTAGATATTGTGGCCAAAAGAGAAGGAATATGCGTCGATTGTATAAAAAGTAGCTCAAAAATAATAATTATGAATTATCGCAATTACACCCACTAACATCGTCAAGACGGTAGAAAAGGATATTTTTACTCTGTTTTGCAGGAAACCAAGTCACCGCTTACGATCAAGGCTCAACGAGAAACTGAACAAGCATCTCGGTCATATTGCACCTATCAAACCACAATGAGGAGACGATTAACGCAATGATGGCGCATGCGACAGTCGATCCAGAGCTGAATTTCAACCGCATGCGGTAATAAAAACAACACCGCATGCGAGCAACCTATCGAAAGATGCAGTTGAGCAGCGCAAACGCAGAGGATTATGACACGTGTACAACTAATCGTTGTGCAGATTTGACGGTCTGATTGCATAACAGGAAGAATATTTACTTCTCCATCTTCAGAATTTCCATAACAAGAAATGGGGTCCACACGCCAAGGTCAAAGCTTTTCACCTATAAATACCCCCATAGAATTTAGAGAACATATACTTGATACAGTTATATTTGATACGAGGGCTAATTGATGCTAGATTATTGAGAGAAAGACTGAGCTGAGTACTGATCAGAAGAAATCCGGGAAGAGAAGAGACAAGGTCGATAGGTGAGCCTCAGTACGAATCTGCCAGATCCCCACCGTGAAGCTCTGTGCTTAGATCCCTACTACGGTTAAGTAAGCTTGAGAGGGAAGCTCATCCATTCATTCACTCCATCCACGTCAGCAAGCAAATCTAAATCTAGATCGACACTAAGAGGTTGGCGCTTATTTGTATTTGTTTCTAACTCTATTTCATCAAGTGTATTTCATCTTCTTAATCTCTTCATTCACAAATCATGTATCAGACGCTAAATAGTTTTATTGAATGTCTCGATCATTTCCATTCCCACTTCTCTATCTATTTCCATTCCTCCATTAATCATTTTCTCCATGAAGTTTTCTTAATACCTTGGTAATTAATATGAATTAAACAAGTAACTTAATCTGTGCTAAAGAGATAAATGTGTTTTGCTAAGGCATGCTAGACGGCATCTTCACCTGTGAGAGCAAAAGTGAAGATGTCATTCTGATCGGTCGAGAGAAGGTTACAAGAATGCGTTAACTAAAGCGAGTAGTACTTTCAGAGACGGAAGCAACCTTGCGTTCATTACGTTCATCCCTGTTTCCCCACAGAGATGTGGGAACGTGGCCGATCACCGAGAGGTGTACGCCAAAGGAAAGGCAGAACAGTACTTATATCTTTAACGCAATTAAGGAACTTGCGTTGTTTATATTAGTTATCTTTTCTGTTTCTGCTTCGCACATAAGACTTGTCACCGTATTACACGATCTCTACATAATCTTCACAGCCAGCCTTGACCTCAGTATCTTGTATCACGAAACCTGTATCTTGTATCATCTTAGCTTAGATTTACTTTATCGCAATTTACTTTAACGCAATTTATGTTATTATCGTATTTTTACCGCTTACTTTACTTTATCGTATGTTTAATTACTTGTACACAAAACTCTTTTATAAATTGAAAAACCCCTAGTCATATATATCACAAACATAACGCAATAACCTAAAATAGTCCCTGTGTTCGACCTCGGATCAAACCGAGAAACTTACGATGAAATTATACTTGGTTTCAACGGAAGGAAACTAGTGACAATGCACAGCATACTACAAGAACATTCGTTAATAACGCATATCTAGAAGTAGTATCACATATCATCGCATAAAATCTATGTCATCAAGTTTATGGCATGGACTTGCATCATAGTACAAATTCTGTGTTACACAAATAGATTGCGGTTATGCAGCCATTCCTTTAATGACTGAGCTTCTTCGCATAAAACGAAGCTCTCGTTAGCCACTTGGGTAACTGCATTCACTTGCCCATTTCTGATGCCAGTTTTTGTCACAGACATTGCTTGCAACAAATGGTCATCGCATTCACCAGCGTCTGTGATGATGCGATGACATTGTTATTATGTAAACTTTCTTTTTCTTCATCTATCGTTCGTTCTTAAGCCATATTCATTCTCCTTCCAGTCTTCATGGTTCCTTAAAATGCGATGAAACATATTTTTGGCTTCAACATAAGTTTTATCCAATAAACTGCCTATTGCGACAGCGTTTGGAGCAGTTTAAGATGCTTCATTCAGGCCATCGTAAAAAAACTCCATTTGTAAACGTCAGGGAGTCCATTATGTGGAAAATTTCTCACTAGCCTTTTGAACCTCGCCCATGCATCGCTTAATATTTCATTCTCTCCCTGTTGAAAATTTGAGATTGTCCTTCTCCTTTTTACGTTTTCTATAGGTGGGAGTTATTTCTTCATAAATTTTTCCATGACTTGTTCCTATGATGTGATTTCACCGGGTTCAAGTGAATAGGCTTTATTATTTTAGTATGCATTACAAAAATTTCCCACTCTAGAGCAAGAAAGAAAAATTAGACGAAAAACACTATTTTTTTTTACAAATAACATTATATATATATAATGTTTTTTCTTTGTTTCGAATCTAATAATTTTTCATTTTTGATAGCTATATCCCACTATTTTTTACAATTTCTGTAGGTGGGATCGTGTTGTATGTTTCGATGAAACTTCTCAAATGAGCATGAGAGTCTTCGCCTAGTCTCCCTCCAAATTGTTCAGCTATCTAGATCATCTAAAGCATGACATGTTTCATTTCAAACTTGGAACCATCTAATGTTGGTAGCATAATTCCAGGTGAGAAATCATATAAGATAGGCAAAGCATCATCTCTGATTGGTCTATTGCGATCATTGGCTAGGAGAATGGGGTTGGTAAGAGCAATCATATTGTCATCTCCATTATCTCTTACGCTGATTACTGCATTTAGCTCTTCAAGATTGCTTTGTTCATCTTCCATCTTCCTAGCCTTGTTCCTTTGTCTTCTTTCCTTATTCGTTTTTCTTCTTCTGTGAAAAGTTCTTTCGATTTCTGGGTCGTATAATGGCTCAGGCGTTGATCCTTTGCTCATGAAACGTTTGTACCTCTTTCACAGATAAAGATACAATACGCCAACTCTCGACACTTACAAAAATCAGAAACAATAATTTAGCATAGCTTTAATTACCGTAATCCTCGACCACAACACCAAAAACTTGATACGTTTCTAAGATGCGATGAAATGATTGTTTGCTTGGTCCCTTAATTATGTGAATGCATTGCTTTATCTAATCAAACCCAAGTGTAAATTTAACTACAATCTTGGTAATCCAGGGTCAAACTCAGGGATTGCTTTCTAAAAAGGTGATGAAATGACTGTTTTCTTTTCTTAACACAACTTTGTATCAATAATGCAGATGAATAGTTCTATTCTACCAATATTATTAAAATGAGTGATACGGGGTGCAATGAGTACCATAATTCAAGTGAAGCAAGATGCGGAGAGAAATGTAAGATTCCAATAAATGAAATAGGGTTGAGAAAAATATCTACTAACACTTCCTAAGCAATACATATACCACGTGTTCAAGCAACTCACTCATATTCACAAGCTACACTTCTCAGTGGGTTTAGCCAAAATATCCTATTTCTAGGACACATGCAATGAGTATTTAATGCAAAAGATGTACCATGTCTAAAGGTATTTCTTTCTTTGTTTAATGAGATCTAAAATCCCTTTCTTTTTCAAACAGTGGTTAGTTCTATTTAGAGCAATCTGTCGACTTGATCAAAATAGTTTATGAAGCACGCATTAAATAAATTGTACACCAATATATGATTTACTTAGTACATGTTAGTTTCATTTTTCTCAACCCATTATGAAATTAGTTGCTCATTCTTGGTAAAAATAAGATGGATAGACAAGAAAATGTGATGGCATTCACATTGGTAATGAAATTTCTCAACGTTACACAAAAATACAAATGCTAATGAGAATATAAAACAAAAGATAAGCATAGAGAGTCAAACCATCAGATGTAATTTCTTGTCCCTTCTAGCTCCTTTGAAGGATTTCTTCACGTTGGCTGTGATGAGGATGATGTCCTTCTTCTTTTGCTACAAGTGGAAATCTTGACCTCTCACTTAAGATTTCTCAAATGGAAAGCTTGGGTGGAAGATATCTAGGGGAGGAAATGGAGAATTTGCGCATAGCTTAGCCATTTTCTAGGGTGTGTTCTTTGGATAGAATTCGTGTGGCTATTTATAGGCATTAATGAGAAGTTTTTACGTCTCTCACTAATGATTGCGCTGACACCAGGCATTAATTTCCATACCCTATTGCACCACCTTCCTCACGTTAGCAGTTCATTGGCTCTGTCGCGAAGCTTTCATGTCAACTACCAGCTTTGATTTGACCTCCACCGCCCATGCATCAGTTGTACTTAACGTCATGTCTCCTTTTATGGCATTGAACTTATGGGATTCCATTTTGGGCGTCCGGATTTTCCATGGCGTTAGCAGCAGCAAATGCTTCTTCGCTTTAAGTAGATTTCTGCATTCAAAATGCTCAAATTTTATAATCTACAAGGATTATGAATTTTTGCATGCAAGTGATTACGTGATCTGATTAATTGCATGATTTTCTTGTTAAGTTAATGCATTTTCTATGATTTTTCCTAATTATTTTAGATAAAAGAAGTAAAATAACTAGTATTTCTACAAGTTATCATTTGGCAAATACTTAATTCAGTGAAATAGTTTTACTAGTTGGTAACGGGGAGCTCATCTCAGTTAAAATAGTGGGAGACATTAAAATGTTGTTTATTTATGTTGAATATGGTGCTTTAATCACCAAAAGAGAAATTTGATTTCTCCAATCTTTATTACTAAATATTTTATAGAGTATGAGTAGTTTTAATAATAAGGCATGATTTCAAAAAAAAATTTGAAAAAATGTTCAGTTTTAAATAAATACATTTTTATGTGTTAATTTAAAATGTTGTTTATTTATGCTAAATAGGGTGCTCTTATCATCATTAAAGAAATTCAATTTCATTATACTTTATTGCTAAAAATTTCATAGTGTATCGATGTTTTTATTGATTAGGCATGTTTTCAAAAGTTATTTTGAAGATACGCTCAGGTATAAATAAATAAATTTATGTGTGTTAAAGGTTAACAAATTTGCGTACTAAACTAAGAGAGTGTAAGGTTTTTTCTAATCCAGAAAGAAAGAAAGATTCTATTCTTCTAAATAGGATAAATGTGTTTGCCATTTAAATTACAGTTACAGGTAATTCTCTAACAGTTAGAATTAAATTATAATTACTTGTTAAAGGCCTTGCTTTTCATGTTGGCGTGTCATTAAATCCTTATTAGATAAGGTTTCCTGACGAATGTTGGACTTTCTTTTATCCAAGTGGTCTTGTGATTGAAAGCATAAGTCTGACTTCATAAGTAAGTCAATGATATGATTGATCAGTATTTATGATTAAATGTATCTTATTCTAATGCAACTTAAGTCTTACTTTCTCTGAAATATTCAAAGGAAATTAGACTAAAGTTTAAGTCATTTAGGCAATTGTATAGCGACATTATGATCTAATCATAATGATTAGTACAAGTTTTTTGTTGTATTAAGCCTAAGTGATAGAAATGAGACGATATCTCAACTTCGAGCATTAGGTACAATTTGGATTAAATTGTGCTGAAATAGAAGAAATATGACTTTGTTGAACTTAGTACATTTTAAGAAATTTGTTAAACATAGTCTTAATATTTTAGAATTACACTAATGCTTGACCTATTAAGGATATGCAATAGAGATTGCAACTTTTGAATGTTATTTCCTCAAAACATTTTGCAAAACAATTTTGGATTATGGAAGTTTTGTAAAACTAGTTTATAACATTTCAGGTTTTCGGTAAGTTGAGATACTTGTGCCAAAAAAACCCTAAATGAAACTAAATATTCAAAAGTATTCCTAGTTGTAGATAGTCTATGAGGAGTTTATGGCCTGTTAGATATTCCAAAGTAAAATGATGTACTTATGTAACTGAAGAAAATAAGCTCAAACATTCAACATATTCAACAGCTGTTCACATTTCTTTAACTTTTTACAATTTGTTATTGTAACTACTTGTATCAGAAAATAGTATAAGTACTCATCATGTCCAAATTTCATAGCACACAATATATAAAAAGACTTCAAGAAAGCTTCAAATCTGTCAAAAGAAAAGCTGTGACTTAGCTCTTGAATAAGATCTCCTCTCCTTCCCGTGGATGTAGGTATCATTTTTCGAACCACGTATATCATTGTGTAGAACTCTTCTTCCTCTATTCTTCTACAAGATTGCATACTCTTTATTGCCGATCGTTTACTTAAACAGTCACACGAAACAAACAAAAAAGATTAGGGTTAGAGAAGCTCTACAATATCGAAAGAGAGAATGAAAGAGAGAAAGAAAGAAATTAATTCTGTAAAATTCTATCTGAATAAAAGTTTTCATTTCACTTCCATCAGGCAAGGCTTAGTGGAGCAAACCACGTGGAGCACATCAGCTAGAAGTTCGTGGACAAACAATAGCCAAGAACTCAACCAAACCAAATTCATTTTGCAGAAAAATTCTTGGACTCACGAATTGGATCTGCAAAGCAGGGCCACAGTATTCATGATTTGGGCTTTTAATTTTCATTCAACAAGAAGCAGGCCCAACAAAGTGGTATCAGAGTAAAAGACTTACAAGATTACAGTTCTTAAAGATTCAAGATTCAACTTTTTTATTCAAAGATATGAGTAGCAAGATTCGAAGTAGAGAAATTCGATGGCAAAGGAGACTTTGGCGTGTGGAAGGCCAAAATCAAGGCGATTCTCGGCCAGCAGAAAGCTCACAGAGCCCTCCTTGACCCATCAACACTTCCTGCCACTGTGACAGCTCAAGAAAAAGAAGACTAGGAGCTGGCAGCTTATGGTACGTTGGTTCTAAACCTTAGTGACAGTGTTCTTAGACAAGTTTTAGATCAAGAAACTACCTATAGGATATAGACTAAACTAGAAGAGTTATATGCTACTAAAGATCTTCCTAGTAAAATGTACCTTAGGGAGAAATTCTTTACATTTAAAATGGATTCATCGAAAACTTTAACTGATGATTTAGATGAGTTCAAGAAAAGTATTGCTGAATTTAAAAATCTAGGAGAAAAACTTGGTGATGAAAATGAGGCCTATGTGCTTCTAAACTCTTTGCCTGAACCCTATAAAGAAATTAAAAATGCTCTAAAATATGGAAGGGACAGTATAAGCACAGATACTATAATTTCAACCCTAAGAACTAGAGAGCTATAGTTACAGATTGATAGAAAGGATCATCCTAGTGGTGAAGGGTTATTTGCTAAAGGAAACTTCAAACAAAATCATTCAAAGGATAGAAAACCACATAACTCAGATGATAATAAGTCTAAATAGAAAATAAAATGTAAGTATTGCAAAAAGAAAGGACATTTAATCAAAAACTGTTTTATCCTAAAAAGAAAGAACCAAGAGAAAGAAAAGGACTCAAAAGGCAAACAACCTGAAGCATCTGTTGTAGAAGGCTCCTTTATCTACTCAGATGCATTAGCCTCAACTTTAGAGAAATCCAACCATGTAAATCCTCTAGGAAAACATGGTTGGGTCCTAGATTCTGAATGCACCTACCACATGACCTTAATGAGACCATGGTTCAACAGCTTTAAAGAAATTGAAGGAGAAATGGTGTATACAGGAAACAACCAAGGCTGTAGGATAGAAGGCATTGGCTTTGTTTCCATGAAACTTAAGGATGCAACTATTAAACTCCTTAGGAATATGAGATATGTTCCACTTCTTAAAAGAAATCTAATCTCCTTCGGTATGCTTGATGCAATTGGGTGTGAGTATAGGGATAAAGAAGGAACCCTTTAGGTGCTAAAGGATTCTAAGGTGATATTAGTTGGGGAAAAGATAAATGACTTATTTGTGGTCAAAGGAGTGAATTATGAAATCCTGCCTATGAGAGCGGTCTTTTGATCTCCATGGATGAGATTGGCTAGATTCACTGGCTCAATATGCCTATCATTTTGGAGATTCGTCTAATTGAGGAGCTGGAAACACAACTACACAAGAAGAAATTCACTCCTTCCCTATTGTAAAGATAAGTAGATAAATTACTCCTTTAAGGATTGATTATAGAGCTTGAACAATGAGTCGCCTTACCCTCTCCTAGCCTGAGAGGGGTTCAGTCATAGTTGGACTATGACTAATTGTTCATTAGAGAGATCAGTGGTACTTAGGAAGTTAGATCTAACTACAGGGATAAATGGTAATTTTGACCCAATTGTACTTATGAGCAATTTGTGAAGCATCAACGCATTGTTGATGAGAGTGATCAACAGTTAATGAAGATTAATTAAGTTAATTAATCAAGTATAATTGGAGCCTCACTCTATAAGTCCATAAGGTCCCCTTCTTAGCTCAATAAGAACTAATGAGAATACAATTAATTTTTGTTTAATTTGAATATTTCAAATTAATTAAAGGAAATTAATTGTATAAGATACAATTAAATAATGTATATTGATACATTATAAAATATAAAGTATGTTGATACATTATATTAGATTTACGAGAGAAATAAATATTTGAATATGATTCAAATATTAATTATATGAATATGATTCATATAGAAACTATATGTTAAAATTAATGTAAATATGATTCTTATTAAATTTATATAGTTTTATGAGAGAAATGAATATTTAAATATGATCCAAATATTAATTGTATGAATATGATTCATATAAACTATATGTTAGAACTAATATGAGTATGGTTCATATTAAAACTATATAGTTTATGAGAGAAATAAATATTTGAATATGATTCAAATATTAATTATATAAATATGATTCATATAGAAACTATATGTTAAAATTAATATGAATATGATTCATATTAAATCTATATAGCTTGATGAAAGAGGTTGTTGTTTGAATATGCTTCAATTATTAATTTATATAAATGTGATTTATATAAAAACTATAGATTATATTATATGTGATATAACATAAACTATAGGTTATATGTTATATATAATATAACATATAATTTAATATTTATATATAGTTTAATATATATATATATATATATATATATATATATATATATATATATATAATTCAAATTATTTGAATTTGAATTTTGAAATTAAAAAGGGAGGGAGTTATAACTCCCTCAACCCTCTCAACCTCTTAACCTCTCAATACATGTGAAATAGAAAAGTGAGAAAGTGACTCTCAACTTTTTCTTCTTCCTTTGGTCTCCCTATAATCTCTCAATCTCTACTTATTCTCCTCTCATTTACCAAGATTAAGTATAAACCCACAAACTCTGCACGATTCTTAGCCCTGAGAATAACGAGGAAGACCTTGTGGGGTGTTCCTTATTCCTTGATGTTGTGTTCATGGTGTTGGCTTTGGGAGATCAAGTGAACATCGGGCAAGTTCGTGCTATGGAGAGGAAAAGAAAACTTATAGATCTTCAAGGGTATGTCTTTCTTAATCCCTTCTCCTCTCTAATTTCACAGTAGAAGCATGCTTAGGTTTGTTTAGCCTATGTTGCCTTTGCATTATTATTGTTCTGTAAAACAAAAATTAGAGACTGATGCATTCGATTGCTTCTGTTGTGGGTATTCAAATTCCCTTCAAATTCATCTTCCAATTTCTTTTCTTGTTGTGATGGAAACAGATTCCCTTGGCAACTTTAGCCTTTCTGCCCCTCTGGGACACAATAGGGTTAGATTTTTTCTGACTTCCCTTCCTTTTCTTCCACTTTTTGGTTCTAGAACAAGAAGGTACATGCTTTGTTCCAAAGGTTGAACCTTTATGGAACTTCTTAGTGGAAGTGGCAATATTTGCCTCTCTCTTCTCGTCCTTGACTTTCATCAAAGACTGATAAGTCTGTAGTTTATTAAGAAGGGTAATCAAGTTGTAGTCTAGTTAGTTCATGACAACATTACTACAGAACTGGAGGAGGCTCTCAGGTAGAGTCTCAAGGATAAAACTAACATGAATGGCTTCGTCAATGATAGATGCTTTCATCTCAACCACATTAATGTGGATCATCATGTTCAGAATTTGCTCTTGAATAGATGTCCCCTCTTTCATATGGGTGAATTTCTAATCATGCATGTTATGGTGATTGATATAGTGTTCATCCAACTTTGCATTAGATTCCTCTATAATTATGTTGTTAAAGTTGTAATTAGCTCTTGTTTGATGAACCTTAATGTGCGATTAAGGGTCTATAATTTTATTGGAGTTAATATAGTTGAAACTAGGTTGTAATTGAAAATTCAAGTAAGCAAGGTCAGTTGGAAAATTTGGAGAAGTGACATTGCCCATACAACATTGCAACGTTGTTCTTCCTGAAGCCCGAGGCGTTGCAGCGCTGAGATGGAGCGTTGCAATGCTGCTCATCCCAATCTAAAAACACGCGCACTCGTAAACCAGTTCGTGGGAGTAGTTCGGTTTGATCGGTTCAGCTGCCTGGGGTCCGGTTCGAGTAGTTTGGGTCGGTTCGGATGCTCTAGAGGCTTCTTAAAGCTGTTTTTATGTTTATTTTGTAATAAAGTAGTTTATTGCTTGCATAGGATGCCAAAGTTGGTCCATATCAGTGTTGTTTAAATATTTTATGCATGTGATGTATGTTATATTTAAATTAAACATCTATGTGCATATTGTATGTCATGTAGATTTAAAATTCCACCATAGGAAAGCATGTTTTGTGCATTAATATATGTTATAAATTGGTTATAATATATATAGTATGCATGTTTAGGGTTTCAAAAGTTTAATATAATTGTTATATTAATGTATGGAATGCTTAAGTATATGTTATAGCATGTCTATAATTTTATAAGAGTTATAAAATGAATTACACATTTAAAACCTATAACAAAGATAAGATGCATGTTCACTTAGGTTTAATAACAACATGTTTTAGTAATTAAAATAGGTTGTTATTTATAAAACACAGTTATAAACTCAATCGATCTATAATCATGTCTAAGGCTGGAGGTATTTAAGTTGACGGTTTACATAACACCTGCTACTTGGGGACTATAATCAAAATACTGAGCATTGTTAATCGGTTTTATTAGCATGTGTGAGCGGTATGGGGTAATAAAATGGTTTTATCACTTAGACATCGCAAGTTAAATCCAAATATAAACTTTATACTCGGATAAACCACATAGACTTAGGGTGTTTTTTAGCCGAAATATACCTAAGTATAAGAGATACTCAAACAGTTAGAACACTTCAGTGGGAAATTAATAATATATATGATATATCATTTTTAGCTCTCACGTCCCTAAGAGTTCACACCGTGAGATCCATGCTCGGCTTCGTGTCACTTTTACCATGACTGTTCCATTCGAAAAGTGTTTGCATGAGTCAATAACAAGGTGAATAGAGGAAGTAGTTCATAGTAAGTGGGTGCAGGAAATGTGTCAGCATATCCTACGGTGAGATTCTTATGTTGTGCCTGCTATCATTTTTAGGCAGTAGTAGCTAGTCATTCTCATGGCAATCCCTTCGGAGGGTTGTAACATTGGATTCGAAACAACTCAAACTTCATAAATGAATAGGTTTTTTAGTTCTAGCTTGAACATTTTTTCTGCTTCGGGGGCATATCCATATCATTCTATGAAATCTAAAAATGGAGGGTCACACTTACAAGAGTTACTAAGTGTTAGTAAGTTCTAGACCGAAAATGGTAACTAAATGACTATAGGAATAAGAGTTATTCTGGATATAGTATTTAGTCAATAATGTCTTGCTTCAGTGAAAGAATATTTGACTACCCCTCAATAGCATCTATTCTAACTCACTAAAGTATCGTTGCAAATAAATAAAGATATATGGGTACTTTATTACTTTTGCTAAAATTGGATTTATATGCAATTTTCTCATAGAATTTGTTTATGTTTCAGCATGTCAAACTCAATTATTCAACTCTTAGCTTCCGATACATCCAATGTAGAGGGTTATTCAAATTGGAAGTCAAACATAAACATGATACTAGTCATTGATGACCTAAGATTCATTTTAAGGGAGGAACTTCCTCCTCTTCACAGTTCTAATGCAAACTGAGCTGTTTGGGATGCTTTGATAGATGGGTTCGAGCTAATGAAAAAGCCAGAGCCTAAATTTTAGCAAGCATATCTGATGTGCTTACTAAAAAGCATGAAACCATGGTCACTGCTAGAGAGATCATGGAGTCATTACAAGAGCTGTTTGGATAGCCGTCCTCAATGGCACGACATAGTGCTATAAAATATGTTTAAAACTCACGTATGAAGAAGGGGACCTCTGTTAGACAACATGTCCTGGACATGATGGTCCACTTCAACATAGTGGAAGAAAATGGTATTGTCATCGACGAGAGAAGTCAAGTTAGTATGATAATAGAATCTAATCTGAAGAGTTTTCTAACCTTTCATACTAACGCTATAATGAATAAGATTGATTACAACTTGACAACTCTCCTGAATAAACTCCAAATTTATCAATCTTTAATGAAAAATAAAGAAGGGGAAGCAAATGTTGTTTCCCAAAGGAAATTTCTTAAGGGTTCATCATCTAGTTCAAAACCCTCTGAAAAGAAGTCTGGAGCTTCAAAGGATAAGAGTATCCAGATGAAGAAAAAGGGAAAAAGGAAGAAATAAACTCCTTCTATTAAGAGCAAAATGAAAGTTGTAAAAGAAAAATGTTTCCATTGTAACGTCGACGGGCATTGGAAACGAAATTGCCCTAAGAATCTTGCGGGGAAGAAAGTTGAGAAGGCAAATCAAGGTAAATCTGATTTACTTGTAATAGAAACGTATTTAGTGGAAAGTTCTCACTTAACCTGGATACTAGATTCAGACGCCACTAATCATATTTGCACTTTCATTCAGAAGACTAGTTCCTGGAAGAAGCTATCAGAAAACGAACTAACTTTCAAGGTGAGAATAGGTGAAGTCCTTTCAGCAGAAGCAATGGGAGACATCAAGTTATGTTTTGGAGATTCTTACATTTTACTGGAAAATATATACTTTGTACCTAAAATGAAAAGGAACTTAATCTCTGTATCTTGTTTACTAGAACATATGCATAAAGTCACTTTTGATGTAAATGAAGTGTTCATTAATTCAAAAGGTGTAAAAATGTGTACAACTAAACTTGAAAATAACTTGTATGTGTTAAAACCAACTGAGGCAAAAGCCATTTTAAATATAGAGATGTTTAAAGCAGTAGAAACTTAAAGTAAGAAAAGAAATATTTCTTCTAACGCCTATCTTTGGCACTTAAGACTTGGTCACATAAATCTCAACATGATTGATAGATTAGTAAATATTGGTCATCTAAATCAGTTACAAGACAGATCTTTACCTCCATGTGAATCATGTCTTGAGAAAAAAAATGACTAAAAGATCTTTTTTTTTTTTAGGAAAAGGTCTTAAAGCCAAATAACCTCTATAATTTATACATTCATATTTTTGTGGTCCATGAATGTTAAAGCTCGAGGAGGATCTAAATATTACTTTAGTTTTATTGATGATTATTCTAGATATGGCTATGTTTACCTAATGCATCATAAGTCTAAGACTCTTGAAAAGTTCAAAGAGTATAAAACTGAGGTTGAGAACCTATTAGGTAGAAAGATTCAAACACTTCGATCATATCGGGGTGGTGAGTATATGGATTTATAATTTCAGAACTATTTAGTAGAACATGGAATTCAATCCCAACTCACAACACCTGGTACACCACAATAGAATGGTGTAGCAGAAAGGAGAAATTGAACCTTGTTAGACATGGTTCGTTCAATGATGAGTTATGCCCAATTACCTCAGTCCTTTTGGGGGTATGCAATGCAAGCTAACATATATATTTTGAACATGGTTCCCTCAAAAAGTGTTTTAGGAACACCATATAAGTTATGGAGAGAACGTAAAGGTAGTTTACATCACTTCAGAATTTGATGATGTCCAACTCACATGTTGGTGCAAAATCCTAAGAAATTGGAAGGACATTCAAAAGTATGTCTATTTGTAGAATACCCTAAAGAAACAAAAAGGTAGTCTATTTTATGATCCTCAAGAAGACAAAGTATTTGTATCGAAAAAGGTTATGTTCTTAGAGGAAGATAACATGAGAAATCATCAACCTTGCAGTAAACTAGTATTAGATGAGATGTCCAAAGAAAACAAAAAGGTAGTTTATTTTATGTTCCTCAAGAAGACAAAGTATTTATATCAAAAAATGTTATATTCTTAGAGAAAGATCACATGAGAAATCATCAACCTTGCAGTAGACTAGTATTAGATGAGATGTCCAAAGAATCTATAGATAAATCAACAAAAGTTGTTGATCAAGCTGGATCTTCAACAAAAGTTGTTGATCCATCACTCATGGGTTGAGAATGCCTCGACGTAATGGGTGGGAACCCCGAATCCTAATTTCTCTACTTGAGTATGTTCCCTACTGAGACTAGTGTGGTGAGTAGGTTGATGTGGAAACTAATGTGTAATGGTGGAGAAAATGGTGAAAAATTAGAAGAAAATGTGTGAATTTGGAAGCTTGACTTTTGGGGAAAAACTTGGAAAATTGGCTAAGTATAAACCTATATGATGAATGTGTTGGATGCGTTGGATGCGTTGGATGTGTTGGATGATAGATGCGTTGGATGCGCTGGATGCGTTGGATGCATTGGATGATGGATGTGTTGCATGTGATGGATGCGTTGGAAGGGTGGTATGCGTCCATATGGCTGAAGGAAGAAAGTTGAAAGTGATGCGTTGGAAGGTTGGGATCGCACGAGGGTCGGTGGTGCAAAGGGCATGTGGACGCAAGGGTGTACGAGGATGCAGGGCCAGGCATGCGCTGGAGGGTGCCATGCAGTCGTCACATGCATCGGTGCCAAGTGCCCATGCCAAGCGCCCATGCATCGATTCCAAGCGCCCATGCATCGATGCCAAGCACCTATACATCGATGCCAAGCGAGCCATGCGGTGATGTCGAGCGAGCTATGCATCGAGGACCAGCGACCATCCTATGCGTTGATGGTGGTTGGGTCTTGCGATGGTTAAGGCTTGCAGTGACTAAGTGAGTTGGGTTACACTGTAGAAGATGCAATGGTGGTGAGTTGAAAACCAAGTGGAGCTAAGGGTTGCTATACGTTGATTATAGACTATACGTTGATGGCCTACTATGCATTGATGGCATACTATGCGTTGAACATCCAAGGGTTTGTGGACGCATATGAAGGATGAGCTCACATGGAGGACGTCATCAAACATGTGGCTTCTTGGGAAGAAACCTTAAGTCTTAAGCAAATGAGGTGGTTGCACAAGAGGGCATGCAAAATTAAGCCCCATGTGTTGGCTATATAGGAGAAGGACACCTAAAGTTGCGTTGATCAAAAGTTGCGTTGATAGTGTGAGGAGGAAACACTTGGACATGCAGCCAAGTAGGAGGTGTCAACCTTGAAGGGTTTTTGGTCACCTGTAAATCAAGCCAAGGACTTCTTTTTAAGATCAAAATTCAAAATACATTTAATAAGAGTGGGAAATCTGAGTAAACATTGCGTTGATAGCAAAATCCATGCGTTGATCATAAAGCTTCAAGGGGGACGCAGTAGACAGTGAAGTCTGGAAAACTGCATCAATTTGGGACAAGGAGTTCTCCCAGTATACTCGTGTGTTTGGAGTGATTCTAAAGCCACCTGAAATCTCTGCAAGTCTAGTTTTCAGGGTAGGGCTGTCGAAGAGAAGCTCCAAGGGATCGAGCAGAAAACTGATAAGGAGACAGATGGGTCAGGCTGTCGGGTAAGCTTGAGCCAGTCTTGAATATTTTAAGATTTCGGCCAAACCACAAAGAGTTCTAAGCTTAGATTTTAGGGTAAGCTTCCTAAGATATTTTAGAACATGTTTGAAGAAAAAAGTATCTCAAAATAAGGCTTATAACTATGAGTAATCTAAGTTGTAAATTGAAACTGGATTTTAGGGGTGTAAAAGGGAGCCTGAGGTAAAGAAGGAACTTCTAGAGTGAAAAGTTCCTAGACGACAAGGTGAATGACTAAAATATTTACAATGTTTTAAAGGAATCATGTTTTAAAGAAAGATTATTCTCATGCCAGCTAGTTTTACAAAGTAATTTCCAAGCAAACCATGAGTTATGTTTTAAACGCATCCATGCATGAAAAGTTTATTGAAAAGCTATTTATGTGTGTTAAATACACCCAGCATGCATTAGTATCTTTAAAGACATGTTTTTATATGTGTTATACTTTACATGCTTTAAAGAGAAAGTCATTTATGACTAGTTTTATTTAAAATGCGATACCAAAGGACATTTGAGAAGGTATCCGCCCAACTTGATACCGAAGGACATTTGAGAAGGTATCCGACCAACTTGATACCGAAGGACATTTGAGAAGGTATCCGACCAACTTGATACCGAAGGACATTTGAGAAGGTATCCGACCAACTTGATACCGAAGGATATCTGAGAAGGTATATTAGCAGCTCGATACTGAAGGACAAGTTTTGAGAAGGTATCTAAGCAGAAGTACATAAGGTGTGACGGTACTTAGTATGGCCACGTGCACGTAGGTAGTTGAAGTCTTGAGCAAAAGGGTTCTCTCTTGGCTAACAATTGGTGTTGGGTTTTAACTACAGCAGGGTTATTCTCAATTGAGAAACAGTTTTAATGTTTTCTGATAAAAATAGCTTTATATGTTTTATGCTTGGAAAATGTTTATACTGCAGTACAAGGTTACTGTAGAAGCTTATATATTTTAGTTTGATCTCTTTATTGAGACTTTTGCATGAGAATCCATTATCTTTCTTAAGTCACTCACTGGGCTAGCAAGTTCACTCCGTTTTCAAATGTTTTTCTTTCCCTTAGGTAGAGATCAAATCCTCAGGAGATAGCTCTACACTGCTCTGCCACTAAAGGATAAAGATATTGTAACCCGTCTGTTTAGGTGGTTACTGTAAATATTATACACATGTTATAGTTATTCATATAGGGACGAGGGTTTTGGGCTTTGGGACTTATGAATCTAGTATTGTAATTACTCTAAACATGTTATGTTTCTGAATTAATAAATTTTTGGCCTAATAGGCATTCTGCTGTATATGAGTTATACCTTGGTATCAGAGTTATTCCACAAGAGTTATTAGGCAGTAAGTGTCAACAAAAGGGTTGATAACTGCTATCAGTCATGTCCTTTCCTACGCTCAGAGTGTAGTTTGGGACGAGGTGTGACAGCTTGGTATCAGAGCAAAGGTATACGTAAAACTTGGGAAAAGGTTGAGTGTAAAGTTTGAGTTTATACTAGCTTAGTATCAAACCATGAGATTTTGGGGTGAAAGAGAGAGTTCATGCATTAGATTAAGTCCCATAAGTAAGTCCCTAACATGTGTACTTAATAATTAGGTAAAGATGCTGAGGAGAAGTGGCAGGTTGAGCAAGCAGACTGAGGAGAGGAATGTTGACCCGACCAGTGGAGTTCCCGAAGCTAGGCAGGACCCGAATCCAAAGGGGAAGAGAGTTAGAGACTCAGTAGAGCTGGAAGCGACTTCTGCAGATGAGTCGAGTACCCCATGGGTAGATGTAGATCCCCAGATAGAGGATCGAGTGTTTGATAGAATCGTCCAGAGATTAGCGGTGAGTGTAGGATCGATTCAGACCGATCCAGAGAAGAAATTCGGAGTCGAGAGGCTGAAAGCTTTAGGTGCCACAACGTTCGATGGAGCCACAGAACCAATAGATTTTGAGGTTTGGTTGGGCTTTGAGAAATGTTTTAAGGTTATGAGGTGCCCTGAGGACTATAAGGTCGGGTTAGCGACATTTTTGCTGTAGAAAGGGGCTGAGAAATGGTGGAAGGTGGTAGAGGCCATAAGGAGTAGTTCGGAAACTATGACTTGGTCTGAGTTCAGACAAGTATTTGAGGATAAATACTACCCTAGTACTTTTAAAGAAGTGAAGAGGGAGGAGTTCCTTAGGCTAACTCAGGGATTGATGACGATTGCTGAGTACGAGCAAAGATTTACTGAGCTATCTCAGTATGCCCTTTCGATCATTGCTAACTCAGGGATTGATGGAGTTGATGTACTTCAATTTTGTTTGGAAACTTGTAAATCAACCAGATGTGGTAAAACCTATTGGTTGCAAGTGGATCTACAATAGAAAGCAAGACCAAACTGGTAAGGTGCAAACCTACAAAGCAAAACTCGTGGCAAAAGGTTTTACCCAAAGAGAGGGGGTAGACTAAGAAGAAACCTTCTCTCTTGTTGCCATGATTAAATCTATTAGAATATTTTTATCCATTGCTGCTTTCTATGATTATGAAATCTGGCAAATGGATGTCAAGTCAGCGTTTTTGGATGATGATCTTGATGAAAGTATTTATGTGTCTTAACTAGAAGGGTTTATTGAACAGGGTCAGGAGCAAAAGGTTTGCAAGCTTAATAGATCCATTTTTGGATTAAAACAAACATCTCGACCTTGGAATATAATATTTGACACTGCGTTTAAATCTGATGGCTTTGAATATAATGTTGACGAACCTTGTGTTTACAAGGAAATAGTCAACAAGACTGTAGCTTTCTTGGTACTTTATGCCAATGATATCCTACTCATTGGGAATGAGATAGGATTCCTGGTTGACATAAAGAGATAGCTAGCATTGCAATTTCAAATGAAAGATTTGGGAGATGCACAATATGTTCTTGGAATCTAAATGGTTCGAAATTGCAAGAACTGAATGCTAGCACTATCTGAAGCATCTTATATTGACAAAATATTGTCACGATATAATATACAAAATTCCAAAAAAAGGTACGCTACCTTTTAGACACGAAATTCATTTGTCCAAGGAACAGTGTCCTAAGACACCTCAAGAAATTGAGGAAATAAAAAAAAAATCTTTATGCATCAATAGTCAGGAGCTTGATGTACGTTATATTGTGTACGCGTCCCGAAATATGCTTTGCAATTGGAATCATCAGTAAGTTTCAGTTCAACCTTGATCATAACCATTGGACTATTGTTAAAAACATTCTCAAGTATCTTCGAAGAACGAGGGACTATATGCTCATGTACGTCAAGGAACTCTTATACAAGAGTACCTCTGAACGGAAGCGGATTTTTCCAAAAGCATTGTGATAGAATTACCAAATTTATATTCACACATACAAATATGCATCAAACTACTAAATTATCGGCATGCTAAGAAAAAAATTAACAAGAGAATGAGGAAACTTACCAGTTGAAGACTCTCTTCAGCAAAGCTCATTCTCTCCATGCACGGACGCTCACGTTCTCACTGGAACGGCAAGCTAACATTCAGCAACACTTCGGTCATCTACCACGAACAGACTCCAAACGAATAGACGAAGAATGGGGACGACACCACCACTTGGAACCCTTAGTATTCTTGGAGTGAGAATCCAAAAGTGAACTCTGTTCGGATTTGGTAGAAGGAAGGAGGAAAAGAGATCATATACAACGATCAAGCAAGTGGGAGAAAAGCGAGTCTATCGTATAGAAAAAGTTCTTAGTCGTTTAGGTGAGGTACACGATCGTGTAGGAAAAAGTAAGCGATCATCTTCGTTTAGTAAAATGTGGGCAATCGTTTAGAAAGCAGCACGCACGTGCAAGCGATCATCTAGTAAACTCAAGCCATCGTATAGGCTCTCAATTCACTAACCGATAGGATGCAAACACTTCGTGAGCTAATTAACCGTTTTCTTTGCAAAATGAAAACAATTTTCATTTTATTCTTCAATTACAAAAACCGAATGGAACTTCCTACAACACACAGTTACGGTGAAAACGGCGATCAATTATCCCATAATTGACAAATTAATAAATAATAAATATAATCATGTTATATTCATTAACCTATAGTTTAATATCATATATCAACCATAGTGTTTTCTCCTCCACTAAATATAAATCATATTTATATCCAATTTCCTCCAATTAATGTATCTCATACATAAAGTCAATTATATCATATATAATTAACTAGTTCAATAATATCATATATAATCAAACTCCCTCTTGTCAATTTGAACATTTCAAACTGACCCAAAAACTGATTCTCAACTTGAATCCAAGCTACCAAGGGGACCTTATGGACTTATGGCTCGAAGCTCCAGCAGTACGTGAATAGTTGACTAAACTCTTTAGCCACTAGAACCACCATCTGTTCACTGCCAAGCATCCCACTAAAGACCGACAGCTGAACTCTCCTTACCACAGATATATTTCTGTGTCCATCGGATATAACCAATCATCAGTACGATAACCCTTCACAGATGCTCGTAAGTACAGTTGGACCAATTTACCGTTTTGCCCCTATAGTTACATCTAACTCCTTAAGTACCACTGATCCCTCTAATGAACAATACAACATAGTCCTACTATGTGTGAACACCTCCCAGGCCATGAGAAGATGTGTGGTGCCACATCATTCAAGCCCCGGGATCCCTTAAGGGAGCAATCTATCTACTTACCCCTACTTTGGGGAAGGAGTGAATTCCATCTTGTGTAGCTGAGTTCCCAGCTCCCAAATCAGATGAATCCCCAAAGTGGTAGGTTTGACTTAGCAACTTGGCCACTCGCACCCATGCAAATCAAAGGACCGCCCTCGATGGCAAAAGTTCCCAACTCAAGATTGAGGTCATGTTACCTATGGTCATTCTAGTGAAGTGAAGTCTCTGTCATGAACGGCGTTCTATAACGAGACGTTAACACTTCATGGTCAAGTCTTATATAAACTCTTTGTATAGTACGCCCCCACTCGCATGTCCCTACACGAATAATCAGGATCAGACCATCTGTAGCAAGTCACAACACTTGTAATTATTCCACAAAGCGAGTCGTATCTGTAGCGTTACCAGGATAAGGTTTCCCTCCTATATCCATATACTACAGATCATTTTGGTTATCACTTAAGACATGATCCACTTGTATGTCACCACATACATGATTGAGTCACATACAGATAACCAAGGATTTTATGTTTATTAGCTTGTGGTAAAGAAAATAAAACATCCAATGTGCAAAGTCAAGTAGTGAAGAAAATATCATATATTATACATCACAAGCGCCCATACAAACTACAAGATACGAGATTTTAGGGCATCATCCCTAACAGTACGATCCTAAGGATTTGATCCTTAGAGGATACACTGATTCTGATTTCAGACTGATGTAGATTCTAGGAAAACTACTTCAGGATCAGTATTCACTCTGAATGGATGAGCTACAGTGTGGAAAAGCATCAAACAAAGTTGTACTGCTGACTCCATGATACTGCTGACTCCATGATGGAAATTGAATATGTAGCTACATGTGAAGCAACTAAAAAAGCAATATAGCTTTGAAAATTCTTGACAGATTTTGAAGTGGTTCCAAATATGCATCTACCGATCACCCTGTATTGTGATAACGGTGGAGTAGTTAGCAACTCAAAGGAACCTAGGAGCCACAAACGCAGAAAACACATCGAGCAAAAGTACCATCTCATAAGGGAGATAGTACTCAGAAGAGACGTGATAGTCACGAAAATAGCCACTGAAGATAATCTTTTTGATCCATTTATGAAGGCCCTCACGGATAAAGTGTTCGAGAGTCATCTGATAGGATTGGAACTACGAGCTTCATAAATCTAGGGAAAGTGTAAGAATGTCAAGGGTATATAGTGTTAGAGTGTATTAATGTGCAACAGAGGAAAAAAAGAATCAGTAAGCACTCTAATCATACTTAATTTGAGTTTAAAACATGCTTCAAAGTAACAGTTACAGAAGAGGGTTTGCTTAACACAATACCTTTGAAGAATCCTCTTCAATACCAGTTGAGTTCCACGTAAAAGAGCTTCTCTACTATTCTCTTACAAGGATTGTGTGGTGGAAACACTAAATTGAGTTGGACGTATATGAGATTTGAAGAGGGTTTGGAGGTTTCTACAGAGTTCCTTTTGAAGTTCTTGTAAGCATGAATGTAATATTCAGCTCAACACTTCAATTTATAGAGATTTCACCATGGAAATTCATGGCTTGTATGAAGGGCAGCTCCTACTTCATGGAGAAAATGGAGTTGTGAATAAGGTGATATAAATCAAAGGAGATTTCCAACTTTTGGAAATCTCCACTTTGATTTTCAAAATGTTTTTCACAAGATTTCCAAAATCATTTTTAAATTAAACTTATTTAATTTTATTTATTAGTTTCATAAAATTAATTCAATTAATTAATTTTTAAATAAAACTAATTAATTAAACCTCTAAATTAAATTTATTAATTTAATATCTAATATTAAATTAATAAAAACCAAATCCATCAAAATGAAATTAATATTATATAATTAATATTTAAATCATATTTTAAACGTTCATCATTTCTCCAATTTCATTTAATTTTGATAAAATTAAACATTTTAATTGTATCGATTACAATAAATAGAAACCCTAATTGAATTTGAACATTTCAAATTCTAAACCCTAACTTCAAATCTTATCAAGAATACTCAATTTACTAATCCAAATTACGAGCTAGTAGAGGAATCTTATGGACTTAAAGATCATGAGCTCCAACAACTGGTACTTAATTTGTTAAACTCTTTAAACTGAATTAATTACTATTCGTTAACTACCAAGACATTCTACTATAGCTCGATAGTTGCACTCTTCTCACTCTAGATATATTTATCCATTTTAACCATAATCGGTAAGTCAATCCTTCACAAGTCGTTCGTATTTACAACTGGGTCAAAGATTATCGTTTTACCCCTGTAAATACATCTTGTTCCTTAAGCTCCCACTGATCCTCCATTGAACAATTGATTTATAGTCCAACTTATAAATCATAACCCTCTCTTCCATAAGTGGGCAGGACCCTATTGTTTAAGTCAAGGCATTAGCGCTTAAGAGAATAAACCATCTGTTAACCCTAAATCGGGTAGGAGTGAATTTCATATTGTTGTTGGGAATTTCCTAGAACTCGCAGTTCGTAAATTTTGTGTTAAAATATTCTATTTATCAAGAAAATATTATTGAGTATTTTATTCAATAAAGTCATTGATATTACATTCTATTATAAAAATCTAATAAACATATCCATGGCTATTGTATGAATACTTTAACTTTATGTGGTGAGATAAATAGGATCAAGTTATAGTATATAGCCTAAATAGTCTATAAGTATATGGATGATGTGGTGCACAAACCATTCATGTAGAGACATGTAAGTTGGGCTATCCTATGCAATAAGTTTGCATAAGACTGGACCTGAAATAGTTACTTTTCTTTATAACAACCATTTACTATTAAAACTGACTATTTCAAATCTAAGATGACCTAAGGGAACTCAATCTTAATCCTGAGCTAACTATGAACTCTTGTTTATTACGGGATTATCCTTTGATCTCCAGAGGTGAGAGTAATCCAACAACACTGCTCAATAAGCCTTCCATTTTGGGATAAGACCAGAAAGATAGTTTGGGACATAGCTATGTAAGATGGAACTCACTGCTACCCGACTTAGGGTTAGCAGATAGGTTGTTCTCTTAAGTGCTGATGCCTAGTCTTGAACAACAAGACCCCGCTCTCTCTTGGTAGAGAGGGATATGATTTATAAAAATGTATTACAAATCAGTTGTTCAATAGAGGGTCAGTGGGAGCTTAAGGTGCAAGATGTGTTTGTAGAGGTAAAACGATAATTTTGACCTAGCTGTAAATACGAACAACTTGTGAATGATCAACTTACTGATTATGGTCGAAATGGACAGAAATATATCTACAGTGAGGAGAGTGCAACTATCGAGCTATAGTGGTGTGCCTTGATAGTTAACAAGTAGTAATTAATTTGGTTTAAAGAGTTTAACTTATTAATTACAAATCGTTGGAGCTCATGATTTGGGTCCATTAGGTCCCTCTACTAACCCATAAATTGGAATATCAAATTGAGTATTAAGTGGATGAATTTTGGAATTAGAGTTATGAATTTGAAATGTCAAATTCAAGTATTAGGGTTTTCAATTTATTGTATTTGATACAATTAAAAAAACGTCTAATTTAGATTAAACGAAATTGGAGAATCAATTAATATTTAAATTATGATTTAAATATGAAATTGAATCATATTATTGGAATTGATGTTTTATTAATTTAATATTAAGATATTAAATTAATTTTCTATTAATTAAAAGGTGTAATCAAAATAAAATTAATTTTATATAAATTAATTTTATAAAAATAAAATTTAAATAAAATAGTTTTTTTAAAACAAAAATCGATTTTAGGAAAATTGATTTTTAAAAACAAAATTAAAGAGAAAGTGGATTTTTCCAATTTTGGGGAAAATCCACTATCTCTTTAAGTGGTAACTCACCAACTTCCATCAAATACTCTAAGTACGAGATGCCTTCCATGCAGCCTCATGATCCTGCATGTTTTAGTGTATATATACATGCTTCATGTAGAGAAATAGGAGAAGAATTTATGGAATTTTGACTGAAAAGCTGGAAAACTGAAAACTCTCTCAACCCATCAAAATCCCTCTCCACTTCAGCTGGATTTGAGTGCTTCCACCACATATTCCTTCTTAAGCTTTGTAGAGAAGATCTTAGTGGTGGTCTTGTTGAAGTTTCAAGCTCAATCTTGGAGTATTACTGCTGAATTCGTGGATTAAGTCTTCAAAGGTAATATTTGCTTCAAACCTTCTTTGAATTTCACTTGAATAACATGTTTAAAACTCAAATTAAGAGTAGTTAGAGTACTTATTGATTATGATTTGTTCCACTCCATGTTATATTACTCCTTCAATTGCAAAGCTATGTCCCCAGCTATCTATCCGATTTTATCCCCAAAATGGGAGGTTTATTGACTAGTGTTGTTGGACTACTCTCACCTATGTAGAACAAAGGATAATTCCTAAATAAACAGAAGTTCATAGTTAGCTCAGGATTAAGATCGAGTTACCCTAGGTCATTGAGTTTGAGATAGCCAGTTTTAACAGTAAACGGTTGTTATAAAGAAAAATGACTATTTCGAAGTCCGGTCTTATGCAAACTCATTGCACATGATACCCCCACTCACATGTCTCTACATCAATGATTTTTGGATCACATCATTTCTTTCAGTATACAAAATGGGTCGCATCTTATAGTGTCATCAGGATAAGGTACCCAATCTCATCTGTATACTTATAAACCATTTTTGCTATATATTATAACTTGATCCATTTTTTATGTCACCACATAAAGTTAAAGTATTCAAGTTATAGTAATGGATTCGTTTATTGGATTTTCATAGAAGGATCTAATATCAATTTATTGAATAAAAACTCAACAATATTTTTATTGATAAATAGAATATGTTAACAACATTTACGAACTGCGAGTTTCGGCATTTCCTAACATATAGATGCCCTAGTTTATTGTATTTTTCTCTCTTTTTCTCAGCATTGTATATTTGTATATATTTGTATATTTGTATTTATGTATGTACCCACTGAAGTTGTATATTTGTATATTTGTAATGAGCGAAAGTACCAACATTGTATATTTGTATATACCTACTGGATTTTTAGTCCAAGTGGGAGATTTTTAGGAATGTCCTAAAACTCAGAGTTCGTATTATATGAAACCTATTCTATTTTTCAATAAAAGTATTATTGAAATTTCAATCTGTTATAAAATCCTATGAACGAACCCATAGCTATAATATGAATAATTTAACTTTATGTAGAGACATACAAGAGGATCAAGTTATAGTATATAGCCTAAAAGGTCTATAAGTATATGGATGAGATTGAGTACCTCATCCTGGGGACACTATGGATGCGGCCTACTTTGTATACTGATACAAACAATGTGATCTTGAAATCGTTCATATGGAGCTGCGAGTAGGGGCATCCTATGCAAAAGACGTTTGCATAAGACCGGACCATGAAATAGTCACTTTTCTTTATAACGACCGTTTACTATTAAAAATGACTATTTCAATTCGATGACTAGGGTAACTTGATCTAGATCCTGAGCTAACTATAAATTCCTGTTTATTCGAGATTATCCTTTGATCTGCATAGGTGAGAATATTTCAACAACACTATTCAATAAGCCTACCATTTTGGGGATAAATTCAGATAGATAGCTGGGGATATAATCATGCAAAATGGAATTCACTCCTACCTAATTTACAGTTAGCAGATAGGTTGTTCTCTTAAGTACTGATTCATGGTTTTGAATAAAAGGGCCTCACCCTCTCATGATAGAGTGGGACATGGTTTATTAGTTGGAATATAAACCAATTGTTCAATAGAGGATCAATGGTGACTTAAGGAGCAAGATGTATTTACAGAGGTTAAAATAGTAATTTTGACCTAACTGTAAATACGAATGACCTGTGAAGGATCGACTTACTAATCATGGTTAAATCAAGTGGACAGAAATATATCTACAGTGAAGAGAGTGCAATTATTGAGGGGTATGTCTCGGTAATTAACGAATATTGATTAATTCAGATTAAAGAGTTTAATCGATTAATTTTAAATCGTTAGAGCTCATGATCTGTAAATCCATAAGGTCCCTCTACTAGCTCATAAAAGATTAAACCTTAGATTATAATATTGAGTGAATATGAAATGTTCAAATACAATTTTAGAGGTTGGATAATTATATTCGATATAATTGACGTTTAAATTTATTGAAATTATACGTAATTAGAGAGTTCAAAATATTTAAATAATGATTTAGATATTGATTACATGAATAAGGATTCATGTTTGAATTAAGTGTTTTATTAACTTAATATTTGATATTAAATTATTATTTTATTAATTAAATTAAAATTAATTTCGAATTTAAAAAAGAAATTCAATTCTTTGAAATTGAATTTAAATTATATTTAATTTAATTTTAAATTAAATGTAATTAATTAATTTAAATTTGAAATTTCGAGTTTTACTGGAATTATCCAAGTTTGAGATGTCTTAGTGGATTTTTCCACATTTCAACACCTAGCCCACTTCTATAATGCAATTTCAATTGTCAAAATGTTGAACTATTTAATGCTTGCATGAGTAATCTGAATAAATACATGATTTATTAGATTTTGGGGGCATGCAATTTTGATTTTTGAGAATGAAAATTCTGTCAAAAATTTTCTCTCAAACCATCTCCAATCCACTCCCAATTCCTTCTCAATTCAGAGTTCTACCACTCATTCCAAGGTTGAGAATAGTAGAGAAGATATTCTTTGTGGTCTACTGAAGAAATTGAAGGTCAATTTCATGGATATAGCAAAGACCAAGTGGAAATCTACAAAGGTATTCAAGGTGAAATCCTTTTTATTGAAACTATGTATTTTAGTATGCTTATCACGCAAACTAAATATAATTAGAGTGCTTAATAATTCTGTTAGCTTTTGTTTTATGCATGTTTACTCTTTCATTGTTGGAGTTGGATAGACGGTTGTCCAAACATCTTCCTTAACGAATCCATGATTTCACAAGTTGTGACCATGGTTTCATGCTTCTTGGTTAAGACTTCAGGTAAGCTTGACAAGACGTACACTCAGACTCTTTCATTTGCCTTGACCCATTTTTCATATGCATTCTTAACATTTCGGATTGCATTGGCAGCAGGGACTTGAGGACATTCCTCAACTAGGACAAACTTCAGGTCATCAATTATAAGCACAGTGTTTATAATATTCTTCCAACTAGTATAATTGTCTCCATTTAATTTGTCAGCACGTAGTAGATTTAATGTAGCTCTAGTCATTTTGCGAATTGTTGAAATATACATATAATTTATGTTAATTATTAAGGCATTACCCTTAAAAAAACCAATTATTTTAGCAAAATTCTAATATACCGTATGTGACATCTATTTTGCAATGATGCTTCAGTGAGTTAGGGTAAAAGCTATCTTAGGGTGATTAGTTATCCCTTCACTGAATTGAGACAATCTCAACTAATCATAACACTAGAATAACTCTAAAACCTATAACAATTAGTCACCTATTTAATCCAGAAATCATTAACTTACTTAACAATTTCTTGTAAGTGTAACCCTTCATTTTAGACTCTAAAGTTCTACATCAATGAGCCAACTGTGGGAAAAAATCGATTGGGGCAAAAACTAAAGAAGTACTATCCATATATGGAGTTAGAGTAAAATTTCAAGCAAAATTTCATCCGTAGGGAGACACAAACAAAGATGCCTCAAGGTCAAGCATGAAACTTTACACTGAACCAATGAAGGAGACCATGGGATGTGTTGACACACTCCCTCTCCCACTTACTATATACACTCTCTCCATTCACCTTGTTATTAACCTATGTAAATATCATCCATAGGGAGACACAAGTAAAGGTGTCTCAAGGCCGAGCATAGATCTCACAATGTGAACTATTTAGGGAGAAACGTGAAAGGGAATTGAAGTATCATATAAATCATTTTCCTCCCACTGAGTGTTTTAAACCTAGGGTTCATTTACTTAGAAAATCCGGATTGTAAATTTTTACTAAATGATTGTCAAAAGTTTTCAAATATAACTCTTATATTGGATAGTTTAACAATAATGATTCTTGTTTATTAAACATGTTAATAAACCTTAATCATTCATTGCATTCTTATAACATATTTATTTAATTCAACTTCCAGGTTGGTTCCCAAATAAGGATGTTGCGTTTTTATCAACTTAAATACCCCAGCCTAGACAGAACCTTTCTTAGACAAAGGTCTCTTATAGATAACCATGTTATAAATTTAATTTTTTATTTAATCCAATTTAATCCTATTAAAAGATATCTCATTAGAAATATTGTTAACATAGGTCCATGGGAAATCAATTTTAAACCATTTAAAATCAATTTAACCTATACTTGCACACAACTATTGATTATAAATTTTAATTTTAATTTCACTAACTTATAACAGTTATAAAGTTTAATGAAATAAATAAAACTTATATATGCATCTAATGACATATTTTAAAAATAACAATTAGATTTTCCTAAAGTGGTGTCATACTTCATGCATCTCCATTTTCATTACAACATACATAACAATTATATAATAAAGTAATGAAAATTAAATAGCATTGATCTATCCATCCATACTATATATTATATCACTTATAATATAAAATGATGCATGAACATGTTATAAATGCATGTTATCATATAATATAACAATTATATTAAATATGATGCATGAGTATGCTTAATTAAATCATGCAACTATGTAATACAATATTTATATTAAAATGATGCATTAAATAATGTTTATCCTATGGTGTGATTTTTATACTATATGGCATGCAGTATTGTTCGCAGCCTTTTTCGATGTTGTTTAATCCTGAAAATGGCCGTGAAACAAAAGAAAATTTATAATACACCGAACTACTCTATTATTACAAAAACATAGCAACAGTGGTAGGTGCAGGGTCGAAACATAGAGAGACCAAGAATTAAATCTCTCTTAAACTAAATTTGACTATGAAAGCAGTAAAAATTGGGTTTTAGTTTTTGGACAAACTAAAAACATGCAAGAAATTAAAATGCAAAGGATAAATGTAATTTAGGAATGGAATCCATCTAATTTCTAGATAAGAGGGAGAATTCTATGCAATTTCTACCATGGAACTCCATAAATAAACAAACGTTCAATTCATGCGTGCACAACTACCAAATTGATATGATTTAACTAGTCTCTACAAAGGTCAACAACTAATTAAAACAAAATCAATCAAGTGTCCTAATTATCAATTAAGGTCGGAAGGTTAATACACTAATTGAATTATATGCTCTTAATTCTACTAGGTTCTCAACGATCATATAGAATTAAAAATCATATGCATTAAGAATGAGGATTCAATTGTGTGATTAACTGACCGGGTAGCCATATTCAATTAACCAACATATTCTTTGGATCTAGATTAAACATGCATTACCAAGATTCATGACCAGCCTATAAATCTAAGCATTCACATTCAATCTTTTGCCATTGGGGTGATTTCAAGCACCGACGAACACAAAGGAAACATATAGGCTCGAAATCAACTAGCTAAGACATGCAATTATGATAGGTTCGTCAGTCCAACACATAAACGTAAATCTAAATTATAGCAAGATTCAAAGAAATCACGGAATTGAAGAATGTAAATTCAATCAAGAAATCCCAACAAAATTTCATTGAACCTTTTACTCAAAGAAATTAGATGGAATCACCTTTTAATCCATGGACAAATCAAGAACGGTCATCCAATCCATTGATTACAACCCGAAATAAAACATAAAACTAACCTATTGATACTGAAAGTACAAAGAAAAAAAAAAAAGAAAACCATGCCTCTCCTCGACCTCCATAAATTTCAGCCTTTCCTTTTTAACCTAAAAATCGAAGAGATTATTTATAGAAAAAGTCACAACGTTGCAACCCTATGAATAGCGTTGCAACATTGCCTTGTGTATAAGTTGAAGAAAGGCGCACGCGAACAGCTGGGAATCGCGTCAAAAATTTCTATAACATTGCAACGCTGCCCTACATCTTAGCCGACTACCTTACATTATTGGGCAGGTGTTGAAGCTATGCATGTTCCAACATTGTGACACTCTCCACAAGAGCAGTTTGATCATTTCTACTCTTTTGAAGCCTAGATGCTCAAATCAACTCCAAATTGGTTCAAGTTGACCCCGTTTAGCTTCAAACGCTCGATTCTACCTCTCAGTTACTTGGTACCCACAAAATATGACAATTAACACATAAAAATCATTAGCAAGCCTAAATCAAGCTAGGAATAATAGCTCTTTTTGAGAGCTATCAACTATGCAATATAATAAATAAACCATACATCATATGTATAATAAAATTATAAAAGTAACATTGGACCGAAATTGACATCCTAAACATTAATTAAATTACTATAACACTTATATTAATTTAGTTAATGAGAAATAAATAAAATAATTAATTATTACAAGTTAATAATTAATAAATACAAAAATTGTTTGAAGAATCACCAGCCACTCTCCAAGCCACATTCTAGAGGCTGTTGCACGTGCACGCATCACGTTCGAGCTCAGCTATGCTGCTCACAACATCGCGACACTCCTCACAGTGTTGCAACGTTGTAACTAGGCGTAGCAATGTTGGGATTTCTATCTTATATCTAAGGCAAGCATTGCGATGCTCGAGCCTTATGATGTAATGTAGAAAGCTTTCTCTACTTTGCTCGTTCATTCGTCTTGCTGTGCTCGAAATAACTCCAAAATGAAGCTGGAAACACCCCATGAATGACATGGACTAAATACAGACACGATTGCAAGAATTAAATGCCCAAAAATATACTAGACCTTTACAAGCTAACTGAATAATGCAGTAAAACTATGCCAATTTCGAAACATCCAATATGCAAAATCCAGAACATATATTCACAATGCAAATCATACACCCACCAATAACTATAAATTAAAGTTTAAAAATTAAAATCAAAGACACGAGATGGCTATGATACTAATTGAAGGGTTTGGAATATCCCAAAGCAAAAGCATACAAATGTATGTGTCTCGATTTTCATTTTACATAACATAGAAAACTCAGAGGATGGAAATATGGATAAACTAAATTAATTATGCATGCTTTCTTTACTTTGAATTTCAAAGAGGAGAAGGAATCAAGACTCACACAGTCTTCTCACTTCCTTTTCAACACAGCACGAACTCGAGCAAAATTCCTCAACAAGATCAGCAACCCAAAACGTACAGTAGCAATGGCAATTATTATTTTCAAGGATGAGGAACAATCAAAGAAGTGTGGACTTCTGATCTCTAATTTTGGTAAGGGAGATTTTGATTTTTGAGAGAATAATTTCACACAGAGAACACTAACACACAAAGAGTTCTCTTGGGAGGATGGAGATGATGAAGAAGAAGACAGTTTATCTATTTCCTACAATACGTAAAATATGAGAGAATTAAGGGGAGTTGAGGGATTTATTTAACTCCCTTCCTTTTTTAAAATTAAAAAAAATTCAAATGAAGATTTAAACAATAATATATGTGTATTTATTAATTAACTTAATATATATAAATATTAAACTATATGTTATATCACATATAACATATAACTTATAGTTTATATTAAATCATATATAATATAACCTATAGTTTATTAATCTCTCATATAACCTATAGTATTAATATGAATCATATTCATATTAATTTTAACCTATAGTTTTTATATGAATCATATTCATATAATTAATATTTGAATCATATTCAAATATTTACTTATCTTATTAAAACTGTATATTATAATGTATCATGTACACTATATTAATTATATCTTATATAATTAATTTAAACAATTCAAATTAATCCAAAATTAATTCGATTCTCATTAGTCCTGATTGAGCTAATAAGGGGACCTTATGGACCTATAGATTGAAGCTCCAATGATACTTGATTAATTAACTAAACTCTTTAATTAAATTAATCAACCTTCATTAACTATCGTTCACTCCACTGAAAACCGACAGCTACACTCTTCACACTATAGATATATTTTTGTGTCCATTGGTTATTATTAATTAACACTTCATTGACCATTTACAAATTGCTCGTAAGTACAATGGTTCAAAATTATCGTTTTACCCTTATAGTTACATCTAACTTCTTAAGTACTACCTATCCCTTTAATAATCAATTAGTTATAGTCCAACTATAACCGAACCCCTCTCGAGCCAGGAAAGGGTGTGGTGCCACATTGTTCAAACTCCAGAATCAGTCCTTAAGGGAGCAATTTATCTACTTACCCTAACAATAGGGAATGAGTAAATTTTTTCTTGTGTAGCTATGTTCCCAACAACCCAATCAAACGAGTCTACAAAATAGTAGGCTTATTGGTCACTCTCACTCATACAAATTAAAAGACCACCCTCATATGCAGGAGTTCACAACTCACTTGAGATCTAGGTCAAGCAACTTATGGTCATCCTAGTGAAATGTAAGTCTCTTCTAGCAACGGTGTTATAAAGAGAGACTATTCATTTCATGGTCCAGTCTTATACAAACTTTTTTTATATGTACAGGATACCCGCACTCACATGTCTCCACATGAATGATCAAGATCATATCATTTGTAACACTTTACAACATAACAACTATAAAGCGGGTTGTATCCGTAGTGTCACCAAGATAAGGTACCCAACCTTATCCATCTACTACAAACCATTCAGGTTATCACTTAAATATGATCCACTTATATGTCTCCACATACATGTTTAAGTTTCTAATAACCTCAGACCTTAGTTTATTGGTTTTTGAGTTAATGCAACTAAATATCAAATAAAATACAACTTATTTTATTAGATAAATAATAAGTTTATACAAATACAATTAAAAACTATAAGACCACGAGATTTAGGGCATCAACCTTAACAATTATATTATTTTGATTTGATAGTCAGTTTATTAAATATGTTACTTGTTTCAATGAGATGGTTTGATGCTATTAATTTAGATATGCGCTATTGAAAATTTGGAGTTATGTAAATGGTAGCTTGCAAGAGATTTGTATAGTTGTCGGGTTTGTAGGAGTTGTGTGAAGTAGTTGTTTTGTAGGACTTGTATAAAATTGTTGCTTTTGTAGGAGTTGTGTATAATTCTTGGGTTTCCAGGAGTTCTTACAGTTGTTGGTTTCTAGTTGTTGTTTTGAAGTTGTTGCTTCGTAGAATTTTGTAGTTATATGTTGATTTGCAAGAGTTGTAATAATTGGTTTGTAGTTGTGCTATAAATTTTATGTAAGTGATTTGGTATATTTGTTGTTTAAGTATAGAATTCAGGTTAGGTACCATGAGTTATATCATGGTATGAATGCAAATTTTCGATTAAATGCTTGTTTGGAGTCGATTACAGGGTACATATATAAGGGATCTTATTGACCCATATATATATATATATATATATATATATATATATATATATATATATTTCAAATTGGTATAGTTGACGGGTAAAAAACGTCAACAAAAGTGGATAATTGACATTAAAAAATCGACAATACAAACATACGTTCACAGACAATAAAATAATTTTCTTGACATGCAAAAAAATATCAATAAAAACGATTTTCTTTGCGTTTTTAAAAAATAGTTGATGGACAAAAAATGTCAATATTACTATATTTTGATGTTCGAAAATATCAGCAAAATGATTTTTCTTGAAAGTTTTTCCATATAGTTGATAAGCAAAAAATCATCAAAGTACCGTTTTCTTGATGGCAAAAAACGTTAAGAAAAGGTTTTTGGTGAATTTTTTTAGCCATCAATAAACCAGTTTTCTTGATGGTCAGACTTTTTTTATGTTGGCTTTCTTGACGTTTTTTGGCCATCAACATAGATATTTTTTGCCCATTAACAAAAGTCAAATTTGTATTAGTGTATTCTATTTTGTTTATTTAAGAAAAGGGGAAATGGTCTATTAACAAACCCTTTGATGACCGCACACCCATAAATTTATTCTGTCAACCATAAATAAAAGGAAATTTATATGAATATAGTAATGAATATACAATAAGATTTTGAAAAAGAAAAATCAGAATACTAAATTAATTTGTCTCGACATATTTTCTAACTCCTCACTCTATATCTCCATCTTCTCCTAATTATCTTGTTCATATTTCTCTGGCCTAATTTCTCAACTTTTTTTTCCTTCATCTTGATTCTCACTTTGTCACTGTGATTGGAAAAGAATAATTATATATATATATAAAGTTATTTTCATGTTGCCAAAAATAATAAATAGGGGAGAGAGAACTTACAACAAATACAGAGAAAGTGTATGAAGGGTTCCTAAGAACTTTCTGAAAATCAGTTTACATGAGAAAATAATATTCCCCCTTTCTAGAGTGTGTTGCATTCCCATATCTCATCGTTGGTTCTTCCAGTCTCTCAATTCTCACATCTTTGCCAATAAAAGTAGCTAGAAGGGAGAACAAATATAATAAATAATCTTAATCTCAACTTCTATATTTTGGGTACCATTCATAATTGAAGCCTTCTTACCATAGAATTACAAATGGAACAAATTTGAGAAGCAACCATCATAAATATATGTGGTGTTGCACCAAAAATATCAAAATTCCTAAAAGAAAACACATACAAAAATTGATGATTACTATCAACAGTAAAACAGTTACATTCTGTTTATTAGTTACAACAATTTATTTGTTACATTCTGTTATAACAATTTATTTGTTACAACAGTTAAGATTTTGTTTGAGTTTGTTTGTATTTTTCAGCTGTTAGTTAGTCAAGCAAACTAACAAGTTCTTCTATAAAAGGAACTTGAAGTATGTAAATACAATAAGTGAAAGCAATAAGAAAGTATTTCCACATACCTTTTCTCTCCATTTGTTATGGTATCAGAGAATTTTCGCAAGAGAGAAAATTAAAAACCCACCGAATGCCATTACCCTCGTGCAGTCCTATCATGACGACATCAGAGAGTTCAACGTCCGGCAACTCTTCGGAACTCGATGCCAAAATGAATCCTTCATCCTTCATCATTCAATCATCCCGACCACCAATCTGGTATCTACACCACTTGCAGGATCAAGCAACTACTCTTCATGGAGCAGAGCAATGAAACTTGCATTATCAGGGAAGAACAAGATTGGTTTTATTACTGGAAGGATTGAAAACCCCTCAGAAGGAAGCTTACAATCAGCATAGAGATGTAATAATGATGTGATAACCTCATGGATTATCAACTCAGTCTCAAAAGAAATTGCTGCCAGCTTAGTTTACAGGGGAAGCGTCAAAGAGATATGGGATGAATTAAAAGAAAGGTATCATCAATCCAATGGGCCACATATATACCAGTTGAGAAAGGATCTTGTAACTACTACTCAAGGAAACCTTTTAGTGGAAGTATATTACGCAAAAATCACTACGATATGGCAAGAACTTATTGAATACAGACCAACAGATGAATGTACTTGTCAAAGGTCAAAGAAGATGATAGAATTCTTGAATGCAGAATTTGTAATGACATTCCTTATGGGCTTAAACGAGTCATATGCACAAATCAGAGCACAAATTCTATTGATCGACCCTCTGCCAACAATAAATAAGGTATTCTCTCTTATCATCTAAGAAAAAAGGCAAAGATCCATTGGATCCACACCTACGATTGAAAGTATAACTCTAATGGCTAATGCTGAGAAAAGGTTTACATCTGAGAAATCTAAGAAGAAAGATACTCGGCCAGTATGCACTAACTGTGGATATAGAGGTCAT